>NC_133811.1:4736335-5396272 GCF_043250625.1 Sebastes fasciatus | reverse complement strand
AAAGGGAGGCTTCTCATTAATGTGCGTTACGGCAAGAGGCTCATTTTAGAGAGCATTACGTCCTGGGAAGAAGTGCTCGTTTGTCAAGATAGTGCAGGAATCACGTCTTCATTACTGTGGCGCTACATTTAGAGTCAAAACCAGTCGACAGATGCTTCAAAACTGGGACTGCATCACTCCCCGTGTGGAGAATACCCATGCTGAGTGTCT
Organism: Sebastes fasciatus; assembly: GCF_043250625.1. NCBI lineage: Eukaryota > Metazoa > Chordata > Actinopteri > Perciformes > Sebastidae > Sebastes > Sebastes fasciatus. The sequence goes on along the minus strand of NC_133811.1, from coordinate 5,396,062 downwards.
TTACATACAGAGAGAGAAAGAGAGCGCATTCTATTTATTCTCCTGGCCCTCTGCCGTCTCGGCCTTCTTTCAAGACTTCGAAACACCCAAGGGAGACACTTCATTTTTGTAAACCAGGTGCAGGAGACAGGAAGCAGCTTGTGTGTACGCTGTAACTCTGTCTGCCTATATATGAGAGTTCAGTTAAAGATGCCCCTCACAACTCGGGGATGAGCTCAGTGAGTTTTCTGGAGCATCCTCCCCTAAAGCGCGGCCCCTCCAAATAGCACAGTGCACCAGAAGTCTGTCTTAAACGTAGACCTGATGCGGCTGTGGGGGCTGTTTCATGGGAGGACGGCTGAATGGGCCTGTCTGCTGGCCTGCTCCGGGGGTTACCGATGATGAATGGACGAACCGCGTCCTGGACTGGAGAGTTTTCCAGGACTGTGCAGCGTGACCTTGGAGCGAACGTGAAGAAGATTCACAACTCTGGACTGATTGATGATCTGTGGACTTGATCTCTCACCTCCAGACTCCACGTAGACTCCAGCGACATGTTTTGACTATAAGGCTGATGTATCGGTCTGCTGATACAAGCCTTTTATTAAAAATATAAAGTATCGTCCACCTGTGGTACGCTGGACATGATGCATATCGTGAGGATCTACTACACCTGTTATGTAGGGATGTCACGATACCAGAAATGTAGTGGTCGATACGAATACTCACTGAAATTCCACGATTCTCGACACCACTTCGATACCAGGGTAAAAAACAAAAGTAAAACAATGAATCCCATGTACTTCAACATACACTCCTTTATTACCGTTTCCATACTGTTTACAGGTCATAAATCCCTCTCTATTATCTATTTTATATTGCTGTGAAAACATCTCCTTCAAACTACTGGATTTATTCAACTTTCTCATCATGATAATGTTAGAATTTACCTTCGCCCAATACTCATTTTTACTGAATAGGGCCTGAACATCTTATAAAGTAGATCAATGGCAAGTCCCGTTCGTGCAGGACTGTACTGCTTACTGGCTGCTAAGAGCTAACGTAACTAGCTCTCGGCCTGCCAATTTCAACATGGATTTGTTGTTCGCAGTGTAGCATTATCTAACCAGATCTCACAGGAAGGCGTACAAATAGCACGACATTATACGGATACTACACGCATGTCATGCTTTTCACGTGTCATTTTATACGCCACACAACAAAACGACGATAACTTCCTCAGTTAGGTTTAGGCAACAAGACCACTTGGTTTAGGAAAAACATCATGGTTGGGCTTAAAATAAGTATGTAAGCTAAGTAAAATACGTATGGAAACAACGTAAGTACAGAAAACACGTCGCAAACATCACTAAAAAGGTCCAGTAAGAGAGTTGTTAGCGTCTGTGCTTAATGAACCTACGGATTTGACCAACTAGGAGCCGCATCCAAAATGGAACCGAACCCGAACCATAGTTACTATCCTTGGTATCACTGGAGAGTGATGCTGGGTATCGAACCTTAATACTTTTATGGTGCCAACTGAAGTGTGTCTGAGGTATGCTGGCATGAAATATCTTGTCAGATTTCTAACCTCATTTACTTATTTTTCGATTTAACTAATTTTTTTATTCAGGCAAAGTTCTTGTACTTTTGTGAAAAAAGGTGTAAAAATTGATTTCCCAAAGTAAGGTATAAGAAAGGATTGTTTCGGTATTGGCACCAAGACTCAAGTATTGTATTGGTGCTGCTATTATCCAGTCCCAGGGAGTTTCACCCTCCCATGATCAGAGCTAGAATAGTGTCATCTTGTTGCAGGTACATGTATTCCGGAGTATATGTTGGCTGATAAATAACAAGAGAGGTGCCTGAGTAGATTTGAGGTCATTTGAAACACTGTCTCTATTACATGATTTGTCCATCTGACAAGTTGATTTTAAAAAATGATTTCATGTCAACACAAAAACAACAATCTACCGACTAAAATGTACTCTGTAGTGTTGGTCTCAATTCTTTAAGAAAACAAATCAAAGTCAAGATTGTTGTTTTTGTGTTGACATGAAATCCTTTTTTATCAGAATTTTTAAGTATCCACCTAACTGCTTTATCAGATAGCTTTTCATCTTGACAAGAATACAATTGAGTAGAAGTTAAAACACTCAATTATTTGACAAGAGAATGGTGAAATCAATAGATGCACAGCAGCATGCCAGTATTAAATATCAGCAAGTGGCAGATTATTAAAAAATAAACATTTGAATGCACTTCAAAAATCCATATCAATCCTGTTTCCATTGTGTCTTTGGTGTCGCTCAGTGGGATAAATGTAAACTGTCATCTCTGACAGACGTCTTCTTCACAAACAGGACTCGTGCATCTAATGTGAGCAGGAGGCTGCAAATATATCAGTCAGGTTTATGCTGCATTCAGATCGGATTTACCGTAAATACAATGTGAGCTGCCAAGTGGGATGCTGGCAGTTACAGTTACACGGATGAGATCAACATGAGTTTATGGTCTCGATCGCTAGTTTCAAGTCTTCTTCAATACAGCATAAATTATGGTCCCATTTAGAGTCTAATTGACCATAAAGTAGGGGATGCTTTACAGTATCTTGTGATTGACAGGTCGCTATCACGGCGTTGTCCAATCTGGGAGTTGTCCGTGTTTTCATCTTACAACTTCAGTCCTTTCACAGTGTGTTTTCAGTTCATGAAAGTAACTTTTCGGTCGCCTAAAAATGTCTTATTCAGCCTTCGGTTGTACTTAGCTCGTGTCACTTCTGGTTGCAAGAAACCAAGATGGCGACGGACAGAAACCAAGATGGCGACGACCAAAAAACAAGATGGCAACAGCCAAAAAACAAAATGGCAGCGGCCAAAAAACAAAATGGCAACGGCCAACAAACAAAATGGCGACGACCAAAAAACAAGATGGCGAAGGAGAAAAAAAAAGCAAAACTCAAGGCTTCAAATCAGCACTCCACAAACCAATGGGTGATGTCACGGTGACTCCGTCCACTTCTTATATATAGTCTATGTTATCACCTGAACTCAGCAGAACGTTTTGGTCCACTTCACAGTTTTTGATCTACTTCTGGTGGCCAATGAACGACCAATAGATTTCCCACCACGCTATCTTCTGTGCTGCTGTGTTTGTCATTTCCCAGTCTCCAAACCTGACTGCAGCACACACTGGAATGGGCTTGATTACTTCAGCCACAAACACAAGTACATCTGATTGCAAGGACCTTCAGCCATGAATAAGAGTGATTATGAAAAATGTCGAAAAATGCTTTTGTTGTAGAATTCCCCGCTGTATAATCCATGGTTGTGATGTTTTATATGATGTAGTGCTGATTGCTGAAGTTCCTAGATTCTTGTTGGAATGGATGATAATTACAACCCTGCTCTGACAGATCATAGACTTCGCTTTATTGAGTGGCGAGTGGAAAATGAGAAAATTGGTGGTGTTTTGTCCCTAACAGCAGCTTTTCTACCCCCCGAAATACAGAAGAAAAAGCACCAGCAATCATCGATGCTTCATTAACAAACCGATGATCAGTGCTTCTATTAAAGGAGGACGGAGGAAAAAGAGCTGCTGGCTGATAGTTGGCATATCATCCCTCTTGCAAATGAATTACCCAATTTCTCAATGACTCATATAGTCTACAATAGGCTCTAATTATAATCATTCTCAAGGGCTCGGAGGAATGTGTTATATCGCTAAGTAGGCTGCCCATGCTGAGAGAGATCCCGAGACCCGGCGACGCTGAACGCTGCCTGTTGCTGTTGAGGCACCGTGTTGGTTTATTTCTAGTCAATACTCTAAAATAAAGACAGGTTTATGAGGGCGGTTACTGCTCCCCGTCTTCCCCTTCTCTCTGATGTTCTAGTAAATTCGGCGGAATATCTTTAGAGGAGCGTCTTCTCTGAGGAATGTGCTCTTCCACAGGGGACCGCGGTGTATTTGTAGAAGCAATCTGTCTACTTGAAAAATGCGTCTCCGGAGTGTCTTAACTCTCATTTCTTCTCTTACTGCCAAAATGAAAGAAGACACACAGCCCTGTCTGCCCATTATCCTCAAGGCTTAGTCTCTCCTGTCTTCTTAGATGAGACTTAGGAGGTGTGTGTACATGTCTGTATCTGTTTGTCTGCTTTAAGCGCATGTTCCTGCCACCGAGGTGACATTCACACCTCGTGTAGCTCTCACAGAAACCTTATTCCCCTCCCCTGAAAGTGAGTCAGACATTTAGTGGAAATGTGATCCATAGGGTAAAATGTAGCATTTAAGATGTACAATACAAAAATCCCCATTTCATCAAGTACTTTTTGTCTTATTAAACTCCAAAATCTCACTTTTTCTTAAAAAAAGTGAAAAAAATCCAGTTTTAAATTCAAATTAACTTTTTAACATCGTGTTTTTTCTTGATTCTTGTGCAGCATTATTGCTCAAAATATCATCTGTAGACTCCACTTCTTTTATGAATGTTTTTTGTTGTGTAGTACAACATATTTTTACATAAAATTGGGGGTGTCCTTGACTAAAGAAATTCTCCACTCAACTAATGGGGCGTTCCGTTTACCTCGGAAATCAGAAGTCGAAGCTGGGAATGACGTCACACCAGAGTTGGCCGCGCTCCAGTACAACAAGTCTGAAACCTTAATGGGGTTTGATCCAACCAGGTCAGCCATTGTTGGCATTGTTGTAAGACAGAAGGGCTATAAACAGTTTATTACTACAGCTTATCTATTGTTGATGCGGCGGAGTAGCCTTCTTGGATTTTGAGGTCGGGGTTGGTGTGGTTCATCCGACTTTCGGAGTCGGAATTCAGGGGGCGTTCCGGTTGAAATTTCTGACTGGGAACTTGGAAATTTGGACTTCCCAGTTCAAATGGAATGCAGCATAACGCTCTTATGATTTTGTGGACTAATTGATGAGTTGATTTCATCAGTAGATCTGTAAAACTGAGTTTCTCCAGAAAGAATCACACATGAGCACCACTTTAAATCTTGTATTTACCAGAGATGTGCTCATAAGTTCCTTATAAATAAGTCATTCAGCATGAAAAAAACATAAAAAATGTCTATTTGACGAAAGAAATCTTAGTTCACTAAGACCAAAACTATTATATGACATTTAAATTTTTGTGAAAATTAATAAAACCTGGTTACCTGCTCTGTTTTTGTTGAAAACTGGACCTACATTGTAGTACTGTTGAAAGGCTCATTCTAGGGAAGTGTGCATGTTGTCATGTAAAACAGTGGTTCAACCTTTTTGAGTCGCGACCCCCCCTGCCCAGCGTAAACAGCTGTTTCTACACGCCGCCGCATGCTGATTTTAAGTGATTATTGTGAATGTTCTGATTAAAAAATGTAGGCTAAAAAATAGAATGCTTTTTTGTGATGATAGTTTTGTTTAGTTTGAACCGCTAGCACGCTGGATTTTTTATGCATTTAGTGACTTTTTTTCTCTCTTTCTTACCCACCGGATATCCCCCATCAGCGGGTATGTACGCACACTTTGACTCTCACAAACACACTCAATAAAATCTATTCTTAGGCAAATTAAATCACCGCTACAGGCAATTTAATGTAAAAACCATTCCCCAACCTAAAGTATGTTTTTAACTTTTTTTATTTATTTTATTTCTCCACAAACATCTGGCAACCCCTGGAAATGATCTGACCCCCCGGTTGAGAACCACTGATAAAAAAACACTTAAACAGAAATGTTTTCCACTCATTTTATTGATGTTCTATTGGCATTCATTTGGAGAGAAGCAGGATAAACACACAAAGACAAGCAACCACGATTACACCTATATGATCAGACGACAGTCTCCAGTTCATCTCTAGTTGCCTGACTGTGGACTGTGGACTGTGGGAGGGAACTGGAGAAAAGAACAATCATACTCCAATTAAACCCAGAGTCTTTTTGATGTGAAGTGACAGCACAAACAACTGAGGAGACTCAGTAGAATATGGTTTTCTTACAGCTCTATGCATCATGTATTTATTATTTTATCATCTACCACTTATTTCACTAAGAGAAAATGAAACAATAACAAACACAAGGTGCACCAAAAACCTTAGAAAGTATCATAACTAGGCCTTTTTAAAGCCAATGTTACAAATGTGGCAACAAATAGAGAGTGAATTAGGTACATATTCATCGGTTGGGTAAATAAAGTGTCTACCTGAGCACAAGTTTCCAATATCCATAAAAAGACAACAACAACATGGAAACAGAGTGCTTGTCGGTCTAGATCGTACTGCTGTTGGGCAGGTTCTTCTGTTTCAGCTCATATGAGACCGTATTTGTTACTTTCCGAAGAAAGATGATGACACAGAGGTGGCGATAACGGCTCTTGTGATTTATAAAGTAGAGTCTCCTCGACGGGTGCAGCGGTGTGTTTGACGGATCCGGGGAAAGTAATGCTGGAGTTGTGTTGTCGCTTCCTTCCAGCTTGCCTAATTAGATCATTCACATGGATGAGCAGAGGAGAAATTAGCAGTTAAGTTGTCTAGTAGCAGTAAATGTACAGTTAAGGTTTGTCTCTGAATAAATGCTGCATTAACAGTGGCTTTGTGTTCACCTGTTGCATATTAAAGGACCAGTGTGTAACATTTAGGGGGATCTGTTGGCAGAAATGGAATATCATTTTAATAAATATGTTTTCTTTATTGTTTAATCACCCGAAACTAAGAATCATTGTGTTTTTGTTACCTTATAATGAGCGATTTATATCTACACAAGGAGTGGGTCTTCTTCATGGAGCCGTGTTTCTATAGTAGCCCAGAACGGACAAACCAAACTCTGGCGTTTTCACATTTTTGCATCGGCCAACGTAGTTCTGTTACACGCTCAACACACAGGAGTTTCAGTTGTTTGCAATCTTTAACCTCACCGTTAGATGCTTTCAAATCCTACACACTGTACCTTTAACTATTAAAATCAAGCCTCCTTCTACATTAATTAACTGTCTTGAAGCATGTTTGTCATAACATTAGGTCGGCCTAAACAACAGTTTTTTAGAACAAGCTATTTAATAGAAATCTATGTGGAGCAGAAAATTATTTGAAGATGGATTGACAGCCCTTTCGATGAGCAGCCATTGAAATTAACAGCATGGATTTAGGTCCAGTTCAGCTTATCCTCATACAACGGTTCGTATGATATCTTACAAAAAGTTATTCCTCATTTTTTGTGCGTTCTCCTACGAATGTCCAACATCACACACAAAACAACTTGGTTAGGTTTAGGAAAAGATCGTGGTTTCAGTTTAAACTAGAATGGCACTCGGAGAGCGCAGACATCCGCCAAGGTGCGTGACTTTAAAAACAGATCAGAGCTCACAGCTGGCAGTACCGTGATGTGGTCGGCTTATTATTAACAAGGTATGTTTCCGTGTAACGTATTGGCGGATGCCTCGCTCATTCAGCAGCCTTATTATGTCTGTATAACGTTACACTACGTTGTCTCTCATCCCGTCATCTACCGCTTTTTTCTTTCTCACCGCGGACGGACAGCAGCAGCTCCTGCCGCACCTCGGAGTCTTGCTACACATCCACACACGTATCTCTCTGCTCTGGTCATGTGTCATCAACACGTCATCAGTTACACTGCGCATGTGTTATCCCCTGTGGTCTTAATGCTCAGGCTGATCGGATTTCTTATAAAAATTCCTGAATCCGGATCATGATCCGGATCGCCACCAAATTCTAATGGATTTTTCATTGTGCTAGACCCCATCCCTCCAAAGAATTTCATCCATCGTGAACTTTTGGAGTAATCCTGCAGACAGACAGACAGACAGACAGACAGACAGACCTTGAAGGAGGTAATAACTACATTTGAAATACTTGGTTAGGTTTGGACAACAAAACTACTTAGTTAGGTTTAGGAAACTTCGTGGTGTGGGTTTAAATAACATTGGTAGTGGCGTTAATTAGTACGGAAGTTACCTGACAAATAAATCAAACTTGACTTCTGGTTTCACACGGGACACGAACAACAGCCTCCTGGGCGAAAGTCAGCCATTTTTATGATCCACCCGTCCACTCCGACCTCCTCCCTATGCAGCGTTTGTCGCTCTTTATACTTCACGGTTTACGATTATGTGGATTAAATACGAATTGATTTCGTGGGACATATATACGAATTACAGAGCATTACTTTTTGTAGGTAAAGCTATGAACGGTGTCTGAGAACAACACTGCTGTGTGGCATTACATTAACAGCAAAAGACAACTTAATTGTAAATTGCAATTATTTGTATGACAATTAATCGCCAACTAAAATTCCGGCGTTGTGACCGCCCTAACATGTCAATGATTGAAAGGGTTTTTAATATTTAATAGCAATGACTCATCAGTTCAGAAGTTGCTTTCTGTTGTGGAACAATCCCACCCCGGTCCCCCCCTCCACCCTCCGAGCTACTGGCATTTTCAGTCCACTGATGGATGATGCAGCAAGCGAGTTTCAGCTACCAAAGCTAAAACGCACCTCACCTCACGCCAGAAAACGACAGTGACAAAGCAGCATTTTATTACAGTATTTATCAGCATGTTTTGCATGGTGACATATTACCTCTTAACCTCACATTTTTATTTGATCTCAGCTGCAGTTAGTCAATGACGTTATTGTTTCTGTACCAGGATATACAACTTGTGTCAGCCTCAGGTCTTACTTTTTGCCAGTAGAGGTCGATAGTCGTAAGACTGCTTAATGCAGCTTCAAAGCCTAATGTATACAGCGAGCTTCATCATTTTTCGAAGCGCTGCATATTCCTTTTTTTTCCACAGACACAAAGTTGGCAACCCTGCAGTGCCAGTGCCCTGTCTGTATGAATAACACATGAAGCCGGAGTCGGCTGGTTGCTGTGCTGTTTCCCACGCAAAGCCCTCTGCTGCCGGCTTTCCTCAAGGATCAGCTGCTCATTAGAAGTGTGTTGCTGCTAATTGATCGGCGGCGTTGGGCCTGGATGACCACCCCCCACTCAAACCTCGGCCATGTCGGAGAGGAGATCTCTTTTGTTTTTCTTTCTCTTATGGAAGAGAACTGGCTGAAGCTCCAGCATGAAGCAAGCAGCATGAAGCCTCAGAACTAAAAAGCCACAGAAGCAGACAAACAGGAATAGCTGAAGGCATCTCTTTCTTCCTCCCTGACGTTGCGTGCACATTCACACTCGCTGCACCTCCCCGGCAGATGCACATTTATTTATTTCTTCCTTCCCTGTGTGCTTTCTAATGCACACAAAGACAAACACACACATGCTTTTTGTGTGCTTTGCTTCTACCCACCCACCAGCCCCGCACCTCTTGCCTGTCCCGGCCATCAGTCAGCCTTCCCGCTGCGCCGCCGATGTGACAGAGGAGCCGTCAGAGCGTCTCAGTCAGCGGCTGTGATGCTGAGCCAGAGTGACAGAGCGACAGGGGGAAACGCGCCAAACAAACAGCCAGTAATATTGCCCTGTCCTTTCACTTACAGCTCTCTGTCAAACCCGAGTGCTGACAGAGTGGGAAAAACTACAGACACCCTTTAAAAAACGAACACACATACATATAAATACAGTATACACACACAGCTGTTTGCATTATAATTGGATCATTTCAAAGAAGCTTTTCTTGCTGATGCACATTGAGTGATTTCCCGTGGCTTTTTTTTTGCCGCAAAGCGCCGTTCGCCGAACGCAAAGGATCCACGAATGCCAAAAAAACTGTATCCCGCCACATTCGGTGTGTGACTTTGCCGTCATAACCCCCCTCTGAGCCGCGCCGAGTTATTTACACAGCTTCGGGTGAGGATTATGTCCGCGGGCCCTGATTGTTTTCCATGCATGACTGGCATTAATGTGTCTGGGTTGTTAAACAGGATGGGTGATGCACAGAGACACGGCTGGCTCTTACCTCAATCAGGGCCCGGATGATCTGGGATTACTGGATATCGCATCCATTCATTCCCTATGGGACTGCAGCTTGGTCTGTCTCCAAGACGCCCGCCTAGTGCTACATGCTTATCACTGCCGAGATGGAGCATGTAGCACCTCATAATGTAATAGCTGTGCATAATGTAATGACTGCACATAGTGTAATAATTTTAAATGTAATAAAAAGCTCATGATGTAACAATCAGCACATATTGTAAGAAAACCATCAGCACTAATGTAATAACAGTTTTGTGCATGAGTTATTACATTATGAGAAAATTATTATTTTATAAACTCAGAAAAAAATTGACAAATTAGAACCTTTACAGAGATGAAATGTGAAATATTTAAATAATCACTCAGTATATTAAAGTCAGCATCATCTCTGTAAAAGGTTCTCTTTGGTCCAGGTCACTGGATGTCTTGCAGTCCTGCAATTTTGTCACACATCCAAAGAGGCTTCATCAATCTGCAACTGATTGATGAAAATGTCCCCTAGACAGAACAGACAGTTGCTATAAATGAAGGACTAGAAGACCAAGACATGTAAAACTAGAAGGGTTCTTATGCTTTAATAAGACAGGGAGAGAGATTTTTTTTATGAAATCATTACACTACTCGCCGGATTTATTACGTTAATCAACTTTTTTAAGTTTATAATATAATCATTTTCTCACGATGTAATAACTTATTACATTACGCACAAAGCAGTTATCACGCTATGCGCTCAAGGTTTTATCATTATGTGCTTTTATTACTTTTAACCCTTTGAACTCTGCAATAGAAATGGTCCGCCGGTGCCTACACTGGTATGTAATGTCATTTCTTGGAGTATCTTCAACTGCTTCTTATCCCTGAAATCTGCACAACCCAAGCTAAAAGGTTATAGAAGTCAACAAACCATAATAATTGACAAAAGTATTTTCATAAATACAGAAAAATACAAAAAAACTGACATGTTTTTATAATAAAAAACAGTACTATAAATTGTTACTAAATAAACACACAACCTATTGATCCAATAATATTTCTAAATGTAGAAATATGAACAAAACATTTCTTAACACTCTATAAATTATTTGTACTGTGCAAATTTTTTTGTTTTTGTTGAGCGCAAAGGCATTTTGATAATTTTCATACGTTCCACATGTAACGTAACTTGATGACGTCATCTCAAGATGTTGACAGGACAGACATAAACCTCAACGTTCTGCTGCAAAAAGAATGAATGTTGTAGCTATTATGATTTTTATTTTAGATATAGATTTAAACAGGATCATGCAAAAGCCATCCCTGCGGCCGCCTGCGGAGCAATACTCTGGCATCATCGCGTTTTGTAACGCACGTAACGTAATGACGACATCAGGAACGTACGATGTGATGACACGAAAGACGGGAGCCTCAGCTTTCCACTGCAAAATGAATGAATGCTCTAGCTGTTTTAGATCAATTTTAAACAGGATCATGAAAACTGCCCGCGGGAGGTCCGTTTTTAAAGGGTTAAATGATTACAAGCATTAAAGGGTTGAATGATTACATAATGCACAGTGAATACAGAGCAGCTGCAAAAGTCTGTACAGGGAGATTGTTGGAATGCTTCCAGTGTAGTATGTATTCCCATATAGTTGCCGTTTGGGGTGAGAAATAGTTATCCATGTTCAGATTTGGCGCAGGGGACGTTACGCATAGTTCTCTCTGCAGGAAGAATCCAGAAGCATTGGCCATATATGATAAACTATGAATTTTAAAGAATCCATGACAGATATGCCGACTTACATTCAAATTTACAGTTTCATACACTGCAAAAAATAGTAAGAGCGCTCTTTACTATGTGCTTCTGCTGCTCCACGGGGCTAATTTTTCTGTTATTTAGGGTACAAAATAATTAAGCAGCGGAGTGCCATTATTGAATTTAATGTGGAAAATCAGTTCCTTTCCTCTCTGAAATAGCCATTGTCTCCTAGTTCTGCAGAACAGTGACAAAAGAGATTAAGAGGCCCTAATTCTCCTCAGAAATCCACTTCAGCCCGACTAGAGAATCTAGCCTCGGGGTTGGAGAAAGCTTTATATCCCTATCGCTAGACTGAGCCCCTCTTAGCTTTATGTGTCCCCAGCCTCCCCCCCTCCCATTCAGCAATGACAGGTGCATCTGATAGTGCTCACCTGGGGCAAATGAATGGGATTACTTCCTGGACGCCAACTCGGAAGACCTCCTGACCTCCAGACGGACTCGACGGGTTCTCAGACATCTGAGTGCCCGTGAACGACACCATCTCCATACTAATGTAGGATGTGACTGCATAATTCAAGAGACTGCACTCCTCTTGGTCCACTGTTATGTGACCTTTGACCTGGACACCCGATGTAGCCCCCTACACTGCGTCAACATATCCGGGCACTTTATCTCCCAACTCATCTTTTTAAAACACGTGTTTTTCTTAGGGTTTTCAAAGTTAACGTGATAATAATACGCAAATTCGTTTTAACGCCTCTGATTTCTTTAACGCAACTTGCGATTTTTAGGTTGTAGCGAGCTCAGTTTTAAAGCTAGTTTCATTTAATGGTAAAATTGAGCAGGTTTCTGCTGTGCTTGATCACACAAAGCAGATTCAGAGGCCCCTTGAAGATTTTATTGTTGAATTAAATTGAATCCACAGAGGACACCTCAAAAAAATGGACCATATGTTGTAGTCGATGTCCCAACAGAGTCCCTTTCCTTTGAGAAATGGCAACTTTTAGAAAGGTTGGTCAAGATTAAACTCTCAAATGTTGCCCTGCATAAAAATATCAATTTGAAATATTTCTCAGGTAGCACCGAAACCTGTTTTGTCTTCTAAATAAAAAAAAGTGGTTGTCAGTTAATTTAAACTCAGTTTAATCAAGCAGGCTCAGTCAGTAGCTGCTCTGTGGTTAATACCAGGACGCTGAATTACTTGACGATCATTTTCAGCTCGAGAAAGCGTAGCCACACCTGTGAATCAAAGCGAAACATGAGAGACGCCAGTCTGGAAAATGAAAGTAATTATCAGGAAGAATCCTTCAAAGGACGGCACGTTAATTGACTGTGTGGTATTTTTGCTGATAGCTCAATACTTATATACTATAGGGCTGTCAAAGGTAAGGGATAATAACACATTAATGCTAATTCATTTTAACGCCATTCATTTCTTTAACGCATTAACGCAACTTACGATTTTTAATTAACCTTTTAAAGAAGATACTGGCATCATATGAAAATAGAAAAAACCTAAGAAGTCCATTGGTACCAACCATGTCATGCTAGCTTGACGTGAAGGATGCTAAATAACGCTCCAAATGCTGAGTTTTTAGTGAGGAAAAACTGGCATGACCATTCTCAAATGGGTCCCTTGACCTCTGACCTCCAGATATGTGAATGTAAATGGGTTCTATGGGTACCCACGAGTCTCCTCTTTACAGACATGCCCACTTTATGATAATCACATGCAGTTTAGGGGCAAGTCATAGTCAAGTCAGCACACTGACACACTGACAGCTGTTGTTGCCTGTTGGGCTTGAATTTGTCATGTTATGATTTGAGCATATTTTGTATGCTAAATGCAGTACCTGTGAGGGTTTATGGACAATATTTATCATTGTTTTGTGTTATTAATTCATTTCCAATAATAAATATATACAGCAAGCATATTTGCCCAATCCCATGTTGATAAGAGTATTAAATATGTGACAAATCTCCTTTTAACGTACATGTTGAACAGATACAAAATGATTAATTTATGATTAATCGTGATTAACTGTGGAGAAAAGTGCAAGTATTGTCAGTCTTGATTACACCTCCAAGCACAAACAAAGATGACTGCATGCTACAGAGACTCCCGCCGGCTGCGCTCAAAGGTGACACCTGTGTTCGTTGAGTCGGCGATGAATTATTTCCCCCTTAATCAGGACAGAAAAGATGTTGTCCGTCTTCAAATGGGCTGCACGGCCGGTGTCGCCGGCATCGGGGTGAGTCATAAATCACCTCTCAGACTTCGCTGCAAGTATGAATCGTGTGTGTGTGGGGGGGGTTTGTGGGGGACGGGACTAACGTGCACGGTGCACAACTCCATGGATGTCCTCATACTCTTTGGGGCTTATGGCCAGATGGAGCAGTCAACATGTAGTTAATTTGCCCTTCGGCTGTGGCGGCGGACACCTACAGGAGATGAAGCAGCTACTGGGCAGCCTGCAGCTAAATCCCCCCCCCCCCCCTTCATTCTTCCGTTGTCCCAGGACCTATGGAGTTCAAGACTGTGACCAAAGAGAGTAATCCCATTTGAGAGCACCACATTTGGGTCCAGATGTATTTATGTGTTTCATCTCTCTGAGAGTGAGTGATTCATTTTGTTGTGTCGGGGCTCTCTGCCTGAATAAAGCATTAGCTGGCAGGTTAGCCTAATGCAATGCTCCCTCCTGGAACTTCACTCTGTGATAGCCTAAGGGTGCAAACATAAGTGGATTAGAAAACACACACACTGAGAATCCACTGTCTGTTTTATAAAACCCGCACGTCCCGGCATCTCCAGCTCGCCCTCCCCTCCCTTTCCTTCTTCTTCTTTCCTTAATACACAACCAAAGCACTCGCAAACAAACACATGCATAAGCATGAAAAGCCCCACATGCTGGAGCATCATTCCGGGGCGATGCGTCGGCGGGTGGCCTCGCGCGGAGGATCTCAACCTCCTGCTTGAATCGAGCATGTGACGCTAACGCGAGGTGAAGTGTTATGCGGCACGGCACCCGGTCTTGAGGCTCGCCGTCTGCGGGGTGGCGCAGCACCAAACTTGTGCGACTGCGGACAGCGGGTACAACCTCGAAGCAAGGCGGCGGGAGAGAGCGAGACCCAGAGATAATGATGCAGCGCGTGTTGCTTCAATTTTTTCTCCCCCCCCCCCCCTTGCCATCGTTATGCAGCCCGCCTCGTGGCCTTTTCCACAGGCAGGCCATTAGTGGGATGTGATGGCGTCCAAAGCTTTCTTCAAGTGACAAACATGATTTAATTCCACTGCGTGTTGTATCTCCATTTGAAGAAAGGACATGGTCTTGTGCCCAGCACGGGGATACAGAGCGAAATGTCCTCTTTCTCCTTCACAGAGTTTCCAGCAAGGTCCCGGGGGTCCTTGTGTTGTCTGCATTAGATAACAGATACAGTATGCCTCCAATACACACCAAGAAACAACATTCATTACTTCACTATCGACGCTGCGTGTACTGTAGGGCCCCGTGTGTGTGTGTATTAATATGTGAGGGGGTGGGGGTGGCTTGCTTTTGTTCCGGCGTCGCCTGAGCTGAGTGTCTTCAGACAGCATTAGACAATGTAGGCATGACAGGGGCTTCACTTAATTCATTGACCTCATTCCTTGATCTTGTTTATTTGTGTTCTTCTGGCTGCTTAGCGGGCCGCTCTAATGATGGCGGGCAGCTACTGCCGCACAGCGGCTCAAGCTTATGCCGCTCAGAGGGTGTACGTGCCTTACTTTGAGACGCAGAGAGATGAAGAAGAAGAAGGAGATGCCGGGGTTATTAAATTATTTCAAACATTATTCCTCATTCTTAGCGGAGAGAGACTACACAGAAAAGCGAGGGAGTAATAGGCTTTTAAACCAACTCTGTGAATGGCTGATTTAATGCCTGTATGTCAGAACACTAAATCAATACTGTGCCCCACCTGCAGGCTCCGTACAGCAGCTCCTATAGGATATCCATAAATTGAGTGGATGATGGCGGCCAAGCCAAAGCCACCTACTCCCATTAAGCCCCATCATGAGGAGGGACAGGTATAGGTCACATTGTCCAAGGGCTGACAGAGATTAATTGAGGTCGCGTGACTTTGCACACCGGCGGGGCCTCGGGGGGGGCGTCGCTGTCCCTGCCCTTAAATAACCCCGCGGTGCCCAGCCACCTTGCCGACAGTAACAGGTGAATATTTTATGAACCGCGGGGATTTGAGAGCAACCGCTAACGATTTTTTTTTTTTAGGTGCCAGCTAATGGCCTCAGATGTGAGATAGGAGAAGGATTGGAGTTTACTTTAGCTTCAACTCGATTTGAAGATATGACAGAGGCTGTGAGTGTCGTGTTAGTCTGCCCTGGCTCTTAAGGGAAGGCCAAACTTATGAGAGAGCGACTGCAGTTAAACCCAGTAGGGAAGTGTGGATTTAAAGGGAAGGCGCAGATGGCTACGCTGGAAGGAAATGCAATGACAAACTGCAATGGAGACTCTAGCTGTCATTTGTTTTTTCAAATCTTCAGCTGCCTGGGACTCCGTCGCCGTCTGCTAATGTCAACCTGTCTGGCTGCGACAAACGCTCGAGTTAAACCGCTTTTTATGCCCGGGCCTGTTTTATTGTTTGTGGCTACAAAGCATGCAGGGCTTTCATAATTGGAGCGGTGATTCTAACGTCGCCAGCTCATCTCTGAATAGCTCCATTCCCCTACACAAACACACACACACACACACATACACACACACACACACACACACACACACACACACACACACATACATACACTGCATGGTTACACTTCTGAAGATGTACAGTACACCTCTTAAAATGGTAATGCTCAAGATTTATTTTCCTTTATGTCTCCAGCATATTGTTTTAGACGGCATTTCTTAGAGATCACCTGTCAATCAAGTAATGAGTTCTTAGATTTTCCCTCTTGATGTGTCTTTAGGTAGAACTTTAAAGGATAATTGCGGTTTATTATATCATAATTTTGTAGTTCAGGCTGAAATACAACTTCCAAAAATCTATTTTTTACTCTTTTTTTTTTTACTGTCTGCCTCGCGCGCCCTGAAAGCAACACATGACGTGAGTCATGCAGCGTCACTTTCATTAACTGAAAATGAATTGTAACGTTAGGTCAAGCTGAATGAGGAATAATTCAACAACAACCGTAATGATGACAGAGAACACACGCAGAGATAGAGAGACACCGTGTCCTAACAGCAAGCGGTACGTAAAGTCATGTAAACAAACCATGTACAGTACCTATCAGCTGAGAGCAGACTGGAGACGTAACCACTTAGATGGGAGAGTCGTACTTGCTATCTTCCGACGTTTGTACTTTTTAAAATAGAAAACACACGATTAATATGTGATAAGGCTATTTACTGGAAATGACTTACAATATAGCCAACAGCAAGGAGGTATCATATGTGGCTTTGAACAATCCTGTAGGATAGCCAAACTTGGAAGAGAAAACGAAGGTAACATTACCCAAACTGCCTCACTGCATGTGGTTCTCGTGTCTCACAGTCTTCATGTGCAATGAGACCAACGTTTCCAATGTGCTCACATTTGGTTTTTACTTGAAAATGAAGTGGTTTGGATCATGAATTTGATGACTTTAGACTTGACAACATCAAGTGTAATACAGCAGAATTATCCCATAACCTGTGTGTGCTTTATCACTGCACAGCTACAATTACACACTTCTATTTCTTTCAAACAAACCATAACACTAAAATGCATCGCTTCCTCTGCAACGGAGCTTTTTTCCCGGGAAATAAGCAACCAGACGGCGAGTGTTTAGAGAGAAACATTGTTACCTTAATGAACCCGCTGTGAGCAATCGGAGCCCACCTTGATTTGGTTCACAGGTTTTTATTGAGCTCCATAAATGTTTGGACAGAGGCTGCTCTTTTACTTTTCCGCCCCTGTGCTGTTATTAGTCTGGAAATGAAATTACACAGTAACTAGAGGCCATGGATTGTTTGCTTCGTTTAGGAGCCCCTTTTTTAAGCATCGGCCCCGATCAATAGTTACACATCCTGCTCGACACTGTTGCCACCGCAAAGAGAAACTTGTTAAAATATATGGCGGATTATCACCTGTGTTTATGTGTTAGCGTGTGTGTGCTTTCACATCTCTTTGATGAGGGTCTAGCACGCTCTCGTCTAGGTGAGGATGTGCGCATATGTGCCACCAAACAGTGTGCGTTCTCACATTCCTGCATGTGTTTCCACACTGCGGTTGGGTAAGTGTGTGTGTGTGTGTGTGATCCCATCTGTCTGTGTTTGAATAAATGCATGCTTTTTCAAACTGCTCTCCATAAACGTCAGAGCAGAGTACATCAAAAGGCCCATTGCCTCTCCGCCCCCCACCCCACCAGGCCATTTCACCTACCTGGTGAAATTGCGTACCCCCTAAATCTCAGCGCCCGCTGCTCCATTCAGAGTAAATTACCTTTTGTACACAAAGATGTGACATGTCGTTGCATGAAAAACATCTCGGGTTTCATCACTCTTTTCCGACATCTCAGACGCTCATCCTCGCTCCTCTCTTTTCCTGTTATTTTCAACACTCATTTCCGTTCTGATGAGCCCGCGGGCTGACGAAACCTGCGAGAGGAAAAGAGGGGTGGTGGGGGTTTTGTGTGTTGTCTAGACGCGGCGTTTTACAGCTGGGATGGGAGAAGGTGGGGTTGGGATAATTCCTGCACCATGGGGGGTCCGAGGAGAGGAAGGCTCTGCTAGGTTTGCAGAGGTTTGTGGGGGGTAAATGGAGATAATTAGAGACATTTTGAGGCGCAGAGGGGGGGCTGAATCATCGGAGGCCTCTCCTCCATCCCTTCACACACATGTGTGATGAGATGGGGCTGTTTGCTGCACAAAAACTGCAGTTTTTAAATGGCAGCAATGCAAATGCAAAATAACCCCGTGAAGAGAAACACCTGCATCCTTGTGTGGCTGCTGTTCGTCTCCACTTCACGTGTGACTAATTACCGTTTGTGACTGAAGAAGAATGCTGCAGTGATGATGATAAGGAGTCGGAGGAGAGGACGCCTCTCCTCCGCTAGGGACGCTAGTGTGCACTCCTGGGGGGGAAAATACAGATTGCTTTTTTGAAAAATGAGCGGAGAGAAAAGACACTGATGCTGCATTTAGTGAGGACTCTGTAAACAGCAGCGTCTTGCTAACAAACACTTAACGTCAGCTTTCAGGTGGTGGTGCAAATTACTTTGAAATAACTTTCTGGTTGGTGTCACCAACGAGAGTACAGTCGAGTGTCGGGGAAAGATATGTTTCAAATTAATTTCTAATTAAACCAACCAGCCAGCTCTACGAGGAGGCTGTGCAGGGATTTGTAGCGTTTTTTCCTGACTCATGTTAGTCTAAATCCAACTAACCCCAATAGGAGACCAATGTGTCTCCTGTTACACCGACAGTGAAACTGAGAACAAGATGGGCTTCAGATTTGACTGATTACTATCATCTGTCTTTGCTCAATGAGCTTCCCTGGACAAAAATCTTTCCATTTAGTATCGAACACATCGTTTTGCTGTCTTTGGTAGTGTTAAAGTGCTGTCTTTATTGCTCCCATGTGAACCAGATTAATCCAACTTTAGTTCTGCTTAGAGCCGCAACTAACTATTATTTCCATTATTGATTACTCTGCCGTCAGGGAAAAAGTGACAAATGCCTTTTACATTTTTTGCTAAGCCGAACTTGATCATATTTTTGTGTTTTTGTTAGCTTAGAATGAGCCCTTCAAATCTACATAGGGAGCAGGTCCTATTCACGGCGTCCACCATGTTGCTCCGCTATGTTTCTACAGTAGCCCAAAACGGACAAACCAAACACTGGCTCTAGAGAGAGCCTTTCTCGTTTTTTACGTTACCTGAAGGTAGGGATGCACCGATACCAGTATCGGTCCGATACTGTGCTCATGTACTCGTACTCGCAAAACGACTCCGATACAACGGCACCGATACCACTTTACGGCGGCTTGACATTAACCTCTCGTCACCATCTTTTAGGTCCTCACGCTCCACCTCCCTGACGGTGCGGGCGAGACGGGCCGGTGGTGCGCCCGACCCCGCTGGGCCGTGATCCCACCTCAGCCAGTGCACGCCAGCCCTCACTTTCATTGCGCCACGGGGTTTTGCTTGCACCCTGACTTGTGCGTGTGTTAGACTCCTTGGTCCGGGTTTCTAGACGGGTCGGGTGGGTTGCAGACCTCGCCGCAGATCCCTGGCGCCTTTTACGTGGGTCGAGCCCCGCCCTGGGGACACGGCGCGGTTGGGGCGCACTGAGGACAGTCTGCACCGGTCGACAGTCGCACCGGGAGCCGGGGGCCCCGTCCCTCCTCGGCGGGGAGAGAGGGCGCAGCGAGCCCTTTGTCCACGGTGCGGCGTGGTCCGGGCGGGGAGCGCTGTAAAGCTGCGGCCGCGAGCCACCTTCACCCCGAGCCTTTCCAAGCCGACCTAGAGCCGGTCGCGGCGCACCGCCTCGTATGCGGGACTCCCCAGCCTGTCGTGTGTCGCTCACACCCTCCAGCTGGATGTTAACGAGGGTCTTTTGGCACAGAGAAGTACTCGTATCGGTACTCGGTATCAGCGAGTACCTAAATGTAAGTACTTGTACCACTAAAAAAGTGGTATCGGTGCATTCCTATACCTGAAGGCCACCGTAGTTCTCTGAACTACATGAAACTGTTTTAATGTGAGCCGCAAAAATGCGAATACAGATCCCACTGTTCTGATTGCATAAATAATAAACTTTTTTCACTCAGATTGTATGCATATAGCGGTGTATTCTTTATACTCTTTTACAGTTTTCATAAAATTAGATTTAAAAAATTGCAATATATCCAAATATATCGTATTCCCTGTACGTATCATATCACCAGATTCTTGTCAATACACAGCCCGACTAACTTCAGTGATGTGTTGTGTGACAGAGCTGCTTTAAAATCTAAACATGTCCTCAGACGTGTCACCTCAGAAGTTCATGCGGAGTAAATGTTCAAAACGGAGAAACCGCACTTCACTCGCGGTCGCTACAGAGCACTACAAACAATACTTAAACACTCCTGTGTTGTTGTTTTTAACCGTCTTTCCGACAGATATTCCCACATGACTCGAACGCGGCTTAACTGTGTTTCTTTCTTTCTTCTTCACTTCCCGTCTTCTCCGGCGTTATTGTCTCTCGCTTTAGACATTCTCACCTCTTAAGCTCACTTGAGTCTTCCTGTCGCAGCTCTCTTGAGCACATACCCAGACTGTCATACAGCCACACTCTCCTCCTGTGTGTGAGAGACTGCCTGAGGTGGTGTTTATCATCAGTTCAGATGATAAATCCACTCATCTGTTTGTCTTCTCGGCTCCTCCCCGGTGTTTTGCTTCACATATCGTCATATATTACTTGCATATTGTCAATTCCCTGTACATGTGCGCCGTCCATCTGGAGTTTGGATCATGTGATCGACCTGCTAAACCTCATTTACAAATCTGCATTTCCTTTACATTAAACCAACATGGTCTCAAGTGAATTTTATGTGAAGATCCACCTGTTTTTAACAGACTGAATATGGTGTATTACTGGATTAGCTTTGGCCTGGGTGGTAGAGGTTTGTTTCTTTCTCTTGTCTTCTATTTTATGTGCCATCTACGCACTGCATTCAATGACACCATCCTTTTTTTTTTTAGCATTAGCAGACGTGATCACAGGTTCTGAGACATATGGGACTCATTACATTGGTACAGATGTGATTTTGCACGCGTATTACACGGCCGAATCTGTGAAACGTTTAAAATATGTGTTCTTCTGTGGTGTCAAAATGTGCATATGACACATTTTTGAACATCATCCGTAAATAATAAGCTTTTACCAGTCCCTAATTCCCTAGATATTGACTGATATCTAACTGCAATTTCTTAAGAAGTTTCTTACAAAAGAATATGTAATTTATTGTTGATAAATGCAAGGAAAAAGGAGACACTGTTCATTTGGTGCCAAATCCAATCAATTTGCAGCATAAACTTTTCTCATTTAAGAACTGGATTAAAGTGCACATGAGGTCATATAAATGTAAAATACACATACACATATTTATATGTAGGGCTGAGCGACTTGGACAAAATGTTCTATTTTAAAGGATAATGTACAGCGAGCCGGTCATTGTTGTGAAATAAACCACTTTGTGTCGGGGTCCACTGAAGCAAAGCAGAGGGGTCTCTCATCGTTCTGAATGGGTTTTATTCCACAACAATGACCCGCTAGCTGTACATTATCCCGTTTATTACACGGCTACTTACTGAAGAAATCAATAATTTGACACAAAAATGGTCCACAGACATCAGAACTGCGCCCATAGCAACGGTCTGTTATATATAGGTGATTTCATATCTCGATAACGATATATATCACAATATAACATGTATTTTTTTCTGGTAATTCAATAAATAAATAATCTATATGCAATGATATCACATAGTAAAGCCTATATTTGTATACTCCTGTGTGAATTAAAAAAATACAAATCACATTGAGTGGTAATGTATAAACCGCAATCTTCAAATGATGATCAGATTTTCTGATAAATTTGTTAAAAAATAAATAATAAATTATCAATTTAGACGACATAATTGCGTATCACGATAACTTGATATACAATTTCATCAGCATTGATTCCATTGAAAGACGATAAATTATCATATTGAAATATCGCTCAGCCCTAATCTATATAATATATGGGCTCTGTAAAATACAGCGTCTCTTAAATGTAAAAGAAAATATGTAAATTATTTTAGATCATATCTTTCATAAACTCACTCTCGTATCTTTTTCAGATATTTTGTGAATCTTGTCTGTTTGTCTCACCATAGCCTCATAGTGGAGTAATATTATTCTCCTATATATGTAACTCATAAGACATTGCTGGCTGCATTATGATTAAAATAATCCCTATTCATATCCTCATTCTTACTGTATATCTATTCTATTCTGTTTCTAGTTCTTTTCCTTTGGTATTTTGTCGCCGCAACAGTTGAATTTCCTCAGGGCGATCATGAATGTTTCATTTCATCTCATGTCATCCTGCTCTCTTCTTTTCCTCAAAGTTATCTGCTGCATTCTTTTAGTCTGCAAAGACTGAGCTGCAGTACAATGCTGCTGCTTCAGAGCCGGCACCCGCTGTGCTCTCAGATCATCATGATGCTGGGTTTCTGCCTGACAAAGCAAGGGGTTTGGGCCCGAAGGCTCAGTGATCCTGAGGGGGGAATAGTTTCAGCAATAAACCTACTTTACTACAGCGAAGCAAAAAAAATTATGTACTGTATGTGTGAGACTGCAGCTTCTAAACAGGCTCACACAACACTTATAAAAAGACTTTCTGTCCATTCAAGATGTTCAAATAGCATCAGTCATTTCACAAATATCAGCAGTAGCACATTAAGATTATTTGTATGACATGAAAAATTAAACATTAAAGGGGCACTCCGCTGATATTCCACATGAAGAGCGGTTTACTTGTCATGTCAGCTGCTACTCAGCCGGTAAAAACAGTTGTATAATGTCCTCTGTGGCTCTGTGGGAGCTTTGACTCTCTGCCTGAACCAGGGTCTGAAAAGTGAAGCCAATGCAGAAGTGCCTTACTTCTGGTTGCAAAAACCAAGATGGCGACAGCCAAAAACCAAGATGGTGACGATCAAAATGCCAAACTCAAGGCTTCAAAACAGCAGTTCACAAACCAATGGGTGACGTCACGGTGACTACGTCCACTTCTTATATACTGTCTATGGCCCGAACCCGATTGGACCCGACCCGCTGGTTTCAGGCAGAGCCGGGCTGTAATTTCTCAAAATTGAATTGGGTCTTGTTTGCGCCAATTTTCCAGTGTTTCTTTTAATTTCTGCTATTCGTTCGCTGGCCCCTTTTTTTATTTTTTTTAGTTGAGCAGCAGGAATACTTTGTGTTATAATCAATAACCAACTGTGATGCATAATTTGAATATCGACATTTGACTATTGTCTTGTTGATTTTGCGACCGGTCCGTCCTCCACACAGCGATTGCCTCATTGACGTTGTGGTTCTTATAGAATTAGATCTAAATCCAAATAGGTACTTTTGCTTTTCGCTTTGACATCAAATCCTCCGCTATCGCCTAGTCTGACAACTCTCTCTCGTCCCGTGATAAGTGTGTGAAATCAGACTACCAGCTACTCTGTGCTGAGACTCCGTACGGAGCAGACACTTCGACTTTCAGTTTGTAGCGTCTACTACCGTGGCAAGCCTTTTTTTAGGTGGCTAAAATATGTTTTGTAGTTCCCCCCCGTCCACAGCAGTCCATTACTTTGCTCCTGTGCTGGTATTCCTGTTTGTTTCTCCAAGCTGGGGGTGTCCCGACTGTCATCTACTGTAGGTAATACACCGACTATGGATAAGCACCTCATACAACCCAACTTCAAAACACCCGAACTATCCCTTTAACGGCCTATAGCTCTATAGTCCACAGGGTTGATGGGCTCTATATCACTATACTGCATGACTTTCATAGAAAAGTAAATAGCACCCCCCCCACACACACACATTTCCTAGTCAAAACAACCACTTCATTTTGTCATTGAGAAGCTGCAGTCTGAAAATCTCATCATATGACATTTCATCCTGAAATGAGATATTCAGCGTTTGAAAAAGCGAAATGCTTTTGCTCTTACAAAACGACTGCTGGGATGAATGAAACAAGATCATTAAAATCTGAATATTTAGACTTTAATAGGACCAAGTGAACACACATATATACTGTATATATTGGAACAATATGATGAGAGCAAGTTAATGATTCCCAAGTAAAGCTCCTTTTTTCTCTGGACCTACTGGGAAATACTCAACGATGCCTGGAACAACACAGGATGTTTTTGCAGGCCCAAATGCATTTCTGTGTGTTTCTACTCGCAGCAGGTATAAGACTTAATCCTCCCTCGCTGTTGTTCTCATTAAATTTGCCATTTCATGTCATTTAGCCCAGGGAGAGGAACACCTAATGATTGTTTCTGAAAACAATTTACAAAAGACAGATTGTCCTGATATAAGAAAGAATATTTATCCCCAATATGTAAAGAACAGCCCCGAGGCTGCCGTTTATCTCGCTGCCTGCATTATGTCGCTGCTTCTTTTCCCTGCAAAATGAAAGTATTTTCACTTTGTGTGTGAGAGGTGTGAAGAAAGCCTGATAAAGCAAACACTTCCTTGTTCTCCTTTCATGCTTATTTGTACAGACTCCAGCTTTACAAAACAACTTTCTTTTTTCTTCTTTTCGCCCCAATCCATTTCCTTTTGAGTGATGCCAAGAAAGCGGTCAGTGGCTTCAGTGGAACCAGTGCTGAGGGGGTTTTGGGCTCATTAGCCTCTGGGAGACTTTGTGCTAATGCTCTTTTTCATTATTCTCCAAGATTATCAAAAGCTACTCGGCTTGTTTCATCGCCGCCGTGTCTTCGTGTTCACTTACAGATACAGTTAGAGCCCCTCTCTAAATAGGGTCTGCACACACACTGGCTGACTGGCTTGACTTTGTTTTCTCTGTCAGCAGTCACTCAGAGATGAGAGAGAGAGAGAGAGAGAGAGAGAGAGAGAGAGGGAGGGAGAGCTGAGGGAGAGAGAGGCTGATAAGCCAGATGAAAGCCGTTGGAAGAAAAAGAGGGAAATGGACGCATAAACTGCTCTTGAAGGAAAATGTTCCGATTAGTAATGTGCCTCCATGTGGTGATTAAGAGGACCCGGGGGTGGTGAGAGTGGTGGGAAGCTCAGGGGTTAGTTTTGTAGGAGCGCGGGATCAAGGCCAGATTGACAGCTCCCCAATTCCCCGTCACCCCGACTCATTTCCTCAATGGTTCAGCACTCCTGACTGCACACCCCCCCCGCCCCTACCCACAACACACACTCGCAGACACACTCTACTACACAGAAAGCCAACGCTCATTATCACCCATGAGCGCTCTGCAGGGTTTCGAGGGTCCTTTCTATACTCCATGCTCCAGTGTCTGAGTGAAGCCATCTGCTCGCGGCTCCTCCGACTCGGTACTGGTTTCTCGGGGCTTCTCTGATGATGCTCGGCTCTTAATGGTGGAAAGGTAAAAGTGGGATGACATGCTAATCGTGTCACTGTCACTCACGTGTTTAGATAGTTAGGACAATAAGATGTGATGGCTCAAGTTCATTTGAACAATTGATGTTGTTGATGCAAGAGGAATAGGGAGGCGAAGTCCCGCCCCCTTACGGTGGACCCCATGGGACCTTATTTCGGAAAAAAAACAATAATTGCCGTTTGTTTTTGGGATAACAGTCTGTCGGACAAATGGGCTTTTGGCCTAATGGTACTTTTTATTTTTTTATTGGGGTTTTTGGAACAATGAGCCGTCCCCTACTTCACTACATCTCTGAGGGAAATATTGGACAGCTTTAGTCACTTACTTCACTACGTTACTTAAGTTAAGATTTTTGCATACAAAACATATGAAGGGCTTATAAAATATGATTTGTTATAAATTAAACTAGCCAACAGAATATACGAGTAAAGCTGAAACGATTAAGTCAATTATTCAATGAGAAAATGAATTGGCAACTATTTTTGATAATTTTTGAATACAAAGATGCCAAACATTACATGGTTCCAGCTTCTCAGATGTGAGGATTTGCTGCATTTCCTATTTGTTTTCAATAATTTCGAGGTTTGGATGGTTGGTTGGACAAAACAAACATTGTGAAGGTGTCACTTTGGGCTCTGGGTCATTGTGACGTCATTTCTTACTTTTTTCAGAATTTTTACAAATGAAACAATCAATTGATTATAAAAAATTACTTTTACTTTTAATAGTTGTAGGTACATTTTTCTGATTATATTTCTATACTTTTACACAAGTAACATCTTGGCTTTTATCTGGAACAGAGTATTTTTTACAGTGTGGTATTTGTACTTTTACTTCAGTAAAGGATCTGAATACTTCTCCACCTCTGGTTATATATTAAAGCTAGTTAAGTAGCTATAGGTGAGGGAGGTCAAATCAAGAATCTTTCACGTGTCATTTCACCCAAATCACAAAAAAAAAAAAAAACACATTTTATCATTTACCCTCAGTGATATTTGACAGTTTCTGGTTTTGTATGTATTTTTACAGAAGTTTTGACATAGTAAATATTCTGCTTCCATCACAATACAATGTAGACAAATGAAATTGCTCAAGTTGCTTTTAAACAGCAAAGTATTTTTCCAGAAACAATGTCCTGATTATTCAAGATAACCCACCTTGCTCTGTGTTTATAGTTTTTATTGGGACTATTTCTTTGGTAGAAAGTAGTTTAATAAAAATTGTTCACATAAAGTCTGTGTCCTCATGTAATATGTGCCCCCTGGACGGGACATCTGATCCGACCCTGGCATTATCAACACGACAAAAACATTCTTCACTCCCTATTTAATTACAGTAGCTCTATAAGGCTAATGTGTTTCTCCCAGTCGGCAGCTTGATGTAATGTTAAGACTGCATGAGGAGCGAGAGCCAATCTGATCCCCCGTTAAGAGGTTGGGTCTTTAATGGGAGGTCACTGTCTGCGTTCTGCCCACTGACACAGACAACCTGAGCAATAAGAGATCTTTTCTTACGCTCCCTGCAAAGGGCTCTGTGTTGGCAAGATGCCCGCTGCCTCACCTTGAAAGGACACAGGGTTAGCTCTGTGTAGATAGGAGAACGGTGTAGTGCCAGTGTGGGAACAGTTTTCTTTGTCATTCCTTTTGTCTTCATGTACACCCATTTCGAATGTTATCATCTGATTAAATGGCCGTTATCAGTCGTTATTATTACAATTCTAATGCATCAGATGCACCAAACTGCGAAAAGTGAAACTTAAAAAACAACACGTTCTAACATTCAAACAATAAAACCACTTAGTTTAGTTTAGGGATTCAAATAACTATGTTTCAAAAGTAAAAGTGAAACTTAATGTTGTGAAAACAAAGAAATCAACACGTTGGTTTCACACGGGTTGCGAAGCCTAGTCTTCTGGGTGCAAGTCCTTTGTTTTGTGTCCCATCCATTGTTCCTAACGGAGTTGTATTGTAATTATACTACACTACCTGACTTCCGACTCTGCTCCTGTAATTATTACAAACGCTTCTTTTGGTGAAGTCAATCGATGATAAAACCTACTAATGGGTGTAGCATGCCCCTTCTGAACCACATCCATGAGACTGATAACCACCATAGACTGTATATAAGAACTGGACGTAGTCACCGTGACGTCACCCATTGGTTTGTGGACTACAGTTTTGAAGCCTCGAGTTCGGCATTTTTGCCGTCGCCATCTTGTTTTTTTGCAACCAGAAGTGACACAAGAGGGTGGAGCTAAGTACAACCGAACACTGAGTAAGACATTTTTAGTCAACCAAAAAGGTTAATTAACTTTCATGAACTGAAAACCCACTGTGAAAGGGTTGAAGTTCTGTCAATCACAAGATAGCCACGCCCTAAAGCATCCCCTGCTTTATGGTCTATTTGACTCTAAATGGGACCATAATTCACTAAATGAACATCATGCTGTATTGAAGAAGACTTGAAACTAGCGATTGAGACCATAAACTCATGTTTACAATGTTTAATTAGGGAATAAATCAAGTGAGAAGTAGGCTTATTTTCTCATAGACTTCTATACAATCTGACTTCTTTTTGCAACCAGAGGAGCATTGGCTTCACTTTACAGACCCGGAGGTAGCCCACTAATAACGCCCATTTAATGGGCTGATAACATTCAAACCGGGTGTCCTGTAATTCTTAATGTTTTCTTGGAAATATTCAACCTTAAAAAGTTGCAAACTGAGATTCAGTAGAGAGTGTAACTGTCAGATGATGGGCCAAACATTTTTATCCATATGCAGCAACAAAAAATCTAGTTATAATTTTGGACATACAATTGTTAAACTTTGAAGGTGAGATAAGGCTTATTTTTTGTGCCAAAGAAAAACAACATACCTGTATTGTCCTTAGGAAGCAGGAAGCATGAACCATACAGCACACTGTGACTCTGTGAACGTGTCCTGATTGAATATCAGTTTAAGGTTGGACCTTAATTTCCTTCTGTTTTGGAGCTGTTGGCCCACCTTGTTATAGAGTGTATGTCCCGTGTTATAAAGGCCAGATGCCAAGTGGTACTAAATGAAGAACAAACTGATGCGTTGGCTCCGCGGCCCAGCCTGGATGCTGCTCCTTGTAAAATATTGGCAGCTGTTTTGAGTGTGTGAATGTTGAATGAGGATGGGATGTGCTGTCAGGTGGGCCTCAGTGGTCCGGTCCGAGTGATGGATGGCGAGCTTTAAAATATTATCTGAACAGCAGCTTAAGTGTCATAATGGATATTACCACGTCATAAACTTTCATTCCTTGTTTAATGCTCCGAAGACAGACACATAAGCTTCTGCGCATGCCTGCACTGATGCCCATGTGAATGGTGCGCCGCGTGTCCATATGCACAGACTTCATCAACGTGCACACACACTCACACACAGGCTCTAGTTAACCTCTGCAGAGTCCCAGTTGCTCTTTAACTCAGCATCCATGGCCATGTGGGCTGTGAGCACTGGCCTCTATATTGGCTACTATTAATATGCAGCACAAATTCCCAGCCCTTGTAATTCTTTACCCTTGCTCTGCAATCTTTTAACTCCTCCCCGGTGACTCGACAGGCCTTCACATCAGATCTCTGCTTCTGTATGACCACGAATAAGCACCTAATTATCAGCTTATATTGCCCCGTGAAGGAGGTTATCATCCGTCAAGGCGGGTGGGCGGCGCAATATGTCGGGGGCTGGGGGGGTAGGGCTGACATTGTCGTCCCCGTTGTGGTTTCTGAGGGCCCTCGTGAAGGTGTCAAGGCCGGCCCTCTGAACACAAGAGTGCAAGTGGAGCAGCCCCCCGGCTGCGGTAATTAGAGGCCCTGCCATAGAGCCTATATCTCAGACACATTCGTCTCGCCTCCTCACCCACAGTTGTTTTTGGCACAACATCTCATGAGTGGCTGTCCACGCCGGGCGCAGTTGTTGCATATTTTGTTGCCTGGTGAAGGGCTGTAATCTGTGCTGTGTTAATGTTGTCTGGGAGGGAAAAAGAGGGTCGAAAAATATGAAGTCATTGAGCTAAAAATGAGTGTAAGATTCAGATAAATCTGCCCCTAATTAACATGTAAATTAATTAGAACGTTTTTGGGGCGCTGAGTATTGGCAAGTTTTTTTAGTGATTCTTGAGGTCGTAAATGAAAATACAATTAAAACAACTCATGTAAGCAAACATAATGGGATGGTTTGGTTTCCGTGAAGAGATACCTGAGGGATCAGAAAGCCTTGTGTTTTTTTTATTTTTCTTCAAAACGTGAAACAAATAATAATTTTTCAATTTCACTTTCTGTGCACTGTGGAGAATGCATTGTGACTGCATGAGTTTGTTTGGGCCAACGTCTTCTGTAGTGCTGCTGTTGTTTTTTTCTTTCTTGTTCTAACTAAAGCATAAATTGAAAACAATATTTCCCCTGATTTTTTTTTTTTTATACATATGATGGATGCAAAATAATAACACTGTTGCCTACTTTTCTATTAATTCTATGGTGTGTTAAAGCAACCCACACATGATCAGCAGTAAAATCGATCTGCGCTGGCTCTGCAATTGTTCTCCTGTGGGGAGAGCTATGGAGGATGGAAGCTGCCAAAATCAAAAATAAATGACTCAATAAAAAAATTTAATTAAATGTATTAAATGTAATAGTAAAATTGTTTCAGCTCTATTCTCTTCACTGAAGTACATGTCAGATGTGAAAACATCTTAATCCAAAGAATATAAAAAAAAAATACAGAAATAAATATGTTTTGGGAAAATGATTGATAAATAAATAAACACATATATGAATTAAAGAATTTATGAATACATTTAAGAATACATTCTATATAAAAGGGAAATTTAAATAGGAATGCAAATAAATTAATACAAAGGTAAATAAATAAAGAAGCAAATTAAAACAGAAATATCAATTTCTGTCACAATTGATCAATTAATTGATGCCTACATTTATTTTTTAAATGATTTTAATACATTTAATGGCATATTAATTAATTTGTCAAGTCATATATTTATTTAATTTTGATTTTGGCAGCTTGTGTCCCCCATAAAGTTGGTGTGGCGCACCATCGAAATTGCCACCGAGCGCTGCGCTCAAAGTTCAAATTATTTCAACTCTGACCTCGGTTGCTGCTGACCTTTCAACGTGCAACCAATGAGATAACAGCTGCAACTGTTTCTGTTGCATAGAAACAGTGAATGGCGTTCCTTGCGCACTTTTCAATGGCATATTTTACCTGCACTGCGCTTTGTCTCTGCAAGGCTTTACGCCCTACCTTGTGGTGAGGGAGGAGCAAAAAAAAGCAATTTCTCATCATGTGAAGGCAGCTTCAAAGTGACAGTAGCTGCTTTGTGGTGCATGTGTCACAAGTTTACCTGCGTATTGCATCAACATTGGTGAACCTACCTGAAAAGGACCTTTGTTGCATCTGTGTAGAGTCATTGTTTATGAAAAGGTTTGAAATACATTTCCAAATGAACATGCTACACAGCTTTGAAGAACAAATGTAGAAGTGTCATTCAGTCAACTAGCCTCTGCTAGATATGTGTGTGTACATTACATGTGTGTACATTACATGTGTTTACAGTGATAGTGAAATGGGTTAATAGGAGGATAAGAAGTTATTTTTATTGGTTTGCACAGAGCTTTATTGGAGTAAAATGGTATTCTCTGTGTCCGACATTATAGGCATGGACATCTCCTGAATTGTGTTGAGACAAACGTTTAGACGCCTTTCTTCTGCCGAGCCACCCAGCAGCACACGCTGTATCTCATTCTGATGAAATATGGTGTTATCTGGCTGTTATTACATCAGCTGCTACAAACCTGTTAGAGAGGATTTGATATCTTCCAGTTGTAGGAATCGCATTAGGTCATTGAACCGTCAGACATACAGTATGACAGTGGGACGCTGTGGTTTTAGTTTGGATCTCCTCCACATGGTTCTTGTTCTGAACATTTGTCATTCAGGTTATTCTGTCCTGAAAACACATCAGGGGACTATTTCATTACACACACCTCCTTCTTTTCTCTATGGGAGCCAACAGCTGGCTGAGTAACAGAATGCCTGGTAGGTTTTCTCCTCAGCTTGACCTTCCCTGTGCTTTAAAGCTTTTAGCCTCGACCTTTAAACCTCTCTCATTTTTTCCCTTGTTCCCTGTTCGCTACGTGATGCTGCTGTTGTGTTGAAGGGAACATTTGACCTTGGTGAAATCATTACATTTAGCAACCCCTGTCAAAACAAGAAAACTCTTCCTCTTGTTGTGCTCATAACCTACAGAAACCCTCTTTCTCAATTCAATACTGTTTTCGTCTGGACCGCATTAGGGCCAGCCCTACAAACGCACAAGTCTGTCACTTAGTGACTGAGTGATGAAGTTGAACGATTGGTCGGCCGGGTGTTGGAGCTTCCTCATTGGCTGTTGCTCTTTCAAAATGAAAAGGCGGGAACGGTCCTTTGTTTACGTTTTCAGGGTCCACTCACCTGCACCAAGCCCCCCAAGAAGGGCACCGGGATTTGAAGCAAATTTTCGTAGTGGCCAAACGGCCAAACGTAGTGGTACTACAACTTCCGTTTCCATCACGTGATGCCATTGGGCCCAAAAATACTTTTTCCCATAGATTTACATTGGGAAAGAGACGTCTGTAAATTAGCAGATCATTTTTTCGAGGTAAATCAACTTCCCAGTACGAACACTAGAATAGCCCTTATTTAAATCATTAGGTCTTAAAACTTGTATAATGCACTAATAGCTGAAGCCAGAGTTATTTCCCTTCCTCCGTTCATGTGAATGAGACCCAGAGCGAGGCAGGGAGGCGGAGTTAAAGGAAACGCTACTATGCCTGCTCTCTATGGGCCCAGCGGATGCAGAAAATCGCCAGATGATCTCTTGACAGTTGAGCCACAGACTGGTTTTGACCTTTTTTGAGTCTTGTTTTTCTGATACAACCTTTTCTTGGTGTGGCGTGATAAGACCTGTAGCTTATTGTGTTTAATTTGAGTTAATTATTTCACACATCGTAGATGGATGTTGCAGTCATTTTGTTGCCTCAGTGACTCATCCCTACTTGTGCTATTGTTACACTACACTCACCGCTATTCCATAATTGCCACTTCCTTTTCAGCAAAGGAAACAAAGTCTCACTTAAATGCTTAAGCAGACTAAAAGAACCTCATATATGCTCACGCTGCAGCATGATTGAGCGACATTCGTTTCTCATTTAGCTCAACAGTTACAGATGTTGCGGCTTTTTAAAACTATAAGGTGCATGAATATTCATTCAAAGGGGTAAATGTAATCCATTCATTTGCGGTTATTGGCCTGAAACTTGCTTTGTGCGGCGTCTTTTTGAATAAAGAGGCGCATTTAGAGGCTTTTTTGAAGAGGATGAACACTTTCTACACTTCTTTCTTCCCTTCCCTCTCCCTTCCTTCCTGCTTTTCTTCCCAGAAATTGAGGTTACTCTAAATAACTGCGGGCTTTATTTCCCTGTGTGCTGCAACTAAGCAGCTCAAAAAAAAAAAAAAAAAACTCTACTAAAAGATTGAGGAGCAATTATGTCTGCATCTTGGACATTTGGGTAATAATTCTTCATCATAATAATGGACAGCACTCTCTCAGCTAAGCCTCTTATTACGAGTGCTCATTTAAATGTATATGGTGCCGAAGGAAGTGCTGCTTCTAATGTGATGTAAAGCCTCTTGATGCTGAATGCCACTTTGTGCTACAGTTCTTCCATGTGCGGCTGAGTGGTGTCACCTTGTGCTGCCACTAGAAAAGATGCTTGATGCATCTTCAGCCCGAGTGGGGTGAAAAATAAAAATAAAAAGTGAGAGCAGAAGACAGAGAGGGGCTTAGAAAAAGGGAGTAAACGATGCTACCGGAAGGAGAGGATCAAGTGTTCCACAGGGCATCTGAATCAAAGCCCTCTCTTCTCTCCTCTGCAGAGCGAGAGGGGAGGTGTGAGCTGTAATTAAGTCGAAGCAAAGGCAGTGCGACTCCCTCCGAGGAGCACTGATCTCTTTCAAAAAGGGGCTCTCATCGCCACGGTTACAGTGCCCTATTATGACTTGAGCATATTGTTTGTGGGCGCAAATGGGGAGTGTGCGCACGCTGATTTTCAAGTGCTATTGTGGAAACAGCTGCTTGTGTATTACCTCTAACTTTTGGCTCTCAGAGTGGAAGCGTTTCTGCATATTCTCAGTATATTAAACTTGGCGACGGTGCCAGGTGGTTCTGTCTTTGGCCTGCAGATGAGGCAGAATTATTTGGCCCTGATGCAACAAGGTGCTCAGAAACACAAATCCTGCTCCGTGGCGACTCAAAAAACATCACTTCCTTGAGACTTTTTAGCAGCACATTCTTGCGACACATTACAGCTGGGTATTGCAATATTTTGGGTATTGCAACCATTGCCATTGCAATACCTGAGTTTCATATTGGCTTGATATTAGCTCACCAAAAATACATTGCTGTAGGCCAATAAGTACAAAGAAATTGCACTACATGAATGGGAAACATACTGTTTGCCTGCAGTAACAGTGTCAATATTAGCGCATCTATAGCACTGGAAAGTAAAATGTCCCATACAGTACATGCAGTAGGCCTATCTTGGGTCACCATTGCTTAAAGGTCCAGTGTGTAGGATTTGGCTGTATCTACAAGCCGACACGAAAACGCGACTGTCCCTCTCTAGAGCCATTTGGAGCAGAGCCAGTGCTTGTGTGTGTACGTGGGAAGTGAGTAGTGAAGCAAGAGAGAGAGAGAGTGGCGGCGATGGGAGAGAGTAACATTATCGACTCCGGTCAAAGCAGGAAAAGTTAACAGTGTTTGATTTGTCCATTCTGGGCTACTGTAGAAATATGTCAGTGCAACAAAGTGGACTCCGTTGAAAGGGCCCGCTCACTATGTAGATATAAACGGCTCATTCTAAGCTAACAAAAACACAACAATTCTCATTTTCAGGTGATAACTTATTAATATTATATTCCATTTCTGCCAATAGATCCCCCTAATTGTTACACACTGGTCCTTTAAAGTTACTGTGATGAACTTTTAACTGGTTATGGAACAGTCTCAATTTAACATTGGTGCCTCTATATGACCTACATATGTAAACGAGACCATCAGCAAGAAGAGTCGCTATTTCTATATTCTTAATGCTCATCAGTGGTGCCACCGGGTTGGATTTGGCGCAAAATCTGGCGCCGCGGACAGACCCAAATCCGGCGTTGCTGCCGCCTTCGGCCTGCAGTTGGAGCTCCAGTGGGAGGTGTAGAGCTCCGCGCACGGCAGCAGCGGCTCCTTCTCCAGCCAAGTGCAGCGTTTCACCCCCGCTGGGAGCCAACACCAACATATTGCTTGGCACGCTGGAGTGAAGGGAGGCACGTAAGAACCAGAACCAGGACTGCGTGGGGCAGACTGCCAGACCCTGCTGCAGTAAAATAAGAGGTTTTCGAAAGGGACTACCGCTTTTGCCCACAGGGACCGCCAAAACCATCACAAAATAATTTTTATGTTATACAAAACTGGCTGATCTCTATCCCTCTCAAACATCATTATCACATCTCTCTCAAAAAGGCAGTATCAATGGGGCCTTAATGGGGCATTAATGCATAATAGTGCAATAATATATAAAAGTAAAACACTCACAAGGGACATTTTTCTGAATTATGAGTCCTTTTGACCTGACAAAGATCCAAGTAGGATCGAAACGTAGTCAATAAAAATGATGGCATGGAGTAATGTGCGCCGTTCTGACAGGCTTGCACCTACGCAATGTGTGTATAATTAATCCTCCTCTACTTTTATTTGACATTTTCAATGCAGGCGTATTTTTATATATTGCAGCATTGCTTCTTTTACTTAATTAAATGATCTGAATACCTCCTCCACTGCTGATCATCTGAAGGCCGGCCCACACTAAAAGACCTTTCAAACCTTAACAGATGTTGTAAATGTGGGAGAGCCCCACACATAACGACATGTTCTGTTCAATTGAGCTGTTTTGTTGGTGAGTTGGTGAGCAACGATTTGACCAAAACAACAAACACTAACAGAGTCATTCATGAACAACAAGCGAAATCTCGCAAAATCTCCCGCGATAGTGTAAACAAAGATGGCGACAGGCAGGAAGAATTAGCGATGTTAGTTTTTTCACTACTTTGTATTGAAAATTCATGAAGGGGAGGGAGGAAGTCATGGAGACACGTTAAATAAACACTTGCGTTGTTGCCACAAATTAACAAATTGGTCCTCCATTTCTGAGCTCCATCTTACTACTACTTTATGCTTCGCGTTTTGCATTAGATCACGCATTAGCCGCGGCCACCATGACGCCAGTGGTTGTCCTTCTTTCTTCAGTCAGCTTGGTTCTCTATTCGTTATCGTTTTTTCCAACGTCACTGCGTCATCGGCTGTCCTCGGGGTTCCCCAAATATCGAACGTGTTTCATATTTACGATTTGAGATCGCTGCGGCCAGGATGGACTTCTGAGTAAAAAAATATTAATATTAACATACCTCTCACCACAGGAATATCTGGAAAGATCATCTTTAGAACCATCAAAAAATCAGGGCTTTGTGGACAGACCCCAAATCGGCTCGATTCCCGTGAAGTGTGTGCCTGGCATTAAAGAACTATAACTGGTTGAGATCAAAAATAAAAATCACAGGCTGCAGGATCCAGTCAGAAAGATAAGAACACTTTGGATCTGGTCTGGGAATTAACCTGTACTGTAGCGGCACACTGTTTGCATACACATGGAGGTATGCTACAGTGCGTCGTCTAGCCTTTTGCCTGTTGGGATATGGATGGCAGGGAGGCTGTGCAGTCAGAGCCCTAATGGAGGTCAAGGCCCTGCAGCTGCCTGTAGCACCCATGGGACGAGCTGCAGCAGCAGTGTTGAGGCCTGTAGAGCTCTGAGGACAGAGGATGGGAGGGAGTGTAGTCATCTGAACCTCTGCATCTTATCGCTTGGTATTCTGGGCACGTTCCCTTCATTTTTTTTTGTTAAACAATATGTAAAAATAAATAATACAAACTTGGCTTACGGAGAGTCGTGGCCGACCACCCGCGGTGAACACCAGGACTTGCGTGCATAACACATTCCGCAGAAAGCCGCTGATAAATAACCATCACAGTCTTTGCTGCAGTAGAGTTGTTTCCTCATTTGTAGTTACACATGAGTGAGTTCTCAGTCTGCTCGGAGCGACTCTGAGCATTTATTTTTTCCGTTTGATTGTATGGAAATCGACATCAAAGCCGTCGGGGCGGCTGGTTGTCGTGACATCATGCAATCAGGCATGTTGTGTAAATCTATGCACGGCATTACCATAACCGCATATATCATCCAGGCAGAGAGATGCGGGCTGTTTTTGAGGCATTTTTAAGCGTTTTACAATCGGATGTGTTTGATTTTAAGTGGAGCCACACCTTCTTGGAAAATCCCATTTTTTAACATCATTCATTATTATGTTCCTTTAATTTGTAAAGAGGAATTTAAGCGTGAAGACGGTAATAATTTCCAATATGAATACAGCACCACTAAACAGAGATATAAAGCTTTCAACTAATGCATTTAGGTCAGTCCTGACATGAATATTCTTCTGTTGTAGGGCACAAAAAAGACTTGACACAACCACTTACCAGTGGCTTTCCACATGAAGGGAAGAAGTGTCTCCTCCAGCACTCTTGATTAAATTTTC
Organism: Sebastes fasciatus; assembly: GCF_043250625.1. Taxonomy (NCBI): domain Eukaryota; kingdom Metazoa; phylum Chordata; class Actinopteri; order Perciformes; family Sebastidae; genus Sebastes; species Sebastes fasciatus. The sequence continues at coordinate 5,358,548 of NC_133811.1, read as the reverse complement.
ATATGTAACAGAAGTGTGAGCGTATCTGTCATTTTCCTTCCCTTTCTCCGTCAGTGAAGAGGGCCTCGCGCTGTAATGCAGGTGCTGACGAAAAAGAAAAAAAAAGCCTCCGTCTTGTTAATTAGTGCAATTTGAGCCTCATTGGACAAGGTCTGTTTTTATTCATCAACCTCTATTCATGCGCCCATCTCCTCATGACATCTCTAACAATAGCATTAACTGGCTAAGCAGTTCCGATTGCGGGAGATGGAGCCCGGTCATTGATGTCTCTGTGGAAGGGCGGGGGAATGGAAAGATTAAATGAGAAATGAAAAGAGAGAGTCTGGCCTAATGAAAAGTACCCGCTTTGTCCACAGCGGGAGCTTTGTGGACTATCTTTTTCTACCTAAACAAACGGCTCTTTCTCTCCGCCGCTAACTAGTTTTTTTCTATCGCGCTTGCTGGTAAATCATGCAGCCCTTTAATCTCGAGATTTTTTAACCGATGTTAAAAATGTGAGAGAGCTCTCAAATAACGACATGTTATTTTAAATTTAACAGTTTTGTTCCTGTCGTGTGTGGAGAGCAACGATTTGGCCCAAACAGAACACCACACTAACAGATTCATTCATGAACAACAAGCATCCCCACTAAAAAAAAAAAGGAAATTTCGCAAAATCTTTCGCCATCAAACGTGACTTCAGTGTAAACAAACATGGCGGATGACGGGCAGGAAGAATTAGCGATGTTAGTTTTTGCACTACATTTCACTGAAAATTCACGAAGGGGAGGGATGAAGTCATGGAGACACGTTAGATAAACACTTGCTTTGTTGCCACAAATTAACAGGTTGGTCCTCCATTTCTGAGCTCCATCTTACTACTACTTTATGATTCGCGTTTTCATGATTCCATTTCAACCAACATAACAAATAGTGAATACTGGAGAACATTGTCAACCCTGACTTTAACATACCTCACACCACAGGAATATCATGCGAGATAATCTTTAGAACAAACAATTGAGGCTTTGCTGAAGATTGTCAGGAGAGGGGGATCAGGCCCAAAATGGGCTTGATCCTCGTGTAGTGTGTGCCTGGCATTAGACTGATATTTCAGGAACAAAACTGTGGAAATGCACCCATTTTTCACCCTTTTCTAAACCGGAATCTAGTTCAATTTAAAGCACATCAGGTAATCGATGACCTTTAGCAACCTCTAATCAAATTCCTATCCAGTTCTCTGGTGCAACTCATTTAGCTGCGTGTATCAACAACCCTGTCAACCCCTGCAGGTAGACGGCGCTTACTTTGTGCTATGGGGCAGTAAAAATCTATTACCTTCTTAAAGATACTGAAAGATGTTAAAGAGCGTTATTGGCCTCTGAAAGTACTGGCCTCGGCTACTGGGATTTTCCCCGAGTTGCAGTTAGGGACTGGAACCATCATGGACCAGTAATGAAACAATTTCACACAAGAGCATACGCCCTCCGGTGCCAATCTCGCCTACCACTCCCAACTCGTGCGTGCAGTTAGAGGGAAATTAGATTTTATAGATATATACTTTACCGTTCACCACTGTGTGTTCATGTTGGCGTCCGCCCAATCTGGCGTATCAGAATATGGCCGAGAAGAGTCGGACAGGAAGGAAAGACGATGTGCATGAGAAACATGGCTGCAGCTTAGAGGGAGACATAGTTCATCCTCATTTAATGGAGACTTATGGCCAGGTTTGTCTCAGGTTGGACAGACGTATAGGCATCGCCAGACCATTTACTGTCCTGTAAAGGTCACAAGAGCACCGTGGGTTCAGTCCATCAGTCCCAACATGCTTTGATATCTCCAGTCAAATCCCCCATATCATGATAAATGATGATAAATGACTGCAGCTGCAGCGCCGCCAAGTACATTTTGATCGATCTCTCCTCACATACAGTAAGCAGTCTGTTTACTCACGCAGACCATCGCAGGCGGCAGTCTCAATAAGATCAACCGCTGCGGTCTTCTGTCACACGTTTTCATTTAGTGTAGGGCTGCAGCTAACTATTAGTGTCATTTCACATCATCTATCGATTAATTTCTCGATGATCGATTAGTTGTTTCGTCTATAAAATGTCTGAAAAATGTTGATTAGTGTTTCCCCAAAGCCCAAGATGACATCTTCAAATGTCTTGTTTTATCCACAACTCAAAGATATTCAGTTTATTGTCATAGAGGAGTAAAGAAACCAGAAAATATTCACATTTAAGAAGCTGGAATCAGAGAATTTTGACTTTCTTTTCTTAAAAAAAGACTCCAATCGGTTATCCAAATAGTTGGTGATTAATTTAATAGTTGACAACTAATCGATTAATCATTGCAGCTCTAATTAAGTGACTGTTGGTTTTTATATAACAGAGAGCCATAAATCATCAAACTAAGACACACCCCTTAATCAGACGTTTGCATATCAATGCAATTTCACTGATTGCCCATGTTGCATATAGCACTCATATTATCATTAATTTACCACATGTACCTACAAACCATCACTGGTAGGGATCGATCACTTCAAACAACAGACAGATAATCAATGATATAGAACATGTTCAACCCTTGCATTTATTTTGTCCTGTTTATTCTGTGTCTTTTATATATAATATATATATATATATATATATATATATATATTATATATATATTATATATATATAATAATAATATATTATAATAATCTAGCATAAAAACAATCCTAAAAAAAAAGTAGAGGACGCAAAATTAAATGAATTGAGAAAAAAACGTATAAACAAATTAGACATTGATCAATGATGCACCGTTTGTGCATCCTGCATTAGATCATGTTTTCAGGAAACCCATGAATGAACCCCTCATCTTCTCAAAATCCATAATTTCTCCCTTTATTGCGAATGCTTATTTTTCCATAAACGGTGAGCTTAACCCTCCTTTACGTTCAGTATCTGACACATGTAGTAAACGCTCTCATTATCCACTTATTTTTTATAGCACTTGAATGGAAACAAACTTTAGAAGCTGCTTTATAATAAAGGATGACATGAAAAGAACAAATACTTGGAACTAAAATAATGCAACCAGAGTAAAATTTAAACAATTGACTGTAATGCCTACACAGAGGTAATTCATAAATGAATAGTTTCTAAATGTATTTGTATACGTGTACAATACAATGATCATGCACTCTTTAACATCGATCTTAAAAATTGGCTGGTAAAACAATAAACCTCCCTGACAGTGTTTTGGTATTTTCCTTCGTCTCTCACGTACAATGTATTCCCACTTCACTCAACGTATCATCATACAACAGTTTGTATGATATCTTACGAAAAGTTATTCCTAATTTTTCGTGCGTTTCCTACGAATATCTAGCAACGTGTGACGCATGTGTCAATTTCCGCTCCAGTCTTTTCAAAATACACTTCACAGGAAACAACGTGGTTAGGTTTAGGCAGGAAAATTACTTAGTCAGGAAGGGGCTTAAGTGCTGTATGGAAGTTACGTGACAAAAACTACTTAGTTAGGTTTAGGAAAAGATCGACTTGAGTTTAGGCAACGATCAGGATTTGGGTTAAAATAACACCGGAAGTGGCGTAACTTCAGTACCAAAGTTACGTGACAAAAACTACTTAGTTAGATTTAGGAAAATATAGACTTGGTTAGGTTTAGGCAACAAAACTACTTAGTTTGGTTTTATGAAAAGATCGTGATTTGGGTTAAAATAACACCAGAAGTGGCGTAACTTAAGTACCGAAGTTACGTGACAAAAACTACTTTGTTAGATTTAGGAAAAGATAGCCTTGGTTAGGTTAAGGCAACAAAACTACTAAGTTAGGTTTAGGAAAAGATACACTTTGTTAGGTTTAGGCAACAAAACTACTTAGTTAGGTTTAGGAAAATATCGTGATTTGGGTTAAAATAACACCGCCGTAACTTAAGTACCGAAGTTACGTGACAAAAACTACTTAGTTAGGTTTAGGAAAAGATCCCGGTTTGGGTTAAAATATCTTTTGAAGAGGCGTTACTTAAGTACAGAAGTTACGTGACAAATAATGTTGACTTCTGGTTTCACACGGGACACGAACGCCAGTCTGCTGGCTGAAAGTCTGGTGTTTTTTGACCCACCTATCCACCCTGACCTCCTCCCTATGCCGCGTTTGTCACTCTTTTATACTTCCTGGTTGACGATTACGTGGATTACAAACAAATTGATTTTGTGGGATATATATGAATCACAGTACATTACTTTTCGTAGGTATAGCTACGAATGGTGTATGAGAACAGTCTGCTTCAATGTAGCACAGTTGGTTCTCTTTAGAAAACCATGTGTATGCATGAAGTGTCTGAAGTGCACTTATTTTTCAGCACTTTCTGTTTTTTATAAATACTAGTTAAGTTTGGTAATGTAGCAATGTGCCAATAAAGTCAGGGGGAGAAGTGAGTAATAAGTAAAGGATGTAAAACACGTCTGAAATATTCACAATATCGGCTTTACAAGTGTTTTTATGACAAAGGAAATGAACTTTGTCAGACCTGGAGGATCCACAGTGGGCTGCAGTGTTGTAAACATAACTTGTTTGTTGACAAGAAAACTCGACAGGGCAGCATTAATTTGGCGTATAAATGTTTTTTATGTGTATGCATAATTTATATATCTGGCCTTTGGTGTCTGCGTTTCACTTCTAGTTGGTATAATGATGCAGGTTCAGGTTGAAAAGAATAAAATTCATTGAATATTTTTGTGCATTTAAAAAAAGGTCAAGTTTATTAGACATCCAAATATTGACTCTTTGTGATTCTGGTCTGAATACCGCATATTGTTTTTGTCAATCAAAGACTTGTATCGGCTGAACCCTACAGTCTACAAGGAACGTTGTTTCTCTTTAATAGGACTACTCCACTCTTTTACCGATTCTTCTTCTTCACCTCTCTCTCCCTCTCTCGCACTGTTCCCCGTCCTCCTTCCTCGGTACGGCTTCAGAAAAAGGCACTGGCTGTTATTAATGGTCTATGAAGAAGTGGTGTTAGGATTATTCCTTTGCTGGCTCACTATTGATGAGCTGTACAGCTGCGTCTCCACTCCCCCCCACACCTCTCCTCCACCACTCCCCCCATCCGTAAGTAAACTTGTCAGGTCTGATGCATTGCCTGCACACGCTCAAATGCAAATCACGCAGCAGCGGAGCTTTATCTCAAACCAAACAAGAGCAGCGGCAGAACATCCTGGATCCTCGGTCCCAGCAGAGCTGCTGTTTCTGAGCGGCTCTGATTAAAGGAGAGCCAGCGGAGCTCTGCTGCCGGTTACACAATATTAGGGTGGTTTGCCATGCCTGCGGAATTTGCTTTAATGCAATGAGAAATGAGCTTAACAGATAGAGCCGACTTATCAGCACAGGGCGGGATTTTTGGGCCAGGTTTCACCCAGTCAAGTTTAAATTTTACGTAAGGGGAAATTATAGTGGCATCTGCATTCTACCCTTTTCCCACCAAAATTAAAGCATATATATGCAGGTTTTTTAAACACAGGAAAACCCGCTAAAAAATAGGCGATATACTCCTTTTCTATTACGAGTATGCCGGCACCGTTGCACTGGCCTGTCTGTTTTCTTTTTCTTGCTGTCTCATTCGACGTCACGGATGCGGTGGCCGGCACTGGAAGCAGGGTTAGTAAGCAGTGAAATGTTACTGGTTACTTCTTTTTTTTAACAGTGGAACGACTAACAAAAGACTGTTTTGATGAGTTTTATTTTGTTTCTGCTGAGTTTGAATGAAGTGTGTTTTACATCGGGGCTGTCGCAATAACAGCAATACTGCAATACCGTGCTATTGACAAGTCAACCGCAGGGAATGGCGAGCAAAGTTTTTTCTTTTTTGAATTCTTTGCAACGGGAGCGCCACGGTAGTAGTGTGACGAGGTATTCTGCGCCGAGCGATGCACGTTTGGTGTTATTTTTATGGTTGTCGCCAGTTGAAAAACTTTGGGTAAAACTCTGCGCTCATCAGTGTCACTTTTTACCCAGCCGTCCAATCACAATGGTGGAGGGGCGGGACAAAGACCAACCGTCACAGCCTGCATGAAGCTACATGTGCTGAACAACAACAACAGTAGAGGAAAAATTAATACACGTAGACTGTCCTATTCTCCCTACGTGCTTCAGCTTTCCCTTCATCCAGAGTATGTCGACCATCGTCATTTTTACTTCTGCGGATATTCCGTATCATAGCAACCAGATGCAACCAAAGCGTCTCAGCTGACATTTCCCCACTGTGTTCAGCATTTAACAATAAACAAGTATTTCAATAGTGTCTATATTTAAAAAGCAACAATATACCTAATAATAGCCTAATAATAAAGCTTATTTGTAAAGCACTAAAATTAGGATGAATTAAGTAATTTGCAAAAAATTACAATAATACTGCATATCCTGCTGTTGAGCCAATCATTATCACCACAGGGGAAACTCCTTCACAGCAACAGCCCTAGTTGTACAATGATCAGCAAGGTAAAATGACTGTTTTCTGAATGGAGTCTGGTGACTTTGAGGAGAGCATATTCATTTTATGATTTGCACGTTAATTATAATAATTCTCCAAATCCCTGTTGATTTTATTTATTATGTATTCACTTGAACGCGCGTCACATTAGCGTGTTCACCCGGGTGTCATGTTTCCATCACTGCCGATCAGAGCAGGAGCAGAGTCAGTTGTCCCAGGATTGATTGAATTGAATGCCGATTGTAATTGTAAGTCCCACTGAAGACAAAAGCCAGGTGTTAGTGGGTGTTAGTGGGTGTTAGTGGGTGTTTTTTCCAGTGGGAAAAGGGCTTTCGAAATAGCACTCACATGCAGGAGAAGTGGTATTCCTGAAGTTTTCCTTGAAACATCAGAAAAGAGAGCAGCAATCATAAAGAGGGGAGGTCCCAGAGTCTCTCTTTAATGGAGGATTCAGCAGCATTGAATTCATGTTCTTCAAATGAGCAGCGAAAGGCAAATCGTTCAGACTGGCAGCCGTCCACATACAGCTGGGATTTCTCTTTGTATCTGTGAGAATCAGCCGCCGCTCATGCCCTGTTATCCATCTTCGAGTAATTGCAAATGAGTGTCTTTGTTAAATCTGTACAGTATAGATGATTGAAGCCTATCTGAGAGAAACTACACTGGAGCGATGTGATCAATCGAAACCCGTCCTCGTCTCAGACTTCTTTGATTACCTCTTGGTGTTTTATATAGCTTTTTGAGACAAAGGAAAAAAAACATCTTGTTTTCCACTTGTAATACTGTAATCTGTGATTTGTTTTCGTTATCTCCGCCCCTCTTTGGCTTTGCTCTTTCTCTCTTGTTCTTCTGTTTGAGGGGCTCTTCACCCAGCCCACTGTTTTCTGTCTCGCCCCTCTAATTTATTTCTCCCTCTCCAGGATAAATGCTATGTAAGAGGCTTGTGTTTTTCCTCCCTCTCCATCACAACGTATATATGATGTGCCGGCTGCGCGGGCTATTATTCCGTGCCTGTACTGTAGAGGCAGGCTGGCCGGTCGTATACCCGGGTTCCATCACAAGCACTTCAGGCTGGTCTACACCATCTCCCATTAATCTCCCTCCAGGGCCTCTTCTGGCTCCCTCACAGCCACTTTGTGCAGCAGAGTTATGCTCTCCCTGTTACTTCCTGACTTTGATCCTACACAAACACTGCTAATAGGATTCAATTAACTGGAAGGTATTAGACTCCTGACTGGTTTCGAAAGGTATCTCTTTAGGGGCCGGTGCACCTAGACTACAAAAGCACAGCACAGTTTCTCACTCGGCGACACCCTGTTCACTGGTGGAAACGGCAAATGTGGTTTAATACTACGAGTCCCAGAATACTTGGGGGGTGATGATGATAAAAGTCGACTCGTGTTTTGCTTGTTAAATGCTTTTAATGTCAAGCTGCAGCAGTAGGAAATGTTCAGTTTGCATTAGCAGTAACTTAAAACAGCATTTTGTTCTGGGAATGTCGGCACAGACACCCGTTCGTAATACTGCAAATATATAAATATTGCAATACTTTCATCAGTGGGCCATGGGGCTCAATCACCATTGTGTTACTTAACATTTATTTAAATGAAAATCTTCTAAATAATTACTGTCAAACCACATGTTTCGAATCTTATCAGCCCAATAAATGGCTGTTATCAGTTGTTTTCATCACTACATTTATAATGCTTCAGATGGAGAAAAATAGGCAAACTGCACCTACCCGCACGGTTTGAAACGATCGCAGTTTTAAACACGTGGCTAACGTTGTGAATTGAAACAAAACTAGTTGGGTAGGTTTAAGAAAAGATTATGGTAATGGTTAGAATAAGTAAGTTTGTTATATAACTTAAGTAACATATGCAAGTTAAGTATGTTTCGTACATTACGCAAGTTAACTTACGTAGGTCTTCTGGGTGAAAGTGTTTGTTTGACCGATCCATCCATCCCGACCTCCCTACGCAGACTTTGTCGCTCTTTATACTACGTCACAATAACTACCATTAGAAGTCACCGGCTAACAATTTTGAACCTCCCGGCGATGATCCAGACTAACAATAGATGATAACGGCCTACTGAGCCAATTAGGAGATAGAGTAGGGCCATATCACCTCAAATCTAAGCCCCCGATGACAACTGATAACGGCCATTTTAATTGGCCGATTAACATTAAAAAAAAGTAATTAAATACACAATGTCTTTTTGTTATTTGGGTGTACCAACCCTTTAATAGCTTAAAGCCAAGGCAAATAAGGCATTTCAAGCATTTTTTAAAATATATTTGACGCTTTTGCTGAAAGTCATTTTGGCTAAGGCTAATGTAAAACTGCTGAAATGTTGATATTCAATATGTTTAAATTGCAATGCAGGCAAAACAATGAATGTATCTACTAACAAGTATTGTGTGTGTGTCTATCCAAAGACACAACGATATATCTTATTCCTCTGTGCCTCATATAGTCAAAGACAGTCCCTCACAAATGCAGTATTTCCTCCTGTTTGAATAGAGTTAGCTAAAACCAACAGTGCCCAGCTGTTTGAGGAAATTACTGAGCCTTTTTTTAGAGATAAAAAATATACACGAAGGACTCGTTTACAGTTCTTCAATAAGAAATAATAGTTAAGTGGTTAAGTTTGACCATTTTAAATAATAAAAGAAAGTCAGAGAAAAGACTAATATTGGGTTTCCCCCTCAGATTTCTGACGTACCATGGGGAAGCCTCTGAAACAGTATTTAGACCGTCACTGAAAGCCGTATTAATGAGATTTTTAGCTGCCTCACGGAGGCTTTGCTGGCTGTTGAGTAAAATCCCCCCCAACACCACGCCGAGGATTTCTCTGATCAGCGGTCTCATATAAAATTAGAAACAAGAAAACCATTTTATTGCTTAGTTATGTGAAATGTGATGAAACGCTGCAACAGATTTCAGATCGGAGCATTAAAATGACTTGGATATGAACCTCTGGAAGTGGATGTGGATAACACAAGTTAACACAGTAGGAAGGGAAGGTACAAGTTAGGTGGGACTGTCAACCGACAAAGTCTCGCTACTTATCATGTTTTCTTTGCCGGGTAGAAGAAAGAGCGGTGAAATGTGCTGAAGTTGAGACAGGAGGACAGGCCCAACACAGATAAAACGTTCCAGGCATGGTATCCAACGACAAGCTACGAGTCTTGTTTGGCAAATTACCTCTCCTACCTTTCAAAGAGGAGGAGGGCGCCTCGTTCTTTGCACATTTATTTATTTCTCCCTCTTTGTTCTCTCCCCCGAGAAACCTGTCAGCTGTGACAGTGGCTCACTAAAGTTATCTCGGGGCCCCGTCGTCCACGTCTCTAGGTGTTACCGCTGCTCTGCATGGCGGCGCATTGCTCGGGGAAACTGTAGGGAACGAACGGCGCCGCGCTATCGCCTCCGATAAGCAATTAGCATTCTCAAAAGCCGCTTTCTCTCGACTTATTATGATGTGGAAAATTTCGAGCAATCTTTGTCCCTCGTCGGCCAGAGTCCCCGTCGCTGTGATGAACACAAATAATTCATTCCCACAGTCGTTACGGCTTTAGCCTGTGTGACATTGACAGATTCATTATAATTTCATTCAGTTTTAAGTAAACATCAAAACAGCAAAACAACCTCGGCTAACCACACACACACATTGGATGAAATGCACGCGCACATCAGTAAAAATTCAGCAGAATGCACGTGGCTTTTTCTAATTACATGGGCTTGCCCTCCCGCTGCCAGAGAAGCTCATTTGGGCACTGAGAGGAACGCGTGCGCTAAAAGCAAAGGAGGCTGGGAAGGATGAGTCTTAATGAGGGGAATCAGTGGAACGTGTCTGATGGTGACATTTCTTCCCGGAGCTGGAGGGCTCTCAGTGAAAGGCAGGCCTTCACCGAGGGGCCTGCTCCACCACTCAGCCCTCTCATCCTCAGATAACCGGGCACGGAGCAGAAACAACAAGCAGCCCTCACACAGGAGGCAATTAAAACTCTGATCTGCTTACACACCCGGAAACACTCGCTTGGCTGCAGGCGGAGGGGAAGAGGGCCGGGGTGGCTGGTGGTGGCGGTGGCAGCGGTGGTGGTGGTGGTGGGGACGTTTGCTGGTTGGTGATATTTCGTTTGTCAGCAGGAAGGGCGAAAGCGGCGGTCCAAAATTAGCAGACTGAGTAGTTTATTTGCAACATACAATATTTTTTTTTTAACTTATATGTTATTAAAGAAAACAGATGGAGCTTCTAAACACAAAGCAACAAACGGGATACTGTAAAGTAGAAGCTGGCACCGAGTCAGAGTAGCTCACTGCTGCCCAGCGTTAATGCGATCTGTTGGTAAACGGAGTCCTGGGACCGCAGTGGGCAAACGGCGTTAGATAGTAGGAGGATGTTTGGAGTTGGCTAAAGCTGCAAAGGCAAGATCACTTGCTATAAGGGCTGGGAGATATGGAGAAAATCAAATCGGTATCGATATAGCAACGATATTGTAGGGTTGACCATTGGTGAAAACATTTACACAATGAGATTTTTGATAATGATCAGTAATATAACTATATATATATACTGTATAACTAAATGTGTAAAGGGAAATAATAGAACAGCTAGAACAGTCTGGTAAGTTCAGAAAATGACATCACTTTACTGTAAAACCAGGAAAAGACAACACTTATGCCATATCACAATATTCAATTTAATTGATACTGACATGTTTGATCGACGAGCATCCTCCGATCTACGATCGCCCTGTTTAAACTCTCATCTTGTATTTCACATGTTGTTTTTGCTTTCTGAATAAATCTCAATGTCCTCGCAGCGTCGGGGCGCTCTTGTGGAACTAAAAACGATGAGTTTTGACTCATTATTTTTCAAGCAAACACTCTCTGGCTCCGGCTTGTCCCTGTTTTATATCATTGCGAAATAAATATCTTGTGCTTTGGACTGTTATTTGGACAAGACGAGCAATTTGAAGGGGTGGGGGGCTCTTGGGAAATGGTGATGGATTGGTAGATTAAAAGCGTCAAAAGGTCAATAAAAGAAGAAAACAATCGCTCGCTCCGGCTCTAATAGGCACATTGTGTCTTAGCCGTGCGTATCAATAAAACATCACTCTATGGATGAAGACAAGTAGAGCATAATAAGGCACACACACACTTGCATGATGTTCCTCCCGAGTCCAGACTATTCATTTTGTTAGATTCCCTGAAGTGCACCTGTGATTTCTGACCAATTAAACAAGAACACACCGTTTTGTCCCCGACTGTAGCTCGACAACGGAGCCGCTGGCTTTAAAAGCCTCTGGTTTGTGTGATAATGGCCCGGATAGTGAATGCAACCATTAGAGGCCAGACAGGGTTGGGTCACCTTCACAGGCTAAGAGCCAGGCTGTTGTTGTCCGCCATCAACTGAAGAACCCCCTCTCGCCGCTCCGCCATTATTCCTGACTATTTGGGTGACCTGTGGCTGTTGTGTCATTTCCACACCACAGGGCTAATTGCGCCAAATGGCGGTAGATTTTTGAGGAAACGGATGAGAGAGGCAGTCCATGCTGACCGCCCGGTGACAACCATTAACTGTAATTTAGTTTATAGCTTCAAAGATTCTACAAGAGTTGATGTATTAACACATTTAAAGTGAGCCTGTGGTGATGTAAGTGAGCGATCATTTCTCTGGTGAATAGGGACTACAGTATGATGCATTCCTCCTGGAAGCAAAGAACATTATAGAACTAATAGCTGCATGTTTTTTAATCACTTTCTCCTCTTCCAACACATTTTGTTCTTCCTTTCGCTGTAGCTGGCTGCACCTTTGACGAGGACTCGGACCCTGGCTTGTGTGAATACCGACAGGGACAAGATGACGACTTTGACTGGCAGCTGATCAGGACCTACAACTGGCCACACCCGACCCCGGATCTTCTACGAGGTAGGCTTCGTTATAACAGGCCAGAACGCGCCACCTTGGTGGTCTTGTAGCGTAAAAATCAAGTTTCGGATACTAGGGCTGTGAGAAAATATTGATACACGAGTATCGCGATATTATGTTTTGTGATTCTGTATCGATTCTCCAAAACGCTGTCGATTTTTAATGAACTTCTTAAAAATCTGACGCTATTCGATCTTTCAAAAACTAGAAAACCAAACCTCAGGAATCCATTGATACCATGTCATACTAGCTTGTCACAAAGGAGGTTAAATAAAGCTCCAAAGTAAAGCTATATTTTGGCGAGGAAAAACTGGCACGGCCATTTTCAAAAGGGTCCCTCGACCTTTGACCTCCAGATATGTGAATGTAAATGGGTTCTATGGGTACCCACGAGTCTCCCCTTTACAGACATGCCCACTTTATGATAATCACATGCACTTTTTGTCAAAAAACATGTCGTTTTATGCATGCAGTGTTATTTTTGCCTATTGTGTGTTCTTTACACTATGACAGTTTTCCTAAAATTAAGTAAGTATCGCAATATATTAAAGCATTACCCCTATTTTATGATATGTATTGTATCGCCAGATTCTTGCCAACACACAGCCCTGTACTGTAAAACATCATGCAGGAATATACTGGAATCATTTTTGTCATTAGCGTGAAGAGTTTATTCAACTCATCAAATTAAGTTTCTAAAGAAACATGATCAGCATGTTAGCAGACATCCCAGCATGCATTGTTTGAGAGCTAAAACTCTCCAGAGACCCCTTTGTTTTGTGGCTTGTATATGTGATGGAGACCTGCTGTGTGTATTTATTAAGTAAGTCAGGTTGCTGCAGTAAGTCAGGTTGCTGCAGCAGGTATTTGGGAATATACTGTACTGTAAAAAAGGAACAAATAAAACATGAGCCAGAGAAGCTCCACGTCTAGAAATAGAGTTATAAACAATGATGCTTTTGTACAAAAACACAACTCAGAATAACCCACCGGTCTAGTATAAAGAGGCTCGCCGCAGCTTTTATGTGCCGTGCTGTTTTTCATACGGTTCATTACGGGAGCTCCGTGAATGTTCCGAATAAAATAATGACACATTTAATGAAAACAAATTTACTGCAAACTGACGGGGACTGTTTGTGCATAATTCTGTCAATTACCAGACGGGAACGCCGCGTCCAAACATCAGGTCTGAAATAATTTCAGAGAAATCAAGGTGGGATAATTGTATGGTTTTGGAATGAGGAGAGTCCAGAGAAAAGGATACATTAGTGCATAATTACTGCCAGTGCTGTGAGAGTTACTTTTTTTCAAGTTTAATGTTTGTGACAATATTTCAAAAGACTGGTTGACTGAACCTCCGCAGTATGGCTGATATTCAATTGGAGTGTAGTTCTTATCTTTTTTAATTTGGATTATCCCCAATACTGGTCACTTCACAGACCAGCCCTGCCTCCTAAAACTTACGTTCCCATACAATAAAACTGCATCAGGATTAACGTTTGAGGAAAACATATATTTTGTCGCAGATTACGTTTGTTTTTGACGTATAACAAATACGTTTGTAATGATAATCCACGGGAGGCCGCTGTTCATGTCCCGGATGAAACGAATGCTACGTTCCAAATTGCATACTTTTTACCGTTACATACATACATACATTACATACTGCGGCTGCCCTTACAAAGTATGTATTGTTGTATCCATACAATTATTGGGACATCCTACTTCATCATAACATTGCACCTTCTGATTCTGATTCTGAACATTGACCCTCTTGCTCACATATCTGCGGCTGTGTGTGCAAAATGCAACCAGATGTAGTAGGACATCCTGGTATTTTTGTCATACTGCATTTGACATACTGTGTATTGGGACATACTAAATCTTTTTCTGGCATACTAGATAAAGTAGTATGGGTAAAGGAACACACACAGCAAAAGTCAACACTCACTTATTTTATGGTACCTTCAAATGGGGTCGTGTTTACCATGTTCACGAGAAGAGTCCGTATGAACAGCCCCCTCTTGTGGTATTCACGACCTCATAAGTGGAAAGTTTCTGAAAGCTCCCAGTTTACAAGTTGTGACGAGTTTGTTGAGGTTGTCAGAAATGGCGGAGGCCTTGGAATTCGTTTTTCGGTGCATAATAAGATAATATTTTGTAATTTGTCGTATATTGTTTTTCTTTGTAATTTTTTATGTCTGAGGAAATTGTTTTATTTCCAACCGCCTCATCTTTCTCCTCTGTCATTATGCCTTTACATTTCCTGCATTATGTCACCTGCTTGCTAGCTTGCTAAATTGTTAGCCTCTGTGGCTTCTAGACGCCGACAGTGACGTTAATATAGCCGTCGCTCAGCAGCGGTGTTCTCACGACTTAACCACTTGAACGCCACGCATATGTGTACACGACTTCCCATGTTGTGAACACGAGCTCACGAGTTTCATTTGAAGGCACCAATAATTTATGTCTGTAGCTTAATAAGGTAACAAACATAGTCATAGTCATTTTAATGATTTTTTTTTGCTAAACCTAACCTAAGTAATTTTTGCGGGGTTTTGTTGTTTTGTTTCAATTTACAACATTAATGTGTTTCAAACTGTTTAAAACTGTTTAAAACTGCAATCCGGCAGAAAATACGTTTCCCTTGAAACGTAATAGACAATGCAGTTTAGTTGTATGGGAATGTAATTTTTAGCTCTGCCCCCTCTTTGTTTTGGTCTTAGTCGATTTCTTCAGTCGTTTATGCATTCATTAGTTTTTTATACTTCTTTCATGCTGAATGACTTATTTCCAAGAAATTTATGAGCACAACTCTAGTAAATGCCAGGATTTAAAGGGATGCTTTATGTGATTCTTTGTTGTCTATCTGTCGATTAAATCCAATCGATTAGTCGACAAAATCCTATGAGTGTTAAGAATTTCATTGGTTGAGGACAGCTCTGGTGATTTTATAGGAGGCAGGGTTGCAGTGACACATACTGTAGTAAATTACAGAAAATGTGAATTAATTTCCAAGTATTAAAATAGTCATTCTCATTAAAGCGGTATCACCATATTACAAAAATACCTTCTTTGATATGCTGCCGTGCTCAAAGCTTGATTTAATGAAGAGCAAGGAGATAAAGAGAGCACTTTCACATATAACTAGTGAAGTGTTGAGGAGAGGGCAGAGTTCATCCGTCCATTAGACCCTGTTCACATATAGAAACTTGTATCCAGATATATCCGGATATTGTCTCGACCCAGCTGAGACTGATTGCAGTTCACCTCCCCCTAACCTAATATCAATGCATCTCAGATGCATCTCAAGAGATGCATTTGCCATCGGATTTTGCCTCCCGACTCATTTTTGATTTATAAGCAGTAAACTCTGTCTGCTGCTAAACAGGAAAAACACATTTGTTTGGCCATGCAGGAGAGTCATAGTGACTGTTGGATGTGTTGCCTCAGGGAGGCCTCGAACTTCATCACCTTGCGCCAATAAATACACAGTGTTTTGGGGGTTTGTCTCGCTTTATGTGCTCCTTCAGTACGACTGCGTTTATTATATTCCCTCCAAATGTGGCGTGAGCAGTGGAGACCCAATTGATTCCTGTATTTTGGTTGCTTTTCGCACCTTCATTCTGAGCAGTTTTTCTTGTGAAAGAATCACCCAGGATGCCCCCTGGTGCAAAGACTAGAGAAGTCTAGCAGAACGTTAAATTACTTAGAGGATGGAGCCTTCCTGTCTGTCTCTCAGTCTAATCTTGGAACTGAAGGTGACTCGCCACGATGCTGAACAACTTGTGTTTGTGGCTTTGTTGAGCAGACAGTCGCATCACATCTTTAAAGCTGCACCAATCAATATTTTTTTCATGAATAATGGATCTAATGACTTTGTGTATAATTTATTCTAAAAATCTCTCTCATAGTGATGATCCCGCAAAGAATTATCACCCAACTCTACGGTTGTCCTCAGCTCTTCTGAGGTATTTAGCCTGTTTTAACTCACTGTTTGGGTCTAGTGACGAGCTAGTGAACATTTAGCAGATATTTGCTGCGAACTGGACTTAATTTAGCGAGGTGGACTGCATGTCTCAGGTGTAAAAAGGCAACTGTTTGCTGACATGTTCACCGTAAAGACTTTATTAAGTGATAATATATCAGTGTTGTCTTAACAGGTTGTTACGCTGCCCCCAAGTGGCCAAAAAATCAATTAAAACTGCTTTAAGCTTATCATCTGTATTGTCATGTAACCCTTTACCAATGGGGATGTTTTAAACTCTCTAAATAGACTACAGCAGACAGACACAGAGACAGGCTGGTCAACATAGTGGAGCATTTAGCAGCTAAAGAGCTGGATATTTCCCTCGGGAGTTGGTGGTGACCAAAAACAGAGCTAAAAGAGACTGAATATTGGACTTACATCCATCAAGTGGACACAAACACAACTCAACAAGAATGCTAATGTCTACTAGATGTTATAGTTGGGCAATCGTTTCTATTTTCATATCGTTTAATCGTGGTTACTGAAGGTCACCAATAGCCGATTGCCAATTGGCACAAGCCTACTAGATGTGTAAATACACAACAGTGTAGCTACACACAAAACAAACAAATAATAAAATACAACCTGCAGCTTTAAAGTTAATTTTTTATTGTTTTATGTCCTCTTGGATTAAGGTCACTTTTAGTTTAATTAATTACTCAATTTAGGACTACAGCTAAAGATTATTTTCATTATCATTTAATCTGCCGGTAATTTTCTTGTTTGCTGTGTGCTTGGCGGTGTTGCTAATTATGTCATGAAAGCAGAGTACAGTTTGTATAAGAATATGGAGTTTGAATATTTGAAAATGTTATATCAACTGATAATGCAATTATGTAAAGGAAAAAGGTGACATTTATTCATGCTAAACTTGAACAAATAAAAACTATTTAATGAAAAGTTTTTTCTCGGTTCTCAGTGACTTCAACAATAACAAGATCGAGTTATGAAAAAAATAACAAATGCTGCCTGTTACATAAATAAAATTGGTAGGCATAAGTGAGCTGCCTTTATATTTCTCAAAGTACATTGGACACAAAATAACTGTAAAATTGATATTTTGTGTGGTTTTTCAACGGCTCTCCATCAATAGCAATATATTATATAAAAAATGTTTCTAAAAAAATCTATTTTTGGAAGTTGTGGATTTATTCAGAAGATACAAATATTGATTCTTACATGAATCAATTTTTTAGCCTAGCAAATAATCATAATTGAGAAGCTGAACTCAGGGAGTGTTTGGCATTTCGGCTTGAAAAAGAACAAATTCAACCAACCAATTAAGCCGACCGACTAATTGTTTCAGCTTTTGAATGTCATTATGCTGTTTGAGCTTGTGCTTACCGAGAAAAAAAACTCCAGTTACACCTCCTTCCCTACTATTTCAACAGCCTCTAGCACCTGTAGTAAGTTTAGAAGATGATGCAACGAATACTAGGTCATCCGGGTAAAAATAAAGAATAAGCTGACGGATAATGATTACACACACACACTGCTGACGCGGTGTGAAATCCGGCCGTTCTCACCAGTAATCACAGCAGTCTCTCACTCGTGTGTCTCGCAGAAAAAAGTGTTAACGTGCTTTATTTCCACTCTGGTTGAATGTTAATGGATGTTGAAATGGACTTACAGCCTACGTCTGCGTGCTCACCAGGTTTCCTCGCTGATTTATGCCAAACAATCTTATTGCCTCGGACCCCGTTCCAATCATCAACCCACTGACGGCTTGTTTTCCCACATCCAGCCCCTTGCTGCTTTTCTATTTAAGTTTGTCATGCGTCTACACAGGTGGCCTGCTTCCAATCTGCGCTGACATTTTACATATGTTTATTTAAAGCAGTCTTTTTTTTTTTTTTTCGGGAAAATGCTTTTGCAAAGCCTACATCCGAGAGGAAAACATCCAAAGTGTTGAATGCTGCTGGTTCGGCTAAATTGTGGCAATTCGTAGGAAGGAGCCGGCAGACGTCCGGGATCTCATAATCCATTCGCCGTTATCAAGTGCTTGTTCCGCTGTTCCAGGCACGGCTCCCCTGAGGCATGCTGGGTATGTTAAAGAACTCCCTGTGATTGGTGGAGTCTAGCACGGGTCATTGCTGATTACACTTCCTGGTGTTCCTCCGGGGCCGGCAGCGCCACAAAGGCTGCTTTTCATCTTCTTTTCATCCATTAGAGAAGGTCAATTTCAGACGGGATGAGCACATGCTCGGCTGACTGAGGATGTTCCTCTCGGATGCTCACGGATAAAAAAGATGGAGATTATGGCTGTGTGGGAACTCGTCATCAGAGGAACCTGTTGTTAGCCCACTTATTGGGGTCATACATAAACCATAGGCTGTGTCAGGGACTGACATTATCTCCTCCTACACAAAGCTCTGCACGACATCACCAGCCATCCGCATATTATTCATTCTAATAATATGATATTATTCCTCTAACCTTCGTTTAGTCAAGGGTCTGGTATTTAGTACAAAATGGTACAGTGTGTTCATTTATTACATGGATCCTGCATCAGTGTGTAATGCAGGGAAGTGTAATTGATTTAGATGGAAGTGAAAACGCTCTTTGTTAGCGTGGAAATATGACTTGACCTGTTCATCCCCAGTGTATAGTCAGTAATCATGTTTACTTATTCATTGATTAGATGTAAAGCTGCAGCGATAAATCGATTAGTTGTCACTTATTAAAATGAATTACCAACTATTTTGATAATCGATTAATCAGTTTGAGTAATCTTTTAAGGAAAAAAAGTAAAATGTCTACAGCTGTCAAAGTTAACAATATAATAACGTGTTTGTGAAGGTTCTCAGTCATTCAGGTCATGATATCCGAGTAAGGGTTAAATCAGATTCTTGAAGACGTTTCACTTCTCATCCAAGAAGCTTCTTCAGTTCAGAACTGCTAAACTGAAGAAGCTTCTTGGATGAGAAGTGAAACGTCTTCAAAAATCTAAACCAAGTCCAGTTGCTGCTGATCTAACCCTTACTCGGATATAATAACGTGTTAACGCAAATTTGTTTTAACTCCACTAATTTCTTTAACGCATTAACGCAACTCGTGATTTTTAGGTTGTAGCAGTAGTAAAGATACTGGCATCATATGAACCTAGAAAACCTAAGGAATCCATTGGTACCAACCATGTCATACTAGCTTGTCATACGAAGGAGGCTAAATAACGCTCCAAACTTTCGCTACATTTTGGCGAGGAAAAACTGGCATGGTCATTTTTTGACCTTTGATCTCAAGATAGTGAATGGAAATGGGTTCTATGGGTACCCACGAGTCTCCCCTTTACAGACATGCCCACTTTATGATAATCACATGCAGTTTTTGGCAAGTCCTAGTCAAGTCAGCACACTGACACACTGACAGCTGTTGTTGCCTGTTGGGCTGCAGTTTGCCATGTTATGATTTGAGCATATTTTTTCATGCTAAATGCGTACCTGTGAGGGTTTATGGACAATATCTGTCATTGTTCTGTGTTGTTAATTGATTTCCAGTAATAAATATATATGTACATTTGCATTAAGCAGCATATTTTCCCACTCCCATGTTGATAAGAGTATTAAATACTTGACAAATCTTTCTTTTAAGGTACATTTTGAACAGATAAAAAATGTGATTAATTTGCAATTAATCACGATTAAATATTTGAACAGCCCTACTCATTATTCATTCTAATAATATAATATTCTTCTTCTAACCCTTGTTTAGTCAATGGTCTGTTATTTAGTACAAAGTGGTACAGTATATTCCATGGATCCTGCATCAATATGTTATGCAGGGAAATGTAATTGATTTAGTTGGAAGTGAAAACGCTGTCTTTGTTAGCGTGGAAATATGACTCCCCAGTGTAAAGTCAGCTTTATCTGTTTGGTTTTCACACTGCAATGAAAACTGACCTGTCTATCCAACCTAGAGCTGCAAATATTAATCGATTAGGTGTCAACTATGACATTAATCGCCAACTATTTTGATAATTGCTTTATCGGTTTGAGTTATTTTCTAAGAAAAAAAAGGCAAAATTCTCTGATTCCATTTTCTTAAATGTGAATATTTTCTGGTTTCTTTACTCCTCTATGACAGTAAACTGGATATCTTTGAGTTGTGGACAAAACAAGACATTTTAGGACGTCATCTTGGGCTTTGAGGAAACACTGATCATAATTTTTCACCATTTTCTGACATTTTATAGACCAAACAACGAATGGATTAATCGAGAAAATAGTCAACAGATTAATCGACAATGAAAGTAATCGTTGGTTGCAGCTCTAATCCAACCCTCTGGTTTATCCAGCAGCTCAGGAAGAAGTCAGAGTTTTACAAGAGGACCTAATAAGCAACGAGTATATTCGAAAATATACGTTTTACCTTGAGTTTTTCCAAGGGCTTTAAATTCTTTCAGAGACGCTAAAGAGACTGCAATTGAGACAACAACTTAGTTTATTGGGCACCAGCAGCTCAATAGTATTGATTTGCTCCCACCAGCCAGTGGAATACCAATGACATGAAACATTGCAGCTAAAAGGGAACATGTTACGCCCTTCAGCGTTGCAGTTTTTTCTTTTTTTCCATGACAGTGATTCTTGTGAATCTCTCAGCCTGCTTGTCAGCATTGTAATGCAGGATGTGAGATGCCGAGGCTTAGTGTCTGGAGCGATGGGGGGAAAGCAGACATGATTGCTGTGCATGATGGACAAGGTGTTCTTTTAATAGTAAAATTGACCAGGTTTCTGCTGTGCTGGATCACACAAAGCAGATTCAGAGGCCCTTGAAGATTTTATTGGAGTTGAATTATATTGAACCTGCAGAGGACACCTCAAAATGTGTTTAAGTCGATATCCCCACAGGGTCCCTTTGACAAGTGGCAACTTCTAGAAAGTTGGTCAAGATTAAACTCTGAAATGTTGCCCTTCGTAAAAAATAGATCTTTTAAAGGGACTCTATGTAAGAATCAGAAATTGCTTGTCAACGGTGACACTTTTAAGGCATTAAGTCCAACGACAGTCAGCGTCCTGTCGCTCGCGCTCGCTTGTGCTCGCACTACGGACACACACAAGACTGAACGTGATTGACAGCCATCATGTTGAGTAACGTTAGAAACATTAGCCAGTTAATACCACAATATCACTATATATTTCATAGGGCTGGGACGATTCACCTACTTCCTGATTCGCTACTATCACGATACTTGGGTGCCGATTCAATATGTATTGCGATTTTTAAGTATTGCGATTCGATATTGCGATTTTTGTTAACTTTTTTTTAACTCTAATCATACACTTCTAGGGACTTTTACTTTGGAAAACATCTAAATTAATACAGTAAAGATGTTTGATTATCTGCACGTATGTAGTCAGAGATGTCCTGAAGTCAAATATTTCAGTCATTGTCAGGAATTACTTCAAAATTATTTTTCCAACAACCCCAAAATCAAAGAATAAAGACATTTCCCTCACACATTAGTGGTATTTTCTTTTTAATTTATAAGGGACATTTATACTTCTGGTGAATATAATCCAATCAATCTTATTTCTATATATGTATTTTGTACATACAGTTCCCTTTGTTAACACCTTATTTTGAAAATTGGACGTAGACACTCGTGTATACTTCCTCTAACTTCTCCAAGTCCGTCTCTAGCTCTCCCGTCAGCTCCGTTCTCTTTATACATCCATGGTCAGCTCCATCGAGGCCGTTTGAATGCATTTAACATAAATGTCAGTATATGGGTATACTCTACAGTTGTAGCGTCGGCCTTTTTGACCATGGAGATAGGCCACCTCTGACCACAACAATAAAAGCGGTAACTTCCTTCTACCTCCGCATAGACTCAGATGGAGCAAATATATAGATTCTGGCATTAAAAAATCTATTTCATAATCGGAAAAAAAATTCCCATTCATAGGTGAATCGATTTTTTTCCCCAACCCTACTTGGCAGTAATGTTAGCAACCAAACATGGTCCCTCCTTGAATTGAAGGCCAGGTCGATGTTGATCCTGCTGTTAACCTTTTCCTGCTTCAGCCTCCCGACCGTGGTCAGAAGACACGGGGGAGTGACCATAGTTTTGGTCTCCTCGGCCGGAGTCAATAACGTTACTAACTAACGTGGAGTTAACCCCACGTCATTCCACTCAGCAGCTGAGAAACAAGACGCATTTCTGCACAAACTGCTACTTCCACTGAATACACACTTGATATTCTCAAAGCTAAACTCTCTTCTACTCCGCTGCTCACTCGTTTTCTCACACACGCCGCCGCTCTCTCTCTCTTGCTTCAACACTCACTGTCCATCTTACGCACACTCTTCGCACTGGCTCTGCTATTCTCCCACAACGCTAGATTTCCTCCGACGTCGGTCATATTCCTGTTTTTTACGGGCTTCACTAGATATAACTTTGGGGGTTCTTTTGTGCTTCCGTGGAGTTTATGTTGGAGTCTGAGTTGTGGTGGGGGCTGGTCGTTTGTTGGCGTTAGTGGACTCCATTGCTAATTGAACGTTAGATAGGGCTAAGGCACTTGCGAGCGTGCATGACGTCACATCCGTTGAATTTTCCCAGAAAACCCCTCCCGGGTTCTTTACATTAAAAGCAGTCTACAGGCTGATAGAGGAAACCCAGAAAGTCACAGAAGGTCTAATTTTTTAGATTAGGTTACAACCTGTTCACACGTTGGCAATAAAAAACAATTTAAGCATGCAAAAGTTACATACAGTCCCTTTAAGTGCTGAATCCTATTTTGTTTTCTAAATAAAAAGTGGTTGTCAGTTAATTTAAACACAGTTTAATCAAGCAGGCTCAGTCAATAGCTGCTCTGTGGTTAATACCAGGATGCTTAATTACTTCATTTTGTTCAGACGTTCATTTTCAGCTCGAGAAAGTGTAGCCACACCTGTGAATCAAAGCGGAAACATAAGAGACGCCAGTCTGGTTAAATGAGGGTAATTATCAGGAAGAATCCCTTAAAGGGCAGCACGTTAATTGAATGCGTGGTGTTAGTCAATAGTTATATGCTTATAAAAGGGTATGTTTGTGTATTGCACTTAATTGCGTGTGTTGAGGAGAATAAACCTACTCACATTTTAAATAAACGCAGCGGCAGCTCAGTCATCCACGCACGGAGATGATGTCTGCTCTTAGATTTCTTCAAACACTCAACCCTGCCATTTCAAACAGAGACAGAGAGCAAATATCATGTGGCTCACAGAAGAAAAAGTCATCATTAATGGCAGCTTTGCTTCAGCATAAATCACCTTTGAGCTATGAATGCTATTGCGGCGCCGGTCCAGTGTGCACAGAGCTCGGCAAAGTTCAGTAAAGCTAAGCAGACTTCTGAGGCTCTTCTCCCTTCAAACTTCCCTCTTGGGGTTTGAACATGATGCTCATTTGCTGTGCACAACTTCAAACCGTTTATGGTTTCTTGCCTCCACCCGCTGCCCTCTCGCCTGTCCTCGCTTTGCCGTTTTTTTTTTTCTCCCTGAACACTGCTGGCTTTGATGATCCAGGGCCCAGAGTAGGAAACCTAACTAGAGGAGGCAGAATGACTCTTTGCATTTAAATGGCACATTAACAGAGAGCAGTTTCTCTCGATCGCATGACTTGCTTGAATTTGTCAGCATTGGAGAGTCTGTTGTAGAGGTACAGTGAGGTCTATGTACTGCTGAAGAGCCTATTCATGAATGTCGGTACCAATCAGATATGTAGGTATTCATTGTATTATAGTGAAACATGGACATCCAACCATCTCAATCCCAACTCATCAAATACTGATGCTTGCTCAGTGTCCCTCAGCGACTGATACCGACGCAACGAGGCATCCTTTAGCATCTGTATGAGATGCACCGGACTTTCAACTAACTCCAATGTAAACCCATCCGTGTCATTATTAGACGGTCAGAGCAACTGACGTAGTATAAAGAGCGGGAAAGTCCACACAGATCTGGTGGGAGGGGTGGTTAGACGGGTCAAACAAACACAGGACTTTCACCTGGGAGACATGTGTGTATGTGTCCCGAATGTTGTCTTGTTTTACCTTAGTTTTGTAACACAACTTCTGTGCTTTACTAATTCTAGTTACGTAACAAAACATACTTATTCTAATCCAAGCTACGATCTTTTCCTAAGCCCTTTCCTAGGCCTTTACACCCCAGTGGCATGGCAAATAAATGACCAGAAAATGCAAAATACTCACTTGCGAATATTATATGTCTTGGGCTTTTATTGTGAAAGTTGGATCTTTGTCAGCACTTCCTTTGTCAAGATTGAAAGCAGTAATAAAGTTTGCCGTCTTGGTTCCGACTACGGAGCCTCTGTGTGGTTGTTTCATAAATGTAGGCGTAACTCAACCGGTTATGCACAACGTGATGGTTGACGCCTTTATATGCGGACTCGTTCTGGAAAACAATTACGTCGTTTTTTGTCACATAATATTTGCGTTCTGTGTCAAAAAAACAACAGTTTGAAAAAATATATTGACATGCAACTTAACCACGTACTTGTGTTGCATAAGTAAACCTAAAAAGTAAGTAAATCTATGGTGGAAGTTTCTTTTGAAAATAAACATTATGCATTTAATGAGCGGAAACGGTACATTACCTGTGAACACAAAAGTTTATTTTGAAAAGACACTGCATGAAACAAGAGAAACGACAAGAGTTCACGAGTGATTGACAGCCAGCTCTCATAGACAGCAGCTGGACAGCAGACCTCAGATCAGCTCTTACTGCTTGTTTTTCTCCGGTATGTGAAATATTGCAGGAGCCGTTAGGAGCACCGGAGCACACAGAGGCACATGATTTTTTCAGGTTACCTGTCTCATGTACTACTGTCACGATATAGCAACCGTTTTATAAAAATAACTTTTTAAAATCATATTTGGTCCAATCTGGCCTACTTAAACTTTAATGAACTAGATGATTAATTAATTGGTGTCACAAACAGCAGCAGAATGCACATTGTTTTACTAGTGGAACAGGTTGCTGACTATTCAGTACAGTTCTGGGTGTCTGGACCCTTTTGTCTTCTTAAAATAGCGTCACTTGTCATTGCCGTCGTTGGTTCTAAATTCACTTTGTTTTATCAGACTCAGGGGGAAGTTAAGGGGAGGACATAAACCGTGTGTGTGTGTGTGTGTGTGTGTGTGTGTGTATCCTGGGCGAGACTGACTGAGCCCACTAAATACCACGAGCCAGACCACAGACGGACTGGAGAAATGAAAACAGGATGAAAAAATATATACTGAAGGGGAAGAGGCGACGTGTTGTGGGGGAGATTCAGGAGTGATTGGCTTCCATGTGGAACTTTACCTGCCTGTTGCTTCCTTATCCTCATGTGGCACGTCGGCATGATAAAGGCTCAGGACAAACAGTGAAATTGCACTTTGCTGGAGAAGAAAACTTTTTGATAACAAAGCCACGGGTCTGCTCCGAAGGCTCGACCCCCGAACGCCACACATCGCCTGCCACCGAGGAGTAAACACAACGTTTCTATCCTCGTGAATCAACCGCACGTGTATGACGCTATATAAATGATGTTGACAGCGCATGTTGATTGGCTTATTATGCAGCTAGACAGATATGTGATTAGGCGGGCTCCCGCTGATTCACTATTGTCTTCGGAGGACTGCTGCTGACCACTATAATCAGTTGATTCAATAGGCAAGATTTTTCAATGGCGCATGTCATAATACAAACTACATTCTTGAAATAGATTAGAGCGTGGGTGGAGAAAGTCATCATTTGTGGGTTTTGACAAGGGAATTATTAGCAATTGAATATTTATCCCTAATGGGGAACAACAAGCCGTAATGCCAGAATATTCTAAATCCCTAATAGATGCAGCGCGTCTGTACTCTTGTCTCGACTTTGACAACTCCTGACTGTGTACTTTTATTTTCTTTTTTCATAAAACACCATGTCGTGTTCAATCACAGGCATGGGTTGACATTTCAAATTAAGGTGCCCATTTCGTCCTCACATCTCCAGGGGTTTACTCTGTCTCAGCAGCAGGTATGACAATAAAGTGACCGTCCCTCTATAATTAACAGCACTTTAATGACAGGCCTGTAAATAGAGGACGGCGTGAAGCCGGACACGTCATTAGAGCGAGAGGCAGCAATATTTTTTGTCGGTGACAGGAGGACTCACTTTGTATAGGCAGTAGGATTGCAGCACTCACCCATCTGACTCATCCTGTTAAGATGGACCCCAATGTCATGTTTGCACCCTTTTAATGTATATATGTAGCCTATATATTATGTATAATATTGGCGTACATTGAAGTGTGGGGTTGTAGGGTGGCAGGTTTTCATAAAGGTTGTCAAAGAAAAAAGTCGCTGTGCATTTAATTGCTAATAAGAGCTTGTTGACATGTTGGTGTGTATCTAATAATATAATACTAATCTTATTTATACAGCACTTTTCGAGCCATAAGCACAAAGTGCTTTCCTAGGAAATACAGAGCATAAGCAGTCGAATATGTAAATAGTGAAACATATGCATATCCATACATACTGTATATGTATGTACATCCGCTCACACATAAAAAGATTCTACTCGCCTTAGGGTAGGTAATATGATGCATACAGTAAGATGTTGTGTTATGTTTATTATATTTTTTTTAGGACTTTAATTTGTAAGGTATATTGTTTGCTGGATTAGACTATAACATACATTCATGTTTAGTCAATATTTTTTTTCGCCCATCCCTACCTCATCTAATGAGCTAGCTTCAGCTTAAAGGTGCAGTGTGTAGGATCTGGCAGCATCTAGCGGTGAGGTTGCAGATTGCAACCAACTGAAACTTCTCCTGTGGGCCAAGCAAGTAAGAGAACTACGGTGGATGACGCGAAAATGTGAAAAAACGAATGTCCCTATCTAGAGCCAGTGTCTGGTTTTTCCGTCCTGGGCTACTGTAGAAACATGGCGGCCGGCTCCGTGAAGAGGACCAGCTCCCTATGTAGATATAAATGGCTCATTCTAAGCTAACAAAAACCCCAACGATTCCTATTTTTCAGTGATTATACATACACTAAAACATACTTATTAATATTATATTCCATTGCTGCCAGTAGATCCCCCGAAATGCTACACATTGTCCCTTTAAAACAGCAGAATTAGTTTTTTTGTTAGCTATCGTTGTTTTATTTTATTTTATTGTTATCTAGCTAACTAGCCTTCTGGCTTAATTAAAATTTGGTGTTTTACTTTCATAGGTTTGTTTATTTCTGGTTGAAACAGAATGCGTTACAACAAAAATGGTCGTTCCTCACCAGTTCAAATAAACTATTATATGGAGTCATTCTCTAATTGGGGATACATTTCATTTCCATTTAGGATAATAATATTTTTAAAACTATTTTCTTCCAAAAATATCATATTTTACAGATTAAAGGAAAGCATGTTATAAAATCGGACAAACATTTTGTGCACGCCAGGTTTCATTTAGCTTGAAATTGTCATGATGCTCCTAAATTGACAGCTTTTGCAATGTCCATTTTGGATCCTGTCCTCAAAATAATGATAAAAAAAACGTTAAAGTTAGCATTATCTATTCGATATTTGTTTTAAAATTCAAAATACTTCAGTTTCACATTCAAATTATATAAATATAGCAGTTTATTAATGTCTGTAAAAGTTCTGTCAACTATTTTACTGGTTTGTCCCAAAAACCATTTGAGGATGTCACAAAGAAATCTGTGTTTTGCTAATTCCCTGAGTTTAATTGCAAAGTTTCTTTTAGCCACAGCTAATCGTATCTTCTATCAAATAACATTACAGATAAACTTCGATGCGTAACTAGCATCTAACATGTGGTTAGCTAGCATGTGCACTTTTCAGATGAATCATTGATTTAATGTTCAGTTTGCAGTCAAAAATGGCATTTCTGTTGAACTAGTCAATTAAGTCTTAATAACTAGCAGTTCACAAACAGTTCAAATTCTAAATTGGGTGCCAGCGTGAATGTTAATGTCACCTAAAACCCACTCCTTGTGTCCTCAAAGAGCCTCACTTTTTTTATTGTGCCACTAAATGTGTCTCTCCGGTCTTATGCTAACGAGGAGGTCATCGCAGCGCCCTCTCTAAGCTCTCTCCAGTTTATGAAAGGCATTTAGAGTGGATTTGCATTATTTATTAGCTTTGCCTATGCCCTTCAATGTTTGCTTGAGCTTTTAATACCTGGTATTAACAGCACGTTGCACCGCAAGTGACTCTTCCTACAAACAGGTTCCCCACTGCTCCGACAGGGCCTTTTCTGTTACTACCTCTGATTATTGTTATAAGGCTGTTTACTTTTTTCTCCGACTACTTTATCTCTCTCCTCGCACATCCGTTCACACGCTGTGTGTGTACACACACCCACGGACACATAACAATGCTGACTATTTGTGGCTTCTGTCACCAGTTTACAATTGTAAACAGCCAAGAAAACACACATAAAAGATATTTAAAACAGTAGTACAGGCCAAGAACATTTTAAAATAGATGTATGTGTGAATATACAAACTGAATATCTTTTTTTCGCTGTTGATATAAATATACATGACTCGAGCAGGAATCTAGGTGCAGGGTTTGATTGTTCTCCACAGACAGGTTTTCACATTCGACATCACTCCAGGTGTATTTATGGTAACACTGCTCTTGAGAAAAGTACACAATATATGTGCAAATACGTCTCTATGTGGCATATGTCAACAGGTTTGGGTGAGGACTATGAGTAAGAGTGCCTGCCTCTACTTATGTTAAGTTTACAGCACTGTTGTGGCTAATAACTCATATTCTGATATACGGTCTTACTCAGGTTAAGCTGCTTACCTGCATGCATTTTCATATCCTGACTATAAACATGCCTACAGAAATATACCTGAATTAATGAAATAATTTGAGATATACTACTTACAAAGGCAGTAAAAACACGATATGGTTTCTTATTATGTGAGCTCTTATATTTAGGGTTTGTAATACGTGGGATTAAGGTAACACTGGGACTAAGAATTTGCATATATATTTGACTTTTTCTTATTAACTGTTATTATATTAACATTATTTCTTGAGGGAAATTGGTGGGTAGTGGGATCTCTTACATGAAACGAGGTAATCCTGCCCAACCATCTCCTCACCATTATTTTCATCCCACTTTGACCATAAAAAATATTATTTTTTAATATAAATATAATATTTAAATGTCCCTTATAATGACAGAATTTAAATATGCATTCATGTTTTCATGTTTTAGTAAAGTTGCACTGAGAAGTGTGTGATTGCCGCTGCTAGAGCAACAAAGGGGTTATGGTTCAGATCATATTAGGGCCCATTGTAGTTGTATTTCTTTTGGATTTAATGGCTGTCATCACACACCGGGGAGCGGGACGAATAACACAAACACAAAAATGCAAAATACTTGCCTGTGAATATTCGCATCAAAACTATTCATACCGGCAGTGATGTGAATTTGCGACAGTTGCAGCAGTTTTTCAGTAAAAGGTTCAAATATATTTGCGCAGGCAGAGGACCAACTATGGTCGTGTTTAGAAGGTAACACACAAATTGAGAAACTCGTGAGATGGTTATGGTTAGGCATTGACTTTGAGTAGTTAAGGTTAGGCATTGGCCTTGAATAGTTAAGGTTAGACATTGACCTTGAATAGTTAAGGTTAGGCATTGACCTTGAGTAGTTAAGGCTAGGCATTGACCTTGAATAGTTAAGATTAGGCATTGAGCTCTAATAGCTAAGGTTAGCCATTGACCTTGAATAGTTAAGATTAGACATTGACCTTGAATAGTTAAGGTTAGGCATTGACCTTGAGTAGTTAAAGTTATGCATTGACCTTGAGTAGTTAAGGTTAGGCATTGACCTTGAATAGTTAAGATTAGGCATTGAGCTCTAATAGCTAAGGTTAGCCATTGACCTTGAATAGTTAAGATTAGGCATTGAGCTCTAATAGCTAAGGTTAGCAATTGACCTTGAATAGTTAAGGTTAGCCATTGACCTTGAATAGTTAAGGTTAGGCATTGACCTTGAGTAGTTAAGGCTAGGCATTGACCTTGAATAGTTAAGATTAGGCATTGAGCTCTAATAGCTAAGGTTAGCCATTGACCTTGAATAGTTAAGATTAGACATTGACCTTGAATAGTTAAGGTTAGGCATTGACCTTGAATAGTTAAGATTAGGCATTGAGCTCTAATAGCTAAGGTTAGCAATTGACCTTGAATAGTTAAGGTTAGCCATTGACCTTGAATAGTTAAGGTTAGGCATTGACCTTGAGTAGTTAAGGTTAGGCATTGACCTTGAGTAGTTAAGGTTAGGCATTCACCTTGAGTAGTTAAGGTTAGGTATTGACCTCGAATGGTTAAGGTCAGGATAGGTCATCTGGCAGCGATTCTCGCGAGAGTTTTTGCAAGTTTTTGCAATTTGCGGGTTACCATCTAGCCACGACCACCAACTATCAGGATTTAGCAGCGTCTGGGAGTCTGACGGAGCTAAATTGTTGTGTCCAGGGCTTTTATTGTGAAAGTTAAGAACAGAAGAAGTGGATCTGGTCTTCGCTGCCTTTGTCAGGGTTGAAAGGAGTAATAAATTTTGCCATCTTGGTTGGGACTACGGAGACTCAGTGTTGTTGTCATATCTATCACTAGAACTGGATACCGGACCCCAAGGTGGCACCTACTCAGTTCAATGACAATTGCTCACGTGGCACATTCGCCTAAAAGGTTTTCTAGCTTCCTTTTACTTGCGGCCCACTGAATATGAGCCGTAGTGTTTTTCCTCCATAGACTTTATATTGTGATGACGTCACAGATGTTTAAATTACTGTTCTCGGTTTGAGGGAAGTTTAAGAGATATAAAACCTCCATGGATCAAAAATTCATAATCGACCTTGTCTGCAGTTTGAGGTGTCCTGTTAACAGTTTTACAGGCGCCTCTTTTACAGCGGTGGTCTGTGGGGAAATGCTTTTTGAGCTGCAGGGGGATTTTTTCGCTGCAATACCTTAAAAAATGGAAGCAATCCTGAGCGGTGGCGTCGTATCTAGATCTTATTATACATCAGTGGTTGTTGTACATTATAGTGTACATATTGAATATCTCCGTTCTGCACAACGTGATTGGTTGATACCTTTATTTGTGGTGCAAAAACTCCAGCGACGTGTGAATTAATCTCATGAAAAAAAAGAGCCTCTGGTGTGTAAAGACCTCTGTTTCTCTCTATTATCCCAACTCTTTCTCTTTATCCTTTTCTTCGTATTCCTCCTTCTTTTTACTGCCCATTGTTACTAATATCTCTTTCTCTTATCCCTTTGTTTTTTCCCTTTTCTTCATCCTCTCCTCCCTTCCCCTCAGGTGCTGACAGGCTATCGTTAGGAAATATTTCCATATCCCCTCGCTGTCTCACCGTCTCACTGTCGGTGTAATTGATACATTATATATTATAGGTTCCAGAGTTAGGGTGAGTCATTTGCATATAATGGGCTGATAACTGATGTAATAATGAAAGCCTAGAGCCGTGCCCAGAAAGGATGAGGCTTGTGAGACTAATGACCGTTTAAATAATGCACAATAAGTGATATTTTCCAGCCAGATCAAAACCTCTGGAGCTCTGTAGTGGAGCAAACGGAGAATACACAGGAAATCCTCCGTTTCTCTGAACTCCAGAACAAAGTCAAAATCCCTTCAAAGAACTTTGTCGACTCCTAAACTCCCTTTAACTAGCACCTGCTGAGACCACAGGATTCCTGACCTGGAAGACCCAACGCAAACATTTTAAAACTACAGAAACTTACTTTTTACGCTCGAGGTCGGAAAGAATTCAGTCACTGACGGGAATCATCAACTACTGTGTGTGAACCCCATGAACCTGAACATGACTGAAGCTGCTACGAGTAACTTGATGATGAGGCAACCCCCCCGTGATGCATTAGTGGTAGTATTTTTACCCTACGTCAGCTGTCAGTTTGTATTTTAGTGACAACTACAATGAGCCTCATGATCAGCCGCCTACTGTTCATATCACACTGTGTGTTTGTAACTGAAATTTAATTAGACAAAACAAATACTTTCGCGATCACTATGGCACTGTGAAAGTCATGTTTTAGTAATGTAAGCATGCTTTTCGTGACATTGGACGTGAACTAATAACCACCATTCCTCCCAAGATGGTGAAGCAGCTGCTATATGTCTGGAGTCTGGGAGTGTGTGTGATGTTAATGTCAATACTCTGATAATTAAACAGACATACTTCCTCACAACTTTCCTCAACTCTGACTTATGCTGACCTCACACCAAACGTCTTTTTGCTAGAGTCGCGGCTTGCTCCCATGATTTTGCTCGTTTAGTGAAAGTTGGTCCTAAAACTCAGTCCAAGCTGTCTTAAGACAGTCTTTTTCTCGTCTTGAAGTAAATTAACCAAGTTCGATGTTATCATAAATTCAATGACGCGAACATTGTCAACAACCAATAGGAGCGCTCTCTCCAACACCAAACAGGAAGCAGCAAACAGGGTATATGAAGATTGCTGGCTTCAATCATATAAATCTGGCTGCAGTACTCGCTTTCTCTCTTTCTCTCTTATATACATGTGTGTGTCGATTTATATCATGGATGTATTAAGAGAACTGGATACAGCATTGGAGGCGGGGCCATGTTCATTCCTATGAGAGTTGCTCAGTGGCAAATGTAGCCAAAATGGCTCGATTTCCAAGTGCAAAAGTACCCGGATCTTCCGGCGATCTTCTGCATTCATTGGGCACATAGAGCAGGCACAGTAGCGTCCGTTCGGTCACATGGCTCAGTCACATGGCTTGGTCACAGGGTCACAACCATCGTCGTCACGGCTCGCTCCAGCCTTGGTCTGGGTCGCATTCACATGAACAGAGGAAGAAAATAACTCTGGAATCCGCTATTAGTGCATTTTTACAACTTTTAGGACCTAATGATTTAAATAAGGGCTATTCAAGTGTTCCTTCTGGGAAATTTACCTCAAAAACAAATTATCCGCTGAGTTACAGACGTCTCTTTCCCAATGTAAGTCTATGGGAAAAAAGTATTTTTTGGCCCAATGGTATCACGTGACGGACACGGAAGTTGTAGTAGGCTACTGCCGTTTGGCCACTACCAAAATTGGGATCAACGACCGGCGCTCTTCCTGGGGGCTTGATTTATATGATTGAAGCTAACAATCTTCAGCTGTAACATACAGTTAGCTCGTATAGGCTTAGCTTGCAAGTAGCCTCATTCAGGACAGTGGGTGCTACTTACTGTAGCTAGCTATAGCATGTTCACTGGGGATTTTGAGGGCTGCAGCAATTTCTCTCCACTTCTTTCTCAACAGTTTGTCTTCTTGTACATTTCCACCAGGAGCAGGATGTGACATCATCT
Source organism: Sebastes fasciatus (assembly GCF_043250625.1). Lineage (NCBI taxonomy): Eukaryota > Metazoa > Chordata > Actinopteri > Perciformes > Sebastidae > Sebastes > Sebastes fasciatus. Next base: position 5,324,730 of record NC_133811.1, on the reverse strand, counting down.
CAAAAGGAATCTAGTTGTAGTCTTGTAAAGATCCCCAGTCTTTGCGAAATATTATAGTCTGTGACGAAAAAACTGCGACTTGAGACACACTGTCTTTAGATGTGAGAGGGTGTCAGACTTTAGTCTTTTTCAAAGTCTTTTCAAAGTCTCCTAGACTATGGCAGGCATTAGTCGACTCAGCTGCTCCCACTGTGTGTGTGTGAACCAGCCGTCTCTGGCCCGTCGGCTAAAATAACACAGCATGGATTAATTTCACCTAGGAGCACCACATTCCTCTCACATCACTCAGGGGTATTCCCTATTTCGGGTGTTATATATCAAGAGAGCTTCCTTAACATGTCTCCGATATCTGAGTCCCCTGGGTGATTCCCTGTCCCTGCCTCGCATGGACACTTCTTACTGTATGTCCCCGTAGCAGGCTTTGCCATTTTCCGTGCCCTGGTGAATGTGAGGGTCTTTCCTACCCCCTTCTCAACACTTGATATCCCTTTTCCATTTATACCGTCTCCACGGAAACGCTCAGCTGTACGATAAACTTTTGTTCTGCCTCGCTCTTCAGTCCTCTTGGTCTCGGGGCCCCAGTGGGCTGCTCCAGAAAATGCCCTGGTTCACGCTGCCTTGGTGAATGCGGTGGTTGAGAAGGCCATCTCACGGCTTTCAGGCGTACGTTTCATTAACCAAGGTCTCTCTCTACTCTCCTGCCGTATCATTAGTGCAGAACATTTGTATGTGATTGCGAGCTGTTGGGAGACTAGGGCTGATCTGAATGCATCGACGCTTCGACCATTGCCGTGGTAATCGACCTCCAAGTCACTATTTGAATGCTTCATTTTTACATATATATATTTTTTTATATACAAGTATGTAATATTAATGTATAAATCCCAAGAAATAAGGAATAATCCCACAACATTATTAATTATTCATATTCAACATTAATTATTAGTATTCTCAGACAGGTATCACTGTTTGTTGTGTGTGGAGGTGTATGTGTGCACAGTAGTATGGCAGCGGTGCTGAAACGGGGGAGATGGAGACAGACAGACAGAAGAACATGTCAGCCTTTGGATCCTTCGAATACCTTCGAATATTTCTCATCGAAGCTAATCGAAGCCCAAAAAACGGTACTTGGGACGGCCATATTGGAGATATTATATACTTATACGCTAAACATGGGATTGTTGGGACAGTGGATTGTGCTGCGGGAGGCTGTTCAGTCCTTTTTCATGGAGGTTCAGTCGGCATCATCAGACCTGCAGCAAACACTGTCACTACTAATTGTACCATAATAATAAATAATTCAATGTTATATCGTCCCTACTGGTTTTCCATCAAACTTATACCGGCATAGTTAATTCTATGTGATATTAAAGTGGTTGATTGATGTTAACAGAATTAAGCCACTAGCCATTACTACATTAGACTGCAGACAACTTTCCAAACACAGACACTGTAATTAAATGTTTAGTAGGTATACATCATTGATCACTCGATCTTGACCAACCCGGCATCATGCCAAAGCGTGCAATAGACCCACTTGTCCACCAGAGGACAGCGTGTATGAAGGTGCAGTACCAGCAGGGTAAAACCACTTAGTTAGGAAAAACGTCATGGTTGGGCTTAAAATAAGTACGTAAACTAAGTACAATATGTACTAAAACACACTATCACTAAAAAAAACACGTTACAAACATCACTAAAAAAATTTCACAAATGTCACTAAAAAACACGTCACAAACGTCACTAAAAATAACGTCACAAACGTCACTAAAAACATGTCACAAAAATCACTAAAAACACGTCACAAACGTCACTAAAAACACGTCACAAAAATCACTAAAAACATGCCACAAAAATCACTGAAAACACGTCACAAACGTCACTAAAAACACGTCACAAAAATCACTAAAAACACGTCACAAACGTCACTAAAAACATGCCACAAACGTCACTAAAAACACGTCACAAACGTCACTAAAAACATGTCACAAAAATCACTAAAAACATGCCACAAAAATCACTGAAAACACGTCACAAACGTCACTAAAAACACGTCACAAAAATCACTAAAAACACGTCACAAACGTCACTAAAAACATGCCACAAACGTCACTAAAAACACGTCACAAACGTCACTAAAAACATGTCACAAAAATCACTAAAAACACGTCACAAACGTCACTAAAAACATGCCACAAAAATCACTAAAAACACGTCACAAAAATCACTAAAAACATGCCACAAAAATCACTAAAAACACGTCACAAACGTCACTAAAAACACGTCACAAAAATCACTAAAAACACGTCACAAACGTCACTAAAAACATGCCACAAACGTCACTAAAAATAACGTCACAAACGTCACTAAAAACATGTCACAAAAATCACTAAAAACACGTCACAAACGTCACTAAAAACATGCCACAAAAATCACTAAAAACACGTCACAAACGTCGCTAAAAACACGTCGTAAATGTTACTAAAAACACGTCACAAACGTCGCTAAAAATACGTCGTAAACGTCGCTAAAAACATGTCACAAACTTCGCTAAAAACACGTCACAAACGTCGCTAAAAACACTAACAAACTTTGCTAAAAACACGTCGTAAACGTCACAAAAAAACACATCACCAACGTAGCTTACAAAAACAAAACTGGTTGAAAGTTGTTGGACCCATCAACCTCCCCTCCCGCCCACCATAACCATCGCTGTTTATTCTACATCACTAGCTCTAAACGTAGCACATTCACGAGAAAGCCTTTACATTGCTGTCAGTACAAATGACACGACAAAAGCAAGAATGGCATTATTATTACACTTTTTTGCCTTGTACATTATCGGGTCATTGACACGCCTTTTCATACTTCTTCTTCGTATGAATTATTGCATGTATTTGATTGGCCAATGTTCTCCGAATGATGTCATACTGTGCTGCAGCAAAAGTTGAGTGAGAGTAGTCCAGTGTGTTTTTTTGCCTTTCTCACCCTCCTACCTCTACAGCCACGGAAATGTGGGAATGATTTATTGAGGTAAATGTTCAACACGTCAGGGGTTTAATTACTATGGAGCTGTTAATATTGTTGAGCTAAGAAATTATCTTCCCTCTCCTCTCTTGCCTTTTGTCTGAAGCAGGAAACTCTAATTAGTTTGTAGACTTTGTCCAAAAATACATCAGGAGGATACATGATATATAGTGTTATTTCACTCTGAGCGTAGGGGCTGCAGGTTTCTAACTGGGTCTGATTGGGAGTTTTTTAAGTTTAATGGGGATCATTTCTGATTTAAGCCGCCAGTGATGTTATCGCTTTCAGACCAAGAATCTTCAGCAGTGGTTGAAGCATCATAGGCCTGCATGTCATGTCAGAAATAGGATTAAATAAACAAGAAAAAGAAGAGCAGTATTGGCAGATAGAACCAAACCATTATATTGTAAGCAGTATAACAGTAACTTTGTTCCTCCTCCCTCCTGACTGGGTTGCTCTGTGTGTGATGAATCCCTCGGTGTCTGTTAGTATTTCCCACTACTCCATTGCTTTCATGTGTTGCGTATCCGTCGCCCCTGTGGTTGCCTGACTCTCCTCATTCTCGTCTCCATCTGTGGCTCGCGGCTCTCTTTGGCTGCAGGTTGTTGTTGCTGTTGCCTATGCGGCGGCTGTCTTCTCCCTCCGTGTGGCAGATAAAATTCTGGTTGACACACAGGGATGACACGGGAGGGTTATCGGACTCAGAACAGGCAGCCCCGGCGCTCCGCATCCCCACAGTCGGCTTGGCCACATGGGTAATTGGCTTCTTCTGCCGCTGCTTCTTCCTGCCTGCTGCCCACTGATGAGTGCTTGTCGCTATCTCTCTTTCTCTTTCATTCTCACCAGCTCTTTCTTGCTCATCTCAACTACAGTGAAATTGAAAGTTTGTAGGATTAAAATTTGAAATGCTGCTGCTAAATATCCTCTACACCCTGCTTGGCGTTTGAAAAAGCTGAGGCTCTGTGGGAAATAAGGCTGGCGGTGAAGATGATGATGTCAAAAGGAAATATTTTCACTGTCAGCTGCTCGCACCCAAATGTGAAAGCTCTGTCTGGGGATGGAAAGCCATCATGTGGCTTCCTTTTAAACCTGTTGAAGTACTGCTAAAGTGTTAGCTTTACTCTGCCCGACCGGTGACCTTTTACTTTCCTGTATAGAGCTTACTGTCAATTCTCAAAGAGTGGCCAGGAATTTTATTTACCTCAAGCTGCTTTCCTGTTTTCTAGCATGCGCCCATTTGGTTTTGATGTTGCTTCTATCAGCTCTTAAACGGCCAGTATGTAACATTTCGGGGGATATATTAGCAGAAATGAAATATAATATACATAACTATGTTTTCATCAGTGGATAATCACCTGAAATTAAGCTAATTCATATCTATATAGGCAGCGGGTTGCACCACCATGTTTCTTTTAGGGATGCACCGATACCAGATCGGATATCGGGCCAACACTGACTCAAATAGCTGGATCGGGTATCGGTAACAATATGGCCGATCTATTCAATTCCATGTCTATATACTATGTACATTATATAATGACATTTTAATTGCTGTTTAAGTTTGTGTCAATGTGTTGATGCATTAAAAAGGTTTACAACTGTTAATTGTTGAAGATTTTTTACCAAGCTGCTGGTCAATTAATATCTAAGTATGTAGTTATTGGTCACATTTAGTTTTTTTGTTTTAAGTTTGGAAAGCAATGTTTAAGTCAAGCCTGACAGAATGATCCCAGTTACTTCCACACAGTGAGGCATACAGCTTATGAATTAAACACTGGTGCCGGATCTGTACTCGGTATCGGACGATACCCAAAGCCCAGGTATCACTATCGCTATCGGGACTGAAAAAGTCATATCACTGCATCCCTAGTTTCTTTCTTCCTTTTGTGTTTTTACGTTACCTGAGGGCCACCATAGTTCTCCGACGCGCTTGTGAAACTGCGGTAACGTGTCCACAGAGTGCAAAACCGTGGTACCGCCAGCTGGCGTCTGACTTCCATTGCTCCTAAAGTAGTGTTATTATGGTAAGGACGACCTCTGAGCGAGGCGAACAGCGTTACCACGTTACAGCAGTCTTGGAAAGGGAGGAGTGAGCGGAGGGGTACTCAGTTGGTTGCAAATTGCAACCACACCACTAGATGCCATCAAATCATACACACTGTACCTTTAACTCTTCCTTCATGTTTAACCAGCTGTCATTCTAATTTTCACACCACTTAGTCCAACTGTACATTCCCGACCAATCGGTTGCTTCAAGTCCTCTTCTCCAGCAGAAATATCTCATCTTGATATCTCAATCACTCAATCATCATCTCCCGTCGTCTCCCATTTGCAGCTTGTGGATCGCCACTGATGAAACTCAACACTTCCCTCGCATATGTTGCACATTAAAAGCCCTCCAGCAGCTCAAAGGAAATCATTCTTTTGAAATAGCCCTTGATGGTACTTGTGGGTGAATTGAAATGTGTAAAACCATTTCAATTGAAGTGATCATGATCACTTTGTCACATGTTCAACACAGACATGCAGAATAACTTACAAATTGAATGATTTACCGTGCAGCGGAAATATTAATTGCACAAATCGAGATATATGCCGCTAGATGGGAAACACGTATGGAGAGGCAGATGGGTGGTGATAAACTGATGGAATCAACTGAAATAGGTACTTGAATGCACTTTGGTGGAGACTCGCTCCTCTTTTCTTCTTTACTACCGAAGCATTAAACTTTCATTATGTTATTTTTTCAAATGTAGTGTAGAGAGGAGGAAAAGAAGATTTTTTTTAAAAACAATAATTGTAATACAGATTATATATATGTTTTCTCCCATGGGGGGTTTGGAGGTGGGTAAAATCAATCAATAATATAAAATAAAATATTTTTTAGGGCTGTCAAAGTTGATGTGGTAATAACATGGTAACACAAATTCGATTTAACGCCACTAATTTTTTTAACGCAATTTGCGATTTTTAGGTTGTAGAGGGCTCAGTTGTAAAGTTAGAGTGAAGATACTGGCATCATATGAAACTATAAAACCTGAGGAATCTATTGGTACCAACCATGTCATACTAGCTTGTCCCGAAGGAGGATAAACAACTCTCCAAATGTACGCTAAATTTTGGCGTCATGGCTATTTTCAAAGGGATCCCTTGACCTCTGACCTCCAGATATGTGAATGTAAATGGGTTCTATGGGTACCCACGAGTCTCCCCTTTACAGACATGCCCACTTTATGATAATCACATGCAGTTTGGGGCAAATCATAGTTAAGTCAGCACACTGACACACTGACAGCTGTTGTTGCCTGTTGTGCTGCAGTTTGCCATGTTATGATTTGAGCATATTGTTTTATGCTAAATGCAGTACCTGTGAGGGTTTCTGGACAATATCTGTCATTGTTTTGTGTTGTTAAATGATTTCCAATAATAAATATATACATACATTTGCATAAAGCAGCATATTTGTCCACTCCCATATTGATAAGATTATTAAATACTCGACAAATCTCCCTTTAAGGTACATTTGGAACAGATAAAAAATGTGCAATTAATTGCGATTAACTATGGACAATCATACGATTAATCACGATTAAATATTTTAATCGGTCGACAACCCTAATATATTTGCTTCTGTTATGTAAATTTGGGGATTGCCGTTAAGCTACAATTAATAAAACGCACCACTTCCTGCACAGATGTTCCACATTAAAGAGCCTCAAAGAACAAACGTCTGCAAGAAATGTTGAGTTTTTTATTGATGGTAACTTGACTTGAAATCCTTTCAAAATTATCGGAAAGATTTTAAAATGATGGCTTGCATAGGACATACCTCAGGCTTCTTTCATCGTATGTATCTTGACAAGCCCGTTCTAATAAATCCAGAACTTCCATGCATTCTCGTGACAAGTTGACAATTAGTTCTGGTTTCTGGCTTTGCGCTTGTTTGCCTGCTTGTCTTTGAATTACCACATAGTTCCCACAGTGCCTGTTAAAGTCAAGCAACTGAGAGGCTGCCGACCACTCGGAGCGATGCTGGGAGGTTTACCCCATGGGTATCTCGTGGTTCCTATGCTGCGCTTCAACAGTGGATGTGTGTGTGTGGGGGGGTTGTCTTGGCTTTCCCCCGGCGCATCTTTATACTGAGATGAACTGACATGCTCTCCTGGAGCAGCCGTCGGAGGAAGAGAGAGGGAGAAAGCGAAGGGGAATCTACACTTGGCAGGGCTAATCCAGACTTGAGGATGTGCTGTACCAGGCTGCTATCTTTAACCGGGGGCTGCAACTCCCACAGAGAAGAATGCAAGACTTTGATTGGACCGCCCACACTGGTGCAATGTTTTGGCCAGAGCTGGAGGCTCCGTTGTATCATAGTTGTTGCTGTGCACTTTTTTTTACTTGAGGCCAGAGTGAAACAACGAATAGAAGGTGGCGACCTTGAGAATTGCCCTTGGCTTAGATAAGCATAGACTTTTTGCTTTCATGCACTCTCCCTGCTCTATGAGGAGAACAAAGACCTCAAAAGAGATGTTGCTGCAAAAAGGAAAAAATCTCCAACAGAGAAACACTGGACTGGCAACACCACTTCACTACGTTCTAGAAAGTCTCTAAAAACTCCTCAGCAAACCAATTAAGTCAGTGTTTTCATCTCTTAACAATAGTTTAGATGAATCTGAGCTGGGCAGTTTATTCTGTTCCGTTTTAATTGGATGTGGAACAATCCTTCCTGATTAGACCAAATTGGAGTTGGTGGAGGGGTTTTGGATTTCAAACTCCCCGACCATCAGCGGGGGTAAAGTCCTCTAGAGCGATGGCACGGGGAGATACGAAGAGTTTATTTCCCCAAACAGGCGGATAATTAATTGGACGTGAGAGGATTGTGTAATCCTGTTTTCCACGGGCCGTAACCACCCTCGTCCTGGGACCGCAGACCCCGGCACTTCAAAGCCCGGCCAAAAAGACCTGACCGAGACCGAAGGGAGTCCACATCTCAACAATATATCGCCTCCATCCCCCCCTTTCTTTGTCTCCCAAGCTCTTGCTCTGCACTATCTCCCTTCCTTTTTCTCCGGTTCACACTAAAATACTGTAAAGATAGAGAAAATGAGAGCGATAAAGTAATTAAAAGTCAGGAAAGTTTCTCTCGGCACCCGCACATTGAATTAGTTTTTTGAGTCATTTTTGCCTTCAAAGTGGTCTTTGAATGCTGCATTAGCTGTATCTCTAAAGGAGCTGTAATGAATTAGAATTACATTTGTGCAGGTCCTCATTTTATTTTGTTCTCCCTTTTCTTCCAAAAAAGATCATAAAACTCTGTAGGGTAAGATAAAAAAGTTCCACCTGAGCAAAGGGCCATCCAGATGTGTCAAAGTATTTTTTCCGGTGGGGGAGGGGGTTTCGGGGGGTAAATTCTCGTCTCAAAATATAATGTGTGATCCCCGCCGCCTGCAGGTGCATCTAGCTGTGATAACAGAGCTTTTGTTTCTCACACCTGTCAGCTGGAAGCACAGGTGAGGGGAGGTGGTGGTGGGTATAATGCCTCTCCTGCGACAAGAGGGGAAATGTCAAAAAGCACAACAAAAAAAGTCTGTCACGGGTACTGTTTGGAGCAAGTAATCATCAGGTGTGTGGGTTATTAGTTCTTGTTTTATTTAGACATCCTTAAAGGGGACATATCGTGCTCATTTTCAGGTTCTTACTTGTATTTTGTGTTTCTACTAGAACATGTTTACATGCTGTAATGTTAAAAAAAACCTTTATTTTCCTCCTACTGTCTGTCTGAATATGCCTGTATTCACCCTCAGTTTGAAACGCTCCGTTTTAGTGCATTTCAACGGAATTGCAATGGAATTGCGTTTAAATGTTAAACATTCCATGTTTACTTCATGTCAGCTGATGTCATTCAGGAAATAAACTGGGACACATTTAGAATGTTTATGTTTAAAATCGTGTAATGGTCTAAATCTTGAATATTTGTGATATCACAAATGGACAGAAATCCTAACGGCTTGTTTCAAACCCACAACTTCTGAATACGGGCTGTGTGTATTTCTCCGTATATTGAGCATTTTGATAGTTTAACTCTATTTATAAAGCACTTAAACCTGCTTTATAATATAAAAGACATGAAAATCTCACTTTTTACAATATGGGACCTTTAAACATTTGAGAACTTTAGCTTCTTTTCCTGAATTAAAATGAACATTTCTAAGAGTAAAGTGTCAAAATGTGTATCCGTACTGAAGCTCAAATATCACATCGGCATTGTTATGAAAAAAAATCGAATGAAACCAAGTCTTAATATGTAGTAGAAGTTAGTGTCAGGCATTTTTTTGCATTAGCATATTTCATTTAAGGCAAAAAAAATCACTCCACCATTGTCGAACTGTTGACTATCACTATAAGGTCTCAAGCTGGTTCTCTTTTTGTTGTGAAAATCCCACAATTCATTTTCTGTAATTGAAAACCCCATTTTTGTGTGATTGTCCGTGTGTTCATACACTGTATGTATTTCAAGGAGTAGGCAGAAATAGTAAAAAAAAACACAAACAATGAAACCAAAGCAGCTCCTCTGAATCTTAAATTGATCCACCCTGCTTTCAAAATCTTCAGTCTCTGGAAGATTGAAATCATCCGGCTTTTTGATTTCCATCTCGGCTCAGCTGTGGCAGCAGTTTTTCATCTGTGGATTTTGAGCTTTGTCATTGTTCATAGTGCAGAACATGGTCGTGATTAATAGAGTCTATAATGCTCCGAGCACGTATACCGCCCTCCGTCAGCACACACTGTCATAAATAAAACAGAAAGAGAATAATAACACATGTAAGCTGCAAAGTGGATGGATAGGTTTCATCGAGAGGGAGAAATAAACAAGATGCTGCTTCATTGGATTAAACCACTGCAAATGTCAAATAAACAAACAAAGATATACAGCAGACTTTTCATTAGCATTGCTCTAATCTAGCCCTATTGTCTAGATTGTCATATAATTGAATTACCCACCAGGAAGTACTGCTGGAAAATTCAACCCATTGTTAATCAATGAAGTCGTGGAAATTTTAATTTTTAGTGGTACGTAGATTAGAGAAGTTGTGTTACACTGGGTGAACATTTATTGCGAGTCCCTATTTAGTTCCCACCACAGTTTGATTATACTTTGAAAGCAAATGTATTTAAGAGCCAACACGATGTAAGCCTAATATCAACTGAAATATTAAATGTGTTAAATCTAGATTTTGAGGGTCCTTCTCTTTTGACCTGGTGATGGCACTCGATCAAAAGTTAAGGGTCCGCCAACTTTATTATTGTGATTCATCCTGAGGGGAATGTGAATATCTGGACCAAATTTAATGGAAATCTTTCCAATGATTGTCCAAACATTTCACCCAAAACCAGAATCAATCATATTAAACTAGAAAACCTGAGGAATCCATTGGTACCAACGATGTCATACTAGCTTGTCGCGAAGGCGGTTAAATAACGCTCCAAACTTCTGCTACATTTTGGCGAGGAAAAACTGGCATTGCCGTTTTCAAAGGGGTCCCTTGACCTCTGACCTCAAGATATGTCAATCTCATGGTGGTGCTAGAGGAAAAGTCAGGGGATCACCAAAGTCTTAGGATCAGGCTGTTCTCATACACTGTTCGTAGCTATACCTATTCAAAAAGTAATGCACTGTAATTCGTATATATCCCACAAAATCATTTTGTATTTAATCCACGTAATCGTGAACCAGGAAGTCCACGTCCAAACTCCATGTAGGGAGGAGGTCGGGTGGATGGGTGGGTCCAAAAGCTGTTGGTGTCCCGTGTGAAACCAGAAGTCAACGTTGACTTATTTGTCATGCAACTTCCGTACTTAAGTAACACCACTTTTAACCCAAACGTTGATTTATTTGTCACGTTACTTCCGTTCTTAAGTAATTCCACTTCATCGTTATTTCAACCCAAACATTGATATATTTGTCACATAACTTCCGTAATTACTGCAAGTAACGCCACATCCGTAGTTATTTTAACCCAAGCGTTGATTTAATATCATGTAACTTCCGTACTTAAGTAACGCCGCTTCCGTTATTTAAACCCAAACCACAATATTTCCCTAAACCTAACAAAGTAGTTTTTTTTTACTAAACCTAACCAAGTGGTTTTCTGTGAAGATGGAATTTTATTTTGAAAGGACTGTATGCATGTAACGAGCTGACATTGACACGTGTTGCTGGACATTAGTTGGAAAACGCACAAAAAACGAGAAATTACTTTTCGTAAGATATCATACGAACCGTTGTGAGGATATGTTGTTAGGATACATTCTCTTGGCACCATGAGTGCCTGAACCAAATGTGTCATGACAGACCACCTACAGTAATAGTTGTGGAGACATTTCACTACAAACCAAACATGTCAACCTCATGGTTGCACTCGAAGGAAACGAGGGGCGATTTATTCAACACAGCTATTTGAGTCTGGACTCTGGATGCCTCCCCGTTCAGAGCCCTTCAAATAACAAGTTATCTTACCACTTTAACTTCAACAGTTTTGGGATGCAATAGCCTCTGCACTTGTGTCTGACAGTTGTTGTGTTTTGTATTAAATCTTCTTCTTCCCCTCCCACTCGTTCTGCTGTCGAGGACTTGTGCTTGTTTTTAGACCTTGTCGGGTGTCAACAAAACTCGAGTGGGATGTTATGAGAGAGTGTCTTCTCACCAACAGGATCTCATTATTTTCAAGGTGCCCTGGTTCCTCGGGGAACAGCGCAACTTTTTTCTATTTTACAGGGGACAAAGGGAGGTACCGTAGTATTCTCGGAATCCTAATTTTATTTATGTGCAATAGGGACCTCTATTTGGTTTGCTGTTGTTGCTGAATAAGAAAATAATGTCCTGTCACATCAAATTGAGATGCTTTAAATGTTGCCATATTTACTCGGTACCTCTGGTTCTGAAATGTTCAGCCAATGCTTAAATGTATTCTTTCTAACAGCCAGCAGGGGGCGACTCCTCTGGTTGCTAAAAGAAGTCTGATTGTATAGAAGTCTATGAGAAAATGAGCCTACTTCTCACTTGATTTATTACCTCAGTAAACATTGTAAACATGAGTTTATGGTCTCAATCGCTAGTTTCAAGTCTTCTTCAATACAGCATGATGTTCATTACCTCCGCCAAGGCCGAAGGCCTAGGAAGGAGGTTATGTTTTCACCGGCGTTGCTTTGTTTGTTGGTATGTAGGTTTGTTGGTTTGTTCATTAGCAGGATTACTCCAAAAATCTTTGGTGGATTTGATTGACATTTTTTGGAGGGGTGGGGTGTAGCACAATGAACAATCCATTAGATTTTTGTGGCGATCCGGATAATGATCAGGATTCAGGAATATTTTTAAGGATTCTGATCAGCCTGAGCATTAAAACCACAGGGTATAACACATGCGCAGTGTAGCTGATGACGCATCATGAAAAAAATCAACTTATCCGGATATCAATTCTTCTTCGCAGCTCCAAAACAGCAGCCTTCACTGTGCTGTCGCCCTGGATGTATCATGGCTGCCTCTGGCAACTACTGTTTTAGAGCAGCGAAGAAGAACTGATTGCAGGTAGTTTGTCACGTGATGATAGCAACAACAACAGTGTGGTGCTAGTGGAGAGTGTAACGGTAGTAGTAGTCAGTAGTAAACGGCTGTTAGATAATAATAATGATAATAATAACTATATATTTGTTATCACGCTGGTATCGGATCGGTACTCGGTATCGGCCGATATCGCAAGTTCAGGTATCGGGAAGAAAAAAATGGTATCGGAACATCTCTAACATTTTGGTTGTTTAAAAAAGTCTTGTACAGCGTTCGGTCGTACTTAGCTCCACCCCCTGGTGTCACATCTGGTTGCAAAAAAACAAGATGGCGACGGCCAAAATGCCGAACTCGAGGCTTCAAAACGGCAGTCCACAAACCAATGGGTGACGTCACGGTGACTACGTCCACTTCTTATATACAGTCTATGTATTTACCAAAAGAAAGTTACATTGGCAAAGGTTTTTAGTAAGAATGCTGCAAAAAGTAAAGGCCAAATTGAAATTCAAGCTCGTCTCCGGTGTTGTCAAAGAGTTTAGGTACATGTGGGGGAACATGATAGACAGAGGTTGATGCAGGTTGAAAGAAGAGAAAACTGAAGTCGGAGAGGAGAGAACAAAGTGAGATGAGATCATGCAAGTTTATTATGCAGATGAGGAGAGTCAGCGACTGCTAAACTGTCTGAGCGTTTCCTAATTCATCACTGTCGCTTTTCGGTGCGCGTGTGTGTGTTAGTTATGGTACAGCGGAGCATCTGCGTCGCGGCCACCGGCTCTGATTGATCACCCTTCTGCAGACTACAGGAGCACATTCCTGAGGCCACGCGCACCCGCGGGTGCCTCAGAGCCTTGATTAAGGCAGAGACGACCCCAGAAATGAGTGCCACGGGAGGCTTCACCCTCTCACGCATTGTTCTTTCACTTTCATTCTCTCTCCTTCTCTGTCTTTAGATTAATAGATCCGCCCCCCTCGTTCACCCATCTGCTCATTTCTTTCTTTCTTTTTCCACTCCTCTCTTCTCTTGTCCAGCCACTTGGCTTCTCTCCTAATCGACTTCACCTCCTACTTTCTCTTCTGCCCAATCTTCATTTCCTTTTTTTCTCCCTATCTTTCCCTGTCCTTCTAAGTCTATCCAGTCAGGGATTTTTCTGTTCTGCATTTCTTTAAAAATACCGGCTACACTTGAGGGATTTTGTCAGTTAAGTGATGATAACATTGTCAGCAAAATCATTTATGTGTTCCCAGTGAGGGACTTGCTTGCTCCGTGTTCCATGCCAACATTTAAGCGTGGACTATATTGAGTTCTGGTAGTTGTTTTCATTTACTTCCTCTGCTAATTCAACACATTCTCATCCCAACTCGTCAAATACCGACGCTTGATCAGATCAGTGACCCTCAGCGTCTGAGACTGACGCACCGAGGCAACCTTTAGCGTCTGTACGGGACGCACCAGGCTTTCAACTAACTCCAATGTAAACCCATCCACATCATTATTAGACACTCAGAGCAACTGACGTAGTATAAGTAAGGGATAATGTACAGCGAGCTGGTCATTGCTGTGAAAGAATCCCTGACAGGGCGATGCTGCACTACGCGTCGGGGTCTCTCATCGCCCTGAAGGAGATTCTTTCACAACAATGACCCGTTAGCTGTACATTATCCCGCTTATTACATGGCTACTTACTGAAGAAATCAATATTTTTACACAAAACGGTCCGCCAGAGTCCGACATTAGAGCTGCGCCCATAGCAACGGTCTGTTATACAGAAATTACAGACCGCAGAACGGCGTGATTGACCATTCAGAATTGGGTATTTAACACATCCGTGTAATAAAGAGCAAGAAAGTCCGTGGAGAACGGGTGGAAGGGAGGGTGGATGAGTCAAGCAAACACAGGACTTTCACCCAGGAGACTGCTGTTCACGTCCCGTGTGAAACCAAATCAACGTTGACTTATTTACTGTATAGTTTTGTTACATATGTTACGTAGCCTACATAACGGCAGTTATGTAACAAACAGACTTATTTTAACCCAAACCACGATCTTTTCCTAAACCTAACCAAGTAGTTTTGTTGCATAAGTAAACCTAAAAACGGAGTAAACCTACGTTGGAAGTTTATTGTGAAAATACGGAAACTGACTCGCCATCCCTGACACGTCCGAAATTTACGCTAGATGGGTACCTAGTGCCATAGTTTGGAGCGTAGGGTCACTGACCAAGCATTTGACGAGCTGGGAGTGAGAATGTTAATTTGTCAGGTACAATTTTATCTGTTACACGTTTGTTTCACGTTTAACTAATGAGGATTAGCGCTAGTAGCTTGGCCCCACAAACCAGTTGTTTTTTCTTAAATAGACCATTATAGACAGTAGTAGTAGACAATTCAAACCTTCTGACACTAAGTCGTGAATACATATATGAACATTAAGTCACACTGTGTGCAGCTTTCCATTCTTTCTCCAGGAACAGCACAGTCACAAGACTGCCCTAAAGAAGTCCTAGTTTACTCTGCTTTGGTTATTGGTCAAAAAATATACTTTGGAAGAAATGAATATGGTAGGAAAATTACCATCTGTTGAACCTTCCAAGCAATTAAGCATTTTTGATCAAATCAAGGCCTTTTGTTCCACAAAAAAATCTAGCTGGTTGTCACAAAATTTCACACTTCAAAGCACATTCAGGATGATCCAGCTGGGATTGCATCTTTGAGCCGGTCTTCTTCTACTGCTGAGTCGGCTTCTCTATAGCAGTAGCCCGAGTTATCTGCTGTTCTGATCTGAGCCGAGGTTAGTTACAGCATGATAACTAGACCTTTTACCAAAACGTGGTCAGAAAGAATTAGATTTGCTTTTACCTTTAGATCTTTAAGGGCGCTTTCTCAAGCCATAGTCCGATGGGTTAGTCCAAATCAGAGTGAAATTGAGAGTCTGAGTCTGGTTCGGTTTCAAATTAAAACAGACCAAATAAAAATAAATATTTGCTGAGGGGCCTGTACGAAGGAGCAAATTTATCTTTTTCATCTGGAGAGCTGCCACTTCTATGCAGGAAATCACAGACTTTGATATATTGCTGTCCAAGTTTTTTCGCTTCAACTTGGCACTGAACTACTGTGAGCACAAATCCCTTCTCCTCCAGTTTATCTCCAATGACTTTATAAAGGTCACTATTTTTGTGGACTTTATTTAGCATATTCTGTATGTTCTCTTTGGCCCAGATATCAAACAAACATTGGACTTCTGCAGAAGTCCAAGTCAGTCCTCTCCCACTCATGTTAACCTGTCGTTTACCTGTGTCCATCTCGCTTGGAAACAGTCCAATACCACCTCTCTAAGTGGTCTCGGACTTGTTGTTTTGGTCTGCACCAGAGTACGATTACTGCGTTCACAACCGCCCAAAAGAACCGCACCAGATTTCAACTAAATCGGGCTAAATGTTGGCTTGTGAAAGCGCCCTAAGTATCATAACAGTCTCAGCCAGAATTGCCAAAAAGGAAAAGTTCCACAGTTATTACAAAACCAAAACAAATTGGTTCTTCTTGGTTTTGGTTGTAACCAAAGTGTCCCATGCCTGACAGTGAGTGTTTGAGCATCACTCAGTTAGAAGAACAAGACTGAGAGCTGACTGGGGATTGATGGGAGACAAGTTTCTTTGTGACAGCTGACAAAATAATACCACCAAGGAGTCGCCAAAGTCATCATGTTCCAATCTGGACGGGTCAAAAGGTTTTAAGGGTAAATCCATGCTGAATGAAAAGCTGCAGATATTCAGACGGTGACAGCTGATGGGCAACAACTGCTATGACAACACTAATGGGCGAGTGACCAGAAATACCAGGGCGCCAAATACCGATGCTTTGTCACAGCCATCTGCGTTCGATACCGCCGCACAAGACACCCTTCGGCGTGGTGATGAGATGCACCAGACTCTCCGTTAACTATATGTAAACCCATCCGCGGCAACAGTAAACGCTCAGGGAAAGTGCTGTGGTGACGTAGTTTAAAGGGGGACGTGGATGGCTCCAACAAACACAGGGCTTTCATCCAAGAGACCGCTGTTCGTGTCCCGTGTGTTACGTATCACTTTCACGGTACAATCAGCTGATCATTCATGTCCCGTGTTCACAACGTTACGTTTCATTTTCACTTTACAAATGTAGTAATTTGAAGCCCAAACATGTTGTTTTTCCTAAACCTAAGTAAGTAAGTGGTTTCGTTGCCTGAACCCACACTTTTTTGTTTAATTCACAACATTAAGCACGTGTTTACTGCGACTGAAAAGTGATGCCGAGGGGTCTGACAAAGCGAATCTATTGGTAAGAACCATGTCATACTAGCTTGTCGAGAAGGACGCTAACTAACGCTCCAAAGTTAGTCAACTTTTAGCAAGCAAAAACTGTCATGGCCAATTTTAAGGGGACCCTTGACCTCTGAGCTCAACATATGTGAATGAAAACAGCTTCTATGGGTACCCACGAGTCTCCCCTTTACAGACATGTTCAATCGTGTCTCGTCTTCACAACTTTACGTTTCATTTTCATTTTACAAACTTAGTCATTTTAAGTCCAACCATGTTGTTTTTCCTAAACCTAAGTGGTTTTGTTTAATTCACAACATTAAGCATGTGTTTACTGCGACCAGAAAGTGACACCAAAGGGTTCTAGCAAAGCGCCAGTATGTGACAAGTCGGAATGAGAACATGTTGCACACAGTAGGAAGTTTGCTCTCTTCTGATTCAGTGAGAATTTAAAGGGCAAACCGACTTAACAGAGCAATCTACTAAATCCTGGTGTGTTGCTTTAGTTTTCTTATTCCTTCCTCCTCCTCCATTTCCATCTCTGCTGGGCTGCAGCGGCTGTGAATTTGTCTTCCATTAGAATGGAGCGTTCCCCAGGAGTGTCGCCGGCTCGAATCATACGGATGCTATTACATCCCGTAGACATTACATTATTTATCTTCCCAGCTGACACCCATCACCCGTAGTGATTGCTCCGCAGCCCCGCTGACATCCCTGCTGTCACCCCACTGCCGCAGACCATTCTCCTCGTATTAACATCTCCGGATCTCCGGGGGACCCAAACGTGCACTTTTCCCACTTTCGCTCAGTGGTGGAGCCTCCAAACTTCCTACCCCCTACCCCCTGAGGAGGAGGGATTTGTGCAAAGCTGTGGAAGGATTAGAGAAGATCGTTAGAAAGTGTGGCTGAGGTAGTGGGAGAAATAATACTCCCCAATTTGATTTGCTCCTCACTACTCCATCAGTCAGTGAAATAAAACAACAAAAGTCAGAGCTGCTTTTTAATGCGCAATTTGGGGGAAAATGCCAGAAGTCCAAGCACATTAGTTACAGTACTAACGAGGGCTGTCAATCGATTAAAAAAGGTAATCGTGATGCAATCACAAATTAATCGTGCATTTTTTTATCCGTTCAGTAGTACATGAAACAGGTAACCTGAAAAAAATCATGTGCCTCTGTGTCCTCCGGTGCACCTAGCACATCTGCAAGATTTCACAGACCGGAGGAAAACAAACAGTCAGAGCTGATTTGAGGTCTGCTGTCTATGAGAGCCGGCTGTCAATCACTCGCAATCTCCGACCAAACGGTCAAACTAGGCCGCGCTGATCAAACATGAATCAATATTATGTTATGTTAATGCCTATTTTTTGCCTCAAATGTTTTTCAGAATCATCTTGTAGTGCACGGTTTAGCTGTAAAATGAGAAAGTTTGTGACGCCATTGTGAAATCTGGCGAAGGAACGCCAAGTTCCGGTCACATGACCGGAGCACAGCCAATAGGAACGCTCTCTCAGTGAAATGACCTGTGATTGGTCAAAGTCTCCCATCACAGGCTAGATTTTTTTTAAATCCTGAGAACAGAGCCATGAGGAAGAGCAGAAGTCTAGTTTTCTCTCAGAACACTTGAATTACAATATGCTGAAGGGTTATTATGGAATTTTTGCCCAATGATGCCAAAGATATACTGCCTACTGCCACTTTAAAGGAAGATTTGTCAAGTATTTAATACTCTTATCAACATGGGAGTGTACAAATATGCTGCTTTATGCAAAGGTATGTATATATTTATTATTGGAAATCAATTAACAACACAAAACAATGACATTTATTGTCCAGAAACCCTCACAGCTACTGCATTTAGCATAAAAAATATGCTCAAATCATAACATGGCAAACTGCAGCCCAACAGGCAACAACAGCTGTCAGTGTGCTGACAAACTGCATGTTATTGTCATAAAGTTGTCTATAAAGGGAAGACTCGTGGGTACCCATAGAATCCATTTTCATTCACATATGTTGAGGTCAGAGGTCAAGGGGCCCCCTTTGAAAATGGCCATGACAGTTTTTCCTCAACAAATTTTAGTAAGTTTGGAGTGTTATTTAACCTCCTTTGCGACAAGCTGGTATGACATTGGTACCAATGGATTCTTTAGGTTTTTCTAGTTTCATAAGATACCAGTATCTTCACTCTAGCTTTAAAACTGAGCCCGCCAAAAACCACAAGTTGCATTAATGCGTTAAAAAAATTAGTGACGTTAAAACAAATGTGTTATTATCGTGTTAACTTTGACAGCCCTAGTATTAACAGTTACAAACAGCCTGGCCTTGATCCTAAATAAATGCACTTGCAACATAACCACACACACCACCACTCTCTCACACACACACACAAACACAGGTCAAGGGCCAGCGGTGTATTGTTTCCCATCTCTTGTGGTTTTCCTGCACCGTCTCCCTGAGTGTCTTCCAAACCCTCTCTCCTGTCATGGATTAATTGGATTTTTGACCCAGTTCCAGTTTGCTCCCCTCCTTCTTCTTCTTCTCCTCGTGCTCCGCTTGGTCGCTGTCATGAGATTGTGTAAAATGTGTGTGTGTGTGTGTGTGTGTGTGGAGGATTTAGTGTGTCGCTGGCTACCTCGTTTCCAGTCTGTTGGGACCCTTTGTCTCCTCGCCACCCCTCTCGTCATTCTCCCCCCCATAGGAGGGCAACAGCCGGCAAACAAAGCCGGACTCCCTCTTTGAACCCCATCCCCATCCCCACACACACACACACACACACACACACACACACACACACACACACACACACACACACACACACACACACACACACAGAGACGTATTCCCCCTCCTTCCCCTTCTCAATTCCAGCCACTTGCTGCCTTGTCACAACTATAACAGCCACTGCCACGACCACTGCTATTGTTCTCCTGGCATTTTGGGAGCGCGCTAGGGGGCTGTTGGCGTTAAGTTCATCTGTAGTGCACTGCACACAGAGCCAGTAAAGGAGAAGAGACAAGGAATTACCCTGACTGCATGGCTGGAAAACTCGTGTCTCTCTCTTTTATTTGTTGTTCTACCCGTCGCCCTAAATCAAGCCCCCCTGCTCTATGTAATAAAACTGACGAGAAGGCCGTCTCGGGATGCCTCCGCTGCTTCTTCTGTGCCTGATCATGCATTATTGTTGAAACAGGTTTCTTTTTTTGTCTGCAGTCAGTCATTCACTCATTTCACAACAGAGCGCGTGTGGCCCTACGCCGAACTGGTCTTTTTTGCAGGGGTAAAAAATAATGAAAGGAATTGCTGCACCTTTGTGTAGATGCTTCCCTGTGGGGGCTTCATCAGGGTTTTTCATCTCTGCGTTTTGCTTGTAATTACAGACCCGAGGCTGTGCGGGCGGGTGCAGGGTCAGCTTTCGCAGCCTCTTTATGGACGTTTGTCTGCTCCGCCGCCGTGATTTGTAGTCAGTCGGACCACTCCGCTCGCACTGTTAGCGGATCCGAGGATTAAGAGTTCCGCTCATAAATGTCAAATGATAGATCTGAGAACAGCGTGCTTTTTCCCCCTCCAACTTCAGCCGAGATGCTTATTATGCTGATTTATTACTATTGATTTCAATTTCCAAGGCTTTATTTGCTGGAAGCTGTACCATTAAAACTGCAGCCACACAGGATATGAATTAAGATGCCGGGGATTACAAACGCCTTTCAATTGTGTCTGGCAGAGCGATGACTTTTGAATGAGCGTGTGTGTGTGTGTGTGTGTGTGTGTGTGTGTGTGTGTGTGTGTGCGCATCTGTGGAAGCAAATGAACTTGAAGTAACGGCTGCTTTTTGTTTGGCTCGTTTGAATCCCGCAGCCGGAGCCATTGGCTGGTTTTGTGTCTCCTCGCGGCCAATTGGGTTGAAGCGTGGGTGATTTTGAATAGCTCACAAGCCAGGGCATTGTGTGTGGTAGACGTTAAGCCGTTAGTCCGTTGCTCCGGGGCCCCAAAGGGAATTGAAAAGGCCCCTGTGTCGTTAGTTAACGGTCGCCCTTTCACTGACACATTTAAAATTTAAACCACCCATCTTTTTTAAATCCAACAGGGTGCCGTGTGTTTTGTCCTGGGATTAGGAACACATACAGGTTCATTGTTATTTGAAGGGCCTCAGTGAACGTTGCAGGCCAGTGTTAGTGTGCCCCCTACTGCTAGACCGGAGCCCCCAACCATATCTACTCACTGACTCAGGGCCAGTTTAAAAATAAATAAATAAAAAATAATTATTGTCTTAAGTCATTTAATAATTTGAAATGAAGGCACTCTCAAAATGTCTTAAAGGGATAACGGGACTCATATTGGCATCTATGAACTCTCAGCCAGTAAAGATCTTCTACCTCTTATGTCATGAATTTACTTTATCTGTTTAGTTTTGTGCTTATTGTAGAAACAATTAGTGCTATTTCTTATTTTACTGGGTTTGAATTGAAACAAAATTAGGGTTTTATGTTCTTAATTTATTGAGACTAGAAACAAAGCAAGTTTATTTATATAGCACATTTCAGCAACAAGGCAATTCAACATACGCTTTACATAAAACACAGGACATTAAAACACATTATATAAGATAAAAGATACAGTTAGTGACGGCAAACATCATTAAATAAAAACAAACATTCAAAATTAATTGACTAAATAACATGAATAATGAATAAATATATATAAATAATAATTATATATATATATATATATACTAAATCATTTTTCCTCACAAAATGCTCTGGTATACAGTATTTCCACAATAATTGAATTCCCTTGGAAAAAAAAAAATATATATATATATATATGCAGATAAATGTACAGTATAATGCTGAAGTTGTGAAATAATCATATACATTTTTAATACGTCTAAGATGTAGCGATGATGCAAGTTGTTACCAATGAGCAAAATCTCGCCCTGTTTGTTTAGATTGAAGATATCTTTGAAAAAATTATATTTAGAATTTCAATGCTTTACTAAAATATGAAACACCTGCAGTAATAAATGTGAAGGTACAAGGTAAAAATAATATTTAAATTCAGCATGGAGTTGATGAATCCCATTGATGTGACGCTTTCTTCACATCCGTCTCATTTATTTATTTCATTCTGAACTCTTTGGGTCTCTGTATTAACACTGATCTCCAGGCTTTTTCAAGGGAATTAAATTCTTGGGGGAAATACTGTATACCAGAGCATTTTGTGAAGTAAAAGGGATTTTGTATTTTGCACAAACTCCCAGCCGTCAGCACCTTCAAAACTGGAAACTATTTGTATCTGTGCTCAACTCCAAAACCCTGTATCAGGCAAACACCAAGTGTTACTGTCAAACTCTCTTCTGCTGCTGCTGCTATTGTTTCAGATTCCTCTTCCAGCATTTCAGCATTTTCTTGCCCACGCTAACCCTGGCTGACAATATGTTCCCGGGGTCAGGGCTTTCGTGGCTGGGTTAAGGAAGGGACAGGTGCAGGAAAAAAGAAGTGCTGGTCTCTGCAGCTTGAAGGTGATCTGGACCAGATGGTCGCCTCTCTCCTCCAGATGCACTTTACCTTTCCATATCCGCCACTGGCTCACAGTAGGACTGTAACGGATAGGGCCTTATCGCAGCCACTCTGTGTGTGTGTGTGTGTGTGTTAGAGGAGTAGGTAGGAGTGGGACCTGCATTGGGCCTTCATCCAGCCTGGCAGATCCAATACTTCCCCCCCTTCCTCCTCCTCCTCCTCCTCTTCCACACAGATGCTGCAGCTCTGCACTGCACCAACTGATGAGAATCAGATTTTAGGATATTGGCCTCAAACTTCCGAACCCACTTCTCACGGCCCCTATCAGCGAAGGGGGCAAATACAGCCAAGAAACGGGCTTATCTTGAGAGGAGATGGGTTTGGAGGGGGGAGGGATGGAAGACTTTGTTTGTCTTTGCCAAGCAGCACAGAAGCCGGAGGGACTCAGGACGGCTGCTCTCCGCAAGACCCGCTTTTATCGATTAACCTCGTCCTCCTCTCACCTCGGGTTACTCCACCTGAGTACCTGTTCTCCTGTTGCATTGCGTAATGCGCCTCGCACTAACAGGATGTTGCAAGTCTCCTCTTTCCTCCCTTCACCTCTTTTGTAAGCCTGAGAGATTTCAGGGTCCCGGCTGCGATGGAGGCTGTTATATTACGAGCCATTTCTCTTTGCAGGCGTGGACACACACCCATTAGGAGTTGTCAAGAAAATGATAATGTCTGTCTGAAGTAGAGACATTATTTCTTGAGGATATGTTTTTTTTTCTCTCACCCTGAAGGACCCTCAGTCCCATCCATTAATTGTTATCAAGAAAAGCAGTCATGTAGCATTTCAAGGCAGAAATAATGTATTTTTTTACTTTTAGTTTTGGGTTTTTTTTCTCATTAAAGGACAGTTTGGTTGTTAGAGACACACTGTGTTTGCTGTGTCCATCACTGATGGTGAATCCTAAGCAAAACACTCAACAATCTATTAGGGCTAACCCCTCTAATTGGTCGACTAATTTGGTCTTAGTCGATTAAGATTTCTTAAATCGATTAGACGTTTTTTATGCTGTATGACTTATTTCCAAGAAACTTATGAGCACATATCTGGTAAACTCAACATTTAAAGTAGTTCTTTTGTGTGATTCTTTGTGGAAAAACTCAGTTTTAAAGATTGATTGATTAAATCAGCTAATTGATTAGTTGATAAAATCATATGAGCGTTAGTCGACTGAGAATTTCTTTGGTCAAGGACAGCCCTGCAATCTATGTATTGTGTTATTAATGACACGTCTCGCTAACAAGTATCAATAAATTGTATTTTAAGTGAGACAGAAAATCACGCCTTCTTTTGCACGGATTAAAAACAAAAAAAAATATTACTTAAATAGGTCTGGAGGGAAAAATGTTTTGCGTAATTATATTTTTAAATAAAAGTAATAACAGTTCTTTACTTACACAACAAAGTTCAATTTTAATGAAAATGCCTAATCAGTCAAAAGCACATAATACAAACGCCTACACAGTGGTGGAAAATAACATTTATTAGTACTTTACATTATTATTATTATACATGATTGTACTTATTACAGAGCCCTTTCAAGCATCATGCATGCTGATCGATGTACTCCTAGATCTCTAAAGGTCCTTATACATCATTCCCTTCAGGGGACGAGCTCCCTGCTGCTGTACCTGTTGGTCCAGGATGTCCCTGCTTGAGCCCTGGTCCTCTACAACAGTTGTCTCAACCTGGGGTCAACGGCCCCCTCCCTCAAGGGGGCGCCAAAGATCCCAGGGGGTGCATCAGGATTTGTCTGCTCTGGGGTTATCAAAATTAGATTTACACATATACTGTACTAAAATCATAATAACACACTAATTTATACAAAAGTCTGTATATAAAATGTGTGTGTGGAGCGCCGCTATAGATGTTAGAGCAGGCGTCCCATGTACCAGGGCTGAATCCTTACCGCAGCGGGTCAGGGTTCGAATCCGACCTGTGGTCCTTTGCTGTCAACCCCTTTCTATCTCCCCCTTTCATTATTAACTGTCTCTTACTATCATTAAAAGCATTGAAAAGCCCAAAAAAATGATCTTTAAAAAAAAATTAACAACATGTTTTTTATCAAACTTAATAATCTGCTTCAATCCATATTTGTTGGCGTTTTGCCTTTCAAAAACCACATTTTCACTGTAGGGAAAAAACTGTTGGCTCTCCTACAAGGGAGGCACATACCTGTATTAACAGTGCGGTCTAACCCAAGAATTACATTTATATAACCACAAAATAGAAACGATTTCGGCTCTAATACCGAATGTAGTAGGCTAAATTACTTGGCACTCGGCGCTCCATCAAGACGTCATCATCACTTTATTTAGTTTACAAAACTGATGAGCTATAATCAGTAAAGAAAGTTGATTAAGTACAAAAAGACAAACTCATTAGATCCGATGCATCACTTTATTCAAAATGAGGATTTTCAGTTTTTTTAGGGTGATGGCGTCATAAAATATGAAAATGTTTTCTTAGATCAAATTATGGGGTGCTTCAAGGTAAAAAAAAGGTTGAGAACCAACGGCTCTACAACGAGAGAGAGAGAGCAGAGGAAAGTAGCAGGGCCTGGGAAATGACATGCTCTGTTTACTAAATGACCGGAGAAACCTAGAAGAAATAGGGCAGGGAGAGCGAGGAATACTGGCATGAAGAGCAGCAAGAGCACCAGCTCCCCAAAAGGCCTCCGGGATGGTGAGATGAAACAAACAGTAGATCACAGGAGTTAGATGAAGAGGCTGAGGGCGGGTGGTATATATCAAGATGCAGCAGCAGAAGGGCGGGGAGCTGGTAGTGGTATGAGGGGGATAGTCAGCCCACACTTTGTCGCTGAGCGGCTGCTAATGCATTATTGATTTCTGCCACTGAGAAGATACCCACCCCCCCGCTCGCCCTGCATCCTGCGTCCACTTCCATCCACTCCTGTCTGTCAGCTGGCCTGGACTCTGACTGACAGTGTTTAGGGTTGAGGTTAGGATCAGGATTAGATTTGTTTTTTGGGGAAGCCTGAATCCACGCTGCGAGCGACGGCGAGAAGTCCATCTTTTATTACTAAGCATTGCTTCTAGGGAGGCTCTGCTGAAGTGAGGGCGGTCAGTGGGAAAAGTTGGCCACAGCTAAACTTTGGCAACCAATCAAGTTCCTCTTGCTGCTTTTTTCTCCCGCTGAAGCAATGCAATGATTGTGTTTTACAAGCAATAACAAGGCCTGGCAAGGACAAAATCAACAAAATGTTGACTATACTGCCATTCATATTTCCTTTTCTCTATACACATTTTACTTGAAGCTGTGAGGATAATTGCCTTGAAAACAGCACTTTTCTTATTTTATGTGAAAGAAAATTGGTATACCTACTGTATGTCTGTGAAACATTTTCTCCACCAAAGGCTGTTCAGTTTCAGTTTATTCTAGAGCGCCACCACCTTTCCGGGCTATTGTAATACCTTTTTTTATGAGCCATCAGCTGAGTGCTTCCCCCGTCGTGACTTTAACAATGGCTGCTCAAATAAAGGCCATATGTCGTGGTCAGAAAAAAACGGTGAAACAGGTTTGTAGTATCCCAGCCCGTTCTCATTTCCAGGGCTTCAAATACGGCCGCACAAGGCACCCTTTAGTGCCGGTATCAAACTTTCCATTAACTACAATGTGAACCCATCCACATCATTATGATACACTCGGGGAAAGTGCTGTGGTGACGTAGTTTAAAAAGTGAAAGAGACGCACAGGGTGGGAGGGGAGGTGGATGGGTCCAACAAACCCAGGACTTTCATCCAGTAGACCTCTGTTTGTGTCCCGTGCCTTAAGTTTCACTTTCACGTTACAAACAGCTGTTGGTGTCCCGTGTTCACGTTTCATTTTCACTTTACAAACGTTATTTTAAGCTCAACCATGTTTTTTTCCCCTAAACCGAACAAAGTGTTTTTGTTGCCTAAACCTAAACAAGAGTTTTTGTTTGAATTCACAACGTTAACCACGGGTTTACTGCGACCGTAAAGTGATGAAGCATCAGTATTTGACAAGTTGGGATGAGAGTATCCATGTTCTTACAGCTCAGAAGTAATTTAGACAGCAAATATAACCCAAGTTGTGACAAATTGTGTTTTCTATTCTACGAATTAAATTGAAACTTCTTGAAGGCAAACCACAGTAATTATTATAACAAATTGGGTTTTTAGTGGGCATCAATTCTATCTGTTTTAATAACAGATCTCTGATTTCTGAAACATTTCTTAAAATAAGTCCAGATCATTTGTATAAAGTTTTTGGGAAAGCTGTAGGAAGCTCTGTAGGAGCTATAACATTAGGAGGTAACGTTATAGCTGTGAACGTACTGTTTGTTGGCGAAAACATGCTTCAACTCCTAAAGACCCAAGCCAAGTCCCTGTGTCTTGGTTGCCACCTGCTGATTTAAGTGAAAGTTAAAGTAGAGGGAGTTCAAATTAGCAACAACTTAGCCCCAGACTCACTTTTAAAGTTGCTAATTTCAATATCCAGAGCATTAATATAGCAGCAAACGACTATTGTCTATGTAAAGATATAGAGGAGTAATGTCTACCTGAACAGAGAATGAAGTCTCTCTTCCTCTGTGTGTGTTGTAATCAAAGCTTCTCTGTGCTTTGTTGACATAGCCGGGCCGGGGGCATGTGCTTTTAGTGCATGTTCGTGCATGTGAGCGTGCCCCACCAACGGCGCCGTCGCGAAAGCATAGCCCCCACCCTCAGGCTCCCCCTCAGGTTAACACTGTTAGCTCTGTCAGCACTTTCGCAGTTGTTTGCAGTGTTTAGCGTTGTTAGCACCGTTAGCTATAAGGCGCTGGCAAGCCATCACCATGTTGAGAGCCGTTGAGAGGCAATAGAAATACATGTATATTGTGTTTATTAAATTTTTTACAGTTAGAAAGTGAGGAACATCTGATGAAAATAAAACATGTTTTCAAAGTCGTCGTTAGAACCGTAATGGTTTATTAAGTACTCGGTATCGGCAAGTGCCCAAATGTAAGTACTGGTATCGGTGCATCCCTAGACCAGACAGTAGCTCAGGTGTTACCGCTACATGAGGTGCAGCATTTGCACAGACGATGACATTGTTGGCACATATCGCTCGGTGTGCGGTGCCAATCGCTGCATCTCGGAAGCGTCCGTGTGACAACACAGCAACGACTCTGTCGTTGTCAGCGGTCTCCAGGTTGTCTGCTGGGCTCTTGAGTCTCACCTGGGGAATTCATTAGCTCGAGTTGTCAGCTGCAGTCAAACTCGCATTGTTTGCGGGGCGTTTAGGCTCTGTCAGTGTCGCATTCATGACCAGCTGCTGTTGGTTTGCAGATTTCCCATTTGCACGGTGTAAGCACTGTGTCACTTTGTAAATGGCAAAATCTGCATTGCCTTTTGGCTCCAGTAAACAAGCGCCGGCCCCAGTGTCCCTGCCAGCCGAGCAGATCACACACTACAGCCAGAAATACAGAGAGGAGCAAACAGCGAGACCAATCTGTGCCCTCCCAATCATCTAATGCTCGCCGTACTTCACTTCTCTTGTACGTGCAATATCATCTGAGGTCACCACGGCTCCGGGTTGCAATATCAGAAAAAAAAGGAAAAGAATAAAAGACAGAAAGCAAATGAAGATCTGAAAGACCAAATTCAGAGACCAAATTGAAAATCTTGGATGACCTTCTCCAGATGCCCTGGAGGAGGGGGGTCGAGGAAAATAGTCGAGCTCACTCTCACCCATCACACAATCTGGATGAACATCGCCAGAAAGCAGACTGTTATTCACGGAGAGTGCAGGTGGAGGCGGTGGTGGGAGGTGGAAAATGTTAGATAAAAATTTGATTAAAATGCATCAGGTTTTTCTTGGCCTTTTCCAAGGAAAGATGGTGTTGTCATTGTGTAGAAAAGGGCCGCCTGAGTTATACAAAGCGTTATTGATGGCAGCGGGGGGAAAGCTAACGAAAAATGACGGCGACAAACATAAAGATAAAAGCTCTCGCTATCTCTCCCTCTTTTTCTCGCTGCACTTCCTCGCCCCTCCCTCTCCACGTTCGGCTCCTCGCCGTTTTTCTCTTAGTGTAAGTGTGATAAAAGCCGGCAGACCTATGACTCAGGTTCCCACCCCACATCCTGATATGAATTCAGGGAGCTGAGGCCGTCCCCTAATCTCTTAATGCATGTTCCCTCGCCCTTGGCAGGGTCATGGAGAAATAGATGGGGCCTTATCAGCTTTTATGGATTTATGGAGAATTTCTCAGCATTGGGTGTTTTTTCTTTTTTTTTTTACTACACCAACCTGTGTGTGTGTGTGTGCGTTTACAGTAGACGTCTCTGTGTATGTGTGTGTGTGTGTGTGTGTGTGTGTGTGTGTGTGTGTGTGTCCTCAAGGAAGGTTATCACAGCCGGTAATATCTTCATGAATTTGATCAAGTTTCTAATTACTGCATCAATCATGTTGACTTACTCCATCAAGCTAGAATGAAAAGAGACGCTGGGCCTGTTTTGACAAATTTATGCGTGTGCTCACCTTCAGCAGACGATCTCTCTGCTCTCACACCCAATACTTTATCAAAAGAAAAAATATAATGTATGTACTTAAATTAATTCAGTTTCATGTAAAAACCCAAGTAAAGGCCTTTACACACCCCTTCGATTAATTTGCACGTCAATATATTTTTCCAAACTGCTTTTTTTTGTCATGAATACTTTCACACAGAACTAGAATATTACGTGGCGAAAAAGCAACGGAATTGTTTTCACAACAAGGTACATTTTTCTGCGCTTTTGCACCACGAGTCAGGGCATCAACCAATCACGTTGTGCAGAACGAGATGAGTTGCGCCTATATTTATGAAACAACACCACGGAGGCTCCGTAGTCTGAACCAAGATTGCAAACATTATTACTCCTTTCAATTTTGACAAAGGCAGCGCAGACCAGATCCACTCCTTCCGTTCTTACCTTTCACAATAAAAGCCCTAACCTAGGGCTGTCAATCGATAAAAAAATATGTATGTGCACACGATTGTCCATAGTTAATCACAATTAATCGCTAATA
Source organism: Sebastes fasciatus (assembly GCF_043250625.1). Classification (NCBI taxonomy): domain Eukaryota; kingdom Metazoa; phylum Chordata; class Actinopteri; order Perciformes; family Sebastidae; genus Sebastes; species Sebastes fasciatus. The sequence goes on along the minus strand of NC_133811.1, from coordinate 5,295,247 downwards.
AAGCTGAAATAGGCGAGATTGGAGCAAATATGATTAAAAAAAGTTATTTTTATAAAACGGTCGCAATATCGTGACAGTAGTACATGAAACAGGTAACCTGAAAAAAAGTCATGTGTCCTCCCGTGCTCTTTACGGCATCTGCAAGATTTCACAGACCGGAGGAAAACAAGCAGTAAGAGCTGATCTGAGGTCTGCTGTCCAGCTGCTGTCTATGAGAGCCGGCTGTCAATTACTCGCGAACTCCGACCAAACGGTCAAACTAGGCAGCGCTGATTAAATATGAATCAATATTATGTTACGTTAATGTCTATTAACTCTCCTCAGATGTTTTCAGAATCATCTTGTAGTGCACAGTTTAGCTGTAAAATGATGAAGTTTGTAACGCGGCCGCCATTGTGAAATCTGGTGAAGGAACGCCAAGTACCGCTCACATGACCGGCGCACAGCCAATAGGAACGCTATCTCTCAATGAAATGACCTGTGATTGGTCAAAGTCTCCAGTCACGGGCTAGATTTTCTAAAGCCTGAAAACAGAGCCAGGAGGAGGAGCAGAAGTCTAGTTATCTCTCAGAACACTTGAATTACAATATGCTGAAAGGTTATTATGGGATTTTTCCACAATGATACCAAAAATATACTGCCTACTGCCACTTTCATGACATTTTTTATCCGTTCAAAATGTAACTTTAAGGGATATTTGTCAAGTATTTTTATTATTTTTTTATTACTGAAAATCAATTAAAAACACAAAACAATGACAAATATTGTCCAGAAACCCTCACAGGTACTGCATTTAGCATAAAAATATGCTCAAATCATAACATGGCAAACTGCAGCCCAACAGGCAACAACAGCTGTCAGTGTGTCAGTGTGCTGACTTGACTATGACTTGCCCCCAAACTGCATGTGATCATCATAAAGTGGGCATGTCTGTAAAGGGGAGACTCATGGGTATCCATAGAACCCATTTTCATTCACATATCTGGAGGTCAGAGGTCAAGGGACCCCTCTGAAAATGGCCAGTGCAGTGGGTAGAGTGGAGAAGGTTGGCGGTTCTATCTCTGGCTCCTATAATGTCTGCGTGTCGAAGTGTCCTTGGGCGAGACTTTGAACCCCAAGTTTCTCCCCGGGCGCTTTACAGCAGCTCACTGCTCCTAAATGCTTCTAAAGGATGGGTTAATGCAGAGGTCAAATTTCATGTATGTATATGACAAATCTAATAAAGGTTAAGTTTAAGGTATATCTGTACCTGCAGCCTCATGAGGTTGTCGTTGCTGATGTCAGTGTGACATCACAGCGAGTCAGAGATAAATCTAACCGGCGTGCGTTGTGTGGAGATGGACGGTGATCGATTCTGAGGAGGCTCGACTCGTCTCAAATAAGCTTACATCACATTTACAAGATAAAGACGCCTCTTCATCGGGCCTTTAAATCTCCTTCTAGACAACACAGTTCACTGGCTTGTTCTTCACTCTTACTGCAGCTGACTCAAACAAAGACTGGAGCTCACAATAACAAAGACACTGTAGAAGGCTGTGTCCATATTTGGTTTAGCCGAGTTGCTTAAAGATAGTTGAATATCCTGAGAAAACCAGCATTACTGTAGCTGAAGAGATGTGTCTTCACCGTCTCCCCCCTCATTCTTCCCCAGTGCAATCCTGTCATAAGAACAGTTGGAGACTTGCCCGCCAACAATGAGGGGGTCCAGCTCTCGTAGCTGAAGAAAAAGCAATTTAGCCACAGAGCGCCCCCGAGAACTCGCACATCAAAGCAGCAGCGGTGGCGAGGCGGCGGGGGAGTGGGGGAGATGGTGGGGGCTTAGCCAGAGCCTGCCCGGCTTCGCCTGCGAGCAGGTGAGGGAGAGAAAAAATATCAGCGTTGTCCAAGAATACAGCGAGATCTCAAAGGACAGCAGCTGCTTGTTATCACAGGATATTTCTGGCAGTTTGACGTCTCGTCCGTGCTTTTGGGGCAGCGGGGATGGAGCCGAGGGAAGCGGCGGACAGTGGTCAGGGAGGGTGGCTTTGTGACATGCATTTCAAAGCTCTTTATGTACAGGTTGTCCGTGGATCTGACCCGCATTTTGACCTGTTTCTTTGCTTTTCTTTTGTTTCTTTTCCCTCTGTTTATCTGACCGAGCCAGTAAGGCAAACTGCAGGCTTCACATTAAACCAGACTCCTGGTGACTTTTTGGCTTTTTAATACCAAATGATGCAACTTTATCACAGCTGAGACATTTACTTGAAATGACTTGATAACACAAACTACACTTGCCTAAATATTAAGGGTGGGGAAAAAATCAGTACATCATAGTATAACATAATATTTTGTGTGGCAATATTGTATCGATAACTGGACGTCAAATATCGATCTTTTATTATATAAACTATTAACCTCTTAAAGCTGAAGTAGGTGAGATTGGAGCAAATATGATTAAAAAAAGTTATTTTTATAAAGCGGTCGCAATATCGTGACAGTAGTACATGAGACAGGTAACCTGATAAAAATCATGTGTCCTCCGGTGCTCCTAACGGCATCTGCAAGATTTCACAGACCGGAGGAAAACAAACAGTAAGAGCTGATCTGAGGGAGCCGGCTGTCTCGCGAACTCCGACCAAACGGTCAAACTAGGCAGCGCTGATCAAATATGAATCAATATTATGTTACGTTAATGCTTATTTTCTCTCCTCAGATGTCTTCAGAATCATCTTGTAGTGTACGGTTTAGCTGTAAAATGAGAACGTTTGTGACGCCGCCGCCATTGTGAAATCTGGTGAAGGAATGCCAAGTTCCGGTCACATGACCAGAACACAGCCAATAGGAACGCTCTCTCAATGAACAAAAGGAGCAGAAGTCTAGTTATCTCTCAGAACACTTGAATTACAATATGCTGAAAGGTTATTATGGAATTTTTGCCCAATGATGCCAAAAATATACTGCCTACTGCCACTTTAACCAGGGTTTACGCTGGTTACGACTTTTTCTTTTTACTTACAATATAGCTGTTAATATTCCAGAATTCCGGCCATATAGCTTTTTAAATAGCCAATAACCTACATTTGACATAACTTGAAAATAAGTTAAATTAAGAAGCGGTCTGAAACATAGAATAAAAGGCTGGTCGGTCCGATTTCCACGTTTGTCAAATTCAAAATAGTGTTGTGTGGCTCGTGGGGCTGTAGCCGACCGAATAGTTTGAAGCGTCATTCATAATGTTGCCATTCAAATTATTATTAATACCTTACCGAAACATTGCGTGCAGTCCACCTTCTCTTCCTCTCTCTGTTGCTCTCAAGCACGCGCTCACACACACACACACACAGCGAGCGCGGCGCTGCTCTCCTCGTCTCTGTAATTGTCTCAGTCCGAAGTCCAGAAGTCAAAATGTATGGAAGAAACATAGATGTGGTCATTATTTATATCATCATTATAGTTTCACATTGACACAGTCAGCTGGTTGTGTAAGAGAAGAGCAGACAGCCAGCGGACCATGAGGAGCTATTCGCTGAATTTGACAAAAAGTATATTAGAAACACAGTGGAGGCAAAACCAAACTTTTGTATGATATAAGTTTATATTTAAATTGTCTTGGCAAAATTTCTTACAATATTAGGCATTTAATATGCTATTAATTCATTCATTCATTTATTTGGCATATTTCCATATTAATTTGATCATTAAATCTGCCGGACAATTACTTGTGATACCGGCATATCCCGGCTAACGTAAACCCTGCTGTTACCAATCTGATGGCCCAGCGGTGGCCCCCGCCAACTATTCTGTCTTTCAGAGGTTGTAGCGGGCTCAGTTTTAGAACTAGAGTGAAGATACTGGTGTCATATGAAGCTATAAAGAATTCATTGGTACCATGTAGTTAAATCTTTAAGTTTAAGCCACCTGGACTATTGCTCACCTGTATGGTCTTCTGCATCAAAAGGTGTACTGCGGAAACTACAAATTGTCCAAAGCAGAGCTGCAAGACTAGTCTTATACACTGCCCCATAAAAACGAACACAGACAGCATGCATCATAAACTATCATGGTTACCAGTAGAGAAAAGACTCAGTACAGTGACATTCTTTAGTAACAGCATTTATTCCACTAAACCAGAGTTTTTATACAGTCAAATTACCAAATGCAGGGACGTTCACAGTCATTTCACTAGAACAGCGGGTGATGGCCAAGTCATTAATCTAATGCCTTAAAAAGACAGTCATTTATCGTGCCATCAATCTCTGGAATAGCTGCCCTCTCTACATCCGTCAATCCTCATTCAGACACCATCTAAGAATTCATTACTGAAGCAGCTGATCGATAGTCCAGCGTTGTTCATGTGTGGTTTTTTGTTCCTTTTCCCCTGTTGATGGGCCTTGAGGCTAAATGGTTGTGGATGATGTGAATGAATGTGAAATTTATATATGTTTGGAGGATTTGAATGTTATTAGCGTAACACAAATATGATATTATATAATATGTATGTAATAAATGTTATATACTTGATTATAACAGACTAGCTGGTGCCATTGGTATCAGCTAATGGGGATCCTTTTTAAATAAATAAATACATGTTGGCTTGTCGGGAAGAACACTAAATAACGCTCCAAAATTTTGGTGAGGAAAAACTGGCATGGCCATGTTCAAAGGGGTCCCCTTGACCTCTGACCTCCAGATGTGAAAGAAAACTCTGAGATGAACACAGTGGAAACTGTATCCTATTAGATGAAACAGATGTTGACAAACTGCATCATTTGCAGTTGAAAAAAGATAATAAATTGCAATATATCTCAGCAAATCGTATCGCAATACTTTGCATATCGCAAACTGTTTAAATCGCAATAAGATCAAATTGCGACTTAAGTATCGTGATAATATCGTATCGTGGGGCCTCTGGTGATTCCCATTCCTGCTAAATAAAGAACTGTACTTCCACGGGAATGTCTCTTTTCAGAACACATTAAACAAATAAAAAAAGATTGTCTGCAGTTTATCAGCAGGCACAAATTTAAAAATACAATTATTTCCTGGACCGTTTCTTATCCTTGATGAAAATGAGCCTCACACTTCACTTGTTAATGAAAGACCTTCACTGATATTTTTCAGTGGTGCTTTGTCTTTGCCTTTACAGATGGTGCATCTTTGTGTTTAAATAAATCAAAAATACTGTTCATGCTTGTTTAAGACTGTTTGCATTGTAGAGAATTTAAATGAAAGAGAGTTGGTGGAGTGGAGGATTAGGAGATTGGAAGAAGTGGAGGTGAAAAAGGAAATGATAGAAGAGGAGGAGGAGGAGGAATGATGGGAGCGTTGAAAGAGGCAGCCGGTTCTTACTCTGGGGAAGGTCAGCAGGACTTGGATCTGCTTTTGGGCCTGTAAACTGTGTGTGTGTGTGTATGAGAGAGGAGTGTGTGTGTGTATGTGTGCGCTGATATGTGTCCTGCATGTCAGCGTGCAAGTATTACAGCCATCTCTCTGGTTTAAGCATTCCCTCGGTTGCCATTATGGCCTAATAACCGTGTCAGTGTGATTAATGGCAGGAGGCGGTGCTCTGATTGCACTCGCGCTCAACTACAGTGTGCCGAGGCGACTACACTACCCACGATCCCCGTCTGTGCTCGTCCGCCGCGGCCAGCTCGCGCCCATCGCGCCGGATGTGAAGGTTATACGTGCAATTAGCATGTATTCTCTCTCCCGCTGGCATTAAAGAGTCGATGTGATGATGATGACGATTGGAAGATTAGAAGCTAGAGAGGAAACCATGTGATCCCCGAGGACACTTTAACCAGTCCGAGGTAATAAACACAGACAGCTTACCGCCCTGTCCTTCTGTCTCCTCGTGTTCGTCTTCATCACTGTTCAACATGTGAAGTTACAATGAAAGAACATTCTGAGAGCAGAAGATCTGAATGAATGAATTTAAGGGCCAATTAGAAAGTGGAAACCAGTTTTTCCCATGTTTTTGTGTCTAAATGTCTAATGGGAGCAACAATCTTTGAAGTTGGTCCAGTATTGAGGGAGAGCGCTGTAGACGGCAGCTGCTAAACGAGCTGCGAAGGCTAGTGAGCAGCGTCAATGTAACGTTACGTTCACTGAAAGTGCATGTTTTTGCCACTGACGGGCTCAGATTGTTATTATAAGTGTCTGACACCATTATGGAAAGGACCCTACAGAGAAATAAAACCTTTTTCTGACCTTTCACTTGATCCGTTCTGTTTGTCATTGTGTCCAAGTCCCGCTCAAAGAGAAGTCTCGTTGTGAAATCTGAATATCTGTATAGTCTGGCTCAAATAAACTAGGAAAAAAAAGTTTGGAAATTTGTGTTAGGTCTATTATTTCTCTGTTGTCACAATGCTAATTGGCATTGTATTTTACATCATTGGAAAGCCTGTTTATTTACCTTCACAATGATGTCCAACTTGTAAGGATCATGCTTTTGTGGAATGAGCTGATTATGTGGGTAGCACCCAAGTGAAATTTGCCAAAATTCTCTGCCAATGCTAAACAGTGTATTCTCCTGTTGGTATTGACTCATCATTGTGAAGGTAAATAAACAGGCTTTCCAACAATGTAAAATACAATGCCAATTAGCATTGTAACACAAACCTAACACAAATTTCCAAACTTTTTTTCCGAGTTTATATACAGGCAAAGACCTCATCCACGTTGTGGAAATCATCCAAATATTCAGCCATGACACTGAAAATCTTTTAGATACCACTAAGCTACGCTTCCTGTACTCCAACACAACAAACTTTGGCGTTTCACCTCGCCAGATGTCAGAACGAGACTTCTCCTTGAGTGAGACTCTTTCCATAATGTGACACTTATAATAACAATCAGAGCCTGTCATGGCAAAAACAAGCACTTTTAGTGGACGTAAATGACGGCGCCAGCTTGCCCCAATAGGATTACATTACAACCAGTGAGCGGCTGCCATCTACAGCGCTCTACCTCAACAGTGGACCAATTTCAGAAATTGTTGTCTCCATTAATCAGTTAGACACAAAAACATGAGAACATAGGGTCCAGGTTGTTACCCTTTAAGACAGCATATTTCAAACTTTGTTTCAAGAAACCATTTTTTGTAAATACCCAAAAATACATATATATATATCCTATCCAGTCATCTTTAATGTTTCTGGAGCTTCATTTCAAACTTTTAGGACTATAACACAACTTATTTTTCCATTAAAATGTCACACAAAGGAATTTAAATAATTCACCATTCATCAAAAATCAGATTCATTGTGTGTCCATCTCTTCGTGAATATGAGAGGATGTGACAAGATTACATAATAAATTATGCACCAGTAAAATAATGTAATTTAATGGTGACATTTGTGTTTTTTAAATTGAATTGTCTCTTCTAATCCACTTTTTTGATCAGCTGCTATATGGTGATAAGATCTGCTTCCGTCACCTTTTATCACATCTCTTTTCATTTTCTATTTTTTGATTGACGAATTTTTGCCGCCCCAGCTGATTGTAAAACCTTTTTTAGCTTTTTTTTTTCTTTCTTTTTTGGCATTTCCGTTGTTGAAATGCCAACATTCTGTTCCCCATTTGACCAGTTTCCCTCTCTGTTTAGAGCTAGGGTTAGGCAACTTAAACAATAATAAAAGGCTAATTAAACTGCAGGTCTGTGACAGGTCTCTGGTTGCCTGCATACTGTAAAAGCCCTTACTGTACTTTCCAAGTCACAACATCGACTTGCATATTGTACTTCCTGTAACCGGTTCAATGAGAAAACAGTCATTTTTTTAAGCGCTGATCAAAAATGTGCACAATAACAAGCTCATAGTTATGAGCAGTGAAAGGACTTGATGATGTTAAAACGGTCTTTTACTAGAGCTGGAAGAATGACGGAAGAATCTTTCTTTGAAAGTACAAAATGGGTTTGTAGTGGTGGGCATTGTAGGAAAGCTGTTTTTACTCAGAGACTACTATTGGTTGAGATTTTGTGTAAGATGTTGTATTAGTAAGCCCTTATGATGAGATCAGCCTGCACAATATCAGCCTGATGCAACAAAAATGAGGCATCAAGAAAAAATATAAGCACCGCATTATGTCTCGACGCTTTTCTCCAAAGGGACTTACATTAAGTGCATTCAGCCTATACAGGAACAAGAGTTAGATCTGATGAAAAACTGCATCCCTCCCAAACAAATAACTAAGAGCGTGTTCACTGCTACAAAATGCTTACAAGTTGGTTTTTTTTCCCCAGCATCCAATGCCAGCGTCTAGATCTTTCACAGGGCTCTATTGGAATGACTAGCATGTCAGATTTATTTCTCCTTCTCTTGCCTAGTTTGACATTGCCTAAGGCGTCCTGTGTTATGCCATGGTTGTTGATGCTCGTGATCCTGAAAGCCTTTCTGCTGCTCTCCAACCTTTTACATGTCAGGCAGGCTGTAAAAGGTGCGATTTGGTCTGACGTCTCTTTGGGCCAAGTCATGGCAGGACCGCTTTTTTTCCCACACACACACTTATCACCTCTGCATTGATTTCTTTAAAAATACCATCTGATCCCTACATTAGTTGATTTGCACAATTCATAATCCAGAGTTTGACAAAGAGTTTGGAAGAAAAAATAGATTATATTTGACATAAGGAGTGGGATTATTTTAAAATCTATAAAGGAGACATATCCTGCTCATTTCCAGGTTCATGCTTGTATTTTGGGTTTCTACTAGAACATGTTTACATGTTTTAAAGCTGAAGCAGGCGAGATTGGAGCAAATATGATATAAAAAATGTTTTTTATAAAATGGTCGCTATATTGTGACAGTGGTACATGAAACAGATAACCTGAAAAAATCATGTGGCTCTGTGTCCTCCGGTGTCCTCCGGTGTCCTCCGGTGTCCTCCGGTGTCCTCCGGTGCTCCTAACGACATCTGCAAGATTTCACAGACCGGAGGAAAACAAGCAGTAAAAGCTGATCTGAGGTCTGCTGTACATGTGTTTGAATACACATTTACAGATTCCTTTACACATTCACAAATCTCATTACGCATTTAGAGATTCTTTTATACATTTACAAATCTGATTATGCACACACGGATTGAGATACAGTTAAGGTACGGTCACGTGTGCGAAATTAGTATTTGCCTCCTGTTCGCTCCCATTTTATGCTGTCGAAGGGGCGGAAAAACATTAGGTGGTTAAGTAAATTCGCCTCTTTATATTTGAAGTGCAGTTCAACTTTGGTGAATTTTCAGGCGAATATTGCTTCAGCAGGCGATGGTCACTCGTATGCATTCGCATAATATGTGTGACAGTGCCTCTACACAACTCTCCACAGACATTTGCAAATAGTTTTGCTACAATAATGGCCCCGTAGACCTGCTTTATAATCAAAAAAAGACATGGAAATCTCCCTATCTACAATATGGGACCTTTAATGGTTTTAATGGTGGAACTTTTATTCATGATCGTTTTCCAGGATGCTGAAAAATGATCATTTCACTGTGAAATATAATGTGTTGTTTTTCGTGCCGAACAGGCATCAGCTTGTGGTACACAAAAGGTAACAGAGTAATTTTTTTCAGTACGTTGATTTTTTCTTTTTTTTCACTTTAAATTGAGCTTCCCACTGCTGTGAAGGCCACAGTCAAAGGCAAAGCTCCCCCTTTATTTCCCCTCCCTCCATTGTGGCGCTCCTCTCGTGGCCAGAGGATCTCTGCTGTGCTGCCAGGATGACAGAGCCAGCAGTGACTCTGTGAACCTCAGTCCAAAATGAAAGCCCAATCTGACACCCAGCGCTGCCGCTTTGAACACACCAGATCTGAGGCGAAACTGATGGAAGCCTGGTGAAAGCAGGAAGCAGCGAGAAGCAGAGACAGACCAAATACAGACAAATAGCCAGAGAGGATCACACAGATATTCTGGGTAACAACCTTGAGCCTGTCAACTTTGGCTCTCTCTCTTTTTCAGGGTTTAAAAATAAAAAAAAGAGGCTTCTTCAGCGGTTGAAAACTAACATGACATATCTATCCTGGGCTGAGGTGTTACAGGTGAAGCCCAAAGAGTTGGATCTTGTTATTTTCTATATTCCAGGTCATTCAGTGCTATCTGGCAGGTGAAAATGCTGAAATTGCTGCTATCTGTGAAGTGTATGTGGGTATAGCAGTCGCTGTTAAGAAGAAGAGTTTTGCTTGGCGAGGTCGCTGTATTTTATCCGCACTTAACTTTCATTAAACTGCTCTTTATCTCTTCAAGTTACCTCGGTAAAGCTGAACTGTAAAATGAGCAGCGTTTGATACTTGAAATAAAAAAAAGTACATTTTAGTCCTCTAATGTGTCCTTATCCTTCGTCATCCCCCTCCAGGGTCCTTCATGATGGTCAATTCCTCGCAGCATTTCGGCGGCCAGCGAGCTCAGCTGCTCCTGCTCCCGCTCAGCGAGAACGACACCCACTGCATCCAGTTCAGCTACTTCCTGTACAGCCGCGATGGCCACAGCCCCGGGGACCTGCAGGTCTTCATCCGGGTCAACGGGGGCCCCAAGGGCAGCGCCGTGTGGAATATCTCCGGCTCCCAGGGACGCCAGTGGCACCAGGTGGAGCTCGCCGTCAGCACTTTCTGGCCCAGTGAATATCAGGTAAGAGTTGCACGAGTGTAGGAGGACGGCGTTGGTGGAAGGTGGAAACAGTTATGTTTTCTCTTTTTTTTTTTTTCATACTTTATTTTTTCCCTTTTTTTGAGGTTGTTTTCATATATGCAATGTACAGTTCGTAATTACAATAGTTTATAAACCAAGAAGTTGAGCTTAGAGACGAACCCAATAAGTACACAAGGGAAAACAACTTCAGCATTCAAAATTGAAATAAAATTAAGAAAATAAACATAATAATAATAATAATAATAATAATAATAATAATAATAATACAAATATATAATATAATAATAATAATAAAAAAATTAAGAAAATAATTCTAATAATATTGATACAAAGAAAAGAAAGTAATAATAATTTAATATACAAATAAGTTAATAGAAAAAAAGGAAAGGAAATAGGAAATAGTTATTTGTTCTTATATATATATATATATATATATATATATAAATAAATAAATAATCATTCAGATATGCCGTATCTAAAAACATATTTTTTCAATCAGCTTCTTGCTGGTGCATTTTCCAATTAAGAGATGTGGGATATGTTGATATTATTCAGGTTTTAGGAGCATTCTTTGGACATGTGTACAGCACATTCAGAATATGCGTCTCAATTAGGGTTTTATAGCAGTTTGCGACACACGGCCTCTTTACGATCAGCTCTGTGCGTTGTACATAAACCAATACAACTAGCCGACAGTTTGCAGAGATGTATGCCCAAAAGAAAAGCCCACATTTCTGGTCGGAAGGAGAAACACACCTACTTTTAAACATTATGAAAGACTCGGATATCTACAGGTTTTTGGAGATGCGCATATATCGCAACGCTGATCTTTTCAAGAAGGTGGTTGAAGGAATGAAAGAGGGAGGCTGTGTTCACACCATCCAACAAATCCGCCACCGGTTATGTTAATCAGAGTATGCCGGGCTGTATGTAAACGGGAATATTAGTATAATATTCATTTTCATTAGTCATGTAAACAGCTTAGTAGGAATATTGTCTTTTTTGGAATAAAGGCAAAAAACTGAATATTTTGTGCATGTAAACATAGCGAGTGTTTCTCTGTAGCATTAAATATTTAAGCTTTGAAACCAGGTTTTCAGGGGCTTTAAAATCAGTTGATTTCTGCAGTAATCCATCACACTGTTTTTCTTGTGTAAACAACAGTTTCTCTATACTGGCCTCATTCCAGCTGTTTCAGCCGTTTTGTCAGAAATTAAACCTGGTAGGTAATTACAGATTTGTAAATTGGATCCAAACAAACAGCGTACAAACCCACACATGCCCACCGTGTTTTGTCTAGAGTCCAAAAATGTTAAACTCTATCTAAAAAACAAAAAAAACTGTCAAATGCTCCTGTTTTTTTCAGATTAATTTTGTTACATGGAAGAAGAAAAACATTTGTAGCTCCAAGCCAGTTTGATCCTGCTATGTTGTACTTCTTTTATGTAATGAATTTAAATGTGACATAAACACAGGAGCACTGTCGCATATAGTTAAAGGAACAGTGTGCAGCATTTAGGGGGATCTACTGTATTAGCAGAAATGGAATATAATAAATATGTTTTCTTTAGTGTATAATGATTTAAAAAATACGAATCGTTGTGTTTTCGTTACCTTAGAATGAGCGGTTTATATCTACATAGGAAGCGGGTCCTCTTCACGGAGCCGGCCGCCATGTTTCTACAGTAGCCCAGAACGGACAAACCAAACACTCGCTCTAGGGCTTTTCACATTTTTGCGTTTTTGCATTTTTGCGTCGGCCACTGTGGTTCTCCAACACACTTGGCACACAGGAGAAGTTTCAGTTGGTTGCAATCTGCAACCTAACAGCTAGATGCTGTCAATTCGTACACACTACACCTTTAAAGGAGCACACCACAGGTCATTTTACTCTCACTACTGCTTAACCTGTCAAATCAATTGTCTTCTGGAGGGAGCTTTCTAATGTGAATTCATCAGGGTTGTCATTAGGGCTGGGAAATATATTGTGAAAAACAATATATATACAAAACGACATTTTTCTGTATTGTTTCTATCTCCATATAGGCTAGGCCAATATTTATTTTACTTAAAACTGTTATGTTACTGATACTCAATACTTTTTCTTTAATAAATTAATAATTTAACTAATTCACACAGGAGTATACAAAATAGGCTTTGCCATTATATCATATAGACTATCTATTTATTGAATTACCAGAAAACATGCTATATCGTGATATATATCGTTATCGCGATATAAAATGACTGATATCGTGATGGCTTTGTCCATAATGTCCATCTGCAGTTTTTGTGCAGGTAAACACAGAACAATCACCAGACTCTAAGAACATACATGCAACACCATTACATAGTCTCTATCACACTGACAATTATACAGACAGATCTACAAGTATACATTAACATATAAATACCAGCACATTAATCCAGTACTGTTGACTGATAGCTCAGTAATATGTTGATTGACAGAAAACTGATTGTAATTTTAATAACTGATTTGTCACTTTTTTGATTTATCTAGTAACATAATCACACACGCTGGTCACAGCTTTAGAAGTGGACACATTCAATGCATTTTCTTGCCCTTCTCAGCTTCTTTTCTTTTCAATATAAAATGAATATATTTAATATATGCTGCTCAGACTGAATAAGACATTAGAGTTGGTTCTGTGAAATTGTGATGGACAGTTTCTATTATATGTGATATGTTATAAAATTAATGATTAATTGGTAATTAAAAAATAATGAATACATGAATAAATAATGAACATAATCGTTAGTTGAAGCTGTGATATGATGAATAATGATGCAGGTAGATTTATTACATACAGCCCACAGTAACATTATGGAATTGATGAAGATTGTGAAAGGTCACTGAGTAACAACTCAATAATATTATATATAGGGCCGCAACTAATGATTATTTTCATTGTCAATTAATCTGTCGATTATTTTCCTGATTAATCAATTAGTCGTTTGATTTATAAAGGTCAGAAAATGGTTAAAAATGTCTATCAGTGTTTCCCAAAGCCCAAGATGACGTCCTCAAATGTCTTGGGTTGTCCACAACTCAAAAGATATTCAGTTTACTGTCATAGAGGAGTAAAGAAACCAGAAAATATTCACATTTAAGAAGCTGGAATCAGACATTTTTTACTTTTTTCCTTAAAGGTCCCATATTATAAAAAAGTGAGATTTTCATGTTTTTTTTTATTATAAAGCAGGCTTAAGGGCTATATAAATACTGTTAAAGTATCGAAACGCTCAAACCAAAGGGACATACACACAGCCCGTATTCAGAAACTCTGCATTCGAAACAAGCTGTCAGGATTTTTGTCCAGTTGTGATGTCACAAATATACAGATTTAAACATAAACATTCTGATTCCAGTTTATTCCTTGTTGCAGTGCATGTGAATGACATCAGCTGACAAGAAGTACACATGGACCCAAGCTGTTGCCTAGCAACGCAATTCTGTTGTCGAAATGCGCCAAAACGTAGCGTTTAAGACAGAGGGTAAATACAGGCATATTCAGGCCGACAGTACGAGGAAAATAAAGTTTTTTTTTTAAACATTACAGCATGTAAACATATTCTAGTAGAAACACAAAATACAAGTATGATCCTGAAAATTAGCATAATAAGGGACCTTTAAATAAATGATATAAAATAAAAATTACTCAAATCGATCATCAAAATATTTGGCGATTAAGTTAATAGTTGACAAATAATAGATGAATTGATCAATCATTGTAACTTTAATTGTGAATTGACTGGATGAAAGGAACTCATTGTGATGAAATCCTCATGTCACGTCACTGTTTTGTAAAATTTTAACCAAACTAAATGAGCTGCTAAGGTTTTTGTTTCACATGCGTAAAGAGTTTAGTCTGATGCCAGCTGTTTGTTAGCATGCTAACATGTAGCATAACTAAACTAACTGCACTGAACTAAGACGGTGAACATAAGAAACATCATATTGCTTAGCATCAGCATGCTAAAATTGACATTTTGGGCATGTTAGCATGCTAGCGCTAGCATTTAGCTCAAAGCACCACTGGGCCGAAGTCCAGCATCACAAAGCTGCTAGTGTGTGGCAGTAGAGTCTTGTCTTGCCAGATCATTTTGCATATATCTGATGTGATATTGATATTGGAAACATGTTTTTGCAATATAATGATTTCAGCCCTTGTAAATATTATTGCCCCCTTCATTAAAACCGTAGCAGGGCACTAAACCACCAGCTGCTCCGCGGAGTGGTCGCGGTACTGAGCCGTGGATCTACCGCCTCAGCAGCTTTACTATCATCCCCCCTATCATTCAAACCACATGCAAGAATTAGCTAACTGCAGCTGCGTCATATATCACGAGGGGCTCAATAGGTGTATAATTACAGTGGGCGTGTGTTTGCATTGTATCTTTATTTATTGGTCGATTTACCTGCGTGCTGCAGTGTAATCAATGGCTCCGTTTGATGCCTGTATTGTCGATGCTGCATTATTAGCACCGTTGCGTAGCTTGTAAGATTCTGATGACTGGATGCAGCTCTGCCTCACCTCATTGCAGCCAATAATTTATTCCCTAATGCTCTCTTTCTTCCCACCGAGCCTCCCCCCCCACACCAAAACAGGCGTTAATGAGAAGGCAATGGCTGGTGTAAGGGATTGTGAGAGCGTGGGTCCGCCGAACAGTCAATTGACCTCAATTCCGTGCGACCCCTCGGTGCGGGGGAGAGGGCCGGGGGTTTGCTTCCATAACCTTGGCGCACTCTGGGCCCCATCTCAATAAATCAAGAGCCAGTTAATGAGATTAGAGGGCTGCACAGATCAATGAGGACAGCCAGCGCTTTACCATCCTCAGCTCTCCTGTCCTGAGCGACTCTCACAAACAGCCAAACTGATTTAAAGTAATGATTTTCTTCCCTTCTGTATGGACATTAGAAGTTTGTCTGCCGTGCACCGTAGCAGAGGAGGCGGTGGGGGGGGGTGGTTGCTCTCAGAGGAGGGAAGCTGTGAGGTGTACAATCAGACAAGTCGGCCCAGGCGGGGAATTTGCTTAGCGCCGCAGTGTTTACCATTTGGACAGGCGTGCATAGGCAATGTAATCTACTACTCTGGTGATGTATGTCCAAGCTGTCTGAGTGATGAGAAGGCGCTGTTCTCTAAAGTCCGCCCGCCAGGCGTGTAGACACAGGACAGATTGCTTTATTTGTCCTATAAACGTGGCTGATCGGCAGCACATAATGAAGCAGGTAAAGCTGTGCAGATGAGGGAAGAGGCTTAAACATAAGCCTGGAGGAACAAAGTATGTCAATCTGTTGTGTGGAGAGGGACAGGAGTGAGCTCGGAGTGAGCTCGGTGCTCTTTTTAGTGTTCCTCTCCTCCTTTTTTATTGCCCCGGGAACACTCCCCCCCCCCCGCCGCCCTGTCCTCAACAGCTCCTACCGCTACGACTCAAAGCTCAGCGCAGGCCCCACAGGGCTCCACTCATCCATCGATAAAGATCACTGTCCAGCACTCGCAGCCAACAGATCAGGCCCTGCAGGCCGCCGAGGAACACGCGGGGAGAGGGCTACCACTTCAGAGGGCTTGTGTTGCTGGGTGGTTGCTGGTGGTGGTAGTGGTGGTTGAGATTAAATATCTGGTAATCAGCGAGCATCAACACCCCCTCGGGAAAGACAGACTGCCTCAGAGATATGTTGGACTGTCATCAGCTTTTGCCTTTTTGCTTTCACTGATATGAGATTTTTCAAAATTCAATGCCAATAATTCTGGCTTTCAAATGTCCATTGTTGATGGCGTGTTTTGCAGAAGTCATTGGGCCTCATGCAAGAACATTTTCGTATTCTTATCTTAACTTTCTCTTCGTACCGTGGGCTCGTACGAGTGTGCCATGTCGAATTCAGCAAACGCTCCTGACTTCAAATAACTCTGTAAATGACCCGCGTAAACATGATGAATTTGCGTAAATGAGCGTGCGTTCATGAGAATTGTGAATTAGGATAATTAACGCCCCAATGATGCCATATAAGGCTACACATCCTGCCCCAGTCATCTGTCTCTGACAAAATATCAGCACGCTGTCTAAAGACACGCTCTCTTCTAAGGACCTGAAATGCATCCAAAAGAAGTAAGTCAGCCATGGTTATACTTCCTGTTGACCTTATTACTGTATATACAGAGACATTAACAATTAACCTTCAATTAGTGCACAACTTAAGTCATTTTGCAGTTTAAGATGTTCATATTAATTGGACATGACTCCTACGACAGGTGTGGACCACTCGTAAGTGATGTTCGTACGTAAGAGAAATTTCAAAATACGAGGAAATTGGTGAATGGGACAAGGTCTCCTAAATCACTCATACAAGTCTCTTAAAAACAAATCTGTTCCTACGAGTGGTTCTTGCATGAAGCCCATTGTTTTGCAAGTCCCAAGTAATTTTCAAGTCTTTGCACTCAAGTACCAAGTCAAATCCCAAGTCCTAAACTTTGAGTTTTTAGTCCTAAACAAGTCATAATGCGCTTTTCACCAAGTGTAATGCCATTCTAACAACAGAGTAACTGGCGCCAACTGATGTTCAGTAACGTAACGTTAGTTCTTGGTGGTGTTCTCAAATGTCTCAATATTATTCACCAAAAATAAAGAGTCCAGAGTTCAACAAAAAAAAACAACACACACACCTTTCCGGGGATTCTGCAATAAACAGCAAAAGATAGAAATTCAGATTGTTTCTGTTCAGTTTAGTTTTGTCCCCCCACGAGTAAATCCTCCTCCCAAACAAATCAATAAAGGATCTCTCAAAAAGAAAATAAACCCAACATCTCCGACGCTGTAGGAGTTACCTCCGGTCGTCTTTGTGCACACACTTTATAAATAATATACTTTTTAATCTTTGGGCTTGGGGGGAAGGTATCAAGTATTTTCAATTCAAAAGGCTCAAGTCCAAGTGAAAGCATGGTGGAAATCAATGGTGTTAAAATCCTTGTCGAATTGCAAGTTTTTTTGTTTTGTTTTGTCGAGTCCAAGTCATGTGACTCAAGTCCACACATCTGGTATTTTGTGCTATAAATTAGAACATTTTCTGGTTCATCTAACATGTTAGTGATGCCAGAGTGGAAAGGCCTCTTAATTAACATGTAGATCTGTTTAGAGACAGTCAAATTCTTAATTACCATCTGGAAGTTGGGAGACTCACAAGAGAGAGAGATTTAAAAGAAAACTTAACGCAGCACGGGCCGAGATATTCTGACTCAAACCCCTTAAAATGCTGGATCCTACATTTCCCATAATGCAACCGGTATCATCTCTTCCTTAGAGAGTTGATAGCACTGATACCTACCAACTTAATGCCGGTTCAACTTGCACTGAGTGACAATCTGATTTGTTCAGCATGTGTCATCTGACTGAGTTCATGACCTCGCCAACCCGGGTGTCAGACGTTGCTTGACTTTGGGTGAACAGACTCTTCTATATTGGAGATGGACTTTAGATTGTGATGGCATTGAGGGACAGAGGAGAACATTGATCAGACTGGTTCACTCTCTCGCTGTCAGCCTGGGTTTGGGAGGTACAGTAGGTGTTAAAGAGGTGCTCTTTTGAAACCGCTAGCTTCTCTCCTTTTAGATTTTTTTCTTTATTTTTTTTACTCCTCCTGGGTTCACTCCCTGACCGCTTTGTCCTCCTTATCTCACCATCTTAATTCACAGTGCATCTCACTATTTAGTCGCCTTCTCTCTTATCTTTCCTCCCTCTCTCTCTCTTTTGCTTACCTATTGTATTGCTTTTTTTCCCACTAACCCATCACCTTCTTTCACCCAGGCAGTGCAGCAGTGTGGCAACTATAAGATTAGATAAACTATTAGACTTCTTTTAGTCTTCATAAGGCAACCAGCCAGGGCCGTAGCCACAGAGGTCAGGTTCTCTGTTTGTTTTTTTTCCTGGACATTTTGCCTTTCACTTTAAATTATAATACATGAAATTTCATGATATCAAACCCCATTTTCTTTTTATGGGGAGCATAATTTCTTTTGCTGTATTGTTACAACCCGGCTCAAAGGTTGCAACAAAAATGGGAGACCAGACGAGTTTAAAAATAGTAACAGGCATTTATTTAACAAACTAACAATCAATAACTAAATAAACGTGGAAAGTCAGTAATCAGTAATGTAGGCATGTGTGGGTGTGTGAAAATGTCTGCTGCAAACAAAACCAAAACAGGTGTGCCAGCCAAGGAAGAGAGAGAGACATCTGTTGAAAGGTAGAGAGCTTTTATCCCAACCACACCAAGCCCAGGTGTGGCTCATCAACCTGACGACCCTCTCCTGCAAAACAAAGGAGAACCAGCAAAAAGACACAGGACACCTAGTGGAGTGGAGGGGTCGTCACACCCCCATCCATAAAAACGGTGTTCCCACCGGGAATGCCGACAGAGAAAACACTTCTAACAAAATACAATAAACTACATAGCCTAATAATTTCAAAAAATAAACCTTTCATACTGACCAGTTCTGTAGTGTGTCACCCAGGCAGCCAACCAATCACCACACTGCAACCCAGCAACTCCAACACCTGGAGAAGCATTTAAGAATTTACAGCATAGAGAGATTAGACAGTAATGGTACATCACCAGATATAAAATCAAGATGTTCTTTGGAGGGTTGGTCTATACATGGAAATCCAAGACTACGTGGTTAACATACAGATCTTTAACATACAGATCTTCAAACAATGTGCAAGTATCGGACAAAGTGACGTGCAAAATCCCAGCTACCAAAACACACAGAACGGATATAAGCGCTACCCAAAAGTAGCATCAAAAGGTTCCTCTACAACAAAGGCTCACTAGCCAAACAAGTCGTCCCAAGACGCACAGCACAAAGAGGCAACCAAACTACAACAAAGCTCACACCAACCAAGGCATGAACTGTGGCGCTTATGTTCCCACGGCTAACAGGCCAAGCTACCAAGTTGCACGTCACAGCACAACCAATGACAATTCACCACATCCCTCCTGTAACCATTTACTTGCCGACCATATGAACCACTATAACTTCCTGCAACAGCCATCATTCAGGTTCTCACAAATGGAGCACCTTCAGTGTAACTGGGTCCAACTACCCAGAAACCCTCCAGGCTGTGCAGAACTCTCATAACTGGGTCCAACTACCCCAGCCATCACACACTATTGGTCTAAAGGCACCAACAGAGCCAACAGACAGTGTTGCCCAGGTCAAATAGTGCACAAAAGAGACAATGTCTACCAAACTAATGTGGAAGTCTCCCCCTACCTAAACTACCCATCTTAAACTAATCTACCTCACTGAACCCTAGTCTTCATGCAGATTAGCGGGAGGCTCTTTAAACACTTAAACCAGTAGCCTCGGTTAGGCCCCCAGCAAGCTGGTTACCCACCTGACAGCTCTGGATGTGTCCCCGAGACAACTGCTCTGACCGCACACCACACAAAAATAACAAACTAAAAAAAGAAAACCAACGAGCCCAAATGGACCACATTGCTATGCCTACCCAGGGAAACTCCACAAAAGCTAAAAGTTACTCACTAGAGGACCCTGCAATCACTGCTGATAGCTCACACCTGCCAACCCGTGTTAACACTGGCTGCAGGACCAACAGAACTCAGTGCCACAAAATCACCAGCATGCACAACTCAATACTAACACACCAGAACAAATCAGCAACTTGTTATCCAATTCAGCTGCTTACATTCACCAAAAAAAACAGCAGAACAGCCTACTTACCACACTCGACCATGTCTCCCAAAAATCTAGATGCACAACTCAATTTACAAAATGAGGTGCACCTGCCGACTAAGCAACAACTGATCTCATTCATGAAACCACAGTCTCTGCCAATCAAGCATTAACAACTTGTAGAACCAACTGCACAATACCAATCTAAACTGGGTCAAACAAATTAGGACGAGCCCCCATTTGTTACAACCCGGCTCAAAGGTTGCAACAAAAATGGGAGACCAGACGAGTTTAAAAATAGTAACAGGCATTTATTTAACAAACTAACAATCAATAACTAAATAAACGTGGAAAGTCAGTAATCAGTAATGTAGGCATGTGTGGGTGTGTGAAAATGTCTGCTGCAAACAAAACCAAAACAGGTGTGCCAGCCAAGGAAGAGAGAGAGACATCTGTTGAAAGGTAGAGAGCTTTTATCCCAACCACACCAAGCCCAGGTGTGGCTCATCAACCTGACGACCCTCTCCTGCAAAACAAAGGAGAACCAGCAAAAAGACACAGGACACCTAGTGGAGTGGAGGGGTCGTCACAGTATTTACATTCAGTAACTAGAACGGCACTCGGAGAGCGCAGACCTCCGTCAAGCTGCCCGAGTACGATGGCCCCCCCTCTCCGTTCAGCTTGCGCCATCATCCACGTGCATTTTTTGTTTATGTTGAGATCAGCTGTTCGTAGCAGAGCATCGTAAAACACTTCATTCAAACTGGACAGAAACAAAATAAAACTCACCTAAACCGTCGTCGTTACTCTTTCCAACAATCACCAAGTGTGCTTTGGTTGAACTCAACTGTAATTTCACAGAGTTTAATGTGAAAAAACGCTGAATCTACAGGTATCCCCCCCCTCCCTCCACCCCTCGCTCTCTCTCTGTCCTTCTCTGAAGGCAGAAG
This sequence comes from Sebastes fasciatus, assembly GCF_043250625.1. Classification (NCBI taxonomy): domain Eukaryota; kingdom Metazoa; phylum Chordata; class Actinopteri; order Perciformes; family Sebastidae; genus Sebastes; species Sebastes fasciatus. Next base: position 5,273,966 of record NC_133811.1, on the reverse strand, counting down.
GAAAGAGGCAGGGTGACATGTCATCAGTTACACTGTGCATGTCTTAAAGCCTGTGGTGTTAATGCACAGGCTGAGCAGAGTTATTAAAAAAAATTCCCGAAGCCGGATCATGATCCGATCACCAAAAAAATCTAATGTATTGTTCATTGTGCCACACCCCACCCCTGCAAAAAATGACATTCAAATCCATTGGAGACTTTTGGAGTAATCCTGCAAACGGCCAAAACCAAAATCCAGCAAACCAACGCCGGTGAAAACATAACCTCCTTCCTAATCCTTCGGCCTTGGCAGAGGTAATTACTAGAGATGCACAATGATATCGGCACGTCATCAGTATCGGCAGATAAAGGCTTTAAAATGACACATCGGCATTGGCCAGGAATCAACATTTCCGCCGATTAGACAGCCCAATATTTTACATAGAAATAAATATGCCATGTTTTACAGGGTGTATCTGACGTTCGACAGGTCTGTTTCTCCCACCTGTACCTGAAAAAGAAAAAAAAGGCATGTGTGTATGTGTAAAACCGCAGCCTGTAACCTTCTCCTCGAACGACATCACAACCAAAACCATTGATTGTTTTTTCGTGAAGAAAAATGCAGCGGTGTCCATTACACCTGTCCCCGACCCTGAACGGCTCTGCTCCAGACCCGACATCATCGGCGGAGGTAACCGTTCCACCATCCGTCTACCCGGTCCCCAGTAGGATGCCTAAACTTGAAAAAATGGCCAATATTATGCATTGTATTTATTACAATGAATGCAGCCAAAGCATGGCTCGGAACAGTTCTTCTGCTGTCAGAGCGTCGATGTTCCGAATTGCAATCTGTGACAGATGTGTGGCCGTCGGAGCAGCCCCCCCCCCTTCCCGCAGCGTTTCAGCGCCAGCCAGCGGCAAACCGAAGCAGTGAGGAGTCAGAAATGTTAATAAAATTTAACACTGCTCATAATATAATAAGCTGTACGTGTGCTATAATAAAGTTAGGCGCCCCAGTGCGACGAATATAAAATGTTAGTGTGGGGCCATGTTTTACATGTAACCTAATGTTTCCTATTTTGCCCTTTGAATGTGTGCGTTTTGAAAAGCATTGTATTTTATGTCCCACTGCACCTGCCAGTAGTCATAATAATATGTTAATTCCACTACAGGAGCAATTAAGTGGAAAAAATATGTGCATATACCGGCATCTGCAATCGGCCAAAATGAGTTGGAAATATCTGCATGTCGGATATCAACATAATCCAATATCATGCATCCTTAGTAATTAACTCTCTATATAGTGTTATTCATTTGTTGTGGTGGGGTCTGCCATTCCTGCCCTGGATTCAGATTGCCTCCCTAAACATGAGGGGTACATAGGAAACTATGCATGCAGGTAATTCAGTGCACTTTTCATCTAATTGATATCAGCCTTACTGTTTAGTGTGCGTGGCGTGCAGAGGATACAGAATGGTTTAACTCGGAGTACCGAGGAGAGAAAATGGCTTTTATTTTCAGCTTTTGGAGGGATTTGAAGAGCGATTATTACAAATATTGGGTGGGAAAATACATTTTTCATACATTGGGGGGTGGACGTGACCCTCCGTCCCCCGCTTCGATTACTCGCCGGCTGTTTCTGATGTGTAGTCACAGAGAGGTGAGCAGCCTGCCAAGTCAGATAAAGTCCACAAATTTGAGCACTGTGATGTGTGAGTTGCTGTTTTCTGCTCTGTTTATCATCCAGACCGGGCTCAATAACCGCTTGATTAACTTGATGTTTTTTTTCTCCTCCTAATTAACTGCTAGTCTACAAATGTAGTTGGCAAAACGTCCTAATCATTGCCCACTCCATCACTTTCTTAGCATACACACTTTAGATATTCATTTACTAGGCTTGTGGGGGTGGTAATAGCGGAGGGTGAACGTCGCTCCGTGCTGTCTAAGAGAGGACGTCTGTCAATATCTGAATAGTGGACTTGTGTCATTCTATACTTTCTTCTTCATTCATTCGAGCTTCACACATTCACAACGATCCGGGTAACAAACAGCAGCAGAAAGAAAAAAACTTTCCTCGCAAGCTCAAGCTTTGTGTTCAGTCGTGGTTGGAACACATCTTGTGTCCTTGAAAGCTTTTTTATTACACAATTGTAATCATAGCTGGACTAGATGAATCCATTTACATTATTATGTTCTCATAAGAATGATTTATTTCATTCATTTCCATTTTATTTATCCACGCTGGAGTGTGAATGTCGCTCCGTGCTATCTAAGAGGGAACTTGTGTCATTATGTACGAGGGAACAGGGCACTCCAGTCAGTCTGTGCGGTAAAAGTGTGGACCTTTATTCTGTTTTGTGCATCAACAAACAAATTGTATTCCTATACGGTGTGAGCAGACTGAGGATACAAGTGCTTGTTTTTGTCACCGACGGGCTCAGATTGTTATTATATGTGTCTGACAACATTATGGAGAGGACCCTACAGAGAAATAAAAACCTTTTTCTTTCCTTTCGCTTGATGCGGTTTGTTTGTGTCCAAGTCCCGTTCAGGGAGAAGTCTCATTGTGAAATCTGAATATCTGTATACTCTGACCCAAATAAATACAGACAAAGATCTCATCCACATTGTTGAAAATCACATTGAAAATCTATTAGAAAGATAACACTAAGCTACGCTTTCTGTACTCCAACTCAACAAACTCTGCCCATCTGGCACTCGCGTTTCCGCCATGGATGTATTCCACTATTCCACCGTTATCACGTCACCTCGCCAGATTTCACAACGAGACTTCTCCTCGAGCGAGAGTCTTTCAATATTGTCCGACACTTATAATAACAATCAGAGCCTGTCGTGGCAAAAACAAGCACTTTTAGTGGACGTAAATGACAGCTTGCCCCAATAGCACCTTATCGCAGCTCGTCAGCGGCTGCCGTCTACAGCGCTCTCCCTCAATACTGGACCAGTTTCAGGAATCCCTGTTAGTCACTTAGATACGAAAACAGGGTCCAGATCGAAAAATACCGGTTACCCTTTAATACTCACACACCTGCTGGTCTTGGCTAAAATTAACCTTAATTCATCGAAAGAGTTTTATGCCGGGATCAGACTACACAATATTTTTGTCTTTGACCATGGTCACCGTGTCAGATCTAACGATCACAGTGCCATAAACTCCTGCAGTGTCTTGGTCAGGTGACTGGCAAGACTACACATATGACCACGACCAATCACGGCACATCTTAGTCCACGATCGTGGGCGAGTTCAGACGTCATCGGGGAGGCGGTTGAAGCAACTGTCAATCAAGGGCGACAGAAGCGTTGTGTGTGATGCTGGCGGTCTGGTGTTGGGAAAAGAAAAAGAAAAGAAAGAAAAAATGTGCTGATGCTTTGATCTGTGATCGGTGCTTGATGAAGTGCTTCCGCTATTTCTCAACAACATTTGTCTTCTTTGATTCTGACAGGCTTGACTTTTCCTCAGGGTGTCGTGGGGCGTCCCAGATGTGGCGTCGATTGTCGTGTACTATGACACACTGCACGAGATAAGAGGATCGATTTTCGCACACGACACTCATTTATCGTTTTTGATCCCCTACGACGGCCGTGTCGGGCTACAATCGGGCTGATATCGTGTAGTCTGAACCGGGCATTAGACATGATTTTAGCGTGACCAAAATATGACCAACAGTGGACCTCCAAAATGTCCCCTACTGGCTTGCCGGTCCACTGTTAGTGAATGTGTAACAATGCTGAGGTGACGTCCACTGTTGGATATGTATGCAACTGCACACATACACGTTCACAATAAGAAAACATGGAGCATATGCCGTCTCGTCCTCCTGCAGCACACTGCAGTGAAACCCCCGTACACCTCCTCACTTTATTTCTTCAGCCGGCAGAGAGGAGATGGCAGGCGCAATTGCACGTCATATATTTCAATGCTTTACTGCCATATCGTCAATATGGATCAATAGTGTGGGCCTCGTTTCTTAGCTGAAGAAATCAATTAACAGAACAGTGTTGCAATTTTTGTTCACCACATTCCTCAAACCGATTGGATGTAAGTCGTTAATTTAATCAATGTCCTCATGAAGATTGATGGCGTCCACGTATCAATTGAGAGCTGTATCATTAATACACAGACATAAATAATATCTGCAGCACTGTAATGGAAAGCTAGAAATATTAATTACTGTGCAAATCTTGTTTTTAATGCAATCCCTTTTACTGCCACCACTGATTTTATGTGTTCACTGTGAGGGCCTCCTGGGATGCAGTATGGATTTTGTTACTCCACGCCATCAATTCTCCGGCGTTGGATTTTATGAGCCAAACACGACGCTGCAGGAGGCGCATATTAAAATGCTTGCATGCTTTTTACATCACACGTGACTGTCCAGCTGCTTCCATCTCCTTATCTGTCTACACTGCTGTTCTCGTGCCAGAACTTTCTTCCTGATTTGGATTTGTTTCTCGTATCATTTCCTTTTGGTTGCCGATGATGACACGACGCTCCATCTTGGGAGATGGCACCCCGCTGCTCGCTGTAAACCGAACCTTGATTCACACTTCACAGATTTTGCCTTTGCAGCGTTACAGTCTTCTCTTTTTTGTTGCCCATTTTTTTGTCACAACAAAAGCCTGAGAGAGGCTGAGCGGAGGCTGGAGAGTGACATCACCTTGAACTGGATATTCTCAATTGGACAAATCCATCTCTTATATTGTTTGCAGAAATAGATTTTTTTCTCCGTGCCTACGTGTGTGAGTATTGGAAAAAGGCTGAAACTTTGCTATCAAATATTAAAGATGCTATCAGGCCCCGTCATGACAAACAGTATCAGTGTGGCTTAAGCTTCCACCCTCTACTTTCTATCTCCTCCTCCTCCTATGCAAGGTGTTCCCCAACTATCTCTTCCTGCACTCTCTATACATCTTTTTATATCTCCCTCCTACGGTGGCCCTGACAGCTCATCATACTGCATATGAGATATGTATGCAAACCAAATACAGAAACACGCTGCAAATACAGAAAATACAACCAAATACAGAAACACACTACAAATACAGAAAACACAACCAAATACAGAAACCTGCCGTAACAATAGAAAACACAACCAAATAGAGAAACACGCCACAAATACAGAAAACACAACCAAATAGAGAAACACGCCACAAATACAGAAAATACAACCAAATACAGTAACTTGCCAAAAATATGGAAAACACAACCAAATACAGAAACCTGCCGCAAATATAGAAAACACAACCAAATACAGAAAGCATGCTACAAATACCGGCAGGCAGATACAGAAATGTGCTTGTGTTGTCTGTATTTGGCTTTGTTGCCTTTTATTTACAGTGAGTTTAGATGTGTTGTAAAATTGGTGTATATGTTTTTATACGATACAACTTTATAGTCAGGTTGCACTGAAATTCATTTTGCATCCATATGCAGCTCAGTTTGAGAAAAAGTACACATACAATAGACAAGTGGACGTTATGCCTCCGCGCCGGCAGCACCCGTGGCTAGAGACATCATGTTTTTGGGTTGTCTGTCCGTCCGTCCGACCGACCCATTCTCTTGAATGCAAATTTCCTCAGATTAGGCACAAACGTCCGCTTGGACTCGAGGATGAACAGATTACATTTTGGTAGACAAAGGTCAAGGTCACCTTGACCTTACGTCCATCCCATTTTTGTGAAAGCGATCTCTCAGGAACACCTTGTGGGAATTTCATTGCATCTGGCACATATGTCCACTTGTACTCAAGGATGAACAGATTAGAATTTGGTGGTCAAAGGTCACTGTGACCTCACAAAACACGTTTTTGGCCATAACTCATTTCTTATTCATATCTCATTTATATGCTAAATATGACAATTTCACGTGTTTAGCAGGATAAAATTATGACGTGATGATATTTTGGACAGACATGGATGTAAACTGCGACTCGACTTGTTGGCGGGAACATACAACCCTGAGGCTGTAATGCTAGTTTTCATGTGATTGTGTTTTTTGCTTTATTTGTTTTCTTTCTCTGCAGTGCATTGGGCTCTCAGGGCTACTGTAACTTATCCCACTCCAGCTTCACTCTGCTCTTCATACATTCAACAAATGGTCTCATTTTCAGTGCCTTGCTTTCTATGAACAAAGTGGAAAGGGATCCTACTGTATCCATTTGCATAATATCTTGTGTTTGCACAGCTATTGGATGCCAAGTTCGTCAGTGTCTGGCACAGTCATACTCAAACACACTTTTCTATAAGTGAGGGCAGATGCGGAGGAGCTTTAATGATGGCTCAAAGCGCGGAGCTGAGTGAATCGATGGTGGTGGGTGCGTTGACGCGTGATGAATTGAAGAGTTAATCGGTCTGACGTCTCTAATGGCCCGACATAGGAATGAAAAATAAAAATAAATTAGTGGAAAGAAAGCCTTAGTCTGTATCCATCTGCCAAGGCCTTTTGTGGTATTGATTTGCCCGAGGCACTTAAAGCCTGATGCATTGTCAACATAGCAATCTATTGCCCGTCTGAGTGCACAGTCACAGTCTGGCTTCCACTGGGCTCTGGCATAGATAACTAGACGTAGTAAGAGTGGGCGAAACAGTGGCTAACACACACACACGCACACACTCACACACACACACCGTGTCATATACAGTCACAACTTTCATCTTACTGGTAATGCAGTCCAACCCTCAAGTCCAGAGTTTGCAGTAATAAGTGAAGAGTTGCTGGTGGAGGGAGCGACTCGGGCTCTGCTGACTGTAATTACTACTCGGAAACCCAGAATGACTTTGTTGCACTCTGGGAGGCCTCCCGATTCACTTTGAGGCTCTGCATGCTCCCGGCTCATTTAGATGACTGAGTGAATATTTAGGCTGCGTTTAGGGACTCCTGCAGCTGCCATATGGATTGATAAAAGGGACAGCAGAGGGATTTATTCATGTTTTTTTTGCACTGTATGTCTTTGGTAAGCCAGACTTATTTAAAGACTAAACTAAAAGAAGTTTTATTGCCATTTGAAAGTGCTTCAAAAGTGAGTTCTCACCTATGGATTGTAAAGTAGCAGGCTGTCTCTTCTCTCCCTATGAGTCTAGCTTTAGTTGTTTTAGCAATGAGCACATAACCCTCAAGTGGCGCGCAAGTACTTTATTTCCTGCTGTTCTTTAGCTCGTGTGTCATTTTTTGGTGTTTAAGTTGCAATATGTGTTGTTTAAACTGTGTAATTTAACAATGACGTACGAGTTGAATAGTGGCTTTCCCCACTTTATACTGCTGTGTCTTTGAGTCGGAGTGACAGCTCGTGCACTGAGGTTCAGTTCATAATGACGGGTATCCTGTCGCTTCTCCAGTCCTAAAGTCTGTAGGTGTAAATGGAGGTTAGAGATAGTTGCATTTGCTATGTTGATTTCAGTGGAGACTTTTGGTATCCTGTGGTTTAAATGCTTTTAAAATTCTGTTGACTGTATGTTACAAGAATAACAGGCAGTCGGGTCTTAATCTGTGTGTCTGTGTCTCTTAAAAAATGTGCATGTGGACTGTATGGGTATAAACAATCTGGAGGCATGTGTAACAAATTTACCTTTTAGCTGCAAACTGTTTACTACTACAAGGTCAAGAATGATCAAATCTGGAGGTTATAGATGGTTAAACAGTTTTCAACAAACATGCAAGAAGTCAATCAAGTTTAGGTTCCCCAAATTCAGTCAGCAGATTAACAAAATAATGCACCAAAGATGCTAAGAATGAGCTCTTAACACATTTGATCTCTGAGTTATCTGATAAGTCTTGTCCACCACCAGAAAGCCGAAGAGAAAGAAGCAAATTGATTGTAATTGAAGTTATGAGTTTACCACTCAATCTAATGCTATAGAAAATGCCTTGGCTGTGTTAGTAAGAGTTATCACAGTATACCCAGACCGTTCTCATTCCCAGGGCATCAAATACCGACACTTTGTCACGGCCGTCGACGTGAGATACCGCTGCACCCTTAAGCACCAGTATGAGACCCACCAGGCTTTCAATTGACTACAATGTATAACCATCCGCGACAACAGTAAATGCTCCGAGAAAGTGCTGTGGTGACGTGGCTTAAAGGTCCCATATTATAAAGAGTGAGATTTTCATGTTTTTTTATTATGAAGCAGGCTTATGTTCTATATAAATACTGTGAAAGTATCGAAACGCTCAATCCACAGGGAAATACACACAGCTCGTATTCAGAAACTCTGCATTTCAAACAAGCTGTCAGGAGTTCTGTCCATTTGTGATGTCACAAATATACAATATTTAGAAACTTTACACAGATTTAAACGTAAACATTCTAAATGTGTCCCAGTTTATTCCTGGTTGCAGTGGATTATAAATGTCATCAGCTGACAGGAAGTACACATGGACCCAAGCTGTTGCCTAGCAACGCAATTCTGTTGCAATTTCGTTGCAATTCCGTCAAAATTCGCTAAAATAGAGCGTTTAAGACAGAGGGTAAATACAGGCATATTCAGGCTGACAGTATGAGGAAAATAAAGGATTCTTTGAACATTACAGCATGTAAACATGTTCTAGTAGAAACACAAAATACAAGTATGATCCTGAAAATGAACATCATATGGGACCTTTAAAGAGCAATATTCAGCTGTTCATGTCCTGTGTGCTAAGTTTCACTTTGACGTAACAATCAGCCGTTCGTTTGTGTCACGTGTTCACAACGTTCAGTTTCATTTTCATGTTACAAGCATCACAGTTTTTCTGCCTAAACCTAAATGTGACGGCAAGAGTAACTCTAGTGGTTTTGATGCCAAAAATAAAGTGACGCCTAGGGGCGCGACAAAGAGGTGGTATGTGACGAGTTGGAAGAAATATTAGATTAACATTTAATTTGGTTAGGGGCTGGTCGATGATAGGGATAGGATAACTTGTTTTATTTGCCAGAATATTAGATTGCTAATATGTATTGCATTGTCTATGATTTACCTTGGGAGTGTGGATATGTCTAGCAATCCAATCTATTTCTGAACATTGAGACATCACTGCGATCAAACACAACTGAAACCACAAAACTGTCAGGTGGCTGCGTTCCATTCAGATCTGTTCAGGCCTGTGTTGTTGCAGAAATTGGCATCTGTGCCTCTTAGTTAGTTTTCCCTGTATGACCCGTTGCTTTTCATTACAAAACAGTGGGTTCTAAAGAGCTTGTTTTTTTTTTTCATTCTGAGGGGCTTATATCAAATCCTGATGTTTCCCTGTTAGTGTTCTAGAGAGAGAGAAATGTTCTGCTAATAAATTATATTATAGCTGTTAATAGAATTCTGTGGGGAAAAAAATACCACGAAACAAAACTGGCCCAGAAATACAAGAAAACCTTCCTGATTACCATTTTAATGGCACGTTTCACAATGGAGCTTTCTTTTAAACGTACAGTGGAATTAATTGAAAATCTGTGCATGTCTGTTCTTGACAGGCCTTTTGGACCCCATCCCTTTAATTTCCTTCTTTGTCTGTCTACCTGCCACTCAAGATGTAATGGTCTGTAGTCATTTAATCTATCCATTGTCTCCACAGGTCATCTTTGAAGCGACCGTTTCCGAGGAGCGACAGGGCTACATTGCCTTGGACGACATTGTGCTGCTCAATTACCCCTGTTGTAAGTACCCGCTCTACACTGCTCATAGCATACCTGCTGACCTTTTCTGAGCCCAGGGAAAGTGGCCTGCTGAACAAACCAAAGCCTGGGGCCCAGGAAGCTTCCGGAAAAAGTTTCCCGGAAGGTGATTGAAGACTATGAGGCATTCCGGGCTGACAGTGGGGGGGGAACGGAGGCCAGTTTACCTGGTACCTGTCCGAGTCTCACAGCCACAATACCGCAGCAGGAGGCTTCACTTTTGTCTGGGCAGAATGGCTGACCTTTTCCTCTGATCGCTCCGCTCCCAGCTGGGTGCTTTTAAAGCTAATGTGATGTTACAGGCAGGGAAAGCACAGTTAGTGGTTGTACTTTGATCCTCTCTGGGAGTTTTTTTTTTCCATTGTCATCACTGGGATATCAGGGGGTTGGAGCTTAATGGTTGGCGGTAATGTTACGTTCTGTTCTGTTACGTTTACCTTTATACCCCCCCCTGCAGCCCTTTTGGTACACAGGCTCTGTGTAGATGTTCACTCTTTCACTGATGTGCAGTTCCCGAGATGATTAGCTCCATTAGACGCCATATACAAGCTACATCTGATCTGATTGGTCTTCTTGGAAGTAGTCGTCATTGTCGAAGCTGCACTGCCCCATGCTGACTTCCAGAAAGAGATCTAACATGGTGCCAGGACAGAAAGTAATATCATTCACTTGAAAATGGGTCATTATTGTCTTTTTTTTATTAAATAACAGGTTTTATCCATTTAACAGTTTACCAGTTGGACCAATTATTGTGATATAACGCGGAGAGTTTGATTACATATTACTCTATAATTAGGTGGATGTTGGTGGAATTCCATTAACCTAAATCAAGTATAATGCAAGGTTTTAATTAGACTCCACACACATATATATAGATAATTATGTTTTTGTTGTCATTATTATTGATGTAATATTTGTGTGTTGAGTTCCAATTGTTTCAGTGAGGGTTTTTATTGCGTCTTGGTGTTCTAATTACAGTTTCAGAGGCAGACATGAAATGAAAAGCTGGAATCTTGTAATGTTTTAAGGGTTTTATAGCATATATTTGCACCAATTTATATATTTAAGTGGTAGTTTGGGTGTTTTTGAAGTGGGGTTGTATGAGGTACTTATCCATAGTCAGTGTATTACCTACAGTAGATGGCGGTCGCCAGTTTTGAGAACCAAACCGGAGTACCAGCACGGGAGCAAAGTAATGTACTGCTGTGGACGGGGCTGATAGCAAAACATATTTTCGACAAAAAGGCCCACCTAAAAAAATCAGTTTAGAGTAGAATATTTTCACAGCTTTACCTTACCGTAAGACAGCCCTTTCCGACTGGGAACTGAAATTGTTGTATCCATCTATGCTCTTGCCAAAGCCACTCCACTGAAAAAAACTGTAATTTTACCTTTGTTTGTGCTGTTGTGTGACTTTGGTGAATCCAAACTAACCAAAGTCACACAATAACACAAACCAACGAACCGATCAAGTATTGATACATTTTTTTCAACGTAGTCTGGTTGTTTTGGCGAGAGCATAGATAATGACTTCAGTTTCCTGTCAGAAACATAGAATCAGTTTTATTCTCCAAGTACATACATACAAGGAGTTTGACTCTGTTTTTTATGCATCTCTCTAAATGTACTTACACAGAAATATAAATTACAGCTAGGGACAAGGTGTATATATTAATATTATATAAATGTGTATATACTGTATATAAAGCACTAATGACCAACAATAAAATAAGAAATAAAATAAAAACATATAAGTCAAGTGCTCTTTAGGTCTAAACAATACAAATAATGCAAAGAAATAAACCAGAAAAAATATTCTAAATATAGTGTACACTTCAAAACACCCAAACTATCCCTTCAAAGCTGCTCTAATCAATATTTGTATATTAACAGTGGATGAGATGACTGTGTGACAGATGTTGCTCGTTTTGACGAATCCACTTATCTGTAATATTATCTTGTGAGTTATCTGTAAACTCTGCTTTTTTTCCCTCTTACTTAAAGTGGCAGTATATATATATTTTGGCATCATGGGGCAAAAATTCCATAATAACCTTTCAGCATATTGTAATTCAAGTGTTCTGAGAGAAAACTAGACTTCTGCTCCTCCTCATGGCTCTGTTTTCAGGCTTTAAAAAACTTGGTGTTCCTTCACTAGATTTCACAATGGTGGCGGCTTATTTGTCATTTTACAGCTAAACCGTGCACTACAAGATGATTCTGGAAACATTTGAGGAGAGAAATAGGCATTAACGTAACATAATATTGATTCATATTTGATCAGCGGTGCCTAGTTTGACCGTTTGGTCGGAGTTCACGACTGATGACAACCGGCTCTCATAGACAGCAGCTGGACAGCAGACCTCAGATCAGCTCTTACTGCTTGTTTTCCTCCGGTCTGTGAAATCTTGCAGATACCATTAGGAGCACCGGAGGACACCGAAGGGACAGAGGAACATGATTTTTTTCAGGTTACCTGTTTTATGTACTACTGTCACGATATAGCGACCGTTTTATAAAAATAACTTTTTTTAATCATATTTGCTCCAATCTCGCCTACTTCAGCTTTAATTCAGTTTTTTATGACCCACAAACTCCGTTCTTATCAATCCCGTTTTCAGCTGCAGCAAGAAACTGTTTTCAGCGAGAAAGCTTGGATGAACCCGCTGTATGCTTCCTACCCGGCACCAAAAAGGCAGGCAGGCAAAGTTTGTGGTCTGGTGAACATAATGGAGCATCCAGCAGCTTGAGACCCAGTTGTATTTCTCAGAGGTTGGCAGAGACCAAAACAGAGCTAAAAAGGAGAGTGTTTATGTGTTAAAGAGGTCAACCCATTATGCTCATTTTCAGGTGCATACTTGTATTTTTGGTTTCCACAAGAGCGTGTTTACCAGCTGTACTGCAGCACCTCTTTTCACCCTCTGTCTCAAACATTCTGTTTGAGCTTGGGCTTTGTAACTCAGCAGACCTTTTTACATGCACAGAAACACTATAGAACACAATAAAGGAAAGGGGAAAAGCACAATATGTCCTCTTTAACAACTCTTAATACGTCATATTTCGTGTATTTAGCTTGTTCTGCTGCCCCAATGTGGCCAGAAAAAAAAAATCTAAATCCACTCAGCTTTTAACATCAGCTTATATCCAACAATACTGACATTGGTATAGTTAGTATTTCTGTCAAACCTCGCTGCTTAGATCCACGCTGGCCTTCTGTGAGAACGGTACTATTGTCTCGTAGCCGCATAAATGTGGGGAAATGTTAATGAATGATAATGTAGGGGTTTTTCCATTAGCTCATGAAATTCAGATCTCCTTTTCTGGCTCTGCTGGAAAAAAATCCGGCAGGTCGCACGTTATAAATCATTGAATCCTCACTGCAGAAGGAACTGGAATAACCCTTTCTCAAACCAGCATATATCTTGTCCTTTTTTTTCTTTACCCAAGCTCATCTCAAAGTTTGCCACTTGCCCTCTGTCACCCTATCCTCAGTGGAGCAGGATGCGTTTCCATGGTGATTTTTTGGATGGGTAGGTAGCGTTGCCAGGGTCCCTCGATATGTGACTTAGGGCTTGTTGCAGAAGGTGGCATTTGAACCCACCACATGCCTATTAGCTCTCATTAAGGGACAGCGTCTCTGCCAGGAATTGCTTTATATATATATATGTACACCGTATACATGAATTCTTCGAGCACAACTGAAGTGTACTACACATGTACACACTCATCTACTAGTACGGAAAAAAGCAGACGTGCACAATCACTATTCTTTTGTAGCAGCTGGTGTAGCTGCAGGAGCAGTCACCCGTAACGACCCTTAAAAACACACACAGACACATAAAGATGTAAGTAAACATTAGTAAGCTGGCATAAATTTCCCCACAGACAGCGAGAATAATGGTATGCCCCCTTAGGAAAGATTCAAGACAAAGACAACTGCTATTCGGTTTGAATTCCCACTCATTTGACATTTGTTTTCCTCTGGAGTCCGCGTCTTTATTCTAAACACGTGTTTCAGTCAAGACCGATCTCGCCTGCATCGAGAATAAGAAGCAGCATTACTAATTTAGAGAGCCGACATCTGAGACAGTCGGGATGCATTTGAGACTCACATTACCTTGGCTACATTCATGTTTAGCTGTATTAATTAAGGCTAGACAGGTCACACATCCACACTGCTGGGCGTTTAGATTTTAAATTACATTTTCTCAGTCACTATTAATGCAACTGACTCATCCTCAAATGACTTCTCCTATAATTGGGGCTGTGAACGCTCCTCTTTAAAAGATGACTTGAAAGTTTATGCTTATTTTTCTCCAGACAAAATACTCTGACTGACAACCACAGCAAACGTCTACTAGGGTGTGTATACTTTGGTATAGTTTTCTTTCTTTGCTTCTGGTTTGCAAAGTTTGTAATGCATACAAGGTTATTGCATTTGAAATGAGTTAGGTGTTGTTTGATAAATGCACCTGAGGAAATTTGTCAGCGCAGAGCCTTCTCTTACAATGCTTACAAAAAGGACTGCCGAGAGGAAAGAGAAAAATGAGCAATAGGTAAAATGTGAGATGCAATTTCCATTGTCCCGTCCTCAGCCAGATGTTGCTGTTGGTTACTGTGGAAACCAAGGATAAATGTGGGTGTTGTGTGAATAGTGCCAGTCTCTCCAACAGAATTTGATTTTATTTTGTCCATCACGCTGGTGTCCAGTAGAAACAATTTGCCCAGAACATGTGCTATTTACACCACAGCAGGAGATCCCCTCATTGTGGGGCATCGCTTGTATGATGGAGGTTATTATTTTCTCATTATATTATCATTTTGTTTCATTGCCGGAGAAATCATTCCAGTGTAGTGTAGGAGGCTCTTGGTAAAACAAGAGTATTGTGTTTTCAGTAGTATGTTTTTTTATTTACAGGGAGTCCATGTTCTTGTGGCTTCAAAGCTGTTCAGGAGATTCAGGTTCAGTGATAAAAGTGAAGCAAATGATCCTTTTCACTATAGTGGATAGATGAACAGAGCTGTTGTTAGCTTCCCATCTGTCACATTAGAGGATCTATTTTAACCTCAATCTGTGTTACGTGCAGCTGAGGAGTTGTTTTTTTGAAGAAGAGTTTGCTTTACCACAACGTCTTCTGGCAAGCTGCAGAGTCATTATGAAAATTGTGGGTTTATATGACACGAGTAAAGTTAGATGAACTTGTAAATGGGTGTTTCTGCAACTACGGTCACTTTTGACTCTCCCAAATAAAAAAATTAAAAAACTTCAATTAATTTTAATTTTAACCATCAGAGTATGTATTGTAATAATTACATATAGTGGATACGATTTTAATGCTTATTTTTCATGGTTTTCATCACTTGTTCTTACTAAATGTCCTTACCGCAACATTACAATAATGTTCAATTTATACATTCATTTCTATAATATTTTGAAGACATTCAAATTCATTTCTATCAAGCTTTGTGCATCATTGTAAATATTGACATAAAAACATCTTTTGCAAATAGTGTTGAAAAATGTAGACAGTAACCATAGATTGTCAGTCTTCATACACATAAAATATAAATATGTTGTGTTTTATGACAATTCTAATGTCTACACCTAAAGCTGTTGTGGTGAAGCCATGTTGTGGAAATTACATTTTTGCAGATAAATGGCAGCTAGCGAGGTCTGCCACGTTAGCTTTAAATCTCAGGTATCTCAACATTGAGAAGACAGTTGTGATACATGAAGAAAAGTGGTGTTTGCACCCATAAAATGTGTCATAAATATTATTAAATAACATTATTTAGTAATTACTTTTTATGTCAAGATTTATCAAGCATTGCACTGCAAGTTTTAACATAAATTCAAAATGTCATTGCTGCTAGCCAGCGAAAACTAACATTATCTGATAGAATTTGATCTTCAAACACTAACTGTAGAACAATAACTTATATTATACACTGCAACCGGTAATAAACTGAGACGCATGTTTAACTTTACAACTTTGAAATGGTCTATACATTAAAGTACGTTTACAGTACAGACGCATTCATTACTTGCTTCTAAGTTACTGACGATAGAAAGATGAGTAAGCTAACCACTTTTTGATATTTGTAATGAATCTAGCTGTCTTGGCCAAGATTATCTTTATACGTCCACGGGCCAAGGCCAAGGGTAGCGAACGGCTAACGTTACTTCACCTGCGAAACAGGAAACAGTTCAGCTAGCGAACTTGGTTTTTAGCTAGCTAGCTGCGTTACAATTAATGAACAAAACCAGCCAGTTGAGAAAAATAGTCGCTGACCTGGTACTAACACGCACCTTGACGTTATGTAGGAAGCAGTTATTTATTGTTATAAAATGTAAATGTTGTACTTCTTTAAAGCAAACGCAGTAGCTGTCTGTTAACGTTAGCTTGTGTTAGCATGAGATGACGATAGCCAGTTGCTAACCTCATCTGTAGGAATTTGATTTTAACCGTAATACACTAAAGTTAACTTACTATAGAAGAATACACGTTCTCAGTCATAGCCTTTTGTTTAACTATAACGCTAGTAGTGATTTAGCAGGTTTGTTTATATGGTTAAAATAGAGTTAATGTGAGGTTTTAGTGTTGTATAGCCGGCTAATGCTGGTTCAGACATTTTCTGCCCGCCAAAGATACAACCTTAAATCTAAATATATCTCTATTATATATTAGCACTAATATAATTACTACCAGCTGTGGTCCAAAAGCATTATAAACTCTTTGAAACTAGTTTCAGTAAAACTTTTGTCTCATGTGAAGAGTAAGAGAACCATTTTGGATATTGTTGCTACACTTATGTGCCAACTTTTAAATTAATATTGGAGTGCTAGAAATGCTTATAGAAAATGCTAATATTCCAAAGATAATTGTTAGATAGATTCAGTGAAGACCACAATACTTTTTAGTTAATGTAATGAATTTTGGAGCTTGACATATGGCCAAGCAAAGCATTAGCGAAATTGCTAAGTACCACTTCAAAATAGGTGCACAGTAATGAGAAAAGGGTAACGTTTTTCCTACAGCAAATACCTGATGCTTTATAGCATTCTTAATAGTGAGCCAAGACACATTTTGATACATTTTCAAAGTAGAAAAAAAACACAGATGTAAATAATAAAATGAATGGTGGCTGTATTTCATGTAGCTGCTTCAGTTTTTATGGTCCTGGTTTTGTGCGTGCTTGATCACTGTCACGCTCACTCATCATGGCAGACTGAAGCATCCTTGATGTTATTAGTAACAATTGTGCTTTTCAAACTATGCAAAGACAAAATGATTATCATGAGCTGCTTCTTTAAAAAATATTCTTATAAAATCACATTTTGAAGCACGCACTCGCTCACTCACAGACATTTTTGAGGACTTTATGTGGAGCTGAATAAAAAAAACTCCCCCGTTAGTTCCTGCTTGTTAGAAGCAGTGAAATATTTTTTGTCTGCATTGCAGTAAGTCACACAACTCATAATGTCAGCCTGATGTATTAATGATACACACACATACTGTGTATATATAGCATCTTTGTGCTCTGCTACTTGCTTATTGATCAGAACAGAGCTGAAAATGACAACACGACAATGAAATTATCCCCTGCTGCTTTGATCTGAAAACAAAGTAGCGGGGGATCCAAACCAGAAATCAGAATCAATGGAACTGACAAGCAGAGAATTACACTCAAAGACAAGAGAAGAAACATAATTTACTTACTGTACATATGATTTTGAAGATTGTTTTTAAAAAAGTATTTGGAGGACAATTTTCTAGAAAACTATGTTAACTCGCCGTGTGGAGTTTTTGGACCATTTAAGGCACTATGGGGCGATGTTTTCTTTATATCTCATGTTCTACTAGCATAGACCAGCATTCATGCTATTCTACTGATTGACAGTGCCAACAAAAAGCAGGGAAGAAGAAGACTGTGTACAATGTGCAATAATCCTATTTGTAAATGTTTAAAGAGGAAAGAAATGCATTCAACTGGTTCATTCGACCTTCAGGAAAAAAACACAATATGTTTTGGTGAGAAAAAACAGATAGAAATTGAAATGTGTTTAAGAAAACTCCACAGGATACCTTACCATAAATAAGCAGAAAATATGGTGCACTATATTAAATGGCTACACTGTGGATGTATCACGACTGTGTGGGCTACCATATGGTGTTGCACATATTACAGTAAACAAATGTAATGCTGTTTGTGTATACAGTGAGTGGTGTGATTAACTGCGGGGTATGTCATTTGATAAACACAATGCACATGCATTTCAACAGACGCGTATTTAAGCATTCAAGCAACAGCGTTCAGTTGGTAGAACCGGGGCTCTTTTGCATCTCAGCTTTTTGCCGTTTCATATTTTATCGACATTTATTTTTGAGCAAAAGCAGTCATAGAAACACAGGATAAGGATTTACTTGTCCTCTTGACAGGGCTTTAAATAATAATGCAATTCAGCCTCTAGATTCAGACGCATCCTAATAAATGTGTAAATGAGTACAGTATTTGATGCAGCAGAAAAACAACGTCTCTGTGATCGTAGGCAACTGTGTCTTTGTCAAACTGAATGGAGAATGTGTGTATGTCTGAGTGAGTGTGTGTGTGTGTGTGTGTGTGTGTGTGTGTGTGTGTGTGTGTGGGGTTAATCTTCAAAAAATATCTGTCTTGATAAGTTATTTAGTCTCATTTCATATGCAGCCTTGTGATCTATATTTCTTAATACAAGTGGAAAGTTGAGCTAATGGGGGTGAGAGATGATTCAACTTCCGAAAACAGCTTCAGTTGATATCTTAAAATTGATAAAGTGAGTTCATTAAAGGTTTAATGTCTTATTTAGGAGAATATTTTTGCACTGTATGGATATATATATGTTCACTATACATGACTGTGCTATGCAGTCATGTTTGTGAGGGTATATCCATGCCTGTACTGCTGCTGAATAAATTACAGCTCACATCTGTGTGTTCAACATATTTAGACAGGGACACTCGGCTCCAGATGTGACACTTTCATCACTGTGTGTGTGTGTGTCTTGTGTGTGTCCTTCCACAGACAAGGTGCCTCATTTCTCTCGGCTGGGTGACGTAGAGGTGAACGCCGGGCAGAATGCCTCATTCCAGTGTGTCGCCACGGGCAAAGTATCTGAGACTGAGCCCTTCCTCCTGGAGGTGAGAACAAGATTTGTGTGTGTGTTTTTTTTTTTTGTATTATCTTTGCTTTAACAGTCATGCCAACATCTCAGCACCTGGATAATAGAACAGGACTGGAGACTGTAGGAAGAAGAAGAAGCAACACAAAGGATAAAGAGAAAGACGTTTTACATGTTTGGCATTTAGCTGACAGTCTTATCCAGAACAGCTTACAGTGGTTACATTTGCATGCACGGCTGCTGGCTACGCTCCCATTAAAGTCTTATTCAGGTTGTTGTTTACAGGAGCTTTTCATACTGTCACTGAGTCGACATCAGTTAAGGAAATATTCCTGTCCTCAGATAACATTTTACACCAGCTATACAGTGTGGAAAATCATTTACTCACTCATGACCCTCTTCTTTGACTAAGCGGTGACTCATTTTTCATACAGGCCAAAGCCAAAAAGGTCCCTGTAGTAGTTACTGTTGTACGTATTTTTCTTTGGACAAATTTAAAATCTTTGAGGGAGTGCATGCTTCGATAATCTGTTTCAGGAAATTTGATTTCCGATTTCGTAACCAGGTTTCTCAATTAGTTTAAGTGCGTCCTTACCTTGCTTGTTCCATGTCATGCTTAATGACTACTAGGTGCTACTGTACTCCAGAGGCCTGTGCGCTTGGTGTGCGGATCGTAAGATAGTATTACGCAAATACGAAGAAGTTAAAGTCATAATCCAGGCTAAAAGCAACACAGTTTAAACTGACAAATGCATAAAGGATAGCTGGCACAACAATCGCAGACGGTGTGAAACAGACTTGGGAGCAAATAAAAATAAATGAATAGGTCAGAGTTGTGCGTTTACAGTCCCGCAGACTGTATGCAATGCCTTGCGTTACTTTGCTACCGGTACTTTTATGTATGCTGTGGGTGATTATAAGACATGAAAGTAGGTACATACTGTTTGAATTATGTTCTTATATTTATTTGTTATTTGCCCCCAAGTCTCTTTCACAACGCGGGGGTCGGGGTTCAGCTAAAAGAAGGTTAAAACAAGTGTCATACACGCCACAGTTTACCTAAAGGGAATAATAACCTTTTATTCTATTCTATAAGCAACATATTAATTTAATGGAATATACAAAGTAATTATAGTCAGATCTATCTTGTTCTAGATGGGGCAGCAATATTATAAGTCTGTTAATTTACGCATTCATACATCGGCAAATTTTTCTTTTGCCAGCAGTTCTTCCTGCATTTGGCAGCTTCAACTGTGTTACTTTTAGTCTGATTAGGTGTTTAACTTCTTCGTATTTATTTAACATTATAGTGGGTAAAATAGGCTGGAAAGGTGCATTCATTTGCATTTTCTTTTGCAGATTTTCTTGAAATTAGCATTAACATTTGGATTGAAACCTGTCGAGACGTTCCGAGGTAGTTGTTCCACGTCTGAAATAATTATTGAAGTGACATATCTTTAGGGCTGCAAAAAACAATTATTTACATGATCGATTAATCTGCCAATTATTTTCGAGATTTATCGATTAATTGTTTGATCTATAAAATGTCAGAAAATGCTGAAAAATGTCCATCCCAGTTTTTCAAAGTCCAAGGTGATGTCTTTGCAAATTTCCCCACTGTGGGACTAATAAAGGAATATCTTACCTTAACTTATCTTAACTTAAATGTATTGTTCTGCCACTTCAAAACCCAAAAATATTCAGTTTAATACGATATAAAACAGAGAAAAGCAGGAAATCTCTGTATTTGAAACAGCATTTTTCTGCGGTTTCTGCATGAAAAATTACTTTTAACGATTAATCGATTACCAAAATAGTTGACGATTATTTTTCTGGCCATCGACTAATCGTTGCATCTCTACATATCTTGGACACAACAATTTTTTAATTGAAAGCCTGCATCACAAGCTGGGGGTTTGCAGTTTGAAAGCTGTAGTCATTTACCAGGTGTAGAGGGTTCAGAGGAAAAGAAAAGACGCATTAGTTGCTTTAGGAGTCTGTAGGATACACTGTCATGAAACTAGACTCGTATAAATCAGGATATCTCCGCTTCTGCTACATCATTTTTGCTATTCTTGTTTTCTAAATTCCCCCAACTCAATGGAAGCACAACCCTGAATCTCTATTAATATCAAACAAAAGAATTGCCTGATGACAAAGAGCAGGAGTCACCTCCTCTGACCTCGTGATGAACTGTATACAGTAGTAGTAGTTAAAGGAAATGAGAGCCGTTATCTTAACTGTCAGCATTTTCCAGTCCAGTAATAATACTGTAACTTAATAATCCTAAATAATGCAGTAAGTTTGTGACTCTGTTTGTGTTTTAATGGCTGTGTTGTTGCAGGGAAATGAGTCATTTGGAAGATTATTAAGTTTGCGCCTCTGCTTTTGTAGCTTTTTGATTGTGGTGGCATTTAGTTTACTAAAGCCCCTCAAGTCATTTCTCTCATGCACCGACTGAAAATAGTTTAAATTTTCCTAGTTTGAATATGAGCTAATATTAGTCTTCAAAAATCCATCCCTGAATGCCTCCACTCTTTTCCTCTGGCCTTGAAGCCTGCACATCTAAGTGCTTTTGAAATGATGGCAGCAGAGAGAAGATGCTTTGCAAATGAGATCTCGGTATACTTGGTGATCCATCCCTTGTGTTTCCGCCCGATTTCATTTCGCAACACCCCTCTCTCTTCTTCCGAATTGGAAGCCTTTGAAGATCATCGGCATGTGAAAGAGACTTTTTTTTTTTATCAGTTTCAGAGTTTGTGACTTTGTTGACAGAGCTACACACACACACGAAGTCGCAAACAAACAATACAAGGCTTGTCTTTTGTAATTTGACAGTGTGCTACGGTGAACTTACTCTTCAGAAGTCAACACTCGCTTCCGGCTCCTCCCTACTTTTCTCATTAAGAGAAAAAAAAAACCCTGGTAACGGCAGAAAATAGAGATATATATCGCAATCCATTACAGCCTCTTGTTCCTCCATTTGTTGTTCGTGGCCCGTTTGATCATCACCGCCGAGTCTGCTAATTGCTGCCTTCTCTTTGATATCCGCGGTGCTGTGGAGGTCCTCTCTGGACCAGTCTGGAGCTGCTCACCTCCACACCTTTCCTCTATTTAGATAGTCCAAACAAATTGTTAGCATAATGTTTCTTAATCAATTAGCATCATATTTCTTCTCCCCTGTCCTCTGGCCCACACTTGCAGACGGCTGTCTCAGATGCTATTTACATCTCCAACATCAACGGGTCCAAACCTGAATTAGTTATTGCACCGACTCTTAATTACAATGTGATTCGGGGCTCGCTGCCAGACAGGATATGGCAGCAGACTTGGCTAATGGAGGCATTTATTTTTGCTTTTAAAAGCCTACTTTAATGCTGGATACAGTTTTTTTAGGTGACTGATGTGGAAAAAAAAAATCTAAAATATGGATGCTGTGCTCTGAAAAGGCACTTCAAAACTGAATGTTGAAAACAAAAAAAGTTGAAAAAAACTCCTTGAGCTTTTTTTTTAAATAAAGGGAGAGATTATATTGATACCAAAAGTTATAATCTGTAGCTTTAGGCAGCAGCCACTGTACATTCGCATCTTCTTACAGCACTGCATTTCCTCCTCATCCTTCCCTAAACCAATTCAAACATGCGGATGTCAAACCCACTTACTTGAAAACAGCGAGAGCAGGCGACAGTTTACATAATAATCTGCTTATTCTGAGAGAGAGAGAGCTGCATATATTGTAGCTCGCACCTGGAAGCAGCTCATTGCGAGCGCTGGCCTCGTGTTCCGATGGTCGAGCCAATTGCCAGTGTGCCTGGAGCGCTGACACATTAGCATGGCGAGAGATGAGGAGCTGTCAGCTCGAGCCCCCTGCGCCGGAAACAACAACCCGGGAGGCCCCGTGTCACAGGCCTCACGAGCGAAAACACTATTGTTACCGGTGACATTTATCACGCATTTATTATCTTGCCCTCCCGTGTAGCTAATTCCACCCCTCCTTTGTCTTCCTGTCTGCTTCCTCAGCCTGCCGCCCATTTTTAATCACTTGAATAGACTTCAGGTAAACATGTATGCTTGGGTTGCTCACTCCTGCTCTCTCTCTCTCTCTTTCTCTGTCTCTCTGTCAGCGGAGAAACAGCATGGTGCTGGACACGTCCTTGCTGTCTCGGTTGAGCCATAAACGGCTGATGGCGACTTTCCATGTGGAGGCGCAGCGTGGGGAGCAGGACCTCTACCGCTGCATCACCCTGTCCCCCCGGGGCGCCGCCGTCTCCAACTTCGGAGAACTCATTGTCAGAGGTAAGCTAGATGGAGGAACGCATGACTAATTTAGTGTTGGGCAAGAGTTACCAGAAGGTGTATTCTTCCTCTTTTGGTGGAGGCTAATTAATAATAATTACAATAAACTTTATTTATATAGCACCTTTAATACAAGAAATGCTGCACAAAGTGATTTACAATAAGGGAAATGGACTTTTATTTTTGTTGTATTTTTCTAAACTTATTTGCTTTGTTTTCTTATTTTTGTTTTTTCCTATTTTAGTTATTGTTTGTTTTTCTCCTTATGTTGAGAGGAGGTATATTGTATAAGCCTCAGGCTTCTTCACCTCTCCCGTCACATTTTTTTTTTGTTTTCATTATCTGGATTTTAAAGTTTTTGTGTGTGCAAATAAAATAAATAATTAAATTAACATAAAAACAGGGATAGAATGCCTTAATTGATGTAAAATAGGATGGCAAATAAGACACATTTGATAAAATATGATAAAATAAAGAAACAAGATGAAATAGAATTCATAGAATGCATAACACGAGACGGAAAAAAAAACCCCACTGAATAATAATATTCAGTCCATCAGTGCCCATATTTACAGCATGAATATATACATCAATAAACACTGCGGCAGCATCAAAGGGTGTCCCTTCCTTTCTACATCAGCGGTGGAGATTTAAATCTTTAAGGCAAAGACTCGAAGTTTTCAACTAAAACTTTTTGTTTAGTTTTAGTTCTCAACTAAACAAACAGACAAGACTTATATCTGCTTTCTATCCAACTGCCCAACCATCTAAAATACCAAAGTAACAAAGTGTTAATGGAATTAGTGACTGTAATATAATTACTGAATTTCATATTGTAATCCTTCAAAATCATTACTGAATAAAGTAATCACATTACTCAGTGATGTGTTACTACCCAACACTGAGTTCAACACACTTTCAGGCTAGGTTAAAGGAATAGTTCAACATTTTAGGAATTAGCTTATTTCTTTTTTTATGAGAGTAGAATGAGAAGATCGATACTAATCTGATGTCTGTGCATCAAGTACAGTGCTGGAGTCAGGATGTGGTTAGCCTAGCTTAGCATTAAGGCTGCATTCACACCAGATAACGCGACAACCCCTGCGGCTGCCGCAGCCCAGACAAACTACAAAATGAATGGGAGGATGTGTGTTTTCGCTGCACCGCCAGATGTGGTGTGAATGCAGCCTAAGACTGGTGGCAGGGGGAAACAGCTAGCCTGGATCTGTCCTACATTAAAAAATCTCGACCAACACCGTCAAACTATTTTTTGTCAAGAAATAGGTCTAGGTATCATGTAACTCCCCCTAAAACCAGAATTTAAAAATATAATTTTTGTATTTCTCTTTTTGTACAGGTGAAACAAATAAGACACAACTTATTTTTTTAACTTGGGACAGAGCCAGGCTAGCTCTTTCCCCCAGCTTCCAGACATTATGCTAAGCTAGGCCAACCACATCCTGAACTTAGCTTGATATCCTCATCTCACTCTCAAAAGGAAAGCTAAAAAACATGTTTCAAAAGTCCTAAATTACTCCCTGAAGTACACAGTAACACACATTCACAATGTCTCTTGTTACACATTCTAGTAAATAATGTCACTGTGTAATGTATCAGGGTGCTTTCACAAGCCATAGTCTGTTTGGTTAGTTCCAATCAGAGTGAAATTGATACTTTTGGTCCGTTTTCTATTCTGGTTCTGTTTCACAGTGTGTAAATTAAAGCGGACCAAATAAAAAAATAATAATTTGCTGAGGGGCAAATTTATCTTTTTCATCCCGAGAGCTGCCACTTCTATGCGGGAAATCACAGACTTTGAAATATTGCTGTCGAAGTGTTTTCACTTTGACTCGGCACTGAACTACTGTGCACCACAAATCCCTTCTACTCCAGTTTATCTTGAATTACTTTATAAACGTCACTGTTTTTGTGGAATTTATTCATCATATTCTGTATGTTCTCTTCGGCCCAGAAGTCGAGCAAACATCAGACTTCTGCAGAAGTCCAAGTCAGTCCTCTCCCACTCATGTTAACCTGTCGTTTACGCACAGGTAGCCTGCGTACGGTCCAAGACCACCTCTCACAAGTGGTCTCGGACCGGTTGTTTTGGTCCACACCAGAGTATCCCAGCCCAAAACAAACAGCACCATTCAATTAAAACCCACTAAATGTTGGCTTGTGAAAGCGCCCTCCATCAACCCTCCCGTCACTCACACACATACACACATTTCCTTACATACCACATCATGTGATGAATTCATTTCATGTTCGCCGGGTTGATAAGGAGTCATATTATGCATCAAGGCTGTTTTTTTTATATATATATGCAGAAAGGACAGAATTAGTTATTCAAATAAGCTTTTATTCAGAGTCATTAGAATGGAAATTAAGAATTTCCAACATTCAAGAGTCTCTCTCACTCTCTGTCTCTCTCTCTCTGTCTCTCTCTCTCTCTCTCTCTCTCTCTCTCTCTCTCTCTCTCTCTCTCTCTCTCTTTCTCATAGTCCTGATGTGATTAAAATATTTTTATGACTCAATGCTCTAACAGAGCAGAAATAATGTTATTGAAAGTGTAAAACAAAAAAAAGAAAAATCAATGACAGAAATCCTTGACTTCTCCTTTGCTGGCATGACTTGGCTCTTTTTTTGCAGAAAATGGCACTTTGACTGACTTTCATCAGTGTGTTCAAGGGCAGATTTCATCTATATATTCTTCTGTTGTTTCTAAGTAATATCACTCATAAACAACTGTATTCTAATAGGATTACATATTTAGATATACAGTATAATAACAAGACATTTCTTTATTTGCAGTGCCCCCAACGCCGATCGCGCCCCCTCAGCTCCTGCGGGCTGGCCCCACCTATCTGATCATCCAGCTCAACACCAACTCCATCGTGGGGGACGGGCCGGTCATTCGGCGAGAAATCCAGTACCGGGCCAGCCAGTCCACGTGGACGGAGACTCACGGCGTGGGCTCACTCACCTATAAGATTTGGCATCTGGAGCCGGACACGGAGTACCGCATCAGTGTCCTGCTCACCCGGCCCGGGGAGGGGGGCACAGGAGCACCTGGACCTCCTCTGACCAGCAGGACAAAGTGTGCAGGTGAGTCACAACAACAAATGATTAGAGCGAAGACAAGAACTGCTAATAGCTAATGCTGCATGATAGGGGTGGGAAAAAAATGTATTCAGAATCAATTTTCTTTTTTGTACGATTTTGAATAGATTTCTTTTTTTTCATACTTTATTTTTTCCCTTTTTTCGAGGTTGTTCTCATATATGCAATTTACAGTTCGTAAAATAACAATAGTTTATAAACCAATTTTTTAAGTAGTTGAGCTTAGAGACGAACACAATAAGTACACTAGGGAAAACAACTTCAGCATTCAAAATTGAAATAAAATTAAAAGAAAAAATAATAATAATAATAATAATAATAATAATAATAAAAAGAAAGAATAATAAAAAAAATTGTAACATTAATACAAATAAAATAAAGTAATAATAATAAATTAAATCAACAAATAAGTTAATAGAAAAAAAATGAATAGATATCAATGCCAGAATTGATATATTTGCTTCATTTGAGTCTATGTGGAGGTAGAAGAAAGTTACCGCTTCTATTGTTATAGTCTGAGTAACGTGACGTCATATCCGTTATCCGTATCCGTCAACCAAAACAAACCGCAGCCGGCCGCAAAGAGCAGAGACCAACTAATGGGGAGATAAGTGTATGGTCCCAGCTCTAGTTGCTATGACAGCACTAGTGTAGTATACTGCAAGCTGAGGACTTCAAGCGTCAGTACCAAACAACAAACAGAAGACCATCTGGTTGCTCCTGCAGCAAACACTGTTTTCAGAGTCTGTTCCTGCTCTGATGCTCTGAGATCCACACGAGTTCTGAGCTGAAGCTGAGCAGCCGCATCAAACTGTGTTGACGCATCACTTAACAACTTGTAGTTTGCCTGCAGCCACCGAGAACAGAAAGGTGCGTTAGTTGTCATCTACAGTCTTTTTACATGCAAGACAAGGATTGTGTGAAAAACAGCAGATAATGTGTGAAGATTCCTATTTGAAGGGGTTGATGTCCGGTCTGAACCCGGCTGTAGAAGAAAGTTTAGCTCAAGCTTTCGTGTAGTATTGAGGTTCTGGTGTCGTGCGAGCAGAGGACACGGTCCCTCTCGCCACCTCTCATCTGTGTTTTAGTCGCGGCGCTGCTCATCCAGGGTGAAAAAAGACACCCTGCCGCTCTGTCAAGTAGACGGCGTGACGCCCCTGTCACCTGCCACACTCTTTGATCGACTCTCGTCAGTGTCTTCCTCTCGCCCACCTCCTGTCAACTCCCATTGCTCAGATGCAAAGCTTTATCCCCGGGGGGAAGGCAGCAGACAGCAGAGGCCCCTGTGACACAAAACTCTGGATGAATTTGTCTTCCTAATGTGTCACGGAGAGACATTTCTTTTAGCACACTGACTCCCATTTTATGGACAGTCTTTGAGTGTGACATTTCATACTTACTGGTGCAGAGGATTGCAATCCCATGGGCCATTGTTGAGGGTGGCCAGCCACACTGAGGAGGTCCAGTTCAGATGTTAAACGAATGATGTGCGCTTGTGCTTTTTTCCCCCCCATCAAGTGTTCATGCTTTTTGTGTGGTGGGTCATTCTGTCAGAAATCAAACACTTTCTGACCTCACAACTTTCTATTTGAACAGTGTTTTTTTCCTACATGTCAACCTATATGAGAGAGTGTTAGAACATGTTTTGATTCACCAGAATGACCATCCGTTCAGGAGACAGGGGCCCTCAAAGTGGACCCATGATGGCCAACCACCCCTTTCTGATCATCGGAAAGCTAACAAACAATCCACAAATTCAATACAATAAATAAATCTGCACATTTTTGTCCTTGAATCTTAAAAAAAAGTGTTCATTTTTTATTGTGTTATAAGGTGGGGATGTCACCGTAAGGACATTTTCCCACCGCTAAATAAACTTGTGACAACACCGGAAGAACAGATGACGCTCAATATCTGTAGAGAACTACTTTGACCTTTGTTATTGGATGGCTGTGTGTCTGGCCTCTCTGGTCCAGCTTTGGCTGCAGGGCTGCAGGTTTCCTCCTGGTGCCCACTGAGCCGTCAAAACCAGCTGTGACCGATCCGTCCTCCGCACAGCTTCATACCACAAGTTTATAGCACTGGATTTAAATTCAAAATATTGCCAAATAGGCGCTTTTGCTTTGAAACCAAATCCTCCGCCATCGTCTTGTCCGTCAACTCTCTCTCGTCCCGTTTGTGAAATCTGACTTCTGCTGTTCTGTGCTGAGACTCAATACGGAGCAGACACTTTCGCTTTTGTAGCACCCGTCGTCTGACTATGTATTGATAACACGGCGCTGATACACAAAAAATAACTAAATGGGTTTTATTTCTAATTATTTCTAAAAAGCAAAACCACAGTGTGGGTGGCGGTGGGCAAGTAGGTTCAGCACCAGCAGACTTCTGAGTACATATAGGTCAGTCTAACACATGAATCCTTAATGTTGCTTATGGTTTATTGTTTCAACTCAAATATTACTTCAGTTTTCCCCATTTGTTTATCGTCACGACTGAAAAACAGAAAATTAATAGATTCAGAAGTGACTGATTTCTGACCCATTCCTGACACAAATAAGCGACCTTGTTATGAATGCATATGTGCCATTCGTGTATTTCAGCATTCATGCTTCTTGTTTCTTTATTACATTTTTCTAAATAATATTGGCATGTTTCAAATGATTCTGATGGCCTGAGGAAAATGGCAGTGAACATTGGTAATGTGTGTATTTCCTTAAGCCCATTCATTTCAAGGCTTCACTATGCTTAGTAAGTACTGTCTGTCAATTTTCATGGATACAACTAAGCAATGTCATGAACGCCTACAAGGCCACACTCTCACATAAGTGTGTGGTGTTTTCCCCATTTGAACGATTAATTATGTCGACTAAACAACAGAGGCGCAGAGGGCCAGATTTACTGCGGCTTGTGTGCTGGTTAGTCGTGCAGATTCTACGCATTCTGCCCCAAACACAAGTGGTATATTTATCAAACAGACGCAGCAGGCTGGAGTTTGAATGTCAGTTTAGTAGGGATGGGGGAAAAAAACGATTCACTTATGTATCCCGATTTTGAATCGATGTTTAATTCCAGAACCGATATATTTGCTTCATTTGAGTCTATGTGGAGGCAGAAGGAAGTTTTATCGTTGTAGGGTCTGGGTATCATCGGATAATCCGTTTTTCCTTTTGAATTCAGAAAGGAAAAAACGTTTTTTTATTTTTTCGTTTTAAACCAAAAACGAGAAAACGGCCGTTTTCTCGTTTTTGGTTTCTGAATCAAAAAATGAAAAACGAACCCAAACCGGGCCGTTTTTTGTTTTTGCGAATTCCTTTTCTCATTATTCGTTTTTAATTGAAGAACGGAAGTCACGTGGGTTTTTCCTTTTTTTCGTTTTAAACCACAAACGAAAAATGGAATCACGTGGTGCTCTGTTTGTTTTTTGTTTCCAAACGAAAACCGAAAAAAACAAATTAAAAAAACGATCCGATTTAGTTTCTTCAAGTTTCTTTCTGTCACTTTCTGTTTTGAATCGAAGAGTGGAGAACGGCAGTCACGTGACCAGGAAGTGAAGGCAAACATGTCAAAATAAAAGCCAAGAAGATAGTTTGGTCATTCTATAAAAGTGTAACATTATTTAAGCACAGGATCGAGGTAACAGTAGAAGATAAATAGGCTAAATAAATACATACTGTACCTAAGAAAGCCTAATTAATTATATATCCTAGACACCTACACTGTGCCAAAATCATGGAAATTCTCAATAATTAGGCCTGTGCTAAAAAAGCCAGGCGCAAGTAAGCCAAGTGATCTTTGGCCCATCGCAATAACCTCCATATTGTGTAAAACCATGGAATGAGTTCTTGCCAGCCACCTGACCAGCACAGTGGCTACTAAGCTAGATCTGCTCCAGTTCGCTTAAATAAGAGCAACAGAGGCCCAGATGACGCTGACTCTGTTTAACACAGTCACAAAACACCTTATGCATCCTAAAGGTTATGCCAGAGCTTTATTTGTGGATTTTAGCTCAGCTTTTAACTCAATGAAGACGCATATTCTCCTGAAAAGGCTCCTTGATCTCAACATCAACACAGGGTTAGTGTTGTGGATCAGAGGGTCTGTGTCAGGGAGAACATGTCAGACAGGCTGCCCACAAGGCTGTGTTCTTTCCTCTGTGCTATTCTCTCTTTTTACTAATGAATTTATGATCAATGAGAAACATTTTAGACTGTTTAAGTATGTGGATGACATGGCCTTAGTTGGCCTTTTACAGGAAACAGGCCCACTAGGTGAAGCTGCCTATCTGGCCCACACTACAGCCCTTCAGACATGGTGTCACACTAGCCAGCTAGAAATCAATGTGGCCGAGACGAAAGAATTAATCATGTGCTGCACAAAACAACATTTGATCACAGAGCCAGTTTCACTTGATGGCCAACATGTTGAAACTGTGGAACACTTTAAATACCTCGGTACAGTCCTGGACACCCAGGTGAGCTTCTCTGAAAATACAGAGTATATTTTCAAGAGATGCTCACAGCGACTTTATCTTCTAAGGAAACTTAGTGGCCTCGGTGTCAGCCGGCAGATTTTAGAATTAGTGTACAAAACTATTGTTGAGAGTGTTTTAACCTTTAACCTTCCTGCCTGGTACGGTCACCTACACTGTAGATAGAAGAATAAACTGTCTAGGATTGTGTCAATGGCAGGCAAAATAGGTGGTAAACCCCAAAAGCCCTTGACTCAACTTTTTACAGAAAGGACGAGGAAGAAAGCGAGGAGTATCCTGGCAGATAGCTCCCATCCTCTCTGCAGCCAGTCGGGAGGCGCTATAGAGCCCCTCTGGCAACTATACATGTGTTTAAAAAGTCTTTCATCCCAAATACCATCAATATTCTAAACTCAACACAGTGACTGAGCAGATCTGAGCCACAGACACTGACATGAACTGTTTTAATGTGTAACATAACCTGTCTCTGTTTTTTACTAACTGCTGTCTGGTTTTTAATGTCTGTTGTTTTCTGTGTTTTGTGAGCTGAAGACAAATTTCCACCCTGGTGGACAATAAAGTTTGATTGTATTGATCAGTTCATATTGAGGGGCCGTCAGCTTTACAATTTAGTTTGGAGGGAGATTCGGTATCAGTGAAGTAAGTGCATTTTATGAGTAGGCCTTCTGTGACGTTACCCACCACAGGGGTCAGAGGTCACCACTCCTCAATCCCCAAGGATTTTCTTTTCAGTCAAATTTAAAATTTTGACGCATTTATAGATGAAAAGTCAAGTCAATAATCATGATCAATGATAGAGAAGTATGGTTGATCAGCATGTTTGCCAACCTTCAGACATCATAGTCTAATATGAGGATTAATCAGCCTGAGTTCACTAAAAAACTGAAATCACTAACTTTCTGTATTCTGTTTGGTGGTTTATGATGCTTTTCAATCATTTCTAGTCTATTTGGTAGTATATGTAATTTAGTTAATTTGTTCGACATCATGATAATGCTGATTTTTCAACCAGTGGTTATGACATTAATGCCAGCTAGACAGAATAAAGCTCTGTCTGTCATGACAATAGAACTGTACTGAAGGCCTTTCCTTTACTCGGGTGACTCTTTACAGCCACCTGAAGACAGCAGGTATCTGTTAAATCTACAGTATCTGGAGTGATGGAGTGGCCTTCAGTCCAGTACAGTATTGTCATGACAGACAGAGCTTTATTCTGTCTAGCTAGCATTAATGTCATAATCGCTGGTTGAAAAATCAGCATTATCATGGTGTAGAACTTGATGTTTTTTCCTTTCTGAATTCAAAAGGAATAACGGATTATCCGATGATACCCAGACCGTTGTAGTCTGAGTAACGTGGATACGACCTGCACCCTCACATGTTAAATCCAGCGTGGTAAACACTACACATCCGTTAAAGTATGGAAACACTTTGGGTTTCACACATTAACAGGAAAAGCAGAGCTAGACATCACGGCTAAAGCTGCATGCTAACTCTGTCACGGACAGGAAACGTTACCACATTGCGGTAACGTGGCGGTCGAGCAGGCCGTCGCTCTCATCTCCGTGGTCAAATCGGCCGACGCTACAACTGTAGAGCACCCATATACTGACATTTATGTTAAATACATTCGAAATGCCCCGATGGAGCTGACCATGGATGTATAAAGAGAACGGAGCTGACGGGAGAGCTAGAGACGGACTTGGAGAAGTTAGCGGAAGTATACACGTGGGACTGTGTCCGGTTTTCAAAATAAGGTGTTAACAAAGGGAACTGTATATACAAAATACATATATGGAAATAAGATTAATTGGATTCACCAGAAATATAAAAAATGACATATCCCTCATAGATTAAAAAGAAAGTACCACTAATTTGTGAGGGAAATGTCTTTATTCTTTGATTTTTGGGTTAAAAAATTGTTTAATAAATAATTCCTGACAATGACTGATATATTTGACTTCAGGACCTCTCTGACTACATACGTGCTGAAAATCAAAGATTTTTACTGGAGTAATTTAGAGATTTTCCAAAGTAAAAGTCCCTAGAAGTGTATGAATCAACTTTTTCCCCATGGTCTAGTGTTAAAAAAGTTAACAAAAATCGCAATAAATCGTAATATCGAATCGCAATACTTGTAGAATCGTAATACATATTGAATCGGCACCCAAGTATCGTGATAGTGCATATTGTCCCAGCCCTACAGTTCAGAGTGTTGCAAGGTGCTTCTTTCTCCTCATTGCATATGCAATCGACTGCTTCATCCAAAAGTACAACCGGTCCTGTAGGTTAAAGATTCTGTTTTGCTTGTTGTTGTTGATGACGACATATAAACTGTCCAGGAGAGACACACATATAGCAATAAGCACGTCAAAAACTATTGAAAGTTGTATTCCTTTCGCTAGGTCAATCTCCACTCCTCTTTGAAAGCCATTACGGGATAATGTATGAGGTAGATTAAACTGTCACGAAGCTACCGAACATCAACATGATTTAGAGGTTAAATTTCCAGAAATTGATACCTGCAGAAACTCATTCAAAATATGCATGTCAGTAGGCCAAGCCCCATGTGATTTCAGTGGTAAGTACCAGGGTGTGCACTGATAGTCCATCATAATTCCAACATAGCTCCTGGCAGGAGGGACAGGCCTCAGTGGCAGCTCACTGAGGCAGCTGTTAAAGATGAGCAGCATGAGATGAAATGTGCAGACCCATAGGGACTCTTGCTCATTCATCTTTTTCCTCTTCCCCCTGCTCATCTCTTGTCTGGTCTCTCTTTCCCTCCTTCACTCTCTCCGCCTCTGGCTAATCCCTCTGATTAGGCTAATCAAGCTGAATGTCAGTTTGGGGTAGGACTGGTGGAGGACTGGCGGGTGGAGAGGACAGGACAGAGCCTGCTGCTGCTGCTGCTGTAATGATGAGTAATGGTGTCTAGAGCAGAAAGTGAGCATTCAGTCAGTGAGTCCCTGGTGGCAGAACCTGGTTATAGTCGGATTACACTGCTAGACGGAGCTGATGTCGTTAAAAAATCTGACATCCAGCCAGTTATTCTCATGCACCTTTGACATGACGGGTATGATATCGTTTTTCAAAGCTTCATCTTCATCATATGATTGATTGATACTATTCCACAGGAAGATTTTAGCCTCTATCAGTATCGACCAGTGGGATTCTTCCAGATCTGAAAAGTGAAGCCAATGTGGAAGTGTCTTAAACCTGCATTCTTTCTAATGGCCAGCAGGGGGCAACTCTTCTGGTTGCAAAAAGAAGTCTGATTGTATAGAAGTCTATGAGAAAATGAGCCTACTCCTCACTTGATTTATTACCTTAGTAGACATTGTAAACATGAGTTTATGGTCTCAATTGCTAGTTTCAAGTCTTCTTCAATACAGCACAATGTTCATTTAGTAAATTATGGTCCCATTTAGAGTCAAATAGACCATAAAGCAGGGGATGCTTTAGGGCGGGGCTATGATTGACAGATCGCTACTACGGCGTTGTCCGGTCTGGTAAAATTGAAATTTTATCGAAAATTGCAATATGGCTTTCTCTAATTTTTTCAAATGCAGAATGCGCAATATTTGTTAAAGGCGAAATGTGTGTCAAAGTACCATTTTCAATTAAATATTGTAATGCTGCAGATACCTATACATCATATTCTACAGACTTAAGAAAACATCTTTGTTTGGTACAGATCCCCGAAAAAAAATCATGCCATAATCACTTTAATATGTTTTTCAATGAAAATGAGAATAATGATGTAAAATAAATCATTCCCTCGCATATCGCAAATCATATCGCATTGCAATTAGATATTTTTTCAAGGATCGTTCAGCCCTACTTTCGTGTCATTTTTGGTTGCAAAAAAAATCAAGATGGCGATGGCCAAAATGCCGAACCCGAGGCTTCAACACTGCAGTCCACAAACCAATGGGTGACGTCACGGTGACTACATCCACTGCTTATATACAATCTATGGTATCGACTTTGAAGACACAAACTCTGTTTCACCCTTTTGGGAAAGAGCAAACGTCTTTCAAATCAGCAAGAACTCTTTAAGGACATTTCCCTGTTTGTCTCGTCTCTGTCCCCTCAGAGCTGATGTCTCCTCTGTGACATTGCTTCATTCATCAGCTTCAGATCTATGTTTAGTGAAGCAGCAGTAGCTAGTAACCCCCCCCCCCTATCCCAGGCCCCCCAGCAGTCTGTGGCTCTGTGCTGCGTGTCTGTGCCATGCTGACGGCTTTGCCCTCCTCTCGGTTTATCTGATGTCTCAGCAGTACACTTAAAGATCCAGGCCAGGCCACGGGACAGAAATACCCCCCCCCCCGTGTGTGTTTGAAACTGTACATTTGGACATCCGCAATCACAGCTTTCGCACATGACAGCCGTAATTAGGCTTCCCAGTTGATTCTCTGCCAAGGCCGTGCACCGGTCTCCTCCTGAACCTCATTCATGTTAGGAGAGGAGATGTGTTGTGTGCTACTTCCTCAGGCACTTTTATTTTTTCCATTGATTCACCCCTCTGTAACCTCGTGGTGTAAGTTTGTAAAGTCAGCTGCAACTGTTGCTGTCTCCTTTCCCCCCCATCAGTATTTCTCTTTAAAGCTGTACTGGGCTGAGATTTTTTTAGTTAAAAATACACTCGTCTTGTCAGCATAAATCTTAAAGTTGTGCTGCAACAGAGAGCAGCATCTCATCCTCACTAACTTGAAATTAACTGGTTTTCCATCCAGCCCTTTTCCTTTGTGTCAACGTCCAGCGGCAGAAAAGCAGCCAGACATCTGACCAGTCATGTCGTCGTGGGCAGGGCTTTTTTCAAAGTGGGGTCCAGGGACCCCCAGTGGTCCTTGAGGGGGTTCCAGGGGGGTCTCCATCAAAAAGGGGAAATATTTAATTTCACTACAATTCCACAGAGCACAGAGTGCTCTTCCACTCACAGCTTTATATGGCGAAGTGAAAGAGGAATTATGTTGTAGGTGGAACTGTGGAACAGAGGAAAGGTCACAGTTGTTTTTCTTTCTTTTTTGGGGCTTTTCCAAACAGAAGACAGCCAGCATCATACACAGCGCCATTGTAGGTTTACATTCTTGTTCCTGGAAGTCAGTTCCCAGCACCTTCTTCCCAATGACATCATGTGAAAGACGGCAAGCTCTGATTTGTTGGGGACCATCATGTTGTCTGTCATGGAGGGATGCTCTGATACCGATACCAGTATCGGGTATTGGGTCCGATACTGTGCTCATGTACTCGTACTCGCAAAACGGCTCCGATACAACGGCACAGATGCCACTTTACAGCAGCGCGATGTCCTTGGTCTGTGTTTCAAGACGGGTCGGGTGAGTTGCCGTCAACGCCACAGACCCCTGGTGCCTTTTACGTGGGCTGCGGCACGATGCGGTTGGGGCGCTCTGAGGACAGTCCGCCACGGTCGTCAGTCGCACCGGGAGCAGGGAGCCCCGTCACGGTGCGGCGAGGTCCGGGCGGGGAGCGCTGTTAAGCTGCGGCCGCGACCCACCTTCGCCCCGAGCCTTTCCAAGCCGACCTAGAGCCGCTCGTATGCGGGACTCCCCAGCCTGCCGTGTGTCGCTCACACCCTCCAGCTGGCTGTTAACGAGGGTCTTTTGGCACAGAGAAGTACTCGTATCGGTACTCGGTATCGGCGAGTACCCAAATGTAAGCAATGGTACTTGTACTCGGTCTGAAAAAAATGGTATCGGTGCATCCCTACTGTCATGTCTCTTTGATTCTGAAAAATCAGCAATTTTTTACGTGCAACATCATAGATTCACCCAATTTGTCTAAAAGTAGCTCTGGTTTGGAGTATTGACACTGCTTTACTTCCAAGTAAAGCTTCTTCATCACTGTGTTTAACATTTTCTTCTGTGGTCTCTTTGGTTTGCTCTGCAGAAGCTGGTAAACATGACTTCACTGTCTGCACTGTTATTGATATCATTTCTGCTTCCTGTCCCTCTCAGAGCCCATGCGTGCCTTGCGTGGTCTGACGGCCGCAGAGATCCAGCCCCGGCAGCTGGCCCTCCAGTGGGAGCCGCTGGGCTACAACCTTACCCGCTGCCACACCTACTCCCTGTCCCTGTGCTACCGCTACTCCATGCCAACAGGGGGCAGCGGAGGGAACAACGCCACCGTCAGAGAGTGCCTGTCCGTGGAGCGCAACACCTCTCACTTCACCCTGAGAGACCTGCCGCCCTTCCGCTCGGTCCACGTCCGGCTGGCGCTGGCCAACCCCGAAGGCAAGAAGGAGAGCAGAGAGGTCACCTTCCAGACGGAGGAAGACAGTGAGTGGGCGGTTTTTATTTCACTCAGTAAACAGTAAACAAGACAAACGATGCGAGGGTTTGCTCAAATATGGCATCCATTTGTTACATCTGTGTGACTGCAGCAGCATTATGGAGAATGGGATGCACTGAAGCTCTTTATTGTCATAGTTTCTCAGCTCTGGTTTTCTTTGCATGCTTCCTCATGCTCAGATAATTATTGTGCACTGCTTACACAAATCCATGCCTTTAGTCATCCAGTACCAGCTGAAAAGAAAAGACAAATATTGACTCACAAAATAAGCTGGATCAGCATAACTAAATGGAAGATCGGCCTTTTAAATGGAAACCAGTGGAACATTAATCAGCCCGGGCCCGTGGCCGGTTGCAAAATGGTAAAATGATTTTGCTTATCTTTGTATTAATATTTTCCTGTGTACATCAGCAGATTAGAGACATTCTAATGCAAATTCCCAGAGAGTGGAAGTACAGGAGGTCAAACACTTATTGTTATGTAGAATAAGCAAGATTTTTCAATGTAATTGAATGCCACTCAGGGAGATTCTTGACCCTGTGGAGAGAGTGAGAGGGAATGACGGCTATGATAGGAAATTGGCAGCTTTTTTTATGCCTCCGCGGCGCCTTTTAGCCGCAGCCGGAGGCGTTGCGTTTTTGGGGTTATCCGTCCGTCCGTCCGTCCATATCATTTTTGTGAACGTGATATCTCAGGAACGCCTTGAGGGAATTTCTTCAAATTTGGCACAAGCATCCATTTGGACTCAAGGATGAACTCATACGATTTTGGTTGTCAAAGTTTAAAGGTCAAGGTCACTTTGACCTCACGTCTGTCCCATTTTTGTGATATCTCTGTAACGCCTTGATTGAATTTCTTCAAATTTGGCACCAATGTCCATTTGGACTCAAAGATGAACTCATTCAATTTTTGTGGTCAAAAATCAAGGTCACCGTAACCTCACAAAACACGTTTTTGTCCATAACCCAAGAATTCATATGCTAATTATTTCTGAACCTTTCTCTGTCTAAAATAAATATTAATTATATTTATCACGAAGTTAAATGGTCATTAAAAGGCAAACTCTTTGCAGAAAGAAAGGGCTGACAGCAGTAGCAGAACCACAGCCGACACGCAGCCGACATGCAGCCAACACGCGTCTAGTGTGAACACCAGACTCGTGCATCATGCAGCCACCACACGACGCAGCCGCCACGCGCTCCTGACGTTGGTAGTGTGCCCACCACTTAATTCTCCTCCTGCTGTTTTCTGATTAGATCACGGTGACTACAGTTTGTAAACTCATAAAGCTCCAGGTATCCATCATAAGTGACCACAATGACAAAACATGAATGACGCCGTGCCCTTTTCCACATGGTGTGGAATTTTTTTCAACATGAGGCGTTAAGGACGCAAAACGCTTCAATCTCATTGAAAACAATTACAAAAATCCCCCCCGGGCTCTGTCTGATCAGGACTAAATGAGATCAAATGCTGACTTTTTGGACAGATATGGATATAACCTGCAACTTGACTGGTTGGCGGAGGCATACAACTGCGAGGCAATAATTCTAGTTTTTTATTGCACCTTCAAAATGCATTTTAGTAGCTGCTAAAAAAAAAAATGGATTATTGTTTTACATTCAGTTTTTACAGCAACACTTGAAAATACCAAGCAGTTAAGGAGATATGGAAAAATAAAGACTTAATTATCTACACCTACACATTGCTGTCTTGCAGGCTGGAAGAAATGAATTTACATAAATGTAATAACATACAGAATGTAGCATGGATGGTATTTTTTCACTCATTAGATTTGACTGGTTAGGAAGTGACAAGTTAAAACACACGTGTCAAAAAAACAAGCCGTGATTGTTTCTCCCCCCACACTTTGCTTGATGTTTTTTGAATGTCAGCACCAATGGAAAGTTTTGTTTTTGAGCCCCTGAATGCCAGTCTGACAGTCTGACAGTCCCCAATCCCTCTCTCTCTCTCAAGGAGAGCCGCCATCACCCTCACAACTACAGTAATTGAGCCGCAGCCGGTGACAGTTCCTCCTGACGGTTTCCTATGGGCTCAACAATCAAACACTGGTGTAGCACTTTGCTTACGCTGTGTCTCTGCTGCTTCTAGGAGGCAGATTTGGCTGTCAGAGATTCATGGATACCGCAGGATTTTCTTCTAGCGTGCTTTGTCTATACCTCAGCTTTAGGTCAAAGAAGTTTGATATTGCAAGAGAGTAGCATTCAGTTATTCAGTCACAGCTAACACACAAGAGACCTCCCTGTTACCTTTTCTTAGAAATTAAACGTCACAGGTAGCACAGAAGCATTTGAATTACAACATACAGTGTTTGTATGCACAGTAGCATGAAGATAATTTGTCCACAGGAGAGTTTGAAAAAGCAAAAGCAACTTTAGTATAAGTACCCTACAATAAAACACGAAAATAGAAATAGAAGGTCAACAAAATAACACAAGGTCGAACAAGATGAAAGAGCGTTATAAGGATAATTGATATAAGGCCATTATTTCTCATGATAATAATTATGACATTGTAGTTCATTTCTGAGATCTAGAATTGTGCCGATATTGCGAAGTTTGGCAAGGCAAGAAACACAAGCAGTGAGACAGTCATACAGGTTATAAACAAACCTACAGGTTAGCCAAATGTTTTTTGAAAGAGAAAACTAACACGAATAGTAAAATTTACCCCCTTTACACCTGGCATTAAAAGGTGTTTTGGTTGATTGACCGCATGAAAGTACAGGTGCAAATGCACCCAAAACACATTGAGGACGGAGACGGCCAAACCACCTCCGGAGGGTGTCACATGGACACATTGTGACCACATTGAACACGAGTGTGTGGGCGAAAATAATGCTCGGGTACCACCGAGTAGCTTTCATTTTTCAGCCGGGTGCGCTCAGTGCTCCTCTGGTCACTGTACCGCCGTGACCAGGGAGGAGATCACCGCCACCGCTCTGTCTGAGCTCAGCATCTCTGATCCCTCATCCCTCTGAGTTTGCGAGTATTAACGTACCTCAAAGTCACATTTGCGGGCCCTCTCCCTCTAAATGGCGGCGTTTTGTGACTGATGTGTCCACGCTGTAAGCCCGGGCATTGTGCAGCCACCGGAGGCTTCCTCTCAGCCCTTTCAGACAGAGCGATCGGAGCTCAATCGGATCTGAATGTGGACACTGAAGACACATATTAATACCAGGTGTAAAAGTAAACAGGTTAAATCATATCTAGATACAATCTGGATACGAGACGCATTTTAATACCAGGTGTAAAGGGGGTCGCTATTACCTAAAATGTCTGTTGTAACCGTCTATCACAGTTTACAGACTGACTTTCTGCTTCAATTTTGACCTTCCATCAACGCTAGATTAACTCCAGACTTTGTAAGGGAATTTCCACGACTGAAGAACAACATTAGCTAACATCCGTCTTGTGGCCGTGTCTTTAAGAAAGAAATGATTTCAAATTATATTCCTTTGTAACTTAGTCATGACTAAATATGCAACAATCAAAGTTCGAGAAAAGGACATCCTTCAGTATTCTTTATTAAAGGGACTGTTTGTAACTTCTTACACGTATAAATCATTGCGGGTCGGTGTCCTATGCCGTGCTCGCGTGAGGATACGCTGTTCAGACAAGACTCCAACACAAACTACACGGAAGCAACAAAGTTGTATCTAGTGAAGCCCGTCTAGCAAAACAGTGTTGGCCGCGGACGAAGGACGCGAGGGAGACCGTAGTTTTGGTCTCCAGGACCGGAGTCTCTGCTGTACTCTGCTCCTCTGCCTGCTTGTCTTCACTCACACACTGCGCTCGTTCTCGCTTGCTCTTTCGCTCCACCTCTCACGTGCATGCGCGCACACTACACACTGCAGAAGAGTTAGTTAAGCTCTGAGAATATCTCCGCAGCGAGAAACGTTATCGTCTCCGACCAAAACTCCGGTGTCTCCCCTGTTCCCTCCGGCCGCCGTCGGGAGGCTGAAGCAGGAAAAGCCAACACTAGGATCAGCATTGATTCATGGAGAGACCTTCGTCTGGTCAGCTAACATTACTGCCAAGCAGCTGAAGTATAGAGTGATATTGTGGTTTTAGTTGATGTGTGTCGCCTCACTGTTTTGAGCGATGCTCGTTCATGTCTATGTAGAGCGAGCACAAGCGCGGGTGCGAGCAACAGGACGCTGACTTTCGTTGACTTTACGGCCACAGGTGTTGCTGTTAACAAGCAATTTCTGATTCTTACATAGAGTCAGGACTGTGTGAATGTGGTTCGATCAGATTTGACTAACAGTGACTAATAATCAGGGATGATTGTCTGACTAGCATTTTTTTTATGTAACTTGATATACAACACAATGACTACAATCCCTATAACTATTTATATAAGAACCAAGTTGTAATAACATGAAAATGGAACCTGAGATTTTTCTTTGACATCAAACCATGCTGCTTTTTTTACAAGAGAGGCTATGAAATTGCACAATGTTGCCTCTTTAACCGAAAAGGAACATTGTGCAAAGGTAGTTTTGCACATTTTGTAGACAGTCACACTTTATTTTTCTTGAGATTTAATTTCCTGCATCTTCCTACATGTTCTAATGGAAACATGATTCACTCAAAATAGATGTAGCTAGGGTTTATTTTTGGAATCCTTTCAGGGTGAACAACTGTGTATTTTTCACTTCCTTTCCTGCACAAAACTATCAGACTTAGTACCATTATTATTTAAGACTTCTCTCTCAGCTTGAGAGCTCTCTTGATTCTCATTTTGTGACATGTTCATGCCAGAAGGCTATTGTATAAACACCGGAGCCAACAGTCCACTGTGAATCATTGTTTATTCTCAGAGCTTTCCAACACTTGGCAACCACAAAAAGAAGGTGTACTCCTTTAAGGAGATGCATGTCATTAAGCCAGAAATGCAGAAGAGGTACTCAGCCAGTTCGCAGGTTGGATTACTTTGCTGTTTTTCTGTCAGTAAGGTGCTAAAGGAGAAAAATCGACTGTCATCCCCCAAGACACGGTGCTCCGTTATCAGACAGTAGAAGCCAGAATCTCAATTCATCCTGAGGGGCTGAGAGCAAGCAGGTCCACCGTTTCCTTTCATCACCTCCCTTCTGCTCTGTCTCTCTATTCCCCTCCTCTTCGTCCTCCTCCATCCCTCCTTGGCCCTGTGCCTTTTTTTTTTTTCTCACTCTGTCAAAGATGTTTTTACCCCCTGGTATGCCTGCGCATGAGTCCATTAACTTGAGACCCGAGCGGAGTGTTTGTTTCAGAGAAGGTTGTTTTTCTCTCCCTCTGCTGTAGTTCCTGGCGGCATCGCTCCGGAGTCGCTGACCTTCACCCCGCTGGATGACATGATCTTCCTCAAGTGGGAGGAGCCCGTCGAGCCCAACGGCCTCATCACGCAGTACGAGGTAGGATACCTCGTTAGTCATGCAAAAAATAATCCACACTCCACATCGAAACAGCCGCCTTCACATCACACACTAATCCTCTCCAGGTGTAGGATGTTATTTCCCCCTTGCCAGTATCTATTTTATTCATCCTCCTTCAGTATAATGACTCAGATCAAGGAAAAAAGTGTCCTCTGCTCACTTTAAAAGACTGTACTATGCTCCCCCTCTTTGATTTCCCCCAGGCTTGTTTTTTTCTGCTCCTTGCCCAAACGCCGGTAGCACACATGAGCCCGAGCCACTAGAGTGAGGAGGACCCACTTTTCACAGTTCATGGGATTTACTGTACATGTTCATATGGTAATGAAGCTGAGGCACAGACTTCAGGCTGTAATTACATGGGGGACAACCACTCTAATTACTTATTTGCCTAAGAGATGCCTCCACAAGGGGGCAACTTTAAATGTTTCTAATTAATTATTGATGGCCCCATATCAACCGTAGACCTTTGTAGTATGGGGCTGTGGAGCTATTTTCTGCATTTTAGACCCACTATGGCTTAACACATGGTCGCCTGATGGAGGAGAGAAACTAGTTTCCATTCACAAAGCGGGAGTAGCTCGGACTGCGAGAGGTGCTGTAACCTCGCTCCGCATACAGATGAGGCGCCCCTCGTCCATAACCTCCAAATACCACTGCTGTGAATGTGCAATACTGGATGTCTGAGGCCGACACTTTTTATCAGTGTTTAAGAGTCACAAATCTGCTAAAGAAATACATCACGTCACATGGGACGGCACCTGGTGGATCCTCACACAGCCTCGACAAACTATCCATCGTTTGTAAGAACAAAGCTTCAAGATGTAGTTCACAATCCAAATATCACAGCAAACAGGAATGCATACAAAACAAAGCAGTAACTTTCGCCTTTGCCGTTGTCTGTAATGGGCTACACTCGTTGAATCACTATGAACTCCACCACCAGTTTCCAGTGAGTCCAATTTGAAAAAGCTGTAAAACTTCTAGTGTTTATATTTTCAATTCTCACCAGAGATCTCTGTTTTTTTTGCTGCATATCGTTATCATAAAACAACAAACTCAGGGACAGCCTGCCTGAAGGTCTCTTAATCTGTTGACACTTTGAAACAAAATCTCAAGACACATCTTTTTACCCTTGCTTTTGATTAAAACATTAAATGGGTGATTAATCGCAAATTAATCACACATGTTTTAATCAAAATGTACCTTAAAGGGAGATTTGTCAAGTATTTAATACTGTTATCAACATGGGAGTGGACAAATATGCTTGTTTTATGCA
Source organism: Sebastes fasciatus (assembly GCF_043250625.1). Classification (NCBI taxonomy): domain Eukaryota; kingdom Metazoa; phylum Chordata; class Actinopteri; order Perciformes; family Sebastidae; genus Sebastes; species Sebastes fasciatus. The sequence continues at coordinate 5,230,233 of NC_133811.1, read as the reverse complement.
AATGTATGTATATATGTATGTATTTATTATTGGAAATCAATTCACAGAAACCCTCACAGGTACTGCATTTAGCATAAAACAATATGCTCAAATCATAACATGGCAAAACTGCAGCCCAACAGGCAACAACATCTGTCAGTGTGTCAGTGTGCTGACTTGATTATAACTTGCCCCAAACTGCATGTGATTATCATAAAGTGGGCATGTGTGTAAAGGGGAGACTCGTGGGTACCCATAGAACCCATTTACATTCACATATCTTGAGGTCAGAGGACAAGGGAACCCTTTGAAAATGGCTATGCCAGTATTTCCTCACCAAAATTTAGCGCAAGTTTGGAGCGTTATTTAGCCTCCTTTGTGAAAAGCTAGTATGACGTGGCTGATAACAATGGATTTGGTTTTTGTAGTTTCATATTGAGACTGAGTTACTTGATTGAAAAAGGAATAGTTAAAATACTAAACAACACGAGAGCAACCATCTTGTCCCCCATAAATAATGTCCTGTAGTCCGTCTATCGGTTAATCGATAACTTATACGCCACATTGTACTGAGCTGTCATGTCTTTTGCCATCCATGGACCATTGCATTGGGAGGTCGTGCTGCTCAGTGAACCACCATGCTGAAGAACAGCCATGAGAGTGACAAACAATCAATTTTACAAACAGCCTGGCTGATTACCTCACTTTTCTGAATCTTGTTTCACAGACTTAAACACATTCATCAAATTGCAACAAAAAAAAAAGCAACATCATCAAGCTGGTCTTCATTCATACTTGTCATCTTCAGTACTTGTTGTTTTTTTCTTCCTCTGGCTTTAATTCATCAAGTAATCCGGAAAAGTGTGTTAAATCAGGCCAGCAGGGCTGTACAACGAGGATATGACACAGAATCTCCCCGAGTCTGGTTATCAGGGGCTAACTGCAGCAGAAGATTTATTAGTTCTGCGCCGTGAGACGACATTTTTAGGATTAATTGAGAGTCCTTTCTCGTGAGAGAGCCTTTAAATAAAATGCCATCTAAATTCGATCTTTCAGGTAGTGTGAATAATAAGCTATAGGCTGTGAAGCATATTACAGATAGTCTGCAGGCTTGTACAGTAACATTTGGTCTGACCTAACAATGGTATGAATTGGGGAACACTTGCTATGACCTAATTTGAAGACATGCTAAGGTGAAAGCCAAACATCTAACTTTGACACTTTTAGCCCCGTTTCCACCACAGGAACTATCCCCAGGGACTAGGAACCTTTTGAGGAACTCATTGTGTTTCGACCGCATGAACCAGGGTTTAAATTAAAGGTCCCATATCGTGCTCATTTTCAGGTTCACACTTGTATTTTGTGTTTCTACTAGAACATGTTTACATGCTGTAACTTTTACCTTCCTCATACTGTCTGCCTGAATATACGTGTATTTACCCTCTGTCTGAAACGCTCCGTTTTAGTGCAATTCAACGGAATTGCGTCGCTAAGCAAAAGCTTCGGTCCATGTTTACTTCCTGTCAGTTGATGTTATTCACATACATCGAAACGGGAAATAAACTGGGACACGATTAAAATGTTTATGTTTAAAACCGTGTAATGATCTAAATATGGTAGATTTGTGACATCACAAATGGACAGAAATCCTAACGGCTTGCTTCAAACGCGCAATTTCTGAATACGGGCTGAGTGTATTTCTCCATATATTGAGCGTTTTGATAGTTTAATAGTATTTTATAAAGCATTTAAACCTGCTTTATAATATAAAAGACATGAAAATCTCACTTTTTACAATATGGGACCTTTAAGTTACAGGGATATTTTACCCCGTAAAAAGGTCCTGGTCGGGGGGTAGTACTTTCTGAAAGTACAGGAACTTTTGGGGTGGCGTTTGCAGGGATGACCGTCGCTGATCGGTGAAACACACACACACAACGCCGCTGCTTCAACTTGTGTACCGCTTCGTTTATAAACAAGGAAGTACTCCAGTATTGATTCAGAACCGTTTTTAGAAGAAGAGGAGAGCATTTCCCTCTGTCTGATAACATTGAAAGTAAAGTTAGGCTCTGTTGTCGGCTTCCCGACTCATTTTAAAAAAGACAGCAAAAAATATAGAGAGAGAGAGATCAGTAGAAGAGACGGACATGCTGTGAATGAAAGAAAAGAATATATTCAAGTACATGTAAGCAATTATACTTAAATACCTTTTAATTTATAATTGTTTCACGGCAGTTACGTTCTTAAGCACAAATAAATAACCATCAAACACTCAACAGATGATTTACCGAGGAGACAGACGCTCTTAGTTTCATTTTCCTCCGCTGCATTTCATGGATTACATCCAACGTGCAGCACTAAATACTATGCAGCAGAAGATATCGTTTGTTTTTTTTAGATGAAACGGGCAGGCTGCAGAGTGTGTTTACTGCTGTGACCACCAGCAGCCCTCGTCACATGTCATGTTGCTTTTCCATATGTCAGCGGACTAATTAGCCGAAACTTTGGAGACAACAATGGATCAAAGGAACCTTTTAGTTCCTTGAAAAGTAGTCATGGGACTAAAATTACCAGGAACTTCGGAACTTGGTGGAAATCCAGCTTTTGAAAGTTTGTTCATTTCCGTAGACTCAAGAGCTCGTAATAAGCCTCTTTAATCAGAGTTACAGGGATGGTAAGTACAGAATTGTAGATGCTCTAGATTTTCTTCTAGCAGCATCATCAGGCTTATTTAAGCATACCAAATACCTACAAAACTAATGACATCCCCATCAGCCTCAGCTGTACTTGCACACACGTTAGCATGCTAACATGCTAAACTACAATAGTGAACATGGTCAACATTATACCTGCGTAACATCAGCATGTTCGCGTTGTCATTGTGAGCATGTTAGCATGCTGACATTGGCATTTAGCATGCATGGACACAGTCATGTGGCATTACTTTGGCGTCACCAACTTTTTAATGGAGTTAATGATGTGAGAAAGTACACAGTCTGACCTTTTGACCTTTTAATCAGGGAAAATACACCACACTGACGTGCTTCTATATATGGCTTTAAATACAGCTTGCTTCCTGAACAGATTTCACCATCAGCAGATGGATTTATTAATAGATTAGCTTTTGAAATCACGCTAAAAATCACGTATCTGCTATCCTAAAATCATGTGGATGGGTTGTTTTCTTTCACACAAATGAACCGCACCAGAGTCTCCTTGGAAGCGGACCGAGACCCACCTTTTCAAGCTGTCTTGGTTCGGTTAATTGGTCCAAGCCAGAGTTCGATTGCCAGCTTTCACACCAGCCCAAATGAACCCTACTAACCAAACGGGAAAACCGACCTGAGTTTGTTTTAACCGTAGTACCAAAGGAGTTAGATGTGAAAGTAAAACCTCACAGCGCTACTAGCATGGCTGTAAACTCTTGTTTTAATCCAGTGTCTTCTTTTTCCCCCGTTTCCAGATCAGCTACCAGAGCATCGAGTCGTCAGACCCCGGCATTAACGTGCCAGGTCCTCGTCGTACTGTGTCCAAGCTGAGGAACGAGACTTACCACATGTTCTCCGGCCTGCATCCCGGGACCACCTACCTGGTGTCGGTCCGGGCCCGAACCACCAAGGGGTTCGGCCAGACGGCGCTCACCGAGATCACCACCAACATCTCTGGTGAGGCCTTGTCCTGACCGCTCTACCTGTTGTGGTTGCTTCAGTTGTAGTAGTTGTGTGTAATTGAGAGAGTAAGATCAAAGTGTGGTCTTGAATGATAAACACCAGTAATGACACAATGCACTTATATGCTGATAATATATGCAAATAATGAGAGCGCCACTTAGGAAAAAAAAAGCGAAAGGTGTTTTTAGCATTTGCAGACGACAGCAAAGAAGACTAAGTAACTCTCTTCTTTTGAAGAGCTTTTGATTCAATTACGCATATACCTTTGAATTACACAAATTATCTTCATTTTGCCTCAGACAAACAGCTCTCTGACGTGCATTGCCTTTGTTTACTGATGATAGCAGACCTGTATTACGGTGAACTACAAATGTTCAGCTTGAATGGTTTGGGTGAAAACAGCTTTGTTTAGCCAACATGTTTACCATTCAAAGGCGACAGGCAGCAGCTCAGAAATTAGAGATGCCGTGTGTTTGTGAGTGAAAAGGTTGCCGGTATGGATCTTGAGTTCGGTCTGGGAAAAAAAAAAATGTGTCTGTTGGGAATGTGAATCACTCTCCTCTGCAAATGGGTATCTGCGAGCTGTTTCACTAATTGTGTTTACTCAGATGAAAAGTCACATGCTATTGTGATGTTTTCCCATGGTCATGGCTGATGAGACCCAATCAAGAAGCAAACGTGGGTGTTCGCGTCATCGTTTTCAAAAATTTCCGTTTCTGTCCGTCCAGACTACAACGCAACGGCAGAGTTTTAAAACAGAAACAGAGTCAGCAACGTCTTTGTTTTAGGGGCTCAAACGCCGGAGTAGTGTGGACGCTAGGCATAAATGTAGCAAAAGTTATTCGTTTTAAAATGAAAACTTGTGGAAAAGCCCAGTCTGGTAGGCCACTGTTGTGATTGGTTAACCGAACCAAACTCTAACTAGCTTTGTTTGAGGGCGTGCCAAACTAGCCGCTAGGCAAAATGTGTTACTTGGTGACATCACCACGTCACGGAAGAAAAGGCAGGACTTCAGTCGAGGCGTTTCAGGCTGTTCAGGAGCAGTGTTTCTGTGGGGGAGAGTAACTCCTTTTGGCGTGGAGTTAAAGCTTTTTAACTTTGCAGACCTTTTACATGCACAAAAATATATATAACACATTAAAGGAAAGGAAAAAGCAAAAACGAATAATAGGTCCTCTTTAAATGTTAAATATGTTTATGTTAATCTGTCATGAATCTCTAGTAGCTATGGCTGTGCTTTGGTTGTTATGACTATGGCTGACACATTAGTATCTAATTGGTGTAACACTAACTACATGGAAGGGTTTTATGTGTGCAGTGAATTGATTTGGTTGTGCTGACTTAGCGTTGTAGTGAAGCTATTGTATTCTTGAGCTCCTGCGGTGTGTTGGTAACAGTTTCCAACACGGCAGGTTCAAACCCTGTGTGGCTCAATGATGCTGTTTTTGGTTAATTTTAACAGGAGCAGTAAAGAGTAGTCACAGTACAGCTACCGTAGCCATATCCATACCATCGTAGATTCAACCACGCACTGCAGCCGTGCTCCAAACAATAACCACCTCCACAGCCAGACAGAGCAGCTGCCGCCCTGCTCACAGCCAGTAGCTGTTTACTATCGCAGCTCTGCCTTTGAAAGCAGTAATGAGCAATAAATGCATCAAGTAAAGTGTGACATCATCTCTGCTTTCTGTAGTATCTGCAGTAGTATCTGCAGCTAAACCGGCCGTGTAGAAATAACTGAACTGGACCAACAACACTAATTGCTCCTGTGGATCAGGGGGGGAAGCATTTGTGCACAAACTTAGCTGATTAAATTGTGCACTTTTTATGTTTTATTTATTATGCCGTCTTCCACCCTCAGCAGCTATTGTTGTTGTAGTTTATTTAAGCAGGATACTCCAACCCCCAACTGCTCGTGTAGAGCAGCACAGGTGAAATAGAAGGGGTTATTCTGAAGGAGGATATTGCTGATGCAATACATGGAGCTTCGTTGACTTTTACTAGAAAGTAAAAGTGAATAGAAACGACAAAAAAAAGGATCTAAACCCCGTGAATTTCACCAGAAGATTAATCTCAAGTAGGGCTGTCAAAGTTAATGCAGATTTGTTTTAACGCCACTAATTTCTTTAACGCAATCAATGTTTCGAATGTTGTAGCGGGCACAGTTTTAAAGCTAGATGAAGATACTGTTATGTGAAACTAGAAAAAACCTGAGGAATCTACTGGTCATACTGGCTTGTCGGGAAGGAGGCTAAACTTGTTCCAAACTTAAGCTAAATTTTGGCGAGGAACAACTGTCATGGCCATTTTCAAAGGGGTCCCTTGACCTCTGACCTCCAGATATGTGAATGAAAATGGGTTCTATGGGTACCCACGAGTCTCCCCTTTACAGACATGCCCACTTTATGATAATCACATGCAGTTTGGGGCAAGTCATAGTCAAGTCAGCACACTGACACACTGACAGCTGTTGTTGACTGTTGGGCTGCAGTTTTCCAAGTTATGATTTGAGCATATTTTTAATACTAAATGCAGTACCTGTGAGGGTTTCTGGATAATACCTGTCATTGTTTTGTGTTAATTAATTTCCAATTTATACATAATTTGCATAAAGCAAGCATATTATTATTATTATAAGGTACATTTTGAACAGATAAAAAATGTGTGATTGATTTGCAATTAATCGTGATTAACTATGGACAATCGTGTGATAAAATACTTGAATCGATTGACAGCTTTAATATAAACTATTAACCTCTTAACAGTCCAACAGCCTCTATGTGGGCCCGCCCGCTATTTTGTCTTTCGGAGGTTGTCGCAGGTTCAGTCTAGAGTGGAGATCCTGGTATCATATGAAACTAAAAAACCTAAGGAACCCATTGGTACCAACCATGTCATGTTAGCTTTTCGGGAAGAACACTAAATAATGCTCCAAAGTTGCGCTAAATTTTGGTGAAGAAAAACTGGCATGGCAATTTTCAAAGGGGTCCCTTGACCTCTGACCTTAAGATATGTGAATATAAACTGTTTCTTATTAGATAAAACTGACGTTTGTAGTTGAAAAAAAGGACAAAATCGCAATATATCACAATATATCTTATCGCAACACTCAGCATATCACAATAAGATCGTATCGTGACTTAAGGATGGTGATAATATCGTATCGTGGGTCCTCTGGTGATTCCCTCCCCTACTAAAACTCCGTGAATTTTACCAGAACGATTAATCCCAGGGTCCTTTATTCTGCCGTGCCCCCCACGCTGTAAATAATGCCACCTGCTCTCAATCCCTCCTTATTATCTGTACCTGTTCCATCTGGTTGAGAAGGTGTCCTATGTGGGCTCACAGCTGTCATAAAGGTATACAATCCAACCTCCAGTATTATCACATGCTCCCTCCCGGTGGAGCCCTCAGAAAAGGCGCAGTGGGAATTCAGCTCCTGCACCGATTTTTTGGAAGCAAACATGAAAGTGTAATGTCGCACCATTAGTCTTTTCATAATTCATGCTGGATTTAACCACCTAACACACACCGGCTCGACACCGCTATGTATAATGCAGACCTCAGCTGTTTTGTTGCGAGCGTGAGTGTGTGTGTTTTTTTTTTTTCCCGATGACAGGTTACACAAGCAGATTTTATTTTAGCATTAATGCCCTGCCTCAGTAGCAGAAACATTTCCATTCTGGAGCCCTTTTTTTTTGTTTCAGCTTATCTGTTGTACCAGAATAGCCATTTGCTTCACTACATACTCCAGTTAATTCACTCGCTGTAGTAAACAGAGATGGGAACACTCAACCTCATTGTCCCCGGAGCTTTGCTGAGGTTGTGCAGCTTTGAGATCTGTCCTAATTATATTATAAGGGCCTCTTGTTTTCTCTGTAGTTGGCTGCTGTTTCTAGTCATCATCAGTCAGTAGCAGTGTGTGGGAGGCCTCCACACACTACAGTACACAGTGGACAAGTGCGGGTAATGAATAAAGATAGCGCACTATATTTCATATATGGGGTGGAAAGATTACTAAAACATCCGAGCCACAAGTGCAGCTGCACTCCAATCTAAGCCAGACCGGTTTGATCTTTTTCAGGAAATGCACAAATTAAATGATTCTTCCACAGTATTTCAACTTTTTTTTAACTCTTGCCTTATGTGGTTTTCCCTACTTCATTTCTTTTCTCAGCCCCGGTGTTCGACTATGAAGACATCCCCTCTCCGCTGAGTGAGTCGGAGAGCACCATCACTGTGCTGCTGCGCCCTGCGCTGGCGAGAGGGGCTCCAGTCAGGTACAACTAATACACTGTGTTCACTCCTATGCCAGCCTTCATTCAGCGCTCCTTCACACTGTGATATTTATAGCCGCAGTCAAAAAAAGAGCTCTCGTATAGCGGCGGAAAAAGACTTCTCTAGGCTTGTAAGCATAGCGGATACCATTTTAAGTAGAGTGCATGAAGAGCCAGAGAGGTTGTCTATTAACATTGTGTACAGAATGTTTCAAATTGATTATCAGGGATCTATTTAGCTTGAGCTAGTATTGAAATAACGACCAAAAAGAACATAAATATGTCTCTCTCTCTCTATCCGGAAACCTGACTCACCGTGTCAGACAGTTTTGGAATGACACCACATGCCAACCAATCACATGTTGGCTGGTTGACAGCGGCGTCACTGTAATGAGGAATCAGGGCTGAGAAAAATGGAAGCACTACAGTCGGCTTTGAGAGAAAAATGTTGTGTAGCATGTGAGGCTCTGTCAAAGAAAAACAGTATAGTATTGGATTTTTTTAATGATATTTTGCATTTTGATTTTGTAATTTATAATGTATGGTGTCATGGTAGTAAATATGACAGGACATAAAAATGAACACACCAATAAAAATGATCTACCGGGCAATGTTGTACTCAAGATCGGTCTCAAGACCACTTTATGAAGGTCTCGTCTTGGAATCGACCGTATTTTTTACTCTGTCTCAAGGCCCAGACACCCCAACCCGACATCAAAGAACTAACGGTGACGAAGGCCACCAGTCGAGTCGCCTCACGTCGCCTTTGTCTCGGCCAAAAAGTTGCACTCGAACACACCGCAAAGACTACAGCCGACGGCCTGTTAACATGTATATTCTGCGCCTGCGTGAGATGAAATAACTCTCCACACCAGCAGGCGGCAGTAGTCTGTATTCGTCATTCAAAAAGGGGAAACCGGACAACCGAGGATGGCGGATATACAATTAATTGTTACGATACGTACATGAAACAAAGCGGCGTTTGTCGACCGCTTTCACACCACTCTCACTCACCGCTTAGCTTCATTCCAGATGGCCGTGTCGTTGTGAAATTATCTGTTTGTTGGAACGATCAGATGAAGATGAAGATGAAAAACAAGAAGTTTGTCCTCTTGACTTTACTCGTTGGCTTGCTTTCCTCACGCTCCTTTCTCTTCGTGTGCACTGATTTGTTTACGCCGAACAGCCAATCAGACGGATTTCTCTCGCCGACCGGCTCAGGTGCCGATACAACATGCTGAATCGGCTGGAAAAACTTGAGCAGACTAGAGCCGACGGTGCAAGAAACACCGAAAAAAACTAGGCCAACATACGCTCACCTGCGGCCCCAAACTGTCCGTCGGCCGCCCGTCGTCTCGGTGTGTCAGGGCCTTCAGACAAAGAGAACTCAGGATTTTATTTCAAGACCGGTCAAGACCACAACTACAAGGGTTTTCACTAAATTACCTGTGCCTTGTCTGATTTATTTCTTACCATCCTTACTGTGATTTCTCATAGAAAAATTCACCTCTGTAATGCTTTTGATCATTTTATCAAGACATTTCTCCTGGTACACTTCTACACATACACAGATACAGTGTATATATATGGCACTAAAAGAGGCGAATGAAGAGAATTAATTTGTTTTCTGTGGGTGTTTTTATGGTAATGTGGATCTTTCAGATCAGTTTGAGGAGTTCCTCAGTGGTTCCACATTTTATCCTAAGTGTGTCATGCAGTGTGGGACTCGCACTGGTCTGGTCTTGGTCTTGACTTGGTCTCACCCCCCTCAAAGTCTTGGTCTTGTCTCGGTTTTGAAACACTCTGTCGGTCTTGGTCATGGCTTGGTCTGGGTTTAGGTGCTCTTGACTACAACACTGCTACAGGGCTTTAGTTTACAAAAAGAAAACTATTAAAGATGCATTTAGCTAGTATATACAGTGTATTCTAATTTACATATAAAATTAGTATTATTATTCTCCATTTTGGCAAAGCTTTCGGAATTTGCTTTGATATTTGGCATCAAATAGAAGCACAGTACCAGCTGCGATTGTGTTGTTTTCTTTTCAACTTCTCATTTCTTTTTAAAATAAAAAGATAAGATGAGCCTTTACTGATCCCCAGAGGGGGAAAATCAGGTGTTACAGCAGCACAAAGGCGGAATAAGTACAAATAAATAGAGAAGTAAAAATAAAAATAATAATAATAATTGTAGTTGCTTCCATAAATACAAAGCATAATCATGCACACAGCTCTGTGTTTTTTCTCCCTCAGAGGACCGGGCACCATTAGAAGTGTTGAATCACTATTTAAAGGGGGAAATTGTGGCTTTGTGTATCTCGGAACTTGGCCGTCATTCCTGTCATTAATTAGTATATTGTCACTTGCCAAGTTAATTGCAGAGATCTGGAAATGTGGTGACACTGCTAAAAAAACACAGAGAAACACAAGCAATCAGACAATCAGACAGACAGGTTGTAAAATAGGGTTTATTTATAAGTTAGCCAGAAAAAAAGGACACATGGTAAATATATTGCTCAAACTGTCTGTTGTAAACTTCCATCACAGTCTACAGACTTGGCTTCCTGTCTAGAGTTGCAACTAAAGACTATTTGATGTTGATTATTGCTTTGATTAATCGATTATTAATCGCACATAAAGTGTTTAGTTTTTCAAGGTTTTATTCTATTTGCCCTTTAAATGTATTCCTTTTTTGTAAAGCACTTTAAGCTCCATCTCTTGAATGAAAAGTGCTCTAGAAATCATGTTTATAATTATTATTATATTTGATTAGATATTATATATGTGAGTTTCTGTTGTGAAGAAATAAAGACTTCTCTCTGACTAATCTCATGAAATATTCCAAAAAAATCCATAACTATACTGCAGCGTCTCTCTGACTGTATTTCAGCTAATTAGCGTTAGCTAAATTTGCCGTCTCTGGCTGATTTTTGTCCGTTTTGAGGGACAATCGCACGACTACAGGTTCCAATTTAAAAACAGAAATAACTTCCATCTGGTTTCTCTCCATTTTGAGATGGATTAGTGTAGGAGGGCGTTAGCTTTATCAAGCGTTAGCTTTAAAATAGCTTCATCAGCTATTTCAAATAGCTTCATATTGATCCATCCCAAAATGGAGAGACGTAAGGTACATCTGTCAGTTACGTTTGTTATTAAATTGGAACCTGTAATCGTGTTTGCATCTGCACTTTTTTCTCCGCTGTATTAGTCTCTATACCTCCGCAACTTTTCAAATGTTTACTCCAGAGACGAAGGAGACGGCGTCATTTCCTGCGTGTGCCGTGCATGCATTATAGCATTGACCCGACTAATCAATGATGAAATATGTTGCCGAGTACTTTTATAACCAATTTGATTTGATTTAATCGATTAATTGTTGCAGCCCTATTCCTGTTATATAATAAAGATTGGATATTAAATGACTGTATAGTATGATGCCAGTTTTTGCTTCAAGAGTACTAATCTCCACTCTGTCCTCCTCCAGTGCCTACCAGGTGGTGGTGGTGGAAGAGGACGGTTCCCGCCAGAAGAGGAGGAGGGAGCTGGGCGCCGTCGACTGTTTCCCCACACCGAACACCTACGGCGAGGCGCAGGCCAAAGGGACCCCGCATTACCATACGGCCGAGCTGGCTCCCAGCAGTCTGCCCGAGGCCACGCCCTTCACCGTGGGCGACAACCACACCTACAACGGCTACTGGAACAGCCCTCTAGACCCCACCAAAAACTACCTCATCTACTTTCAGGCCACCAGCAACTTCAGAGGGGTAAGAACTGTTAGGATGGCCTCACAAAGGCCTTTTGCTCCTGGAGCTCAGACGTGATACTTTTATGTTCTCGCAACCTTGAGAGTCAATTTAGATTGACTCTCGAGGTTGGCATTTGTTGTGGTTGTGCATTTGTTGGGTTCATTGTTTCCTGGTGAATCTTGTTAATGTTCTCAATGAAAACCCTCAAAAACGCCACACGAGTGAATAGCAACAGCTTTAGAAGATAATTACAATGTGTACTCTACCATTTTTTGTCCAGTTGTCACATTCGCTTCATATTCAAGCTCTTTAAAAACTTTTAAAGAATCTTTTTTTTTTTTTTTTGCTGCGGGGAAAATCAAACAACCGCCTCCCTCCCAGGCTTAAAACGATCTGAAAGAAGGAACTCCCTTAGCAATTGGAAAAGTGACTGAAGCATGAATAAGAAATGCGCTGGCCGGTGTGCACAGAAGCAGTGAAAGCAAATGCTGTTTAAATCATTAGGACCATATGGAGCTTATGTGCGCCCGCCTGGCTGCAGCTTCTCATCTAGATATCAGCATCTGATTCCTCCAGCAGACACTTTTCTTCCCTCTGGGTGCTGCGAGGCGGCCCTCCAGAGAGCCAGGAAGACCAGAGTCAGCCTCTAGGTTCCAGGTCAGGGACTGAGATCTCACCCCCCCCTTGTGATCTGACATCAGCACTGAGCTTTACCCATCATGGACCACCGTTTGTGATGATCGTCCCTCAAGACCAAATTAAGAGCCGTGTTGACACAGCAGCTGTGAGAGCACAAACTAGCCGACACAACAAACTGAATATTATAATTCATGTTTTCATTTTTGGTCCTGCAAACATTCTCATCTCCAATCTATTTTCTAAAGTATAGCTGTGTTTCAGAGGGAGATGTGCGCGCGCGGGGAGATAGAAACATAATATTATTTTGACAATTACCCTGGATAAATTAGATATACGAGGCTTACTATGGGGCCGCCATTGAATTGAAATAGTAATTGCTTTGGCAGACATGCCTTCAGCGGGGCTTGAAAGATGCACAATTGGTGATTGAAACACACGAGCGGGAAAACAAAACACACTCTTACAAGTATTTTTTTTTTCTCCCCCATCAAGTCTGAAGGAGTCGATATCAAGATTGCTGCTATCTGTTACACTAGAAATGAAAATACCAGCATGCTGATATTTCATTTTCATACCCTCTGCTTGCGTTTATCTTTACTCATCACCTGGGATTGTCTGTCACTCATCCCAGTTTTTCACTTACTGGATACACTGTTGGGTCTGTTTTGGATCCAGACCCAGCTTCGCTAAACTAACAGACCTTTTATTGCATCTTTTATCTGTCCTTGTCTTTCTTTTATTAGCAAAGAGTAGTGTACAAAAACTTCAGGTTGCAGGCTTTTTCTTTCTCTTTAGACAGTGCTGTTCACCGCTTTCACTGTTTTAAATTGCAAATGTAGCTGGTAGCAGTTTATATCAGCTATAGCTAATTAACGTTAACTCTAGGACCGCCAGGCTCTTTAGGGGTACTATTTTCTCTGAATGCTACACCCAAGAGCGCCTGTATCCTCGGCGCTGATGGGCCATTAACGCCTCATCAGTCTCCATCTCTTTAGCGCCTTGTGACGACTCAGGCTGTGCCGCTGTGTTTCCACCTCGACAGCGCAGCAATGACATCATTCGACACATTGCATGCATTCTTTAAGTTATTAATAATAATAATAATAATTTGAATGTCAACGTTATGAAAGAAGCTTCAAACTATTCAGTACAGCCCTAAATATCCGTATAGTGCACACACGGGACACAACTTTTATAGTTAGACAGAAAGTGTGATTATTTTTGCTTTCATTTCTGATATTTGACACAAATAAAATGATGAAAACGTGGGTATGTGGGTACATATCTTAGTGTGATTATACTGTAGGTGACTATTGTGTGATTATTATTATTATATATTATGTGTGGGCAAGCATAATGTTATTATTAAGTGATTATTGTGTGAGGGAATATCGGCGTGCAAATTAGTTTCTATGTCCCATTCTTTGTGTCAATGCGCTTATACAGCCATCATGCAAATGCGTCAATTTGGCTCCTGGAGGAGAGTGCCAACATTAATCGGTGCTACTCCTGCCGACTAATGGTATGGGGGAAGGAACCTGCCAAAATAAAAAATTAATTAATGAATAAATAAATTACTTAATTTTCCCTTTTATTTATTTGTTTCTTTCTATTATTATTATTATTATTATAAAAAAAATACAGACAAAAATGAATAAATACAGTTAAAAATAAATACAGAAATAAATAAAATAGAAAATGAAGAGTGAATAAATAAGGGAATTAATACAAAGATAAATAAATAAAGAAGCTAATTAAAGCAGAAACATCAATTTATGTGACATGTTTATCAATTAATTAATGGTTACAGTTATTTTTATATTTTTGCTACATTTAATGACATATTTATTCACTTATCGAGTCATTTATATATTAATTTATTTTTTTGATTTTGGCAGGTTTCGTCCTCCATATAAAGGGGGCTTTTGTCATGTGAAAAAACACAAAAAAATTAACATCTATTTTGTTTTCTTAATGTTATCCTCGGTCTAGCTGCTCTTATCAACCCTGTTTACAGCAGCAGGCAACTGATTTCATTGGAAAAAACTCTGATAAACTCACTGTGCTGTACCTGCTCCGCACAAAAAAATAAAGGTTTGTAACTAGCTTGTAAAGATAATTGAGCATTTATCAGCTTAAGAGAGATATTTACCTGAGGAGTTGTTGGAAACCAAAAAATAGAGCTAAAAAGGAGAGTGAATATTGGACTTAAATTCTGTCATGTGGCCAGACGCTCGACTGCAAATAACTGTTAATGTTGCTCCGTGTCTGCTGGATGTTTAAATGCACAACAGGTGATGGTGCTGTATGTTGATGCTGTGTTGTCAGCTTGCTCCGCTGTCCCCAAGTGGCCAAAAATAAGCTTATCAACTCACTTGTTCTGGAAAAAGAAGGTGTGTTGATACACTTAATGAACATTTCATGACATCTTACTTCCAGGCAATAGAACAAGATTGTGAACATTAACTAGGCTGCCTTTCACATCCGTACTGTTTATGTACACTAAGACAATGAAACGTGATTACATATCTCAAATGAATTTTTTGTTCATTATAACTTTATTTACTTGCAAACGTTTGAGAGCTAAACCTCAATGGATTCTGTAAGAGATTAGAAAGGATTCAGATTTGATAAGCGGAGCCAACGCTGAAATCAAATTCGATAAAATTGCTATAGTTGGATGGGGGGGGGGTTTCTTCAGTAGACTGTGTATCCCTCTTCTTAACAAGATCAGAGGCTCTGTTTCATTAAATTTCTACTTTGACGAGCACCGGTGTCGCTTCCAAAAGTCAAAAGCCCACCTTGACAGAGGACGGGATGACACATGACATACTACCTGCCGCTGCTTTAATAACCCCTGGGTGGGGGGTAATTATGACTTATCTGTCACTGTAAGAGATGAGAACCCACTTGAAACAGATTTCCAATTAAAAAAGCTAATTTGGCAACCGTTTTAGGTGAAAGGTTTTTGACTCCAATCTCAGAGCGCAGATTAGCATAATTGCCCATAAAGGCTGATTGAACTTCCTTAAATCTTAATTTGGTAACATGCCCCTCTATCTCCTGGATAGAGGTGGCTGTTTTGGGGTGGAAGATTGAGCCAATCAGTGGACCCGGGTGAGAGACCTCACATGTCGGAGAGGAGCAGAGGTCTCTCGTATTACAAGGAGATGTCATCCACTCTTATTTTTCAATTATTTCCCTCCGCATAGCAAAGGTCTGGGTGACTTTGACACACTCGGCCGCCCTTGTTGCAGGCTTTAGACAAGGTTGTGGATTTCGAGAGACTGACTCATAATTAAATTGCTCTGTGGTCGTACTTTCCTGCTAATCATTGTGTCTTCGTGGTACCAAGCCAAATGAATTAACTCAGACCTTTTTCTTTTTTCCCACAGGAGACCAGAATAAACTGCATTCGGATTGCTCGCAAAGGTAACACTTGCTTTCCTTTTCAATTTTCGAAGTAGAACATTTTCACGTCAATAAGTCATTATCACATTAATTATGATTCAACATATCTTAAACATGGCAATTACCAACGCTGTCTGCTGTCTGTCTCTCTTTTGTGCCTTTTTTTATATTGTGCTTGGAATGCTGTGTGGCTTTACAGCATGCATAGAGGTGGTTTACAGCACAAAACAAGATGGTGGGGATCTTCTATTAGTCCAGGTGAAGCCTCAACTCTATGGCTAGTGCAAATATCATAGGAAGTTATAGAGTAGTTATATATATATATATATATATATATATATATATATACACACACACAGGTACAGTGGAGGAAATAAGTATTTGATCCCTTGCCGATTTTGTAAGTTTGCCCACTTACAAAGAAAAGAACGGTCTATAATTTTAATGGTAGGTTTACTTTAACAGTGAGAGACAGAATATATAAAAAAAAATCCAGAAAATCACATCATATAAAAGTTATAAATTGATTTGCATTTGATTGTGGGAAATAAGTATTTGATCCCCTAGCAAAACATGACTCAGTACTTGGTGGAGAAACGTTGTTGGCAAGCACAGAGGTCAGACGTTTCTTGTAGTTGGTCACCAGGTTTGCACACATCTCAGGGGGGATTTTGGTCGACTCCTCTTTGCAGATCATCTCCAAATCCTTAAGGTTTCGAGGCTGTCGCATGGCAACTCGAAGCTTCAGCTCCCTCCACAGATTTTCTATGGAATTAAGGTCCGGAGACTGGCTAGGTCACTCCATGACCTTAATGTGCTTCTTCTTGAGCCACTCCTTTGTTGCCTTGGCCGTATGTTTTGGGTCATTGTCGTGCTAGAAGACCCATCCACGTCCCATTTTCAGTGTCCTGGCTGAGGGAAGGAGGTTGTCGCCCAACATTTCACGGTACATGTCCCCGTCCATCCTCCCTTCGATGCGGTGAAGTCGTCCTGTCCCCGTAGCAGAGAAACACCCCCAAAACATAATGTTTCCACCTCCATGCTTGACGGTGGGGATGGTGTTCTTGGGGTTATAGTCAGCAATTCTCTTCCTCCAAACACGGCGAGTCGAGTTGATGCCAGAGAGCTCAATTTTGGTCTCATCTGACCACATCACCTTCTCCCAAGCCTTCTCTGAATCATTCAGGTGTTCATTGGCAAACAGACAGGCCTGTACATGTTCCTTCTTGAGCAGGGGGACATTGCGGGCGCTGCAGGATTTTAATCCATTACGTCGTAGTGTGTTACCAATGGTTTTCTTGGTGATTGTGGTCCCAGCTGTCTTGTGATTAATTAAGAAGTTCCTCCCGTGTATTTCTGGGCTGATCCCTCACCTTTCTCATGATCATCGATACCCCGAGAGACGAGATCTTGCGTGGAGCCCCAGACCGAGGCCGATTGATGGTCATTTTGTGTTTCTTCCATTTCCGAATAATGGCACCAACAGTTATCTCCTTCTCACCAAGCTGCTTGCTGATGGTCTTGTAGCCGATTCCAGTCTTGTGCAGGTCTGCAATCTTGTCCCTGACGTCCTTAGACAGCCCTTTGGTCTTGCCCATGGTGGAGAGGTTGGAATCTGATTGTGAACAGGTGTCTTTTATACAGGTAATGAGTTGAGACAGTTGTCTTTTATACAGGTCACGAGTTGAAATTCGGAGTACTTTCTTAAAGCGAGAGGACTAATCTAACCGGTCTGCGGGGGACAGAATTCTTGCTGGTTGCTAAGGGATCAAATACTTATTTCCCACAATAAAATACAAATCAATTTATAACTTTTATATGAATTGATTTTCTGGATTTTTTTTTATATTCTGTCTCTCACTGTTAAAGTAAACCAGCCATTAAAATTATAGACCGTTCTTTTCTTTGTAAGTGGGCAAACTTACAAAATCGGCAAGGGATCAAATACTTATTTCCTCCACTGTATATACCAATGAAGAAATGCTGAATGAGAAGTTGCACTGAGTTACAGAAGCTAGTGGAACAGTGGCGAGCTAGCCCGGAGGTTTCTGGTACTATTATGTATACATTATTCTTGCTTTCCTTTTCCGTGCAAGATTTATTGTTAACAATTCATTCACATACTGGAGGTGTAATACAACAGGCTGTTCTCATACACCATTCCTAGCTATACCTACGAAAAGTAATGCACTATAATTTGTATATAACCTATGAAATCTATTCGGTTGTAATCCACGTAATTGTGATCCAGGAAGTATAAAGAGCGACAGATGCCACGTAGGGAGGAGGTCGGGGGGATGGGTGGGTAAAAAATACCAGACTTTCGCCCAGGAAACGTTCGTGTCTCGTGTGAAACCACAACTTGTGTGGTGTCACGCAACTTCCGTACTTAAGAAACGTCACTTCCGTAGTTATTTTAACCCAAATCTCGATCTTTTCCTAAACCTAAGTAAGTTGTTTCCTGTGAGGACAGATTTTGAAAAGACTGCATGCACGTAACTAGTAGAGCTGCAACAATTATTCAATTAGTTGTCAACTATTAAATTAATCGCTAACTATTTTGGGGACGGCTGTGGCTTAGAGGTAGAGCGGGTCGCCCACCAATTGAACGATCGGCGGTTCCACATGTCGAAGAGCAAGATATTTGTTCCTTAAATTGCTCACAAAGGCTGTGCCATCAGTGTGTGAATGAGTATTTAGCCTGTAGACATGTAGCGTAAAGTGCTTTCAGTGGTCGGAAGACTAGAAAGGTGCTAAGTAAATGCAAGTCAATTTACCATTTAACATACACGATAGTCGATTAATCGGTTTGAGTCATTTTTTTTAAGAAAACAAAAGTCTCAATTCTGTCATTCCAGATTCTTAAATGTGAATATTTTCTGGTTTCTTTACTCCTCTATGACAGTAAACTGAATATCTTTGAGTTGTGGACAAAACAAGACATCTGAGGATGTCATCTTGGGCTTTAGGAAACACTGATCGACGCTTCTCACCATTTTCTGACATTTTATAGACCAAACAACTAATCCATTAATCGAAAAACTAGTCAACTTGTCAGTTGCAGCTCTAGTAATGAGCGGAAATGTGTCGTCCACATTAAAGCCCACCAACTTTAAAGGTTGATAAATATTAATATTTCACTCATCAGCTTCATGTTTGAAATATGGGATCGCTGGCTTCTTAATGACAGCTTTACAACTGTGGTCCTTGGGCAAATACATTATCAGTCAGACAGGTTTTTAACAAGCCCCTGGTTGAAGCCTTTTATCGGAACCACTTACTCCGAGGTGAAAATGAATTTGAGCGTTACACTTATCATCTTAACTCAGTTGTAATTGTAAGCTTTGTCGTATATTTCGCCGAGCTGCTTTGTGGTTGCAGTATATCCTGCTGTATTTGCAGTGACATGGATTGGAAGATCATAATGGATCATAATGATGATAATAAAATAATGAGGTTATATTGGGGACTTGTTTAATGTCTGTCTGCTCATGTGGTTGCCCCATGGACTCCTTTTGTTAAACGGTGTCTTGCAGTGTCGTATCCCCATGTCTCAGCAATTAAGCTGCTGAAGAAAATGTGTCATTATCTATTGTTAACGAGGGTTTGAAAATAAGAAGCAGGTTATATTAAGCTGTATTCTGAAAAATGCTACCGTAATATCGGGGTGAGACAGAGGCCACAGATTGTCTTTTCCTGGATAACGTTGAATATGTTGAATATGGGCATTTGTGATTCTCTAGATCAGTGGTTGCGCCAAAGATCACAGGGGGTGCAACATGATTTGCTGCTTGATTCTGCTGTGAGGTTGTGTTGGCTAATTTATACAAAAGTCTGTAAATAAAACTATTTAAAAATATCTATTTTTTGCAACTTTGTAGCACAATTTAACAAAATATTCTGCTTCAATCCATATTTGTTGGTGTTTAGCCTTCCAAACACAACATATTCACTGCGGTCAAAAATCTATTTGCTCTCCAGCTTGATGCACACAAAGGGAAACCAGTCTAGCAGCAATTTGACACCTTAAATTACATTTATTGAACCACAAAAACAAAAAATCTATTTAGACTTTAACACTGTTATAGTGAATTAATTAAGTCGTTACAAAAAAAGATCGTATTATGTATCTACATTCGCTTGGCGAATCCGTCAAGACGTCATCACTTTATTTATGTTGACGAAAATGACAAGTTCTATTTCTTAAATAAAGTTGATTTAATAAAAAAAAGACTAACTAATTTATAGGGCTGTCAATTGATTAAAATATTTAATCACGATTAACCGCAAATTAATCACACTTTTTATATATGTTCAAAATGTACCTTAAAGGGAGATTTGTCAAGTTTTTAATACTGTTACCAACATGGGAGTGGGCAAATATGCAGCTTAATGCAAATATATATTTATTACTGGAAATCAATAAACAACACAAAACAATGACAAATATTGTCCAGAAACCCTCACAGGTACTGCATTTAGCATCAAAAATATGATGAAATCATAACATGGCAATCTGCCCAACAGGCAACAACAGCTGTCAGTGTGCTGACTTGACTATGACTTGCCCCCAAACTGCATGTGATTATCATAAAGTGGGCATGTCTGTAAAGGGGAGACTTGTGGGTACCCATAGAACCCATTTTCATTCACATATCTGGAGGTCAAAGGTCAAGGGACCCCTTGGAAAATGGTCATGCCAGTTTTTCCACACCAAAATGTAGCATAACTTTGGAGTGTTATTTAACCTCCTTCTCAATAAGCTAGTGTAACATGGTTATAGAAATCGCAAGATGGGTTAATGCGTTGAAGAAATTAGTGGTGTTAAAACAAATTTGCGTTATCACGTTAACTTTGACAGCCCTACTAATTTAAATTACTGAATCACTTTAATCAGATTGAAGATTTTGTTCGAGGATCTGTAATTGTTTTTTTTTGATGATGTCGGGGATGCTCAGCTTTTCTTAGATACAAGTGGGGGGGGGCTTCAAGGAAAATAGGTTGGGAACTACTTCTCTAGGTGATCATAACCACTGTAGGATATTTGTGCGGTTCCAGTGGTTTCCACTACGTGGTACAGGGTGCATGTCAGAGTCTCCGACAGTTATCCTGGCTCAGGCTGCTGCTTAGGGGATTTGAGACGGACTTAGTGTTGTTCTGGGTGCTGCAGGGAGGAAGCCCCAGTGCCAATCTCCCCTCACCAGAGACACAGGAGGAAAAGGTGAAAGCAAACATGCATCCGTGTTCCCTCTCTGTTCCTCTTGAATCACTGACACTGACATTTTGGCAAACCCCTCTTGGGCTCGAATGGCTTTGAAATCCAGAATGCAGCAACGTATCCTTTTTCTTTTCTCCCTGCGAGAGGAAGCGACCAGGAGTGTTTGCTTGAGAGACAGACACAGATAGAAGGCTCTCAGTTCAAACAATAGGGGAGAGGGAGAGAGACAGAGGGTGAAATGAAGTTGTTCCCCCCCTTCCTCCTTGCTGAATTACATCTGAAGTTTGTAGTGCTCTTGAGAAAGGTGGCAGTTAAATTGGATTCCTCTCCCTGAACTCTTTCTTATCTGAAATGCGATGACATCAAAGAATCCTGTACTATTGTCTGCCGGCGTGTCACCTAAGTGGAGGAGATGGGTTGCAGGTGTATTTATAGGAGCCATTTTTTTTGCTGTAGTTGTGCATATACGGCTGTGGCAAGGCAGGCCCAGAGGACATGCTGATGTTACTCCAGAGGTGCCACAGAAGTCCCGTTAAGACCGTTCCTGGCTGCTTTTCATTTCCTCTCACCAGCTTCCCACACACAGATGCTGCCAGCTGTGTTCACCGGGAGCACCTGGCCCAATCCACCGCAGTGGTGGGCGAGTGCGTTTTTTTTTTTCTCTCCACGCCACCCGGGCACTTTTCTTTGTGTTTCTGTTCTCAGATGAAATATAGCCAACATTAGCATGACACTAAAAAAACAGTGAGAACATGTGCATTACAAATCAAATCGTCTTGAATGATTCGCCACAAGAGGAGGCTTTTATTCATGTCAGCTCAGCCGGTAGAAAGGCATCAAATTCACATTTAGCCTTTTGCAGCATTTGAAAATGTCGCTTAAAATCGGTGTGACAGTTGAATGAAGTGGCCCAGACCTTTATTTGAAACGGGCTTATATTAGATGAGTGGGTTTCAAATAGAAAAATGTGACTCACATTTTGGTAAATTGTTTTCCGATCCGCCCCCATTTTAATTTTTTGTTGATGCTGTTTGTTGTTAATTCAAAGTCAACACATCCTCCATTTTTACCTGTCGTCGTGACGGATTTAGTCGGACTGTACCAGATGTCTTTTTTTTTTGCATTCAAAGCTTCTTTTGAGGTTTATGAATTTAATCTTTGGATAACTGTCATATTTTATAACGTCATCACCCTAAAAAACAAACAATCCTCGAAACAAAATCAAACAACAAAATTAATTTTATCAAATCAACTTTTTTTAAATGAACATGACTCATCAGTGCATTCCTCTCTTTGTGTGCGGCGAGCAGGAGAGAAAACAGTTTTTTGACCCCGGTGGATATGTTGTTTTTGAAAGGCTAAACGCCAACAAGTGTGGATAGAAGCAGAATATTTAGTTAGATTAAAACATGTTGTGAATTTGGGAAATTATTACATCTATCTTTTTTATAAATTATTGACTTTTGGACTTTACAACGCTTTGGAGTTATTGGAAATGTTTGGATCACACGAGCTGGAAACAATCCTACGTAGCCACCACTGGGATCTAATTCTACTAACCGTATAATACTAATCATTATCGAGCCAATTTGTAACCAGTATTGAAACATCTATTACCTTCACTTCACCTGTCTCTCCTCTGCTCCACTCTGTGTGTGTGTGGAGAGGCTAAGCGAAAGCAGAGGATATTAATGATTGCATACATACATAATACAACGGTTCATATGATATATTACGAAAAGTTATACCTCGTTTTTTGTGTGTTTTCCTACGAATGTCCAGCAACACGTGTCATTTTCCACTAATTACATGCATACAGTCTTTTCAAAATAAACTTCCATCTTCACAGGAAACAACTTGGTTAGATTAAGGCAACAAAACTACTTGGTTAGGTTTAAGAAAAGATGGTGATTTGGGTTAAAATTACTCAGAAGTGGCGTTACTTAAGTACGGACATTACGTGACAAATAAATCGCTGACTTCTGGTTTCACATGGGACATGAACAGTGGTCTCCTGGGCGATTGGCCGATGTTTTTTGATCCACCTCGACCTCCTCCTTACACGGCGTTTGTTGTTATTTATACTTCCTGGTTCACAATTAAGTGGAATAAAGGGAAAACACTGATTAGTGTAACCTGATCTCTATCTGCAACTGTGTACAAATATTGGGGTTAAACAGAATAAATAGACGTGCAAAAAAAATATTTAAAAATGTTGATTTAAAATTAAAGTGTCACCATTATGAATGAAGCATCAAACTATTCTGTACAGCCCTACAATTTAGCATAATGTACATTTCCACAGCCCTAACAGCACGGTTATGCCATATTCACCATTCTGCTGCTTTGATTTTATCTTCTTAAAGTGGCAGTAGGCAGTATATTTTTGGCATCATTGTGGAAAAATGCCATAATAACCTTTCAGCATATTGTAATTCAAGTGTTCTGAGAGAAAACTAGACTTCTGCTCCTCCTCATGGCTCTGTTTTCAGGCTTCAGAAAATCTAGCCTTCTACTTTGACCAATCACAGGTCAGTTCATTGAGAGAGCGTTCCTATTGGCTCTGCTCCGGTCATGTGACCGGAACTTGAATTCTCCTTCACCAGATTTCACAATGGCTGCCGCGTCACAAACTTTCTCATTTTACAGCTAAACCGTGCACTACAAGATGATTCTGAAAACATTTGAGGAGAGAAATAGGCATTAACGTAACATAATATTGATTCATATTTGATCAGCGCTGTCTAGTTTGACCGTTTGATCGGAGTTCAAGAGTGATTGACAGCCGGCTCTCAGAGACAGCAGATGGACATCAGACCTCAGATCAGCTTTTACTGCTTGTTTTCCTCCGGTCTGTGAAATCTTTCAGATGCCGCTAGGAGCACCGGACACAGAGGCATATGATTTTTTTCAGGTTACCTGTCTCATGTACTACTGTCACGATATAGCGACCGTTTATAAAAATAACTTTTTTTAATCATATTTGCTCCAGTCTTGCCTACTTCAGCTTTAACAGAAAAACTAATTTTATACACTACTTTTTTTTTCTCTGTTCTCATCTTAGGGCTGCGACTAACGATTATTTTGATTGTCGATTAATCTGTTGCTTATTTTCTCAACTAATCGATTAGTTGTTTGGTCTATAAAATGTCAGAAAATGGTGAAAAATGTTGATCAGTTTCCCAAACCACAACATGACGTACTCAAATGTCTTGTTTTGTCCATAACTCAAATATATTCAGTTTACTGTCATAGAGGAGGAAAAAAACCCAGAAAATATTCACATTTAAGAAGCTGGAATCAGAGAATTTAGACTTTTTTTTTTCTTAAAAATGTAGTCAAACTGATTAATCGATTATCAAAATAGTTGGCAATTAACTAATCAATTATTTGATTAATCGTTGCAGCTTTAGTTGAGCTCCTGTTGATGAAACTTAATACTTCCTGCACAGATCCTGTTAAAGATAAGTCCTGGCTGCTTTGTTATGTCCTGAAGAGGTCAAAACTCCTGCAAACACTTGCAGCGTAAGAACAACTTTATTGTCATATACCAGCGCATTTCGTCTTATGTCCTCCATCAGGGTCATCATAAAACACATTACGCAGCACATTCCTTTGAAATGTGCTGCGTAATGTCATCCATGTGGATTTCCTTGCAGGACAACGGCTGGAATTTTTGGGTTGCGATGAAATTTATCGCGATAGCCAATTTCTAAAAATGTCTCTAAAAGCAGAATGACTCACCCAGCGTGATTTGTGTGATTATGGCAAGTCCGTCAGTCTGCATTGTCTGCCAGGAGCTATAGTCACCACCAATCCACAGCTTATCAAGACAAACTCAGCATTCTGCCTCACTGTAAAAGCTTTCTTCCCTCTTCTCTGCCACAGACAGACACAGTAAAACCTCCCCCGTGAAGCATCATTGCTTTGTTAAAACACAGAGATGTCGTCCAATTCAATTGTGCTGCCAAACTCGCCAAGACATGCCCGAGACCCCTTACACGATTCCATCTTTCTGTGTTTTGTTTTATTCCCCCACCACCTTATTTGTTTTCTCATTAGCGAGGTGGCTCGTTTATGAAGAGCACGCTGCCAGAAGTTTAATAATACTCCTTCATTTCATTCATACTTAATAGCCGTTTTTTCAACTTTGAATACAACACAACGGGGAGCCCAGATGATTCATAGTGAGGGAGATTTCATGCTCTTGGCGAGCTCAGATGGGAACGCAGACAGAAATGCACTGAGACTGTGACATATGGGTAGGAGGGAAAATAGCTGCCTGAATGGGAGCATGCATCAATTCGGTAAGATAACCAACAGAGCGTCGTCTCACCCGAGCCAAATAATGTTTAGCTCCCCCTTTTGTGGACGATTGCTGATATCAGTGCACTGAAATAGTGTTCTTACCCTCTCTGATACTGTCTTGAAATAAGTAATACACCAGCTTGCTGACTATTGTCTCTCCTGTGAAAGCTCCTACTGGATCTGTGGTGACCTCTAACACAGCTCAGTCCCTCCCCGGCTTGTTTTGAATCCGCCTGGTGGATTTACCACCACAGAGTAGAGGATCCTTATCCTGTCAGTGCACCATAATAACCAGCCCCGGATTACTGTAGGTAACTCCCATCAGGTCAAAGACCCAACTTATCGGCTGTGTCCAGAGAGTGTGAATTTATGCCCTCTATATTGCCCTCAAATATTCCCACTATGGAACAAAATAAATGTCCATGGCATGTAAACTACTATGTGCTAACAATCCCACAATGCAATGCGTAGCAGTGTATAGATGAGATGTTGAGTTGAAAATGGTCATTCAAGGCTACACCATATATATGTTTTGTACAATCTGTGGAGGAAGGCAAACGGTCTAGCTTAAAGGGCCTGACCCCCTGGTCACTGCAGCCCCCGAGGTGAGGTTTTGCAGTGATGACTAAGACAAGCAGTGGTAGAAGTAGTAACGTTGAAGAACTTTGGTAACGTTAAGAAGTAAAATTTAACAACTTAATGCTTCATCCACACACTTCTCAAGCGGAGGCAAGCACGTTGCTATCGCCAGATGAGTGACAACTTTGTTCAGCTCATTTTCTGTAACCAGTGTGGCATTAAAGCATGGTGGAACTAGAAGTGCACTCGGAGAGCGCAGACCTCCTCCAAGGCAGGTTTCATGTACGTCGCCGGATCGCCACCAAAATCGAATGGATGTTCATAGTGCCACACCTCACCCCTCCAAAAAATGTCATTCAAGTCCATCTCTGACTTTTGGAGTAATCCTACAAACGGACAAACCGACAAACAAACCAACAAACCAACAAACCAACCAACCAATGCCGGTGAAAACATAACCTCCTTCCTAGGCCTTTGGCTTTGGCGGAGGTTATTAGCAAACTAGTGGACAGCTGGCTAGTTGGCTAGCTCGCTAACTCCACCATGCTTTAATGCTACACTGGTTACAGAAAATGAGCCGAACAGTTCCTCCGCCTCACTCCTCACCGCTCCGAAGAAGGACAAGCTACCAGCGAGCTGCAACCACACTTTACTGACGTGTTGTCACCATAACCACTAACAACAATCGCCATTTTCTTTTGCGCTAGTCAAATGACCACAGAAAACAGTTCAATGTCCTTTCTACTCCTATTCTTTTTCTATAGTTTTTGGTTTAATACAGCATGCCCACACCTGTCTCCATCCCAGTACAATGGAAAGTAGTTCCAATGAAAACTCTCCTCAGTGAGGTTTGTAAATGATCCAGGTTAAACAGGACTCTGTTATTGGAAAGACACTCGACTGGTGAATGTTTTTTAAATCATCATTGTCGTGTCAAAGCTGTTAACACCACCATGCGTTCACCTCCATGTATCTGTGAAATCCCATTAACAGATATCCCAAAATCTGGGCAAACAAAACCAAAACAATATGTGTAGCTAGATAGAAACCTCCACTATGGGTAAATGAGGCCGTTGAGGCTCTGTCTATGGTAAAAGAACAGCACACTCTTTCTTGTTTTGTGCCAGAAATCAGTGAAGAAATCCAGCAGATTTCCCACCAAAGCAGACCTCCAGTATCGAGAGACTGCTAACCTTCTTTTGCAACAGTTTTGTCTGTTTCGTTATGCTAATATGAATGTGACAATGATTTATTGACATCAAACCACAACATGTAGCATCTTGATTTTGCAATTAGACCTGAATAACCATACAAAGATGTAGCTTCCTCTTCCTCACCTCTCTTGTCACACCGTGCAGCTGCCTGTAAGGACTCTAAGCGAGCTCTGGAGGTATCCCAACATGCCGAAGACATGGGTCTGATCCTCGGGGCCTGCGCCGGCGGTCTGGTTGTCCTCATCCTGCTTCTCGGGGCCATCGTCATCATCGTGAAGAAAGGGTGAGTGGCTGTGAAAAGCGTATGGCCGGTTGACGTGAGACGGGGTTTCGACCTTTTTTTCAGAGTCAGACATTCTCAGTCTTATTGTTCGTGTGTAGCCGATCCAGAGGAGTAAATTTATCTCTATCCCACTTGGCAGCTAGGGTCTATTGAAGAAAGCATTTGGCAATGAGAGTGAATTACAACCAGAGTTAGTGGAATGGTAGAGCATTAATCCTAAACTCTCCCACCGCTGCCTCAGCCAAGCTTTTTTTTTTTGTTTCATCTCATCTTTTAATTTCAAGGTCTGCGTGTTGGCTGAGCACATTCAAATGCAGCCTGCTCGCACCGAAAATCGCTGGCTGCTTTCCACCTGCAAATTACCTCTGTCGTCTATCGCACCTGCAGTGTATTCTTCCTTCGCTCGTCGGGCGATGGTGGAACACTCATCTGAGTGTGAAATATTTCATCAAGGCGCATGTTATTCCATTGCCCACTCAATTACATGAGGCGAGCAGCTGTGAGGTGCCAGTGGATGGGCTAGTAATTGGTTAGGAAGGTTGTTTTTGCTTCAGTTTTTTTTTTTTTTTTTTTTTTGGAAAGAGGAACTTCTCCACCCTGAGGAATTATCTCACAGAGAATAGAGGGAGATTGAATGGGATGCCTGGAAGAAGGCAGTGACTGATAAGATTCAGCGGGTCTATCTGGCAGCCACAATAGGAACTAGACAGCCACATGGGGGGAAAACAGGAGCAGACATGTTTATATTTAGCCGCCAGATATTCTCACTCATATGCAGTTAGACTGTATATGTAAAATATGTTTTGGTTCTGTAATTAATAGTAAAAATTAGAGATCCCCCTGCAACATAATTTAGTCGGGTTCTGGTCAAATGCAGGGAATGGAAAATAAAATAAGGGCGTGCTGCACATCAACACTCAGCTCTGGACCATCTTCACACTTTGTAGTGCTTCAATGCTTCATCAGGCTCACGCAAGGTCAGACATTTCGGATAGGTTTTTTAGACACATACATATCCACCCCTCCATTTTCTATTCCAAATAGAGATCCCCTAATCTTTTTCTTGAAATACTGAGAAACACATTTTAGCCATTCTGGAGAGGTTTTGAATAGGTTTAGTACACACAATGGCGCCTAGGTACACTGCTAACTGATTGCCTTGTAAACCCGTAGTGCTTTTTTAACAGTGTGGGAACCAGAAGATGAAAAACTGTAAGACTTTTCTCAGTCCGATTTTACACTGTTGAAAAAAACGCAAGTTTCTCTTTTCTTTTAGGGCTGTCAAAGTTAACGTGATAATAACGCGTTATCGCAAAGTGGTTTTAACGCCACTAACTTCTTTAACACATTAACATAACTTGTGATTTTTAGGTTGTGGCAGGTTTTAAAACTGGAGATGATACTGGCATCATATAAAAACCTAAAGAATCCATTGGCACCATCATGTCATACGAGCTTGTCGCGAAAGAGGCTAAATAAAAACGCTCTCACCTCAAGATATGTGAATGTAAATGGGTTCTATGGGTACCCTCGAGTCTCCCCTTTACAGACATGCCCACTTTATGATAATCACATGCAGTTCTTCGGTAAGTCATAGTCAAGTCAGCACACTGACGCTATTAACTATGGACAATCATGCGATTAATTGCAATTAAATATTATAATCCAACCTACACGACCCGTCTTGAAACACGGACCAAGGAGTCTGACGCACACGCGAGTCAGAAGATGCAAGCAAAACCCTGTGGCGCAATGAAAGTGAGGGCCGGCGCGCGCCGGCTGAGGTGGGATCCCGGCCCAGCGGGGTCGACCGCACCACCAGCCCGTCTCGCCCGCACTGTCGGGGATGTGGAGTGAAAGTAAAGTGGTATCGGTTGTATCTGAGCCGTTTTGGGAGTATGAGTACGAGTACATGAGTACAGTATCGGACCCGATACCCGATAATGGTATCGGGTATCGGTGCATCCCTACATGAGACATTATTAGTCCTTAAAACTGTTACTGCAGGAAAAAAGTTAAGAAATGACAACAGCCTCCTAAATACAGCAGCATAAACACAGATATAAACCTCAGAACAAGTTGTCAGAGCAGAGTCTCGGTGCGCAGCAGGCCCCTTCGTTCGTTCACTCTTTAGGCTTCGATCCTGCTTCATGATTGCTTGGCTAGGAACATCCCAACGCACTGAGCATCTTCATTTGTCTTTCTGATGCCCATCTTGATAAACCATAGTCACCTCTCTTTTTTTTCTCCTCGCTCTCTGTCTCTCTCCTTTCCTCCTCCTTCATGCTAATCAGAAGGGACTTCTATTCTTACCCTTACTACCCGTAAGTGACTCCTTTCTCCATCCCCCACCCTGACACCCTGACACCCTGACGCCATCCTCCCCTTGCTTGCCCTTCGTAGCCCCAGGATTACTAGAGTGGAAATGAGCATCGCTATCTCCACCCCATCCTCCAGTATAGACCCCTCCTTCCTTCCTTCCTTCCTCCTCCTCCACCTCCTCCACCTCCTCCTCCTCCTTTCGCCCCACCACACCACCGCTTCCCCCCGACACTCTTTTGCTATCACCAAATCGCACTTTCCCCCTCGTCCAGTTTCAATCTCGTGGCCCTTATATTTTCCCCCCAGTCCAATTTCTCATCTCCTCACCCACCCTCCTTTCCTTTCTTCCTTATCTCTTTGCCTGTCTTTCTCTCAATCTCTGCTCTCCTCTGTCTGTTATTACTCCCTTTCCCCTCTCTCTCTCTTTCCTCTCGCCTCTCTCTGCATCTCTACAGTAGGAAGAAGGTGGCCATAAACAAGGCAGCCATGTCCTACAGGCAGGAGAAGAGTCGGAAGCTGAGCTCTTTAGACTGCAGCATGACCGAGCAGAGCACTCTCCAGCAGGATGAGAGGATGGCCCACTCCTTCATGGATGCCCACGGCTGCAACGCTCGAAGTAAGACAGCTAGGAACATATGGGTACTCTTGAGAAAGTGTCTAGAGAGATGAAGCTCCCTCCTTTCCTGACCTTCAGCCATGTTTACTTCCGAGCATGTATCCAATCTGTTCTGCCAGACCATAAGGTGCTCTCGACAGAGAAATCTCCTGCAAGTCTCTCGTCTGTTTGAATATTCTGCGGTGCCAGTCAGCCCCTCACAGTCTCTGCAGAGAAACGCTGACTTTTTTTTTTTTTTCCTTGAGCCGCCCCCTAGACTTTTCAGCCGAGTTTACATTAATAAAAAAGGAACAGAGTGTGTGTCGCGGAGTGCATAATGTCAGGCGGTATGCCTTGAACTGTGCGTGTGTGTGTTCGTGTTCCCAGATGAGCAGCGTAGCTCCGTCAACGAGTCCAGCAGCTTACTGGGAGGCTCGCCGCACCGCCACTGTCGGAGGAAGAGCTCGCCGTATCACACGGGTCAGCTCCACCCGGCTGTGAGGGTGGCTGACCTCCTCCAGCACATCAACCAGATGAAGACAGCTGAGGGATACGGCTTCAAACAAGAATATGAGGTAAGAAGGAGAGAGAAAGAGACACTTTAGTAGCACTTTGGGTCTGTTTTCCAGGGTTTGGGCTACATCCTGTAGTTCAAATTAAGGGAAATTGTGCTACAATGTATAATCAGGGGCAGACTGTCCATCGGGAAGCTCAGGAATTTTCCCTGTGCGCCGGTCTGTCTTTTAAATTTTTTTTTATAAAGACCTTTATCAAGTTTGAACTCGTTTAAATGTACAACCCCGCAGACAGCACAGAGCAGAACGCTGCCTGTCAGACTGAACCAGTATTTTTGGGGGTTACGAGCGGCCCCTCTCAATTTGGACTGATCCTCATTTTTTGTTGAAATCTGATTGTCTCAGCTCTGGTAAATATTTGAGTTTATTCAGGGTTAATCCATCCCTGACACAATCAAACACAAGTCACTATTACTAAACAAAACAACCCGCCACTATCCATCTGCAGCTGTTTTTACTATTGGAAATTGTCAAACCCTACACAGACATTTAGCAGGAAAATGAAGTCATCAGCAGCATGGATGTATAAAGAGAACGATCAGCAGTCTGGATAAAACCAACGGAGCAACAGCTGGGAGCGTCATTCACTCGCACTCGCAGAGTTTCCCCTCTTGTAAATAGTTTCCCGACCATCCACAACAATTCTTTCCTCACAAAAAATGCAAACCTACGACCTTGGAAAAAATTGTATTAGTGTTAAAATTACTGCCAAAAAAATGTGCCACTTGCACCCTTGGGGTACTCACATTAAAAGAAATCTACATCGCAAAATCCAGGGCTGAATTTCACTTACAGTCTGCCCCCTGCGTTTAATGCTTCCAACTTCTTGGCAACAGTTTGTGGAAGGCCCTTTCCTGCCTCGTTACAATTACAACATAGAGTTAAGACATAACTTAAAATGCAACACCTCCCTTGATCAGATGTAACATGTAAGTCCTTATTATCTGTTGATGTGGTGGAACGGGTTAGGAAGTTGGAGAGACTAATGATGGAAGAACCAGAGGAAAAATTAGTTTTTATATTTCCACTGGGACACACTTTTCCTGCGACAGAGACAGATGTGTGTCCTTAGACAGATAGCGTAAAGTAAAGTTGATGCTGACATGCACACTCAGTACCGTGTTGTAAAGTTACTTGAATTAGATAATGGCATAACCATGATGTTTTGCTGCATTCACCTAAAATAAAAAACTACATGACTGACCGGCAACAAGGGGTCACACACTACAAGATCTTTCACCGGAAAGAATCCCCGATGAGGCTTTGTCATGAAAAACACAACCGAGATAATACACGGTAAATGACGTGATACCATACGAGACACATTGCTGATGTTGTCGTTGGCACGTTAACACAAAATATTGTTACAGGCGACCCCTCCTCCCCCAGGTTTACCCTCAACTAGGGATGCACCGGTACCACTTTTTTTCAGACCAAGTACAAGTACTTACATTTCGGTACACGCCGATACCGAGTACCGATACGGGTACTTCTCTGTGCCAAAAGACCCTTGTTAACAGCCAGCTGGAGGGTGTGAGCGACACACGGCAGGCTGGGGAGTCACGCATACGAGGCAGTGCACTGGCTCTAGGTCAGCTTGGAAAGGCTCGGGGCGAAGGTGGCTCTCGGCTGCAGCTTTACAGCGCTCCCCGCCCGGACCTCGCCGCACCGTGACTTGTGCTCTCGGTGCGACTGTCGACCTGGGGCACTGTCCTTAGTGCGCCCCGTGTCGTGCCGCAGCCCACGAAAAAGGCATTGTCGGCACCGGCCCGTCTCGCCCGCACCGTCGGAGAGGTGGAGCATGAGGACCCGAAAGATGGTGACGAGAGGTTAACGTCGCGCTGCCGTAAAGTGGTATCGGTGCCGTTGTATTGGAGCCGTTTTGCGAGTACGAGTACATGAGCACGGTATCGGACCCGATACCCGATACTGGTATCGGTATCGGTGCATCCCTACCCTCAAACTTGTGCTCTCATTGGCTGGAGCTCGTGGCAGGAGTCCCTGACAGGTTCAGATGTTTAGCATGCTAGATATCTGGACTGTGTCTGCGGGGCATCGGCTCGCGTCTTTGAGCAGCTCACACATGACGATCGAACACTGATGTGCAAGCGGCGAGCCGGCGCAGATTTGCCTCTGATCTGGGTTTTTTGTCTGGAAGCACCAACAACAGTCGGGCAGCGGAAAATCAGGGCTGAAGTCGTGTAGTGTGATCTAGTTATAAGGGGTTTTAATTTCTTTAACACCTAGACCACCCTTAGTCCAGCTCAGACACAAAAAGGAGTGAATACAACAACATTTAAAAATTCCTGATATTGTTTTCCTTGCCGTTAGAGTGGAGAGCCTGTCTCTGTGTTACTGCAAACAAATACTGTCTACTTTAAAAAAGGCTTAAATGGAGCGTTTAATATTCATGAGCAAACAGTAAAATGTTGTTTCACTTCATCTGCATAACAGAAAGAATGCAGATATACTGAACATCCTGTTGTTGCGTGGGCTAATTATGCTTTTCTAAGTTACTCCTTTCAGCTTTTCTTTTTTCTTTAATATGATGTCCTCCACATCAACCCGTGGTGATGAGTAGTTTTTTTTTTGCACATCTGCCTGGAGGAAGCCAGATGCACTTTTTCGATTCATTAAGATCCCTAAGGGGACAACAAAATCCCCCCCCCCCCCCCCCCCCCCCCCCCACCAAAATCAATATATGGGTCGCTTTTTCACTCCTCAGTCTGGCTCCCCATCGCCTGGAGAAATAAAGGAGATGAAGGGGATCAGCGTGCAGACTGCTGTCAGACTTCATAACCCTTATTTCCCACAGGGTCGTGGCTGCTGCCATTGATCAGACACGTTGCAAGGCGTTGTGGGTGGGTTGTGAATGAGTCAGGTCCTCTGTGTTGTTAAGGGGTCTGTATCTGTTGTGCGTGGAAGCCAACATCTGGAACCAGAGCCAGTGAATAAACACATTGACAGAAAGCATCTCATCCTCCATGACTGATTGCAGCCCTCCTCTGGGTGAAAGTGTCATTTTGTTTCACCTGGAACTGTAGCTCCCCCTCAACACTGCAACACACCGATATGATGTAGAGCCCAGCAGCAATATCGATTTAACATTTGATTTTCAACATTTTGTTAAGGTCATTAAAGCTGCATTAGCCATAACAACTTAATTTATATGTTTTTAGCTTGTCCTGCTGCCCCCAAGTAGCTAAAAAGTACAATTAAGATTAATCATTAAGATCTCATCTCTACTCGTCATATTTTGCCACTTTGGCAGAAGCCCCCCGGCATTTTTGCGTAGTATCTTGACGCAGAAGGTTGGCGCGTGGTTAATTTTGTGAGGCGGTAGCAGTTAACGTTGTAACACGTGTGAAACAGTGGTGGAAAAACAACATGGTTTGTCTTAAAGGGACTGTTTGTAAGAATCAGAAATTGCTTGTTAACATCGACACCTGTGGCCGTTAAGTCAACGAAAGTCAGCGTCCTGTTGATTGAGCTTGCGCTTGTGCTCGCTCTAAATAGACATGAACGAGCATCGCTCAAAACAGTGAGGCTACACACGTCAGCTAAAACCACAATATCACTCTATAGTTCAGCTGCTTGGCAGTAATGTTATAGCTGCCCAGACGAAGATCAATGCTGATCCTGGTGCTTTTCCTGCCTCAGCCTCCCGACCGCGGCCGGAGGGAACAGGGGAGACACCGAAGTTTTGGTCAGAGATGATAACGTTTCTCTCTGCGGAGCCCCGTCACTTCACAAGACACGGGAAACCTCTGTTGGTCTGGAGGAGCTGCAACATTTATTTCTGCACAAACATTCACTAGATATTCTCACAGCTAAACTAACTCTTCTGCAGTGTGGAGTGTTGCGCGCATGCACGTGAGAGTAGAGCAAGAGAGCGAGAACGAGCACGGTGTGTGAGTGAAGGCAATCAGGCAGAGGAGCAGAGGACAGCGGAGACTCCGGTCCTGAAGACCAAAGCTACGGTCTCCCCCGCGTCCACCGACCACGTCCAACACTGTTTAACAGACGGGCTTCACTAGATACAACTTTGCGGTTTTGGTGCTTCATTGTAGTTTGTGTTGGAGTCAGAGTCTGAACAGCATAGCCACACGTGAGCGCGCATGGGACACCGACCCGCAATGATTTATACGTGTAAGAAGTTACAAACAGTCCCTTTAAAATAAGTACGCTTGCAACGTAACGCAAGCTACGGACGTAACGTTGTGACTCGGTGGCATAGCGTCACTCGACATAACATACAATAACATCCACTACAGTCTGTGGTCAAAAGCAGATTAGTGGTCATATGTGAGAATTTAAACATGATGGACAAGTAAACAAACCAATAAAAGGCCCCTGTTTATCGCATCATGTGTGTTATCTCAGTCAGTTTTGTACTATAACTAATGGGGTCCGACATGAACATGCAATTCTCTACCAAAGTTGGGACAGTTTTTGATTATTTCACATTGAAGGTTTCTGTATTTTCTCACTGGTTTTAAGTGGGCGGGGCTTGGTTCGGAAAAAGGCGATTTTGCAGACTTCCGTGCACCAATAAGGATTTGGCAATATTTCATCATTTCAGTAAAAAAGAGATGACGTTTGTGGTGTTTTTTGAGAATGTTGCCAACCCAAACGGTCTTGCTTTTGACTGTTAATACCTTTTTATGTAAGGGATAATTTACAGCAAGCTGGTATTTGTCGTAAAATAAACCCTGACAGGGAGATTCTTGCATTTTGTCGGTCAACATCTTGGGTATTTGGCACAATATACCCGCTCATTAAACGGCTACTTACTTAAGAAATCATTAATTTGACACAAAAATGGTCCTCCATTGTCCAACATCATAACACAGCAATGGTCTGTTATACATAGCAGACGCCGTAATTGACCAATCAGAATCGAGTATTCAACAAAAGCCGTGTAATAATCATGAATAATTAATGTTACAGAGTAATACTTTTGGAATTTGTATTCAAATGTTTAGGATATAAGAGTTGAACATGTTGAATTTAACTGATAATGGAGAAGATATGAATAAAGTGAAGCAGAATGTTGTTTAGCCTCCAAAGACGCAGGGTGCTGGACAGAGGCAGGTTTCTTAAGCAGGATTAGATCAGACATTACCTGTACAGGATCCAGTGACAGATGCAATCCCCTCATCAGCTTGCTTTGTGCGTCTCTGCCGGGGTCTCAGGTGGTCCCAATATGGTCGTCCCTCACCCGGGGGGGGGGATTGCTCGGCTGCAGATGAGAGAGACGGCGTGTCTCAGTACGAGAGCCTTGATATGCCTACCGATGCAGCAGGGAGATCAGGCGGTGACTTAAAAAATGCAGCAGAATATGACACAACTCAAGCCAGGCCAATTCTCGCTTGTATTTCCTTTTTTTTTTTCTGGTATTGATTTAGCTTCAATGACTCATCTCGTCGCACCGGCAGATTTAGTAGACGTGTGTGTGTCATAAACAGCTGTCACACATTTAGCTGTTTAACACGAAGGTATTACAGAGCAACGGCTTGGTCTTCAAGCAGCGAGCCTCACACTGTGTGTAGAATGAGAATGACTGCAGCGGGGCCGCCTCCTTCCTTCTCAAGGCCGCAGCCATCTCTCAGTTGCTGCGTGTCATCTCTCAGCCTCCGTCTCTCCCTCTGCTATGTTGTGGCAGATGTCTGTTGATGACTTGGCAAGATGGCTATAATAGTGAAGTTACTCAGACAACCTAAGGGGTAACACTTTGGAGTGCATTAGCAAAGTCGTTTCTATTGTGAGCTTCAAGATGCATCAAAGACGCAGCGCCCCCTGTTTTTGTAATGTGTTTTTTTTAATTTATTTTTTTATCAAACTTAACGTGTGGTCTCTAACTTTACTTTGCAGAGTTTTTTTGATGGCTGGGACGTGACGAAAAAGAAGGACAAGACCAAAGGACGGCAGGATAGCCTGCTCAACCGTAAGTACTGCGGGGGTTACAAGAAAGAAACACTGACGCCGGTGTAACTTGGCTCCGTTTCAGTCTCAATTTTACTGTAGGTTACACCGCATATTAACATTTATAGCTCTTCATACATCCACTGTAAAGTACATTACCGTTTTAACGACACAACTACAGTGTCTTACGAGCCACCCAGTAATTATTTTTACTCCCGGTTGAATGGTTGATAATTCTAGAAGAAAACAACCCTTGTTAGAATGTAATTACGGTTTGATTAATTAGAGTTGATTGTTCAACTGTGGGTGTTTTTGAAATGTTAATCACAGTAGCAGGTACACTCAATAGCTCAGCTTCAATGCAGCATAGTGTTCTTTTACAGTCATTGTGGAAATACCCTGGAAATAACATTAACAGTCATGAGACGCTATTCAAAGTTCTTTAGCAGCTTTTAAAAGGCTAGGTGGGTTTCATTACGGATATAGCAGACTGAGGGGCGAGTTCACAGAGAATGGATCGGTTTCAAGTCTTCAATACAGCATGATGTTCATTTAGTAAATTATGGTCCCATTTAGAGTCAAATAGACCATAAAGCAGGGGCTGCGTTAGGGCGTGGCTACCTTCTGATTGATAGGTCGCTACCACGGCGCTCCCCGCTCTGGTTGTCCGTGTTTTCCTCTTTAACTTAAACCTTTCTCACTGTGTTTTCAGGTGACCTAAAATGTCTTATTCAGCGTTCGGTTGTACTTAGCTCCACCCCCTCTCATGTACCTTCTGGTTTAAAAAAAAAGAAGAAAAACAGGATGGTGACGGCCAAAATGCCGAACTCAAGGCTTCAAAACCGTAGTCCACCAACCAATGGGTGACGTCACGGTGACTGCGTCCACTTCTTATATACAGTCTATGATTGCACATCACTTGCAACCGCTGTCTGCCCCGTCTCGAGGTCCAATTCACAAAAGACAAGCACAAACACGGCCATCATTTTTTTTGCAGCTGACTGAAATTTGCCCTTTTTTGCGTCCGATTGTTAATATCCATGTGGCAAAAGTATAAATGCGCTTGAGGCCAATGCGTCGTTTGCGAGGGGTGAGAGTCAACCTGAGCCTGAGGTCTTGTCAGAGAGCCACTTCCATCCAAACCTCCCGAAGGCAATTAAGAGAGAGGAAAGAGGAAACATGTAAGCCCAGGATTTGGGAAAGGAGGGAGAGGGAAGAAATTATTTGTTTATTTGTTTATATAGTCTAATATCCTTATTTTTCATTCATTATTTTCTCGTTTTTCTTCCCTCGTGTGTTCTCAAAAATGACATGTAGGGGAGCTATATTCATTTATTTTTCATGACACAACTGCCATTGCATTCTGTCACTGCATCCCAAAATAAATGAGTTTGAGCGGTCACCCACTTATAAATGCGATTCAGTTCACGCCAACTCTCTGAAGATGCTAATAATTTCACTGTAACTGTGACTATTAGTGCCCTATCTTTGTGAATTGGACTGTTTTTGCATTGAGGCTCATTTGCATAGAAAGGGACCAATTTTGCACCAAAAGCCTGCATATTATTTCATTTATATATGTACAAATAGCACAGGAGCACTGAGATGCTATTTGCTTGGCAGCACAGTGAGGGGTGCATTTCACCTTTTGTGGGTGCTTTGATTATTACATGGTTTCCTTTTTGTCGTATTTGTGCAGGTTAAGCATCCACAAAAGCCGTGCAATCCTTTTGTGAATTTGCCCCTGAGAGTTCGTCTAAATTAAGCCGGTTACATTTGTAAATCCATCATTTCATCCCTCCGTCCAGACTAAAATTGTGTGCCAGTAAAGTTGAAAAGAAGTTTCTCTATCGTCTCTAACTTTTTCTATAATCGTTCATTTTAAATGCCAATAAATGTGAATATATATATACACTAAGCAGCTGCTGACAAATCGCTATTATATAATAATGTTTTGATCACTGCGGTGCAGCAGCTTGGGAACGACTGTAACATGTGGTGTTTATGTATATTTCACACACGTTCAATTGTCTGAAAACAGAAATAGAAAAATATGTAAATGAAAACCACTATACGGTGAATTCGACAGCATTAAAACACAGTATACATGACCGCAGAGAGTTGTTGTTGTTAAATTCAGACGGCTTAATGTTGTTTCCGTGTTCTTTCAGAGTCATTGTGGAAAAGCCTCAGAAAGAATGTTGAGGCACAAAAGCTCTGCATTAAAACTAGGGCACAACATCAGATTTTCACTACACGATTATCATGGCCGAAAGAATTCACAATAACAATATCGCGGATAGCAAATTTAAATTTGTATTGATAGAAATGATGGTCAAAAATGTTGTAATAAACTAGAGATGCACCGATCCAACTTTTTACAGTCCCAATAGCGATACCTGGACTTTGGACATCGGCTGATACCGCGTACCGATCCGATACCAGTGTTCAATTAATAAGCTGTATGCCTCATGCTTTCCTATGTTTGTAAAACAAAATGTAACAAATAAATACATAGCCTAGAAATAAATGTACTAAATTTCATTAAAATAATAAATTGTACTCCAGCAACTTGGTAAAAAATCTTCAAAATTAACTGCAATTGCAATTCAATTATAAACCTTTTTAATGCAGCAACAAATTGGCCAAAACCTCCACAGGAATTAAAAATTCCAGTACGTAATATATTTAGTATACACACATAGAATTGAACTGAATAGATCAGCCCCAATGTCACCGATACCCGATCCAGCTATTTGAGTTGTACCGATATCCGATATCGGTAAATTTATCAGCGGGGCATCTAATGGCCAAATTGTTATGACACATACTATATAACCACAGCGTCCCTGGTTCCGGTCGTAGACCTTTTATTGCATGTCACATCCCTCTCTCTCCACATCCTCACCTTCATTTCACTTAAATCTGTTGAGCCGGACGACCTGAGATCTACTTTTGAATTAATAAAATCAAAATCCTCTCTTGTGCATTTCAGATGATCGCCATCGAGTCAAGCTGCACTCTCTGCTCGCAGACCCCAGCTCCGATTATGTCAATGCCAACTACATAGACGTAAGTCACCTTCAGTCCTATTGTTCCTCCTCCTTCGCCTCCTACTCCCTCATCTCTGTCTTTGCTGATCCCACAGCTCCGCCTTGAGAGCTCACACTAGTCCATCTTCTATTGTTGCGGTCGACCCGGTGCTTGACCAGAAGACATCTCCGTACACGGTCTGTTACTCAGACCTGAACTGCCATTTAGTAACTACACCCACAACATATAGCAATACGTGTGCTAGTACATGCAGGCTTTGAAGTGAGATTTTATCGCAGAGATCCTACAAGAGCCCATAAGCTCAGAGCAGCGGGTCTCATGACTCACCCAAATGCTTTTGTAAGGCGACATTGCACCGCAATTGGAGTCAGTATAACACGACTGATCCTTTCATCTACCTTCAGATATTTTGATCTCACCTACAGTTCGGCTCGAGTGAGTATCTCAGGGAGCCTTCCACAGTCCCAGCAGCAGTACGCGCTCCTGCCAGATCCTATCTCGGCAGCTTTGCGTTAGATGGACCAAAACTATCTGAAGGACGGTCACTTTTTTCCTGGCCAGGGTCTGCAGCTCACTCATAATGGAGGGGGTCACTTGAGAGTGACTGTGAAAAGCTCTTTTTTTTTTTTTTAACTGCCTACTGCAGCACTCATTGCAAGGTTTAACTTCAGTTGTTATGGTCTCCGCATGTGGTATTGCGTCCTTTGTTTCTACTATTGTTTGCTGAACAAAAAGAAATGTAAAGTGGACAGAAGGGGCCCCCGATCAGTAGTGGATGGCCTGACTCAGCGTATGTGGGTGGCATTGGTTAAAGCGGAACGTCAAAGCTCACTGTGGTGCGCGTGGCCACTTTATCCCCTTTAGTGCTCCGTGAGGGCTCTATTAGGACGAACGCTCCAAGGACCTTTGTGTCGTTAACTGTGCCGTCTACAGCACCGCCTGCATGTCATGCCAAGACCCCTGGCTCACAACACTGCAGCGAAATGATTCCAAATGATTCATGGAGGACGCCAAGGTTGGAGTAAATGGAACATTGCTTTTTTTTAAAGGTTAAACTGAA
This sequence comes from Sebastes fasciatus, assembly GCF_043250625.1. NCBI lineage: Eukaryota > Metazoa > Chordata > Actinopteri > Perciformes > Sebastidae > Sebastes > Sebastes fasciatus. Next base: position 5,189,377 of record NC_133811.1, on the reverse strand, counting down.
AAGTTCCAGCGCTCCTTCCTCTCATCCACATACAGGTTTACATAATTTGTTTTTGTCTTTGGCGCAGGAAGTAAGACATTACGTCTATTGCTGACATGTGTTAACACAAAAGTGACACAGTCATCACCACGCTCGGTTCTTCAGAGATTATACGTTCACTGTCATTAACACCCACTATCAGGGTAGTCTTTTATTGCTTTGGTGCCTGTTGTAGCTGTAATTAGTTTGTAATAAGATAAATTGGGAAGTAATGGCTGAGCGGACAAATCCAAAAGCTTAATTTATTTGAATGGCAGACAAATTCCTCTTTGGCTTAATACTCATTATCTTTGTCTGTCTTTGTGTGTCATCTGAGGAGGGGCAGGATAACCCAGTTTATTTGCCCATGTCACCCTTGAAGAATTCCAATTTCATACAACTTAGTTACTGCAACTTTCAACTACTTAAATTGGCATCTTTCCCAATCGGCAATAACAACGTTGTACTTACCAAGTTCATTTCTGAGATCTCTGAACGCTGCAACATCAAAAAAGCTAAAAGGTCAGATGTGCCAAGTTAGCCAAACTTTGAGAAAATAAAGGTGAACAGTAAATGTTATAACAATACTGTAAACATTGTTGACCGATACTTCCTGCATCAACTTTGATAATATTCTGGGTGTGCTCACTTTTGGTTTCACCTCCAAATAAAGTGGTTTAGATAATCTGAATAAACTGTTGGACTGATACGTCTGACTTTTTTATCAATGTAGACGTGTTCCCAGATCTCATGATGCTGGGTTAGGTTACATGTTCATGAGTACAGGTATGTTATCATAAGTGATAGAAATGAAAACCAAGTTGGTTAACTGTCTGACTTCCCGGATGTAGACTGAGGGTTGAAGTCTGCCATTGGCCGCGTATTTCACGCGGTATTCTCCTCCCCTTTTGCTATCTGCAGTATGTATTTTGCAAGGGCACCATCGCTGCCAGTGTTGTATTTATTTTAATGGGTGCAGCCAGACCTATCTTTAGCACTGACACAGTGTTGTGGAAATAGGTTTGGCGTTATGGTTAACAAAAGATCGTGGTTATTAATAAAAGGTAAAACATGAATTGCATATCTGTGATTGAAATTGAACTCTCCACACATGAAAGTTTAATGTGCTACCCACCCATCCACCACCCCCCGTTCATTCCTATGAAAGTGCCGCATGATGCCAAAATGGCTCAACTGCCTGAGTGATGAATTTACCAGGATCATCCGGGTTCCTCCGCTCTGTGCCGGCTGCACATGTGTGTGTGTGTGACCAGCAAAAATCGGATATACGAGACTGCTGAAAATCGTCCGGCTAAGATTGGCTACTGATTGACGGTGCGTCTCTAGCTGTTAGTTTAGGAAGCGCTTGATTTATGGAGCAGTAGAGCAGTAGCAGAGTTTTCTGAGTGGAGCACGTATTACAAACGTCAATATCGCAGTCGATCATGTTCATTTAATTGTGGCAAAGCCAAAATCGTGATCGCGATTAATATTGAATTACTTGTGCAGCCCTACTTCATTTACAGACAGTCATGTTGGGTCCAATGACATCACGTGACGGACCTGGATGTTGTAAGTCCATGCTTTGGCCACTACGAAAATTTGCTTCCAAAGCCCCGCGCCCTTCCTGGGGGGTTTGGTCCACACCCTCTCATAAAGTGCACACTACTTCCTGCATTGGCACCGAACGTTGGCATGTGAATCGCGAGATGCTGAATCATCCAATATGGATGTAATTCCTAGGAATACCGTGCTGGTCAACATCTGCAGACCATACTTGCAACTTTTGAAGAAAACCTTCACCTTTAGTAATTAAGAGAATGTATTAAATGGCATCATGTATTTCCTGAGGCGTCACCCCTACCATGACCTCTGTCGTTACAGAACTCGCTAAAGTGTCATCTGTGTTATTAACACCAAGGACAACTCTGTGTCATCACTGGCTTCAGATCAAAAACTCTTTTCTCTCTCGGCCTCATTACTTAAAATTATCTAAATAAAGACGTCGCACGGTAAAGGTGACTAGGTTCATGATACGAAAGAGACTGGTTTCTATAAAACAAGAGTGGCCTTTGAATCTTTTGAACATTATTCTGTCCACAGGTCGTCAAGGCAAGATGCTCTCTAACCATCTCATTACCCTCTTTTTCCTGGTCTTTAATCACAATAACTAGCTCTTGTTTCCTCCCCTACTTTCTTTCTTTCTTTCTTTCTTTCTTTCTCTCTGTCTGTTTTCTGCCCCCCGTTTTCAACCTTTTGGCATCTCATAGATTCGGATAAACAGGGAAGTAAGTATCTTGCTTCTCTTCTCTTTCCATCTCCTCTCCCTTTTCATGCTGCCCCCTCTTGCTGTCCCTGCCAGCCAGCCCTCCATGGCGTCCCTCCAACAGCAGATCTTCCTTCCCTTCTCCGCCCTGAGCTGCTGAGCCTGTCTGCCATCACTTTTCCCCTGAGTGAAATTCTTTCCAAACTGAGTGCAGCAGTGTCCTCCTTCATCCATAGTCAGATGCACCTGGGGTTCTTTGCTTAACATCAGGCTGTCTTATGAAAGACCTGATAGTATGCCACAGAGGAGAGTAAATAGGTCAGATCAAGCAACTCGGATCACAGCAAGCACTGGAAACATATATTCAATGACAGTGAACTGGGGAAAGTAACGATAGCGCAGTGCATACCGGTGCAGGACTTATTTTAGAGACACCTACAAAGTTTTTCTCTGAGCCCATATTCATGAAGCATCTCAGAAGAGTGTCTAGTCAAACCATAAAGTGACACAGCAAAATGTATCGACTTGTGCTTGTGAAATTGGTGTTGCTAGATGTTTGGTGACTTATGCAGGCTAGCCTACTTGGCGAGGTATTGTCTCGGTAACGAATAACATGCTTGCTAGTTGTAAAATCCTAGCACTAGTCAGCCACAAAAGCCACAAAAGCTAACTTAACTGCCTGTTTGAAGGTTAGACAGCTTGTTAACTGTCAGATAGCAAGTTAAATAGCTTGTTACCTTCCAGTTAGCAAGTTATAAAGATTGTTAACCGACAGTTAGCAAGTTATAAAGATTGTTAACCGACAGTTAGCAAGTTATAAAGATTGTTAACTGCCAGTTGGCACGTTATAAAGATTTTTAATTTCCAGTTAGCAAGTTAAATAGCTTGTTAACTGTCAGATAGCAAGTTAAATAGCTTGTTAACTACCAGTTAGCAAGTGATAAAGATTATTAACTGCCAGTTAGCAAGTTAGAAAAAATATGAACTGCTAATTAGCAAGTCAGATAGCTTGTTAACTGCAAGTCAGAGTGAAAATAATGGAATAAATTTACATATGTTTTAACAGGTGAACATATTAAAACTAAAAGTGTTGATTTAAATCACCAAAATGCTTCATCAAATATATCAAAACATTATGTAGCAGATTTTGCGTGGGATGCTAATTGCTCCACCCACTCAAATAAACCACTGGAAATTAATTCTTGCTATTTTTTGGCAACAAGGAAAGGATGCTACCATAGATATAATATGGGTCACTCTAACTCTAAAATACAATCGTGGGTAGTTTTTAAAAAACACATCAACTATTGTTTGTGTATTTTGAATGTTGTCAGATTAGGCAAAATAGGCTAATGTATATTCTTATCCTCAATTTTGTTGCTTAAGAAGCTTGTTGTCCACCCACAAGTGATAAGTGTGATGGCCTACACTTTTTCTTATTCCACTCTCCATTGTTAAAGGCAAGCTGTAAGTCATTTGAATTTGTTGATCCCACAGTTTGGCTGGAAACAAAACCAAAACCCTGATCCTAATCATTTATCCTCAACGGAGGAGCTCCCTTTAATGTCCTCCAGTCCTGTCAGGGAGGTGATTCAGTGATTCTGAGATGCATGATTAATATGAGCTCTGATTTGCATTTACCGGCATAGACCAAGGTCAGGTTTCCACTAATTTGTCACAGGTTGTAGTTAGTGTGAGCCAAATTTATCAAAGCAAAACAAGTTGTTTTTCTGTCTTTTGATAGTATTGATAAGCTTTCCACGTCTCAAATGACTCTGCATGTTTTCGTTATTTATTATTTTTTTTTTCTTCTTTTCGATCCATTGTGAATTCACATCGCTTGATGTTTTTCTGCTCGCCTGCTGTTGGAAAATGTGGTTGCCAAGGTGACAGACAGGAAACTGGTCGGGAAACCAGGGAAACTCAGCAATGGAGGCTCATGGGAATGAGGGTCGCTGCACTCTTTCATAGCGACGGCCATCCATCTCAACTTCCCTCTGTGGCATGACAGTTATGGAATGTAATTTGTGTGCCTGCCTGGCTGAATAATGTGTATATCAGTGTATGTGGGGTGGGTTGGTGGTGTGTGTCTGTACAGTATTTGTACAAATGTTTACTCTATACAACAGTTGGAATCACTTTACCCCATGAGTGATGAGAGGGTGATCTAAACTTAATTCTTGGGATCTATCATGCTCGGCTGCTTTGCATTCAGCACACAGGGTTTCGCCTGGTGGATGGCCAGGGCGCCACTAATGGCCTTCCAGAACCGTGCACACTGTATTGTATCATAACCACACTAATGCCGAGCAGAGAGGAGACAGCCAGATCAGTCAGTGTCACTAAGGTAGAATTACTCCCAGAGCCGAAGATCCCTCACTTGTCAATCTACCTTTGATCAGCAGCCCTGGCTGCATGCAAAGCACCACACACCTCACACCGGACCGCCTTTGAAAACGCAGCTCCCTCACTCTACATTTAATGACCTGGCTCACAGACAGACAGAGAAAAAAAACTTGAATTAATACCCTTTCTTTCTGCATTATAATTCAAGTATAATCCGACACCCAAAAACTCTGAGTCTAAACAGTGCAGAGAATTTGGCCGGTCAAAATGTGCTAATGTATTTTAAGCAGAATGTCATCAGCCGATGGCACGGCGCAGATTAGTTTTCACGGCCGCTGAAATATCTTCAGTCAGAAGCAGAGCAGAGCAGGAATTTAACAGAGCGCTGACATCAAACCCAGCTCTGAGATGAATAAGAGATGACTCGATGCCGAAAATGGAGAAAGAGAATGAATGGGGAGGGGTGAAATGAAAGTTAGAGGTCCCCGAGTCTCACTTCATCATATGCTCTTGTAACTATTAACTCTCTCCCCATCTCTTTTTCTTTCTTTTCCCCCCACCATCTCTCTCTCTCTCTCTGTCACACAGGGTTACCAGCGCTCGAATCACTTCATCGCCACTCAAGGTGAGTAGAGAAATACCCAGCAGCAGTGTTTGACTGCTAATGTTTGTTTGTGGCGTTTCTTTACACGGCAGCCCAGCTGACAATATAAGAATTACTTTGCTGAATTATTAATGTGTAAACAACAAGGAGCCCGTGTTGCCTCACGCTCACATCTGGATTTTTCCCACCGTAAAGCATCGTTTTCCTCCGCCTGTGAGAAACACTCCCGTAACAATCGACTGTAACTGTCAGTCAATCCGCACTGTAACACTACTGACTGTCGCTCTCTGTGAAGTTCTGCTTTTGTGTCTCTCCTCCCCGCCATCTGCATGTGTGGTGCACCATCTCTCTGATGTCAGTTTGATACACTATATAGGCTGTATTCCCCAAGTGGCTCAGAGAGAGAGAGAGAGAGAGAGAGAGAGAGAGAGAGACAGAAAGAAAGAAGGAGACAGAAAGAAGGAGAGCGAGAGAGCAAGACATTCTCTTTATTCTCACCCGGCTCTGATCCTATTTATTCAGTGAATATGTTTTTCACTTCGTAATCCCCCTCTGATTTCTTTCCATCTTTCACTTTGGTCTCAGTTCTACCGCTTCACAAAAGTAACCTCCGAAAATTTCTCTCTCTCTCTCTCTCTCTTTTACATTTTGCTCACAAAGTCTTTCTGCATACAAGAGCTGCACTCTTGTAGAGGTGGAAGGAGTGCCACAATGTGCAATTCAAGTAGGAGCAGTGGGTGAAATTGTACTTATACTCGATCTAGAGTTGCTGATTTAAAGAATCACACAAAATGTTCCAAGTTTCTTTGATTCATTAAATATAATACCGCTGATTATTTTAATAATAATAAAAAAAACAAAATTTTATATTTACTAGTTTCCCTTTCCTAAAAAACACCTACAAATACCTAAAAGTATTTGTATTTTTAGCAAGTTTCATTCTATTCTGTTAAACATTACCCCAAATAACCCATAAAAGCATATTCTGTACAATGCACAATGACAGAGTGGGCTGTGTCCAAACTGCATGTGATTATCATAAAGTGGGCATGTCTGTAAAGGGGAGACTCGTGGGTACCCATAGAACCTATTTTCATTCACATATCTGGAGGTCAGAGGTCAAAGGACCCCTTTGAAAATGACCATGACAGTTTTTCCTCGCCAAAATTTAGCGTAACTTTGTTGCTTTATTTATCCTCCTTTCCAACAACTTAGCATGCCGTGGTTAGTACCAATGGATTCCTGAGGTTTTTTGGTTTCAAATGACATCAGTATTTTCACTCTAAACCTAAAACTTGCCAGTTGCATTGATGCGTTACAGAAATTAGTGCCGTTATAACGAATTTGTGTTAACACGTTATCACGTTAACTTTGACAGACCCAAATTTAACCCTTTAAAAACAGACCTTCCGTGGGCGGACGCAGGAGATCGTTGTTTACATGATCCTGTTAAAATCTATCTACAATAACAACCACAAAGCTAGAGCATTCATTCTTTTTGCAGCAGAAAGCTGAGGCTTCTGTTTTTCGCGTCATCACTTTGTACGCTCCTGATGACATCATAATGTTACATGTGGAACGTAACGAATCAAAGCGCCTTTGCACTCGATCTGCTCATAAAATGAGCATATGTCTAAAACTTTAAAAAAAATGAGTATAGTTTCAAATAACTTATGGAGTGTTGAGAAATTTATGTTTTCATGTTTCTACTTCAGAAGTCTTTTGGATCAATATGTTTTGTGTGTTTATTTAGTACAAGTTCATGGAAAACATGTCAGATTTAGTTTTTTTTATGACACAATTTCAATATTTCTTTCAATTATTATAGATCATTGACTTACATGACCTGTTAGTTTGGGTTGTGCAGATTTTATGGACATGAAGCTTTTGAAGATACCACAAGAAATGACATCACAATAAGCAAAAATACCAATGTAGGCACTGGTGGACTATTTCTATGGCAGAGTTCAAAGGGTTAACTAATGATTCAGTCTTCATTGGTTATAGGAAAATGTCAATATTTTGATGGTTAATTATAGATTTGAGCTTGGGTGCCTGGGAAACCATAAATTTCAATTTCTGGTCCCAAGATAATAAAAGTCAAACCTGAAATGATGAGCTCCAGGTTGAAAACATATACCAATGTGCTATAGATGCATAGTACACATACACTGCATCATTAGAGCTGTCACCTGCCCCTCACACGGCTGTCACAGCAGGTTGAGGCTGATTTGTTGTATCTTAGATGCGTCTAAAGGCAGCTCTGCTTGTGCAGCAGGCAGCAGGTGCTCTGGGCTAACTCTCTATTATGTCCAGAGATGAGGGAGAAGGAGAGGGAGGAGGAGGCGGACGAGGAGGAGAAAATGCCAAGCGCACTCTGAAAGCCCCGAGTCCAAAGCGGCGGCATGTTGCGCTATGCATACAGATTCACCCAGCCGCTGGGATCACACATCATCTGTCTCTCAGCTGACTGCCCTGCCCTCTGGTGATGCATTAGTGGGCTTCTCCTGCTGCTGCCGCCGCTGAAGAATTAACATCTCATATCGCTAATACACATAGAAAACCAACGCGGTGATTGCTGACAGGGGAGGGAGCTGTGAATAACCCCGTGAAGAGGAGGCAAAACAGCGGTTAAAGTAGCTGCCCACGTGTTCATATTAAAACGTACACAGGCTGGCGTCGGCTCACCTCGGGTCAACTACACTAAAGACCAGAATCTGGCTGTTATGAAAGGAAGAGCTCTGCACATGTCCTGTTTTTTTAACAGGCAAGTTTCTCCTCCTCCTCCTTTTGTATTTCTCAGCCTTCGCAGGTCTTTGCATGTTTGCCCTGGAGCATGTAATCAATGGATACCTTTTGATTCATTTTGTTAACACGACTGTGGAAAGAAAAAGCAGTGAATACAATCTGTGGAGAACAAAAAAAGCATCTTAATGACGATGTGTTGCTTTCTTTTATCTTTTTAAACTTCAATAAAAACATGAAGTTAACATTTGTCCACGCCAGACTGGATTAAAGCCATGCCCTTTTTTTGCTAGCCTCCCTGTAAAGCCATTCAACGGCTTCAACTCTTTTCAATTATATTTTGACTCGCACCCAAAAACTTTCAGATCACTTTGATTCTCAAACATCTCCACTGGCAACGGGTTTCTTTACAGAGTTGGCTTTAACCCGTTGAACTCTGCAATAGAAATGGTCCGCCAGCGCCAACATTGCTATTTTTGCTTATTGTGATGTTGTTTCTCGGAGTATCTTCAAGGGCTTCATATCCCTAAAATCTGTACAACATAAGCTAAAAAGGTGATGTAAGACAATAAACCGTAATAACTGATAAAAGTATTGAAATTGTGTCATAAATAAATACAAAAATGTGATGTTTTTTCCTAAACTTGCACTAAATAAACACCCAAAACATATTGATCCAAAACATTTCTAAATATAGGAACTATGGCTGTTAATCAATTAAAATATTTAATCGCAATTAATCGCAAAATAATTACAGATTTTTATCTGTTCAGAGATTTGCCAAGTATTTAATACTCTTATCAACATGGGAGTGGACAAATATATTGCTTTATGCAAATGTATGTATTCATTTATTATTGGAAACCAATTAACAACATAAAGCAATGACAGATGTCCAGAAACCCTCACAGGTACTAAATTTAACATAAAGAAATATGCACAAATCATAACATGGCAAACTGCAGCCCAACAGGCAACAACAGCTGTCAGTGTGTCAGTGTGCTGACTTGACTATGACTTGCTGCCAAACTGCATGTGATTATCATAAAGTGGGCATGTCTGTAAAGGGGAGACTCGTGGGTACCCAGAGAACCCATTTACATTCACATATCTGGAGGTCAGAGGTCAAGGGACCCCTTTGAAAATGGCAATGACAGTTTTTTCTCGCCAATATTTAGTGTAGGTTTGGAGCGTTCGTCCTTCGTGACGAACTAGTATGACGTGGTTGGTACCAATGGACTTTATCTTGTTTTTATAGCGTTAACTTTGACAGCCATAGTAGAAACATGAACAAAATATTTCTTAACAATCCATAAGTTATTTGAACTATGCACATTTTTTAGTTTTCGAAATATGTTCATTTTTATGAGCAGATCAAGTGCAAAGGTTCTCTGATAGTTTAGTTACATTCCCCGCGTAATGTAATGTAATGACGTCTTCAGAGCGTACAATGTGATGACGCGAAAGACAGAAGTCACAGCTTTTTGCTGCAGAAAGAATTAATGCTCTAGCTATTATGTTTTTTTTAATTTTAGATTGATTTAAACAGGATGATGCAAATAACGATCTCCCGGTGCCATTACGGGGGCAATACTCTGTCGCCACCACGTGTTGTCACCCCGTTTTGTACCGCACGTAACGTAATGACGTCATCACGAACATACGACACGATGACGCGAAAGGCTTAAAGCCTTAACTTTCTGCTGAAAAGAAAAGACTGAATGCTCTAGCTATTACGGTTTTTATTTTAGATCGATTTGAACAAGATCATGCAAACAACAATCTCCTACGACCATTACGGGGCGATTCTCTGGCGCCACCGCATGTCTCACCACGTTTTGTAGCATGTAAGATAACGTAATGACATCATCACGAGCATGATGACGTGAAAGACTTAAAGCCTTAACTCTCTTCTGCAAAAACAATGAATACTCTGGCTATTATGTTTTTTATTTTTGAGATGCAAACAACGAGGTCCGTTTTTGAAGGGTTAAAGCTGGAGTCACTCTCTCATCTATTGTCAGAAAAAGCCTCTAAAAGGCGCTTGGTATAATTGTAGAGGTGGTTAACGGTTAACAGGAAACACATGTTTTAATTTGAATCCAGGAGGTAAAAGTCAGAAGTGTAATTGCCCCAATGTGGGTAATTTATTAAGCCATCAATAACAAATAGCACATCGCCAGAATTGCATTTTGTATGAGATTGTGCTGCATAAACACACTTGAAATAAAGTATTAAACACAATATATATTAAAGAGAAAAAAAATAGACCTACTACTCTGCCGGCACATATGAGGGATGATAAGGTACAAACCTCCTCTTAAAAAAGCCATCCAGGTCAGTTACTGGAGACAAGATAATATTCCTATTAAACAAACTGCGTGGGTAGAAATGAATAGACGTCTTGTTCACTAAAAGCGGTGCAGTGTGTTTGGCAGAGGAGGGCGGTATGAGGGAGGACCTTGTGATATTATCAACGCCACGGTGTAATGAAATCAATGAAAGTGTCATCTTCTCCAGCGGGCTGTGATTTGTGTCTGCCACTGGTGCTCGGGAAAGGCAATACAGGAGCTTGTTTGCACAATGGTTGAGGATTTGTGGGTGTATTGAAATGACATTTCTCTGTAGTATTAGGAGAACACGCAGCGGGCAATAGTTCATGAATGACACATTGTTACTCTATTCCCTGGCATGGAATACACAGCGCCTCTACATTGATGGTTATTGCTGCTATTTTCTCTGACTTATGGCTCATCCTCTCCCGCCCTCCTTATCCTCCTCTCTCTTTCTCTTCCCTCCGCCTCCTCTTCTTCTCCACCTACTGTATACCTCTACTGTATATCTCCTCCTCTGCAGGCCCCAAGCAGGAGATGATCTACGACTTCTGGCGGATGGTTTGGCAGGAGAACTGCTTCAGCATTGTCATGATCACCAAGCTGGTGGAAGTGGGCAGGGTACGTTTCCCTTCCCTTTTGTCCTGTGACCTCACCAGCCACCTGTGAAGATGGATGGAAGGAAATGTATTTCTGGAGCTCACTATATATCAGAAGAGCCGCCGCGCTGTGTGTTGTGGGAGGAAATGGCCGTCGCTGTCTGATCATGAGTGATCGCCTTTTTTGCTTTGGTGGCTGTGCTCCAAGGTCACGGCTATGATGTATATGAAGGAAGTTTGTGGCCTCTGTTCTATTAACTATACCTGCCTCTGGTGAATACAAAAGGCTACAGTTATAGTATTCAATATATATACTGTATATGAACGGTACATACCATTCATAAACTGTCAGATATAATCTTATTGGCATTGAGTACAGTGTTCAAGATGCACATTTATATCTGAATAATGTCTTCTATGTCAGGGGTTCTCAAACTTTTTGGGGCCAGGGACCCCTTAAAGGGGAGAAAATATTCCAAAGACCCCCTCATAATCGTAACACGGATTAAGCATAATGCTTACTACCATTTATACCCTTAGATAACATTGGAACTATTTGTATTCTTAAGCCCGGAACACACCAGGAACGTCAGGAGCGCGTGGCGGCTGCGTTACCTCTTGTTTTTTATTTCGGCGTCCGTGTTAACAGGTTAGAGCAGCCACACTGCCCGCTTGAGACGTGTGTCTCACGCACATCACACGCGTGTCTCAGCTGCGTCTCTTCTAGACAATATAGGTCTCACCTATTTTTGACGCGTGCCGCACGCGTTTCACAGCAACAACGGACAGTGAAGGTGATCTATTGACTGTATATTGACATCATACCAGCAAGATTACTACGGTTTCAATGTCTATCTGTAGAATAGTAGTAGTAAAGACTCATTTTTAAATCAACACTTACTGCTTTAAATTCTAAATAAAAGCCCTCAAGCATTTTTCTGTGGACAGAATTCCTTAATTTGTTAACACGAGGCTTTTATTCTGAAATATGTGCCGGACAGTGTTGTAGAACATGCAGTGACTTGGAGAGCTCCGTGAATGAATATAGTACGGAGTTTTAATTGTCGATTATTACTATTATTTACAAATTACCACGCGTTTTTTAACCTGTCTCTGTCTAAAATAAATATAAATGATATTTATAATGAAATGAAATGGTCATTAAAAGGCAAACTCTATGTAGAAAGAAAGGGCTGGCAGCAACAGAAAAGCAGCAGCCACCACGCCACGCAGCCGCCACGAGCTCCTGACATTCCCTGTGTGTCCCGTGCGTTAAACTTTTCAACCTAAATACTTCAGACCTGTTTGATAGTGATAAACAGAAACACATTTCAATTTGAATCATCATAATACCACTTTTTTTTGCCCTGATATTCAGGGTGCTTTGTAATCAGATGTTGCTTTAGCGTGGCCGGCTTCATGGCTTCGTTTGCTACCACCTGAAGACACACGATGCATCTTGGTCTCCCGTCGCTGTCGCTTGATATAACTGTTGTCATATTATCCCAATTTAGCTAGCCTGGTCTTAGCGTCACTTGACAATACGGACTGACTCAAATATTTCTCTAGCTAGCTAGCTGGCTAATAAGCGAAACTAAGCAGGAGCAGGAATGGATCAGTGAAGTGACACATCATGACAGATTGACATGATGTGTCACAATCATATCAGAGTTTCTATTGGCCCAGAGCTAACGGGGGTGGGAGTAATGGACACAATATGCTTGTCTTATTGGTGCAAATAGTCCCCATCTGAAGATATGTACTTTTTAATGATACAGCAGACCCCCATCTGAGAATCACTGTTCTATGGGACTGGATATGGTTGCACCCAGTAGGCAACCTCCAAGTCTGAAAAGTGAAGCCGGTGCCGAAGTGCTTTAAACCTGCATTCTTTCTAACAGCCAGCAGGGGGCAACTCCTCTGGTTGATTGTATAGGGTCTATGAGAAAATTAGCTTACTTGATTTATCACCTCAGTAAACATTGTAAGCATGAGTTTATGGTCTCAATCTCTAGGTTCAAGTCTTCTTCAATACAGCATGATGTTCATTTCGTAAATTATGGTCCCATTTAGAGTCAAATAGACCATAAAGCAGGGGAAGCTGTAGGGCAGTGGATCCCAACATATTTCCCCCCCCCTACTTGTATCTAAGAAAGCCTGAGGCTAACAAGCAAGCCAGCAAGTGGGTAACATAATGCAGTAAATGCAAAAGGCACGACGGAGGAAAAGGGCGAGGCCGTTGGGAATATCAACATTTTCCTCAGACATATTATAAAATTACAAAGAAAAACAATTTATGACTAAAACTTACAATATATTTGCTTTTTATATACTGAAAAATTAAGTTCCATGGCCTCCGCCATTTCTGACAACTTGAGCACACACCTCACAACAACAACAACTGATTTGCTAAATTGAGTCGCACCATTAAAACCCAAGCAATGTCTTCGCTACCAGAGATTTTAATGGTGTTTAAATTGGTTGCTAGGAAACATCTAAAACTGAAAATAACAGACAAACAATGCAAGCAAATAAGTGTCAGCCAGGGTCACAAATTAACAGGGACTCGTTGGGGAAAATGTGACAAAAAAATAATAAAATAAATACCCTATATAATCAAGAGTGCACCTTTTAGCCTTTCATCATTTCACACGGCAGTGCTATAGTCTTTCCCACGCCTTGTAGGTGAGAGAAATATTGCATTTTCTTTTTTTTTGGGATCAGAAAATGAGTCTGCAGCCTGCAGCAGTAGAAAATGTTGACACCACGCAACCGGCAGTAAAAAGAAAACGTTGACGCCACAAAAAAAACCTGCATCAACGGAAATATGAAATAGCCATTCACTTAAAAACTTAAAAGTGTATGTTTGTGAGGGCTGTCTGGTTGGGGACAGAGAGAGAGAGGAAAATAACACCATCCCTGACAGTGAGTTCTATATCCAGGCTGCCTCTGGAAATCAGATCAAAACACGTCTTATCTAACCTTGGTGTCAACACTTTGTACGTGTCAAATCTGATGCTGGAGACGATTGGGAACAACTGTGCTAAAGTCCAAATATTTAGCGAAAGGTCACAGCGGGATTAGAGCATTGCAATTTGTCTGCTTGTTGAAAATCTCTGTGCCTGGTTGGTGTGAGCGAACCTCTCTGAACTCTAGCTGTTTGTTGTTTGTCCAGATGAAGTGCTGTAAGTATTGGCCCGATGACACCGAGCTCTACGGTGACATTAAGATAACGCTGCTGAAGACGGAAACACTGGCAGAGTACACCGTGCGCACCTTCGCCATGGAGAGGGTGAGTCATCCTCTCGCATCGTCTCAACTCTCTCTCGGTGTAGCCTCTGCATCATGAACCGATATTTCATTCAGCTTCGTGTTTGTTTAATTGGTTTCTATTTGTGAACTCCTCTTTCTGCTCTTATAATAAGAATAATAGCATCTCATTAGATCTTCCTGATTGTTTCTTCTAGAGAGGTTACCCGGCCAAACATGAGGTGTGCCAGTTCCACTTCACCTCCTGGCCTGAGCACGGGGTGCCGTACCACGCCACCGGCCTGCTGGCCTTCCTGCGCCGGGTCAAGGCCTCGACACCTCCCGACGCCGGGCCTGTGGTGGTCCACTGCAGGTAACACGTCATTTTCCTCTCTGATAATGATTTCAGATGTATGTGCTTTGAATAATCCCTGCCTCGGGACATTCTTCTACTCTTTAATATAATATATTTCTTTGATGTTCAATACACACTTAATTTTGCTCTGTTTGTTTCTACTTCAGTTTTGTGTTTTTCTCTACATTTCCCAGAATAGTGTCTTGGTGCTGTGTATGTGTAGCTGGAGAGAACAATAGTGACAAAAAAACAAATACCAAAACTGAACTGTCAAACAGGATGTTGCATTTCACACATAACCAGCAAGAAATTCACAAAGATTGTAGGCAAGATGTCTGCCTTTTGTTGTGAAGGACTTTTTAGTTCTGTAGGACATTGAAGAGATATTTCCATCCACCTGTTAATATGTGCTAGGGATGCACCGATACAAGTACAAGTACTTCCATTTGGGTACTCGCCGATACCGAGTACCGATACGAGTACTTCTCTGTGCCAAAAGACCCTCGTTAACAGCCAGCTGGAGGGTGTGAGCGACACACGGCAGGCTGGGGAGTCCCACATACGAGGCGGTGAGCCCCAACCGCGTTGTGACCCCATGTTGGGGTTTGGCCCACGTAAAAGGCGCGAGGGGTCTGCGGCGATGTCGGCAACCCACCTGACCCGTCGCCAAACAGGGACCAAGGAGTCTAACGCACGCGCGAGTCAGAGGGTGCAAGCAAAACCCCGTGGTGCAATGAAAGTGAGGGCTGGCGCGCGCCGGCTGAGGTGGGATCCCGGCCCAGCGGGGTCGGGCGCACCACCGGTCCGTCTTGCCTGCAATGTCGGGGAGGAGGACCATGAGGACCCGAAAGATGGTGAAGAGAGGTTAACGTCACGCTGCTTTAAAGTGGTATCGGTGCCGCTGTATCGGAGCCGTTTTGTGAGTACGAGTACATGAGCACAGTATCGGACCCGATACCCGATACTGGTATCGGTATAGGTGCATCCCTAATATGTGCATTTTAAAGTCTCCATGAAACGGAAGTTCGAGCGTCTCTTACTACGAGGGAGGGATTTTGAAGGAATGACGTCAAAATGTAAAAGATACAAAGTCCATCGTTCTCCATCGTGTAGCTGGATTATAGAGCTCCTACAGCTCAAGAGTCTCCCACTTTATGTATTTTTGTACATGCTACCTTTCATACCTGATTGCGTTGTGCATGATGTGCCACAAAGTCAACACCAACAAATGATATAGTGCTGCATTCTTCATCATTATAAATCCAGCAACTACAACCGGAGAGGGCTGAGGCGTTCACAGATACTCCCACACATGACTTTAGACCCATGTTGTTAGACCCACACAGGGAAGCCATAGGGTGTTTTTACATGTCTTAGCTCTCCAATTAAAGGTTTTTCACTTTCTAAACTTCAACTCAAAATGTGTATGATGTCAGAACATAATGGTCACTGTACTTGCTTTCTTTCTTTCCATAATAAAACCCCTTATTATACTTGACTCTTTGAGTATTTCGATCATTACTAAAGGGCTCCCTGCTGAGACTCTTTTTTCATTTCAGTGATGTATTCAGGCTTGTTGATCCTTCTCTTCTCTCTCTCTCTCTCCTCTCTCACCAGTATGGGGGCAGGCAGGACCGGCTGCTACATTGTGCTGGATGTCATGCTGGATATGGCCGAGTGCGAAGGAGTGGTGGACATCTACAACTGTGTCAAGACTCTCTGCTCCCGACGCATCAACATGATCCAGACTGAAGTGAGTGGGAGGGCGGGAATGTGATTAGAGAGAGGCTGAAACTGTTAACAAGGAGCTCATAGGTTTGATCTTCATAAATACAGAGCTGCTGGTAGATCACATTTTCCATCACTTATATATTTAGCAATTATGTGTGTTTGCATTAAATGCTGGCACCGCGCCATATGATTATGAATCACACAGAGAACCTGATATGGAGAGTGCCGGTGCTCAAAAAAAAATCTAAGTAAAATGTAGAAGTGCCGGTACTACCGGTGAGCACCAGCCCACTTTGAGCACTGGACATTAGCATACATAGGTACTTTCTGTTCTACAACTTGCCATTGAAAGATACAATTATTTAAGGGTAAAATGTTAATAGTTTAACCTCTTCCACTCCGTCCCCCTCTTTTTCATAGACCAATTTTTGTCATTTTTTGGGGGTACAGGGGGTCTTTAGGGGGAGATAGGGAACAAGTGGTGTACATCATCTGAAAGCTGGGGACCTGAAGATTAATTTGAGATGCAGCTCAGCACCGTGTGTCAAGTTGTTCTAGTCATAAATCAGAAATAAACATGAATTCATTCATTCATTAAAAATACTTTTTGAAAGTGTATAAGGGCTTATAGCTATGTGACGGTCATCCCCATGTTCTGATATGTCACATAAGTTGCTGCACATTTTTTTTGGGGTTGATACCATTTGTTACAGATTTGGTGCTAAATTTGACCATTTTTTTTACAACTGGAGTATTGATAAAAATGATCAATAATCTCTCCAAAATACCACATTAAGACACCAAGACCTTGAGGAACACCATAGAAAAAGCCATGCTGTGATTTGGTTTAAAAAACTTGTGACATATGGAGATTTCTGCAAGAATTGCATTTTCCGGCGATTGGATGGCGAGCACTTCTGTTGTGTAAACCGCTCAGAAACCCCCTTATTGTCAACCTAGCTAGGAAAGCCATCCATCCTCTGAGTGCTATAGGTCTCTAGTTGGTGTTTGTAAAGTTTCATGAGGCTGTGATTATCCTAGAGGTCACCACAGGTCATTTTATAAAGTCAGGTCAAGTTTTAAAAAAATGGTCTTATTACACTGAAATGTCTCCTATGGGGACTAACATCATCACACATGAATACAGTTGGGCTCATTGGATCCACAAGAGTGTCAGCTTTACAGTGATACCCAGTTTATGTAATTCAAGACTGTTTAAGGACCCCAGTATGCAGAAATATTAAAATACACCATTTTAGAATAGGAGAAAATAACACATTTATACTGCATGTGATTATCATAAAGTGGGCATGTCTGTAAAGGGGAGACTCGTGGGTACCCATAGAACCCATTTTCATTCACATATCTGGAGGTCAGAGGTCAAGGGACCCCTTTGAAAATTGCCATGACATGTTTTCCTTGCCAAAATTTAGCGAAACTTAATAGCGTTGTTTAGCCTACTTGCCGACATTCTAGCATGACGTGGTTGATACCGACAGATTCCTGAGGTTTAGATTCTACTTTCATATGATATACTATATATATATATATAAGTATATATATATATGTAACTTCGGCCGAGGGCGCCCTCGAGGAGTGGAAGAGGTTGAAGGCCAGGTATAATCGTTATTCTAATGCTAATTGTGTTACAACATTCACTTCTAGAGAAGAAGTCATATCGTCGTAGGACAATACTGTCAATTTGATGCTTATTAAAGAAAGTATAAACTCATATACTCTCTTTAATTGTTAATAAACACTTAATTGTAAGTTATTCTAAATAAAGTTTACTAACTATGAACTTCCAATTTTCAAATAAACAAACCAGAAAAATACATTAATTACTAAAGTATATAATGACAGGTCTGGAAGTGGAGACTAAATCGGAGGTAAATACCAAAACAATGGCGTTCATCCCTCTTTTTAATTTCATCTCTTCACCTTTCAGCTACAGCTCGTCTACCAGTTGAATAAATATTTCCGCAATTACAGAACACATTAAAAATGATAAATAAGTTGGAAGAGGGACAGATTTATGGCTGTAATTTTGAATATATCCTCGCCTCTTTGATCTTTTGTTTGGTTGGATGTCAAAACAAATGTCCTGGTTTCCTCGTTAATTGCACAGCTCATGACGGTATTTAACCATTGTGTGTGGGCAGTGCTTTTGCTCTTCTGATGTGTGTTTTCTGCACTTTTTTAGCCCATTTATAGACACATTTTCTGCTTCGGGAACAATGCCCAAGAGTGGGCATGGCGATGTTAAGAATGTTTGACAGTTTTGACTATTAGTCAACATTCAACAGCAGTAATTAAATTCCGCATTGTTCTTCACAAGTGGGCAATTAACAGGAGGCTCATAAGTGCAGTGATGGTTTTGTGTCAAATTTGTGAATGTTTTTCCCTGCCGCTGTCTGTCTCTCTCAGGAGCAGTATGTGTTCATCCACGATGCCATTCTGGAGGCTTGTCTGTGTGGAGAGACCGCCATCCCGGTTAATGAGTTTGCCATCACCTTTAAGGAGATGCTGAAGGTTGACTCTCAGAGCAACACCTCGCAGCTCAGAGAGGAGTTCCAGGTAACGCACACAAACACACCATTCGTATTTAAGTTTGTTTTAAAGGTCCCATATTGTAAAAAGTAAGATTTTCATGTCTTTTATATTATAAAGCAGGTTCAAGTGCTTTATAAATATAAAATATCGAAGCGCTCAATATACGGAGAAATAAACACAGCCCGTATTCAGAAATTGTGTGTTTGAAACAAGCTGTTAGGATTTCTGTCCATTTGTGATGTCACAAATATACAATATTTAAACCATTAAACGGTTTTAAACGTAAACATTCTAAATGTGTCCCAGAGTATTTTCTGTTGCAGTGTATGTAAATAACATCAGCTGACAGGAAGTACACATGGACCCAAACTGTTGCCAGGCAACACAATTCTGTTGCAATTCCGTTGAAATGCACTAAAACGGAGCGTTTCAGACAGATTGTAAATACAGGTATATTTAAGCAGACAGTATGAGGAAAATAAAGTTTTTTTTTAACATTACAGCATGTAAACATGTTGAAGTAGAAACACAAAACACAAGTATGAACCTGAAAATGAGCACAATATGGGACCTTTAATGTCTGTATGATGGTTTTAGATTGATCCCACTCATTCCCTAACCAACAACTCTAAACCTTTAAGCTAAAACCTGTAAATTATTGTTCCTCTACAGTGGAAAGAAGGAGGACTGTGCGCTGGATTATAAATCCAGCGCACCCTCTTTCCTTTACAACTGAGCGCTTTCGCTCGGCGGGTGGACAGCTGCTTGGTGTGGGAGGATCCCCTCCCCTCTCCCCCCCAGCACTAGCTGGTCCTCACCAGCCCTCGCCGGGGCGCATTTCCTGCAGTGCGCGACCGGCTCTAGATCGGTTTGGAAAGGCCAGGGGTGAAGGTGGCTCGTGTCTCCGGCCGTGAGCTTTACAGTACCCCTCACCCTGACCTCGCTGTTTCACTGGGCCTTTGTATACTATACTGTTGTTTATTAGAGCACAAAGTTCTTCATAAATCTAACCTCATAATTCTGCTCTCCACCAAATTGATGCATTTTATGCTTCAGTAGGCAGAAAGTTGTTGGCATCATTGGGCAAAAATTCCATAATAACCTTTCAGCATATTGTAATTCAAGTGTTTTGAGAGAAAACTAGACTTCTGCACCTCCTCATGGCTCTGATTTCAGGCTGCCTGTGACGGGAGACTTTGGCCAATCACAGGTCATTTCAGAGAGAGAGAGCGTTCTTATTGGCTGTTCATTCAACGGAGGCAGCTGTCAATCACTCGCAAACTCCGATCAAACGGTCGAACTAGGCAGCGCTGATCAAATATGAATCAATATTCTGTTACTGTAATGCCTATTTCTCTCCTAAGATGTTGTCAGAAACATCTTGTAGTGCACGGTTCAACTGTAAAATAAGGAAGTTTGCTCCGGCTGGTGGGCGGTGGGCGGTGCTCGGTGCTCGATGTTCCCTCAGCTGATCTCAACATGGCTGCCGGGTCACAAACTTTCTCATTTTTTCCGGGATATTTTTGGCTTCACTTTTGTACAGTGCACAGTAACAAAACTCCACCGTGGCAAATGATATTTGGCATTTGAACTAAAACCATTTAGACTTCAATGTGCTCTACTCTGCTTTTACTACTGTAGGCTGTAAATCTGAAAAAATCACTGCTGAACCCTCAAAAGTAGACAACAAATAATGAAATGTCCTAAAACCTCTTCTGTTATATTATTCTGCACAAGCCTTGCCACTAATGGACTATTTTTTTATTTAAATAAATTCACTACAACTCTCTGCTTTCTAGTGTATACCGTCTTCACTAGAGCTTCTACATCTTGCCCTTCTAAACACACTGTAGGTCTTTTGGTGAGAAATGTGCTCCGGTTGTTAGAAATAAATGAACAGTCAGCATGAGAGTGATAGCCACCAAGGCCAAAGCTGCTTTTCTAATCAGTATACATTAAACATACAAACCCTTTAGCTCAGCAGAAAAAGTTTTAGATTGCAACTAAGAGTGTGTATTTGTCTTTTAATGTAATGGTATTGCCTTGTCCAGTTAACACCAGTTATAATGATGTTATTGATTGGCGACCTTTGGCCAGAATAATTAGATTTTTTTTCCTCTTCCTCAATTACCCCTCTCTCAGTGCCGCTCATATCCAATAAGACAGCCGCTCATAATTGCGACTTGTAGTCTAGACGTGATATTGCAGTTATGAGCAGTTCATTTTGTCTAAACCAAAAGGGAGTCATTCACAATACGAGAGCAAGTTAGATAATCAGCATTTCAATCTCCATTGCTTCGTAATATGCTTATTCATAATGTATGAGATTGTGCTAAATGTGTTTTTATCCATTAAGCCTGGCGGGGATTTTCGCTGATAATGAATGTGTTTTAAAGTTTCCCGGAGATGATTGTAGATAGTTGTGCTTGTCAAGTATTGACAGTCGGGACTGTTTGAGTGGAGAATATTTTCATTGCCTCTGTCCATCTCTCTTTGATCCCATTTCGGTTCCGCTGCGTCTGTCTCCTCTTATCGCAATCTTTATTCTTTCATTTTATCTCTGCATCTCCGATGTGAACACATTCTCAAAACACACGCCAACCTTTTTAATTATCTCCTCCGCTTCACTCTCTTCTCCTTCACTCTCCCTCCTCCTCCTCCTCGTTCAGACGCTGAACTCGGTGACCCCTCACCTGGATGTGGAGGAGTGCAGCATTTCTCTGATGCCCAGGAACCGCGAGAAGAACCGCAGCATGGACGTGCTGCCGCCGGACCGCTCCCTGGCCTTCCTCGTCACCGCCGAGGGAGAGAGCAGCAACTACATCAACGCGGCGCTCGCCGACAGCTTCCTCCGGCCCGCCGCCTTCGTGGTGACGCCGCACCCGCTGCCCGGCACCACCACCGACTTCTGGAGGCTCCTGTACGACTACGGCTGCACCTCGGTGGTGATGCTCAACCAGCTCAACCAGTCCAACTCTGCCTGGGTAAGAGGAGATTAGATTGTCTAACACTAAGGCTGTCAAAGTTAACTGGATAATAACGCATTCATTTGTTTTAACACCACTCATTTCTTTAACGCATTAATGCAACTTGTGATTTTATCATTTGAAACTAGAAAAAAACTAAAGAATCCATTGATACCAACCATGTCATACTAGCTTGTCGGGAAGGAGGCTAAATAATGCGCTAAATTTTGCCGAGGAAAAACTGTCGTGGCCATTTTCAAAGGGGTCCCTTGACCTCTGACCTCCAGATAAGTGAATGTAAATGGGTTCTATGGTTACCCACGAGTCTCCCCTTTACAGACATGCCCACTTTATGATAATCACATGCAGTTGGGGGCAAGTCATAGTCAAGTCCACCCACTGACACACTGACAGCTGTTGTTGCCTGTTGGACTGCAGTTTGCCATGTTATGATTTGTTCATATTTTTTATGCTAAATGCAGTACCTGTGAGGGTTTCTGGCCAATATTGGTCATTGTTTTGTGTTGTTAATTGATTCCCAATAATAAATATATACATACATTTGCATAAAGCAGCATATTTTCCCACTCCCATGTTGATAAGAGTATTAAATACTTGACAAATCTCCCTTTAAGGTACATTTTGAACAGATAAAAAATGTGCGATTCATTTCTTATTAATCACGATCAACAATAGACAATCATGTGATTGATTGCGATTAAATGTTTGAATCAATTGACAGCCCTAGTATGAGTAAAGTATACGCCGCAGTCACCTAATATGAGGATCTGAATTAACATAAGACATGTGGGGACACAGAGGATGTTATGAGAGAAGGGGTGCGTTGACCCAGTTACTATGGATGACATCATGTTTCATGAATGAAACATACCGTACCCGCTACGTCTACAGGGATCGGTTGACAGGTGACCGATCTGTGTCAGTGTGAATGTGGAATAAAATATCACACCTTACATTAATGCACAGGATCATGAGGAACTAATTGAATTATAGATAGAAAGATAGATCAATCATATTTTTCAGCAAAAAAAAAAATCATCATACTTTGATGTGATAATTCCACACATCAAAGTATGAACCAAATTTACTGGATAATCCAGCGATGGCCATGAAATCCGCTTTATTTATGTATTAATGGCAGTTGATGATTATTTAATGTGCACTTAATGAACTGTTTAACAAATTGGGGGTCCAACTTGATGAATAATTCTGACAGCTGAGATATCTCGAGCTCATCGGCAATGGAAACTGTATTTTTCCAGTGTCGAAGTAGCGGAGTGCAAACTGTCATCTCTGGTCTTATTGGATTGTTTCGACTTGTTGGTGACTCATTACCTGCAGCACATTACTGACAGTGAGTAGGTCTTAGTGATTGTATCTGACTTCTCTCAGACTTAGGAGCTACTTTTAATGCGAAAATGCTCTGTAGCTGACTCTCAGACCAAGAAGTTGGGAGTCTAGAAGTTAGGACATTGTGACACAGCATTATCTACTGTTACTGGCTGCCAATTCTCACTTGATTCTCATGTCATGTAAGCTAGCCAGAAGTCTGGCGCCTGGTAAAAAAAAAAGTTTTGACAATGTGAGGATTAGTGGAGTACTGGAATTTCGAACTTTGATACAATACCTTGAAAAATATCGATATTGAATACCATTTTCGATACCGAAGGGAAAATTGACACAACATTGAGGGCCTAAAATATGCATTATAACATAAATAGCAGTGTGAGTGTCAACTCGCTGTCGGACAGAAGAGAGCCGTGTATCGATACTTCAAAAAATTAAATTTGAAACCGTTTCAAATATTTAGTATCGATATGTATCCATACTGAATATTTTTGACAACATTAGTGAGGATGAATGAGACATTTTAAATGGTTTACATAATCTAAACAATCTGAATACTGGAAATGTCCATCTATAAGCTATTATGACAACGTGTCATCCTCAACATGTTTTCTACCCCATCGATGGAGGAAACCCAAATATAAAAGTAAAAATAATTTTATAAGTGCAAATAATGATTATTTAAATTGTTTTTATTTCAAATAAATGTATTGTTTTGATGTGGGGTTGTATGAGGTACTTATCCATAGTCAGTGTATTACTTACAGTAGTTGACGGTCGGCACGCCCCCAATTTGGAGAAACAGACAGGAGTGAGCAGTTGAGCCATTAATGTGACTCGCCCAGACTGCCGCAAAACCCTGCGTCGATTCGCCGCACGGAAGCAAAGTACTGCTGTTGATGGGGCTGGCAGCAAAACATATTTTAGAAACCTAAAAGAAAGACCCACCTAAAAAACAAAATCAATATCAGTTTAAGTGAACACTATTTAGAACATTTTCTGATGGCGTGCCGACCATCATCTATTGTAGGTAATACACTGACTATGGAGAAGTACCTCATACAACCCCACTTCAAAACTCCCAAAGTATCCCTTTAACGTCTTTAGATTTCAATTTTTTCAATTAACAGTTTAAAACCTAAAGACGGTGAACCACAGCGATATGAAGCAGAGAACAGCAGCGAATGTTTGTTTTCATGTCACTCCTCATACTGTCCACTGCCACATAAAGGCAACATGTTATTAAGTCATTTTTTGCTCGTGGTTGTCGAAAGAAATCAGCTGATTCTAAATTCATAAATGTAAACATGACTGTTCGCATTACCACGTCTCATGGTGTAACATGTGGAGACTCGCAGTGACAACACGCCATCCGTATCGGCCTTTCCTTCAGATAAGACTGTGAATGTGACGCGCGGTACAGTGAGAACGGGTCATCGCGCGTCTGGCCTTTCAACTGGTGCTCTGCCAACCGAGCTTCAATCCCGCATTCACGCCGTCCGTTTAATTTACACGGGCTGTCACGGGCATTAACACGTTCTTATCGTCTCCCCACCATGTTTGCTCATGCGTGGGTTTTTGCTCTGCCGTCTCCCTATCGCCTCCTCTGTCACCGTGTCATGTCGGATTCCCGCTCAACATTTCCACCATGCCTGTCAGCTGCAACCTGTCCTTCTTCCTCTGTCACTCTGTTCTCTCTCTTTCTCCTTCCTTGTGTCTCGCTGCCAGTGGATTAACAGTTCACTCCCCCAACACACACACACTCTCACAGTTTGCCCTCCTGAGTTGGAGCTGCCTGTCTCTTGTCTCAATGTATAAATATGTATCTCCCCCTCCTGCCCAATGTCACCTGTTAATACCCTTCTGTCATTGTGAAATGCCATTATCACTTCCTCCTCCAGGGGTCCCCTCAACCCCAAAGTCACCGCACAACTCGTCAGCGTGTGTCAACGCCGCTCCCCCTTGTGTTTTTTTCCCTTCTCCTATTAGCCGGGGGGACGCGTCTTTGAAGCGGCGGTGGGTGATGTGGAGACCTTGGCTTTTTGCGTGCGCCCAACCTCTCGGCTAACTTCCTGTTTATCTCTCCCAGGCATAGCCAAGGTCTCCTTCTCCATTAATTTATAATGTGCTAATGGTAATGATTTAGACTCATGAATAATTCAGGCTAGGTGAACGCGGCTTTATGTGAAGGATTGTTCCTGGCGACGAGCGGGTTGTTTTTTTGCTCATTTAATTTGCGGTCGCTATTTGTAGATAATCATTGTCATTTAGGCTAATTGTCTCTGCTGTCAATATTCAGGTGTCTTGTTACTGGGCTTCACCATCACTGACTGCTGACATAATGATTTGTACTGCCGCAAGCAAGTGTAGGCTAATGGCCTGTTTCCTCCTCTCCTCTCCTCTCCTCTCCTCTCCTCTCCTCTCCTCTCCTCTCCTCTCCTCTCCTCTCCTCTCCTCTCCTCTCCTCTCCTTTCCTCTCTCCTCTCCTCTCCTCTCCTCTCCTCTCCTCTCCTCTCTCCTCCTCCTCAGCCTTGTCTGCAGTATTGGCCTGAACCGGGGTTGCAGCAGTTCGGGCCGATGACGGTGGAGCTTCTGTCCAGGACGGCCGACGATGACGTCATCATCCGTCTCTTCCGGGTTCAGAACATCACTCGGGTAGGTGGAGTCCCACGGTCCTAGCTTGAGACGTACCTGACAGCCGGTGTCATGAACCAAATGCATGACAGTTGGCAACTCTTGAGTGGTACTGCACTGCATTTGATTTCAAGTGTTCCTGTTGTATCCAGAGTTTTACAATACTGTAAATACAACTTAATACTGTAGTCTCTAGCTATACATTATCAATCAATCAATCAATCAATCAATCAAACTTTATTTGTGTAGCTCGTTTCATACGGGTTAGAGCAGTTGAAAGTGCTTCACAGGTGACTGACAAGCTGAAAAAAAGACAGAACAAGTGTGGAAACGTGAAAACAGAAAAGACAAAAACAATTTAACAATTTTAGAGTAATGCATGTGAGTCAATAAAATGATGAAATTTAATAAAATAAATTAAAAGCTATAATTACAGTAATAGTAGTAAAACCGTGTTAAGTAAAAACTAGATTAATAAAATAGAGTAAAATTATACAACTTAAATACAATAAAATAAGCGAATAAAATAACAATAAAATGTATTAAAATCATACAACTTAAATAAAATAAGTGATTAAAAAAATAACAATAAAATATAATAAAATTATACAGTTTAAATACAATAAAATAAATAATTAATATGATAATAATGAAAAACAATAATATACAACTTAAATAAAATAAGTGATTAATAAAATATAATAAAATTATACAACTTGAATAAAATAAGTGATTAATAAAATATAATAAAATTATACAACTTAAATAAAATAATACAACAAAAATTATACAACTCAAATACAATAAAATAAATGATTAAGTAAATAACAATAAAATAGTATAAAATTATACAACTTAAATAAAATAAATGATTAATAAAAGAAAA
This sequence comes from Sebastes fasciatus, assembly GCF_043250625.1. Taxonomy (NCBI): domain Eukaryota; kingdom Metazoa; phylum Chordata; class Actinopteri; order Perciformes; family Sebastidae; genus Sebastes; species Sebastes fasciatus. The sequence continues at coordinate 5,162,724 of NC_133811.1, read as the reverse complement.
GAAAAGAAAAGAAAACAGGTGGTTGATAAAATAACAATAAAATAGAATAAAGTTATACAACTTAAATAAAATAAAATAAGTAATTTAATAAAATAACAATACAAACACATCTAATTACACAACTTAAATACAATAAAATAAGTGAATAAAATAATAACCATTCTTAATCAAAAGTCTGGCTAAATAGGTAGGTTTTAGGTTTTAAGTTAATGATCAGCAGTGTTTTACCTTGACTGAACTCAACCAGGGCTCTTAAAGACATCTGTGCACAGTGAAAGGCTGCACATGCATCAAGTTTTCTTAGTTTCCCTTATGAAACCTGCTTATTTTCTCCAAATGATTTTCCCGAACCTAATCTAATGAAAGGATGTAATAGCCTTCATTTTGCTGCCTTCACAGCACAAACAAACATTAAGATCCGAGTCTAAACTCCGTATCGCTCTAACTGGCCTTGCTGCGTCAGTTTGACAGAACTAATTGCCGTTTAAATGTTTAATTTTCTTATGAAATGACATGTTTCTGCTTTAATGTTGGATATGGACAAAAACACTCAGGTCCTGCCTCAGCAAAGAACAGTTCCAGCTGTGCGTTGCTTTGGGAGGCATTTCCTGGCACTGGATCAATTCATTTATTTTTAAGAGAGTTAATGAAGTCTGATACTAATATAATGATTCAGAATGGTGACCTCGGTCTCGGCTGCCGTTTGTTGTTCCCAGCGGTCGCAATGATTTGCAGCATAATAATAATCCTACTTTGAAAAAAAAGCAACTGTATCAACAGTGTGGTGATGTAATTAGCCACATAGAGTCCCGGGACTTGTTTGAGCAATTATGTGATATTAAACTTCTATTATAAACTGCATGTTTTTACAATCTACAATTACTGAAAGTTTCTTGATTTTGACCATATCCAATATTTCAGTGTGGCTTTTGTGTAGCTGAATGTGTTTGTGTAGCTGAATGTTTGTGTGTCTGAGTAGTTTAGCGTAGCTCCGGCTCCCATCCTTAGTCCTCCGTAGGTGCTCAGTAGACGCTTCCAGCCTCCTTTAGTTGACAAACCCTCCTAGCTCTTGTGCCGTCTCACCCGACACTCACGTTGGCCTAAACCTCCCCACATGACTCTCCGCAGGATCCAGAGGAGACAGACGCCACAGAGCGAGACACCGATAGGCTCTTACCCAAGAAGGTACTCCATTGTCCAGTAGATAGAGCGAAGGTGCTACGAGTAGTGTGGTTGCCAAGCAACAATGAACTGTGATAACTGGGTATATTTAATGCAACAAGTGATTGAAATTGATAGCTTCTACTAGTTCACACCAGTGGTATTGTGCTTCTGTTCCTCCGAATTAAAGGTACCGTGTAGAGTGTCTGACCACTAGTAGATAGGATGAGGATATTTTCCCACCGGTTAATAAACTCATGAACACGAGAGCTTACTTTGATCTTTAGCGTTAGGCCTCTCCGGCTGAGTGCACACCGGCTGTGATCGCTCTGTCCTCTGCACGGCGATTACCTCATTAACATTATGGTTCCCTGATAGGTCAGCAACCTTTACTATCAAAAGAGGCATTTTAGGCAAAAAAATAAAAAATCTGTCTGGAGCTGCAAAACATTTGAGCATTGTGATGAAGGTAACACAGTTTATAGTCTAAGTATATAGTATATAAGTCTAATGCAGTGAGGGCCAAAGTACAGCGTAGTATTAGGGGAAAACAATTGGAAATTTCCAGAATAAAGTTATAATATTACAAGAAAAATTTTGTAATGTTACAAGAATAAAGTCATAGCTTTATGAGAAAAACAGTCGTAATATTACGAGTATAAATCATAACTTTATGAGGCAGACCCCTGCCTTGTAGCATTGGGTTTAAATCCAAATATTGCCAAATAGGCGCTTTTGGTTTTCATTTTGACACCAAATCCTCCGCCATCGTCTGTCAAGTCTCTCTGGTACCGTGTTTGAAATCTGACCCCTGCTACTCTGAGCTGAGACTCCATACGGACAGTTTCACTTTCAGTTTGTAGCGTCCGTCGTACGACTATGTACTGACAACACGGTGCTGATACGCAAAAATGAACAAAATGTTAGAGTTGATCCAGTGTAAAAATGTTCCAAACCGGTTTGATATTGAGCCACAACACCATACCGGTATACCGACATTTACCACCACGTCTCGCAGTTGACCAGCAAAACCGGAAATGGACCCAACTCTACTAAATGGGTTTTATTTCTATTAAAAAAAGCAAAACGTTGGTGGGGCGGGAGGCAAGTAATGTAATCAGTGTATGCCCAAACACAGTGTAACACCGGGCAAGCTTACTGGAGGTGCTATGGAGCAGTCTCTGTTTTGTGTGCATGTACGCTATTCTGTGTACAGAAAGGTAGTAATGTGCCACCTAAGGTAGGAATGAAGAAGACTGCTAGCCATGTAAACATGGATGTAAATAATACAGGTTTCTCTCTCTCTCTCTCTCTCTCTCTCTCTCGATATAGATATAGATATAGATATAGATATAGATATAGATACAGATAGATATATAGATATCTATATCTATAGATATAGATATCTATATATCTATATATAGATATCTATATTTATATAACATAATGGAGCATTTACCATGGCCAAAAGATGAATTAATACAGGCTTAATATGGAAACATTGCTTTCAAAATCACAATAACAAACACATTAAAAGAATGACACGAAGAAGAACGATGAAACAAAAGGACAAAAATGTAAATATGACTTCATAAAAATGCAGTGTTGATACTTCTGATGGCACGGTGGTCTCTGTTTACATTCATTTCTATAATGTCTCACTCTACTGTGGTCGGTCTCAGTACACCGCTACACTGCAAACTTTAACAGCCAATCAGAAGTTGAGAACAGGAGCTCCACAGTTGAACTCGAGCCGGTTTGAAGTGTTGACAGAATCCCCTCTGGCTGAAAACCAGATAGATGTCTGAATGAGTTTGTGATGTGTGGGAGCGTATGCGTTGGGTTTAATGCATATATATGATATCATATATTGGGGAAAAAATATATAAAACTCTTCTCACTTCTTCCTCCCTCTTCCTCAACTCTTGCTCTCTAAAGCTTCAGGAAGGTCAGCTGGTGGTTCGTCACTTCCAGTTCCTGCGCTGGTCCCCGTACCGCGACGTGCCCGACTCCAAGAAAGCCTTCCTCAGCCTTTTGGCTCAGGTCCACAACTGGCAGATGGAGTGTGGAGAGGGACGCACCATCGTCCACTGCCTGTGAGTCCGCTTACATACATCTGAAACGTACATCATGCGTGTTATTAGACTTCAGCTGCAGTCTATGTTCATGTGACGTTGATGTGACAAAACTAGGGCTGAGCTTTATGGCGATATATATCATCAAAACAATATAAAAATATCTATCTTGTACATTTTTCCAGATCGTTTCTATCGCTATATAGGCTGGGCCTATATTTATTTTTTCTCTAGAATTTCACTTAAAACTGTTAATTTTGCACTCAATTTCTTAAAATGAGAAACTACTCAGTACTTTTCATTTGTCAAGTATTTAATTCACACAGGAGTATGCAAAAATAGGCTTTACCATGAGGTTATTTCATATTTATTAATTGAATTTCCAAAAAAACATGCAATATCATGATATAAATATATATATATTGTTATCCAGATGTGAAATGTCCTATATCGTGATAGATGATTTTGGCCATATTTTGCCTGACCCTAGACAAAACTATTAGGAATTCACCTCATAAATGTTATTATTGTCATAATGGAAATGCGTTAGAAACAACATTCAGACTCCATTGAAGGATGGATGAGATGCCACACTGCATTCATAGTATTCACCTCAATACTGTTGTTTAAAGGGATAGTTCGGGTGTTTTGAAGTGGAGTTGTATGAGGTGCTTATCCATAGTCAGTGTAAACCAGAGCAATGTTCTGCTATGGACGGGGGCAGCAGCAAAACATATTTTAGCCATCTAAAAAAAAGTGTACACTATATTTTGAATATTTTCTCCAGTTTACCTTACCATGAGACGACTATACGGTCTTATGTATGTTTCCGACAAGGAACTGAAGCAGTTATGTATGCTCTCGCCAAAGCCACCAGACTCCATTCAAATTTTTTTTAATTTGACCTCACAGAACACAGGAGTTGCTGTTCTACCGCTGCCTCGGTCGGTCAGTTTGTGTGTGTCAATATGTGACTTTGGTGAATCCGAACTAACCTTTTAAAACACCAAAGTCACAGAATAACACAAACAAACTAACCAATCGAGGCCGCGGTAGACCAGCGACCCCCGAGTTCCGTGAGGTCAAATTTCATTTTTTTTCAATGGAGTCTGGTGACTTCAGCTCTCCATCGGAAAGGGCTGTCTGATGGCAAAGTAAAGTGATGACAATATTCTAAATACACTTAATCTGATATTGATTTTTTAGGTGAGGTATCTAAAATGTTCTGCTGCCCCCGTCCACAGCAGTACATTGCTTTACTTCCGTGCTGGTACTCCCGTCTGTTTCTCTAAACTAGAGGCGTGCTGACCATCATCCACTGTAGGTAATACACCGACTACGGATAAGTACCTCATACAACCCCACTTCAAAACACACTCAAACTATCCCTTTAAGAGTCGCCACGGTCACAATTTCCCTCTGTAACTCAAGAGTTGATGGGATTTAATAACTGAAAAGTATGCAAACTTTCTAAGTGTGTGTGTCTTCGGAGGCGCCTGCCTTCCATTAGATTTGTCCCCCCGTCTCCGTGTCAGGGCCCTTTGATCTCTGGAGGTCAGGCTGTGTGTTAGACATCTCATATCTGATTAAGTTCCCCGCTCCTGTATTTTAATGAGAACTTTACTCCGATATTCATCTTGAAAGTCTGCCAGTTGGCCTTTTTCTGACAGCATGCTTGATCTGTGCTCAGTCAAACTGTGACATTTCACTCTGTAGCATCCCCCCTTCGAGAGGCTGTCTGAGCTGCTGTACCACATCTTTATTAGGTCACTCGTGTCTTTACGCTTCCTATATCCTGTATGTTTGTGTGTGTTCGTCCTTTCTGGAGCAGGAATGGCGGCGGTCGAAGCGGTACGTTCTGTGCCAGCACCATGATCCTGGAAATGATTCGTCATCACAGCATGGTGGACGTGTTCTTTGCTGCCAAAACGCTGCGCAACTCGAAGCCAAACATGGTGGAGACAATGGTGAGCAAGCGGGGATCTTTATCTCTCTTTACTGCAACATATTATATTATACTACGCTGCTGCTGGCTCAGACGGGAATGTCAGGGAAGTGGAGAGAGAGAAATTACACGAGCCACTTTCCATAAATCAAACGTGTTTTTACTACTTGTTTCTCTTATTCGATATATCTATTTAGAAAAAAATTTAAAATTCCACAGTAAAGGTGTGTTTAGACTGAAGAGAAATTAAATTATAGATGCACACAAAGTCAACAGAAAGCAGCAAATAGGTGCAAATTGATACAGATTTTCTCAAGGTGGCACAGATTGAGAAAATGTGTCAAGTTGAGCGATAGATTTGCACTTATCCTGAGGCCATTTAACTCCCAATCTATGAACATAATATAACAAGGAAAAGGAGCGACGGAAGGGAAATAGTGGGGGGTTTTGATAAGCTCAGTCAGAGTGACCCCGTGTTTAGGGCACGACGCTGACGTGGCGCTTGCGGTCTAGACGGCATTGACCACACTGAAGCGAGTGTCTGTACCCGGCTCTGTCTCATCTGTGAATTTCAACGCGTCGAGCAGCCAAACTTTCTGTCTAGGTGCAGTTTTCCTGTGATTTGTCTGAGTGTTCCTGATCTATTTCTCCATCAACACTGATGAATATGACTAATTTGCAACAGCTTACAGCTTTCTTTGAGTTCGCTAATTTGACCGCTAGATGATGATCTCACACTAAACAATGAATGTTCTCTTGATAAAGCTTGAGAGTTTGAAAGAAAACTTTATTTGTATACCACTTTTCAAAATAGAATCAATAAACAAACAGCAATAAAAACATGCTATTGTAAACAATACAATCAAAGAACAATGTAAGATAATGAGAAAATAGAAGATATGAAAAAACCCTAATATATGTAGTAAATTAGTAGTAATGTAGTAAAGTAGTAGTGTTTATTGGTCATCAACCTTGCGATTATGTACGTATTATCGAAAAAAAAATAGTCTTGAAGCTTCAGGTGGCGGTTACGCCCGTGAGACACACAGAGCCGGTGTAGACAGCTGCATAGATTAACATGAGCGTATCTGTTGCAACAGACGGGCGATACAAAAAGGCATCTGATATACTTGCGGTCTAGCAACGGGGTTTGGCTGGTTCCACACCTCTGAATTAGTGCATCACCTTCTTGCATAGCTGGCTACCTCGCTACACCCAATGAAAATAACAACAGAAAAATGACAAACAAGTGTGGATGGGAGCAGCACGGCTGTACAGGCGGCTGTAAGTCAACTTACAGAAATAACAACTGTTATAAAGGCCCATTGCGTAGATTGTCAGGGAAAACATTTTTAATAAGAACGGCTGCTGGAGCTGCCACATTTCTATTTTGGTAAAGGGACAAAACAAAACAAACTCCCGCCTCCCCCAAAATAAATTGGCCAACAAAAACATGAAGTCAGGGTAAATCCATCTCTAGACCGAAAGTCGTGTTTTTCTCCGGCGCGTCTGACGCAGCAGGTACTCTCATGTTAATCTATACACCGGCTCCGTGCAGGCTCGCATCTCACGGGCGTAAATGCGACCTGAAGCGTTTAATACTCCAGACTCCATTGCGATAATACACACATAAACGCGAGGTTTGATGGCCAATTAACACTATTACTTTAATACATTACTACAATTTACTACATATTTTAGGATTTTCATTATTTTATAATTTTTTATTTTCTCGTTATCTTACCTTGTTTGATCGTATCGTTTTCGAATGGCATTCAATGGTTTGTTTATTGATTCTATTTTTAAATGTGGCATACACAACATACATATGGCATGGCATACATAACGTTTTCTCTTTATCAGCAGCAGGGAAACAATGGTTTAGTGTGAGATTGTCATCTAGCAGTGAAATTAATTAGTGTAGGCCTCGCTTGGGCTCAGAGAAATCTGTAACCTGTTGCAAATTAATCATATGCATCAGTGTTGATGGACAAAACAGATCAGGAATACGCAGACAAATCACAAGACCACTGCACAGAAAGTTTAGCTGCGCTTTTTGCTGCTCGACGCTTTGAAATTCGCCGTAAATCGGCACAGAGAGTCGCTTCAACGCTTAGTCAGAGTCTGAGCAAATTCACAGTCAGTGCATAGCTAGCTAACACAGCTGTAAATTAGCTTCACATTCAGTCTGAACACCTTTTAAAAAACATTTAGAATCCTCTAGTGTTTATGTATTTTGCATTCCTGGTGTATTCTGATTGTCTCCATAATAACTGGTCAAACAACTACTTCACATTTTATAGCAGCAAATGTATTTTATGATCTGAAGCATCGACAGTAAACCTCATGTTTTGGTGTCAGTCCCTCAGATTCAAAGAGCTAGTCCTTCCTAAATCCATTTTTTAGCTCTGACATTCAGCCGTCATACAGGGACAAATCCAGTGTGGAGGAGACAGCGTTACCAATCTGTCCACCCACAGTAACCTTAACAGACCAGCAGCTATACAAGAGCCATGGTGGCTTTTGAGTAAGGAGATAGCACACATGAATAGACAGCAAATGACTCATCACAGCTTTGTGTGTTGTTTTTGTATAGCAGAAGTATAGTGTTTTTGACCCTCTCTTGTCTGATACTGCCAAAAAGGTTTAAAGGATAAGACTGGAGATATTCCATGTTTGTGTTATGGTCAACAAATCCCATGAAAAAAAAACTAATCCTACAGTTCTGACTTCCCTACCTAGTTTGTGGTACGCAGACCCAAGCCCACTGATTTCTATTGAAGATGTAAATCTTGGTTGTGTCTAGAAGGTAACTTGCAGAAACTCTCAGGAGACTCGCTGCCCAATGACTTATCCTAACCGTTACTATTTACGGGTTACCTTCTAGACACGGCTGTACATCTTTAAAGGAATAATAAACACAGATGAGTAAGTATTTATTATCGATTAAATTAAAATTGAAGGCTTTACAAGGACCCAGCTGCCGTTACTACGAGCAACCATAAATCATTCGGCTGAGGGTCAGTTAGAACGTTCAGCAGACACTTTGTACTGCGTTCTGTTTGTGATGCCGACTGATAAATGTTTACTTTGCGGTCATTAGGTTGCCCTAGTTAGAGAAAATAACGTCATACTTCACAATAACGCTGCAGTTGGTTGAGTTGATTTATTCTGAGACCACCGCAGCCTCAAAACAGTGTCTGTGTTAACTAAGCTATGTTACTTATTTCACCATGTCAGGCTAACGTTAGGCAGCTGACAACTGCCCAGGTTCTTCCCAAACTTCTAGACATCGTTGTCAAAAGTAACGTTACATAGAGAGTAAAGGTAAAAGTAGAAAATTGTAACAGTTCTTTTAGGACAGCTTGCATTCAAACGTGTGCGCCTTGTAGGGAGAGGCCACCGCAGTAATGTGTGTACAGCTGGGAACTATAGCTTTTAGCAAACATTACTATTCAGCAGCGTATTAACACACATTTGGTGCACTTCTATTTACAGGTATGGTGTATGTGAGATTAAGATATATCAGGCTATGGATACACACACAATACTTGTGACAACCTCGCTAATTTCTTTTAAATGGCTACGAAAAGACACCAAAAGACTTGCTTCTTCTGTTTGATGTGTTTGTGACCCTGTTTCGAAAGTTATTATTACAGCTTATGTGCGGCTGTGGCTCAGGAGGTAGAGCAGGTCATCCTTTAATCACAAAGTTGACGAATTATGCGCGCACAAATTTATTGTTGTCAATGTAGAGAGCAACGGAAGGCATGCTCAAATGCGGGACCAACCTCGTCTGATTTGATTAAAAAATCATAACATTTTCAAACGCAGCAAGCGCACCACAGGTCACGTGACGAGATTTAACCAACCAGCTCTAACAGGACTTGCTTCACCCTTTCCGTCCAAGGACGTCACAACATGCGTTTGAAATGTCAGCCTCACAAAAGACTTTTTCCACAGACAGATCAAGCAGTAAAGCTGCTGTGATGGTGATTTATGGTGCTGGGAATCCATTATTTCTTTGTTTAGTTTAGTCTGGTCAGTAAAAGGCTTACTGCTAAATTACTAAAACGTCATCGCAGTGCGTGTGTTTTGGTTGCTTAGTAACGGCCGGCACGTCAGGAAGCACCTTGAATTAAACAGCACGGGTGGACTTGCACATGGGATAAAACCAATACAGAATATGTCTAGATTTATCCTTTGACTGAGGTAGACTAAGCTGCTGGAGGAAAAGTGGACACACCAGGAAATTAATTACAATATTTGATCACTGAATATCACAACGGATGGAACACTGAAGGGAAAATTTGTAGTTCACGCAAATGATTTACTGTTGATATGGAAATTCTAATCTTGTTGAATATCTGTGCTTGTTCTAGGAGCAGTACCGGTTCTGCTATGACCTGGCCCAAGAGTACCTGGACTGCTTGGAAGTCAGATAGCACCAATACCTCACCTCTCGTCCCTCCTCGAGGAGAAAGGTCTAGATCCTGGATCTGTGCTCCGGCCCTCCTTAGTCCATGTATACAGCTCTGGTTGTCTTCTTCGCCATGCCTGGATGAAACATAAAGACTGATTAAGAAAGCTCACTGGACAACTTGTAACATACTACTGACACCCTTTTTGCTTTCCCTTCGGCGCTCTGATCCAACCTGTACTCTTTTAGTGCCACTTTACAGTACATCTGCCAAAACCAGAGGAGACTTAACAGGAGTAGAGTTCATTTTCTATACGACCACTGACAAGGCAGCCGGACTACCTGTCGTGCACCTCGACGACAGGATTCAAAGAGCTCAGCTGTATCCTGCCTTACTATGAACAAACACTGAAAGGGAACTACAGTTGAAAACCACTGGGTGATATTTTGTGTTTGTTTGTAACACTGTAAATGGTGCAATCTGCTGTTGGTGAACATCCCATGTCGTACTGTACTATATTTGAACTTTATCTTTGGCGAGGCTGACGACTGAAAGTAAACTGAGGGGTGAAAGAGAGTCGGTCACATCCGATTGGACATATCTGTACAGTAGAGTTGTTTTGGACCTAATTTCTCTTTATTTATTTTCTGTGTATATAGATGTTTTTTTCCTCCTCCCCCCCCCCCCACCCCCCCCCCCCCCCCCCCACACCGGGTGTTTCTAGATGTTCTCAACGTCTTCTCAATGTGCCAATCCATCCTCTCTGTGTCTGTAAATGGGGACCTCTTCAGCATCTGCATGCTCAGTCTTAAGTGTTTCATTGCAGTGTGTGGCCCAAGTCTGCTTTAGGACGGATTCTGCAACGCGAATTCCCTCCGCTAGTCCCGACAGAGCTCCGTAAGAATAACCGCGTGTTGCTGTGAGAATACGGCGAAAAATCAAGTCGCTTTCTAAATTTGTATTTATTCAATGTGTTTTATTTTCTAAATAGTGTATAAAACAGGAAAGTAAATAAAATATGTTGTTGCCTAACAACCCTGCTTTTTGGAGAGATTTTTTGTTGTTGTTTTTTTAACACCTAACAGACGGGTTGGGTCAGAGGGGAGCCCGCCCTACCAGAGTCATAAGGTGATAGCTAGTTAGTAGGGGTGTAAAGATTGACCCATACATATCGGAAATCCATACAATAGTGTTCGATACGGCTACATTGAAGCACAACTATGAATCCGACTCCAATTTTGAGGGGATTCGGTCAAAAAACAAAAAAACAGCTCCACTTCAGCTGCTTTTTACGCGTTATGTGTGTGTGTATGACATGGATGTGGTAAGAGCGGAAAGAGAGAGTGAGGTGTCCCCTCATATCCGTCTCTGCTGCATACAGAGAAAGAGGAACGCTGCGGTCTAGCCATCATACATGCAAGCAGGCAGTCACTAATGGGGAACTAGCACAACACTAGTTAGCATTATGGATGGATTACTGGGTACAGGAGACTCATAATGACCACAGAAAGATGCAAAATGATCTCAAGAATACTTAAAATTACCATAAAGAGACTCAAAATGCTAGTTATTTTGTCATCTGTGGTCATGAAGGAAACTCAAAATGACTACAAGTTACAAAAACACTAAAAATGACCACTAAGAAACTCAAAATTACCATAAAGAGACTCAAAATGACTACAAAGAGAATCGAAACGACCACAGAGATATTCAAAAATGCCACAAAGACTCAAAATGACCACAACAATACTGAAAATAACCACAGAGACACAAATCACACTCAAAGAGAGTAAAAATGAGCACAAAGACTAAAATTAGACTGACGTCACCGATCCAGATTCCAGAGTCTGATGTTTTCATGAATTTTAAATATGTAAAAATAAAATTTTAAGTGCATTGCAAAAATGTTGTAGCATAATTTAACTAATTAATTAGTAATTAAACAGTTCTACAAAGAGAGTAGTCTCCTTAGTTTTTGTCTAACAGAATTCCATGAGTTTAGACATACAGGCAGAAGATTCCGCAGCATGGAAGATGATCTCTATTCAGTTACCACTTTACTGGACCCTCGATACAAAAACAGGTAAGACTGATTTTTTTTTATTAATGCAGTAATGTTGGCTACATTTTAAATGGAAAATATGAAGTGTTGCCAAACCAAAAATACATGTTGATTTCTGGCCTAAAATGGAGATTTGTACATAAATGTATAATCATTTGGAGAAGTGTGTTTCTGTCCTTGGCCTCTATGACATCTGGAGGTTACACTCTCTATCATTACTCATATGATTTCTCATAGAGTATTTAATATTTAGTTTGTTTCTTAGTGTTGAGTTGTCTTGTAGTTGTTGTTTAGTACAGTGGTTCTAAACCTGGGGGGGTCGAGATCATTTCCAGGGATCGCCAAATGGTGGTGGAGAAAAAATTTAAATATTAAAAATAATATAAACATATTTTCGACTGGGGAAAATCCACAGTGCCTGGAGCACATTGGACAACGCCTAGGAGTGCTAGCTGTTCAAACTAAACACAATTGTCATAGCAAACAAAGACTTATATTATTTATTTTACATTTATTAATCAGAGCATTCACAATAATCACTAAAAAATCAGCGGGGGAGGCGCATCAAAACAGCTGTCTACGCCGGGCGGGAAGGTCGCAAACTCCAACCTGATTATTCTGGGGGACTGCCACACAAAGGTCGAGAACCACTGGTTTAGTATACTGTATTGTATCCTTCTGATGAGTAGTACTCATCTCAAGGTTTTTTTTATCCTATTAAATACATTTTCTGAGAGAGAGAGAGAGAGGGGGAGAGAGTCAGAGAAAGAGGAGGAAGGAAAGAGAAGGAGGGAGGGAGAGAGAGAGAGATTTGATTTACAATTTCAGTTGAAACATGTTTATTTTCACACGATTTGACTTGTGCTGTCAAGTCTTTGGCTACACTATAGCTGTGCTCAACCTATTTTTATTTTGTGTCAGATACTTTACAGGAGGTGAAAACACTGCCAAGTCTGCCCTGACACGAGAGACTGAGAAGACGGAGGAAACACTGCACGGGTCATCATCAACTGAAGAATCAGCATCACTGAGAAACGAGAGCCAGCAGAGAAGGTGCCTCGCTTGGAAGCAGCTGGTCAAAACACGAGCCAAAGCAGGAGCAGCTTTATGAGTCTGTAGAACAACATTCAGGAGGAGCGCGGTGAGCCCAGATCAGGGAGTACAAAGAGTGCTGTGGTTCACATGCAAACATGTTGGATAGAACCAACGATCCCTTTCCAATACTGGGTAAACAACCGCGCTCACTTTCCTATCTTTCTGCCATTGTGGTTAAGTTCCTCAGTGCCAAAAGTCAAAGATTGTTCAGTGTTGCATCCAACACTGTGGATGAAAAGAGGAATCGACTGGCAGCAGAGCAAAAATGTTGATTTTCCTGAAGAGGAATCTGCAAGTGGCATTTTTAAAGCCCAGTTCCCTCACTCAGGTGTTGAACTGCTAATTAATCCAGGTCCCTTTTCACCACTTTCTCTTGGACTTCATGCTGCTGTTTCTTTACAGATGTTGCTGCTGCACTACAATATAGCCCCGGTTTGTCCTGTTCAGATTTAAGAAGCGGAGTTTTTTTTTTTATAACAGTAATAGTAGATATTTATTTGTCTACACAGTTCTTGCACTTTTACTTCAAATATTCAATTTGAAAACCTTGTAGTTGTTGTTGCTGCATTATAGCCCTACTTGATTTGTCCAGATCGGAGGAATCAATCAATCAAACTTTATCTATATAGCACCGTTCGAACAAATCAAATGCACTTCAAAGTGCTTTACAAGCAATTAACAAATGTCATAAGTAAGGGATAATGTACAGCGAGCTGTGCTGTTTTGTCGGGGTCTCTAATCACCTTGTCGGGGATTCTGTCACAAAAATGACCCACTATAGCTGTACTTTATCCCGCTTAAAACACGGCTACTTACTGAGGAAATCAGTAATTTGACACAAAAATGGTCCTCCAGAGTCCGACATCAGAACTGCGCCCATAGCAACGGTCTTTTATACATAGCAACGGTCTGTTATACATAGCAATGGTCTGTTATACATAGCAACGGTCTGTTATACATAGCAACGGTCTGTTATACATAGCAATGGTCTGTTATACATAGCAACGGTCTGTTATACATAGCAACGGTCTGTTATAATTATAAAATTACAGACCGCAGGACGCCGTGATTGACCAATCAGAATCGAGTATTCAACACAGCCGTGTAATAATCATTAACAGTTACTCAAAGTAGTAAAATGTTGAAACAAACTATGAGTAAACAAGGCAAAAGTGAGTGTGGCTCACATACCCCACGCTCACTGCTTGACCCCTGCTAAAGTAGGGGCCAAAGGTTTTGCCCTTTTGGAAAAATTTCAAACATTTTGGTCACCCTGGACTTCTAACCCCCAAAAGTCACAACTACACCACACTGTCAACCATCATACCAAATGTGAAGTTATTAAGTTAAATAGTCTCAGAGTTCTGCTCCGGAAACGAAAGTGTGACATGCGTACGGACGGGGCGCTATATACCCCGACTATGTTGTTGTGGGGGTATACAAAGATATTAGTAGAAATAGTAGAAATAACAAAACCAAGTTTAAACCACAAAATTATAAAACGCTACATAAAAGCCAGAATAAATAGAGTTTTTAGTTTATGTTTAAAAATATGAATGTTTTCAGCTCCTCTCAGATCGCTGCTCCAGCGGCTCAGAGCGTAATGGCTGAAAGCAGCATCGCCAAACATTCTGCTCTGAAGAACAGCTAAAAGAGAAGAACCAGAGGATCTGAAAGGTCTTCCTGGTTCATAAACCAAAAGCATCTCTGAGAGGTAGTCTGGTGTACGTCCATGCAGTGCCTTACAAACTAATAAAAGCATCTAAAATCGAGGTAACCAGTGTAAAGACTTTTAAACAGGTGTAATGTGTGCTCTCCTTTTGGTCTTAGTCGGCCCTCGAGCAGCAGAATTGAAGCAGGCAGCCATGCATATTGTTGTTTTTAACTTATTTGATAGTGTAGATAGCTATTTACACAGTTCTTGCACTTGATATTTAAATATTCACTTTGAAAACCTTTTGAAGGAGTCAATTTGCCGTTGCGCTCTTTGAAATACTTACTTTTGAAGTATGTATACTGCTGTGCACTTGATTTGTTCATGTTTTTCAAAACACTAAAAGGAGTTGCAACAGCAATTTACATTCCTAAACCGGCTGTTTGTATGTGAAATCTGCTAACCTACAGTTCAGATTGCTTTGTAATACATTTAAATTTAGCGCAAATTAATGTAATGTAAATTTTATGCAGAAAGAGCTCTGGTATCGGGATTATATCAGCAGATATCCATAATCAGGTATCGAAACCGGATCGCAACTGAAAAAAGTGGATCGGTGCATCTTTACTCAAAATGAAAACAAAGAGACTCAAAATGACCACA
This sequence comes from Sebastes fasciatus, assembly GCF_043250625.1. Lineage (NCBI taxonomy): Eukaryota > Metazoa > Chordata > Actinopteri > Perciformes > Sebastidae > Sebastes > Sebastes fasciatus. The sequence goes on along the minus strand of NC_133811.1, from coordinate 5,147,648 downwards.
AGATGCAAAATGACCATAAAGTGACTCAAAATGACCAAGAGACTCAAAATGACCACAAACGGACTCAAAATGACCACAAGCACACCAAAAATGACCACGAGACACAAATTGACCACAAAGAGACTCAAATTGACCACAAGCACACTATAAATGACAGAAAAATGACCACAAAGAGACATAAAATGACCACAACCACACTCAAAATGACCACAAGGAGACTCTAAATGACCACGAGACGCAAAATGACCAGAAAGACACTCAAAGTGACCACAACGAGACACAAAATGACCACAATGAGATGCAAAATGACTATGAGACGCAAAATGACCATAAAGAGACTCAAAATGACCAGAAAGACAATCAAAATGACCAGAAAGACACTCAAAGTGACCACAACGAGACACAAAATGACCACAAGGACACTCAAAATGACTATGAGACGCAAAATGACCATAAAGAGACTCAAAATGACCAGAAAGACAATCAAAATGACCACAACGAGACGCAAAATGACCATAAAGAGACACAAATATCACAAACAGACAAAAAATGACTACAAAGCCACTCAAAAAGACACTCACCAGACTTCAAACAAGTTTTTTGGGGGCACTAATGTAATACAACAAAAACAAGTTATACCTTATACCTAACCTAACCTATACTTAACAATAGTACCTCAGTATTTTAGTTTGTCTGTTAGAGCACTCTTCTTGGACCTTTAGAACACTGCATCAGTTTACTGTAACACAGCCATTAAAAACTGGGAAAGATAACACATGCCATATCACTGTATCTAAAATGAGACAATATCTAGTAGTGATTCTCCAATCAATCAGTCACTAATCATTATCAGCCAATATTCGTTCTAAACACTTTGATTGGTGGTCCCTAAAGGCGATCACAAGAGACGATCAGATGACGTATTGATTCTGAATTGAAACGTTTTCAATACTCATTTGCTCACTTTCTCACCTTCTCTTTAATTGGCTCTGAGAGCGACACAGCTGAACACACACATACACACACACATACAGGGTGTCGTGGAGCGTACATGATGATGTCATTCTTTATATAGCCTGTCTATCAATTGATTTTAAGCTCAATAAACACAGATAGGCCATTGTTTGACTGGAATTTGGGACATCAAAATCTTCCATTTGATCACGATTCAAATGTATTGCATCCTCAATTTTCTACATTACTGCACGTCTACTTTTTCATCAATTAATACAAGCAGTCAGATAAATCTGAACTCCTTTTTTATTTAGAAAAAGTATTTCAAAAATTAGACTACAACAGTCTACAATATAAACAGCTGCATCTTTTCAATACCAGTATCTGTGTGACCCCCCCTCAGTACATAATCATTACAAAACCAAAACAGAAATCCTTCTGCAGTGCATTACAAGTGTGCTGTAATCTATAAAATACACATACCAGCTCTAAGACAGGGCACTATGGATTTTTACACTGCATGAATTAGCCTTTAGTTACTTTTCCTTACTCATAGCTCTTCTACTCTTTCTACGTTTAACTTTAAGCCACTGCATCTCCCGACAGAACAACACCACAGTTGTATTTCAGCCTACATGCACATATTTTCGAACCGACATTGATAAAACACAGCAGCTAATATTGATGGCGAGAGCAACAAGCTAGCAGACTGCAGAGTGCCGTCTCTCAGTGCCGCGCACACAGAGGCTGTATTCGAAACCGCCTACTACATACTACTGGTGAACGCAGTATGCAGTATACAGTACATACTGCATACTGCGTTCCTCAGTAGTATGCAGTATGTGACGGTTAAAGCGATGTATTTTGCAGTAAGCTAGACGAGGCTTTAGCCTTTAAACCAGCTCTTAAAGCACTGGACAAAAAAAAGAACTCGTACCACTATTACAATTGTATTGAAAAATACAACTTAGATTTTTTTGTTTATGTTATATTTGTTTACTTTATAAGATACTGCAGGTTTAAACTATTTATTCTATCAGCTCATAATGAAGTGAGACAAACAGGATCATCAACTAGGGGAGACGGGAAATATATAATATTGATCCACAAAATGTACGTTACTCAAACGCATCTTTTTCCCCCATGCATTCTTACCATATTGTTTTATAAACAGATCCTTCAGTGACAGGCTGCTTCACCCCCGATGTGTGAAGGAGAGACACCGCAAGTCCTTCTGCTGCTGGAACACTTGTTGAAATGATGAATCACTACTGTGATTACTGTGATGATGCAGGCGAATGTGATGTTTTAAAGACTTGCATCGTGAATACTGTCGAGGACAACGATCAATTCCACAGATTGAGAGAAATAGAGAGAAAAAACAGAGAGAAAATAGAAATAACATGTTATTGACATCTGACTGGCTGATAACACGTATTGTGGGGGTAAACAGGCGGTCATCACAGTTTAATTATTGAGATTATTTCAACTTAATTAAAATGGTAAAACAATGACTATTAAACAAGCATTTACAATGAAGACAGCAGGCTTCGTGAAAAACTAGGGTCCCAGACATGCGGTCCTGAAACTGCAGCTACCTCTATTACAGGAACACAGGCCGGGCGCAGTTTGGTATCATATGCTGCCCATGCTGCGGTGGTGCAGAGCCGGTTTAAGATCGGCACTTTCACTTTGGGGGCATTATGTGACCAGGCATTATCGATCCACATGACGAGAGCAGCTTCAACTACAGGTGCTTTCCCTGTGTGCATTTGTTTTTCATTCAGAGAAAATTAGTCTTTTTTTTTTCTTCTCCCTGTCATGATTTCAATGTGCACGCAGTACCAGCCTCAGGTAGCCAGCCGGACAGCAGACGGGTTACCGCAAGACAAAGTATCACAAGTAAAGTAAAAAACAAAACAAAAACTGAATTATCATTAGCCTACTGTAGTTTTAAAATGTTTTTCCATATGTTCAATCAACACAGTCAGCTGACTACTTAATTACTATAATTATTTAAACAGCATTTGTATCCAGGATGGGTCATGATTATCGAATTTTCATTAAATTAAATACATCAAATAGTTTGGGAAGAGAGATAACTGGTTGTTTTGTGTACTCAACCGTAGGGCAAAAACGTGTCGTGTGTTCTTGGAAAACGGGGAAAAATCAGAATAGACAGAAAACAACGAAAATCAAACAGATTTTGCCGCTGCCGCTTGCGTTGCATTCAGTATACAGTCTATAGTTAGGACACGGACACTGTAATCTCATTGAGACAGGCAAGTCTCATTGTCAAGAGAGACCTCATAAAACTTGGTGGCCACCCACAGCGTAACTGTTTGTGGCCACGGGCCATGGTTAATGTCAAAACCTGTATATGTTTTAACTAAGACTAGACAAACTATTCAATGTAGACACGATGGCAATCTAGGCACTCCAAAATATTAAAACAAGTGTCAAACGAGGAAGGAAATATATCAAAAAGTCTTTATTATAGTGGCTAAATCATTAAAAAAAGCCAACGTGTTTCAACCACTGTAGATGATTAAAAGCCCCGACAAGGCCTACTACAGTGGTTAAATATAAATTATAACGTCATCATGATGTGTTCAAATGTAATCTTGTACAATTTAGGTTTTGGTTGAGAAACTTGAATAAGTCCAGTTGTTTGAAGGAGATGTTTTCACACACAATATGAAGGAGATATTAGAGACCTGTTTAACTTCCTAACACTAGCTCTAAGCAGCTAAAAATACATAATTCAAACTAGGGATGTCAAGATTGTTTTTAATCAATCCAAATATTTAGATAGAATACAATTACTTCCCAATCATTTGTATTGTTTTTTTGTACAGTATGTGTGCACTCTAAGAGAAAAAGTTGAGCTTTCCATCTAAATAAATAATTATATATTTTCATTATGTTAATGTCACAGCTAAGGAAAGTTGCCTTTATTAAATTAAATGTCCTTTTCTGTATTGTTTTTACACAAGTTTACATATTTCCCTTGTGTTTACCATCGCAGACAAGGCCTGATAGTAACTTCACTACAAGGCGCTGGTAAAACGTCTGTGGCTCGTTGAGTTCGGCTCTTTCCGTCGGACACGAAGACCTTCGTCAAAGCCCGAACGTTACGTAATGGCGCGAAGCCGACTTTGTGAAACAGGTGGCGCAAGTTACTGACTTATTAAAGTTACTGACTTATTAACGTTACTTTTCAAAACACCCCAACTTAACATAATGTCCAGTCCATGATATCAACTTCCCAACTTCAAATATCCAACTTCATCCTTGATGAACTGACTGCTGCACGGTCATAACGTGACTTTCACAACTCCATGAACCTTGGCTAGCATTAACCATGGCCTATGGAAGGAGGCTGGGTCATTGGTCATGGGGAATGGGGTATTACCCATGCGCAGTGTAACTGAAGCTGCTGTCGTGCGTTGCGATTGGCTCAATTTTAGCGAGTGCAGGACAGATTTTACTGGGGCAGCCTCCTTTCCATAAGCCTTGGCATTAACGGGAGCTAACACGGCTAGCGCTAATGAGCTAAGAGGGCTAGCCAGCTTAGCATTGTCTATGTGGGAGAAACACAACGACAAATTGGTACAATTCAGCTTGTTTCTGCGTATAATTTAATCACGGTGAACTTGGTAAACAATACACGACTGCAAATGAACTCTGGGCGTAGCGGGGTGTGTCACCAAAGAGCGCATATTACCAAGAAGTGAAAGTCAATTGTTCGCTCCATTGCAACAGCAGCAGCAAAGCTATGCTTACGCCATTGTGGACTGATTGTGACTACTTCTTCGTTTTGTTTAATGATGGGAGGCAACTATCTTAGAGGTGCATCACCGCCACCTGTTGTAATGGCGATGTTATGACGACCAGCCTTTGTTATACAGTTTGAGCTTTAAAGAGAGAGCGATAAATCGATCATGACCTGATCTTCTTGACCAATTGATAACACTAACATTATCTTAATATAGACGCTCTTACTTTTCTTTCTCTCTCCCTCTCTCTCAGTTCAAAGCACACCCCCACACACACACACGCTTACATCATGAAACATTTATTTCTTGATTTTTTTATTTATTTCATAGGTGGATGATGTAAAAAAGAAAATGAGATGAAATGAAATAAAAAGTAGAACTCAGTGGGCATAACCTCCTAGACTATAGGTGAACCTAGAATTCAGTGTAAATATTATTTGCCTGTCTGTGTAACTGACTTCATTCAAGGTGCAATATGTAATAATTTGTATGCTCAAATGTAGTGTTGGGTAAGTTACTTTAAAAAGATAATCAAGTACATTACTATATGTAAATTATAATCACATTACTTCACTAATTGCTCTCTCTAAAAAGTAGTTGCAGAACATCCCCCTTTACAATTAAAAATGGCACCATAACAATCATTTTTGTACACAGCTACAAGTTAGTCAGATTAGGCATAAGCCTAAAACACAAAATGACCACAAAGAGACTCAAAATGTCTACAAAGAGACTCAAAATGACCACAAAAACACTCCAAATAACCACAAAGAGACTGAAATTGACCACAAAGACACTCAAAATGATCACAAAGAGACTCAAAATCACCGCAAAGACACTCAAAATCACCACAAAGAGACTGAAAATGACCACAAAGAGACTCAAAATCACCGCAAAGACACTCAAAATCACCACAAAGAGACACAAAATGAGCACAAATGGATGCAAAATGACCACAAAACACCAAAAATGACCACAAATACACTCAAAATGACCAATAAAGAGACGCAAAATGGGAACATAGAAGATGCAAAAAGGGGGTTCTTGCTCCTATGTAGGAGGGGTAGGGGACCTTTTACATATCCAGGAGCCCATCATCTTATGATCTGTCCGATGTCTGTAGGCATTTGGATTTACAAATAGCAGCTATTTATTGATATCATATTATATAATGTAACTATTAACAGTAACAGTTAAACAGTGGCTAGAGCCCAAGCTCTGAGACACTTTTACTCATTTTACATTTTGATGCCCCCCCACCAACACCTCCACCATTACACGTCCACCACCACGCCAGACACTTGCAACCAGCAGATATTGCTGCTTAAAAATCCCACAGTTCATTCTCTTGACCTGTATTTTAATTTACGCTTATCATTTAATTAGCAACTTTAATGGACTTTTTTATCATTACCACCAAACAGAGCCTCTAGGATTCAGCCACTTCTTTAATTGGAGAGTCTTGATGATCCATTGATCGAGGGCTCGACGTACTTAATCTGCATGTGGCGCTTTACAAGCGATGTCACATCTAGTTACGGTGTTTTATGAGTGGCTGATAAGCTCTGGTGATTCACTGTTTGACCCTTTTATGCACTTTGTGCTCCGTTTCTTATCAATACTGTACTCCCTCTGCTGCCTGAGCACTTTTTAAATGAGAGACGGGACAGTGACAGATGATTTCCCAACATATGCAGAGGAGAGTGCCAATATAGACCTTTTCTGTTAGTAAACATGATGACGTAGTTTTTGGGCGGAGCGTTAGGCAGAAAAACATGCTAGCAAGTATTGTTGGCTTGTTTTTTTTTAGCAATGGCTGAAGTAAATACTAGTTTCTCTCAATATGTTCTGTCAGTCACTCTCCAGGATCACAAGGTTAGTTGAGAAAGTTAACTTTAACCAATGGGACCAGATTAGCCGACCCCTATCCCCTCTGGGAGACTTCTTCAGGAGGAGTAGATGACTAACGTTAGTTAGCTAGCTAGATTGTCTGTAGGCTATCCGGAACTCTCTAGTTAGCTAGCTAACTTACGCCTGCTCTGCTCCCGGCGAAGTAGTCTCCTAGCGGCGAGGAGTAGGCAGAGGGACCGTGACCCAGCGCCGTCCGCTGTTTGGCTCATTGGAATTAGCAAGATAGCTAGCTAACTAGCCAGTCGCTAAATGAGAAAAACTTAACAACTTGCTTCATCCAAATACTCTTGTCACAGCTTAGGAAAGCACAAAGACACTCAAAATGACCACAAAGACACTCAAAATGACCACAAAGACACTCAAAATGACCACAAAGACACTCAAAATGACCACAAAGAGATCCAAAAAGATCACAAAGACAGTCAAAACGACCACAAGGAGAAGCAAAAAGACCGCAAAGACACTTAAATGACCACAAGGAGATGCAAAAAGACCGCAAAGACACTCAAAATGACCACAAGGAGAAGCAAACAGACCACAAAGACACTCAAAATAACCACAAAGAGATCCAAAAAGATCACAAAGACAGTCAAAACGACCACAAGGAGAAGCAAAAAGACCGCAAAGACACTCAAATGACCACAAGGAGATGCAAAAAGACCGCAAAGACACTCAAAATGACCACAAGGAGAAGCAAACAGACCACAAAGACACTCAAAATAACCACAAATACACTCAAAATGACCAAAAAGACACCCAAAATGACCACAAAGACACTCAAAATGACCACAAAGACACTCAAAACGACCACAAGGAAATGCAAAAACACCACAAAGACACTCAAAAGGACTACAAAGACACTCAAAATGACCACGGCGTAGGATAGCACAGTGCTATCGCCAGATGAGTGACAACTTTGTTCAACTCATTTTCTGCGTTGCGTGACAGCAGGGCGGAATTAGCAAGCTAAGTTAGCCAAGTAGCCAGCCGTCCGACTAGCGGGCTGGTGGCCAACAGCAGCGCTGTAAAGATAAATTGAGGGCATATAAGTCTTCGGATGCCTATATATGCCGAGTTAACTATCCTTCAGTAAAGTCAGTCAAAAAGAGAGTCGTACAATATCGGCAGAGCGTTTCATAGATGGAGAGAAAGGGTTGCTAATAGTTTAGCCTTCTGCTAACCGCAGCTGTGAGCCATTGGCTAAATATTAGCAACATTTACTCTCCATCTCTGAAACCTTTCGCCGATACTGTAGCTGTCTAGCGCCTCGAATCACAGTGTCATCTCAAATGTATGTGATATCTGGAATCTGGCATCCAACAACACAGCAAGATGACATTTTAGATGTGTAACTTCAGCCCACTATGTTTAGCTAACACTGTGACGTAATTATGACGTCGACACAGAAAGGGTGTATACGGCAGAGAGAATGAACTACAGAAGTAGTCAGTCAATATGATAAAGGTCAAAGGCCAGGTTCAATTACATTCTCTCTTTGTGTTTGCGAGGCACTAGATCCCCCTTCACTGTATTTAAAAGATGATGAAAAGCTGCATAATGCGCCTCAGATGAAAAAAAAACAAAAATACAATCGCTATTGTGTGCAGCGCACAAAAGGACGAGGACGGCGCTCTCCTCAAAGCACCTGTTTATGTCAGATTACACAAACCTGGAAAATGTGTTTTTTTTCTTCATATGTTGCTGGAAAGAAAACACAGGTCCTCAGATTTGCCGCCGCTGCTGCTTCTTTCCTTTTGGAAGCTGATCTGAATGCTTAAGAGGACAGTGTGAGTCTCGCTGTTACAGCGGCGTTGTCTGTAATTACTGTAGAAGCCATTGTTTCACACTGAAAGGCTGCATTCAAGCACTGGAACTGAGACTTTCTAGATGACTGAATGCAATGAAAAACACAGAGGGCTTGTGGGTATCAGGGGATGCTTATCTTGATGATTTCATTAATCACAGGACATTTTCCGCACACACACACACACTCACAGGGAAATATAATTAGTATATAAAGATCGTAATAAAGCTCAGTAATCTTAAAAGTGGTGGCAGTGTTACAGTCACCGCTCTCACTACAGCCCTGCACATGAATAGTTTATTATTTGCTCTTTTGTTTCATTTTTCATTGTCACACCCTCCTACTAAGAGAGCAATCACAACAGACTTATGCATGCCTTTTGATTGTTCAAATTCTCACTCATAAGTTATTAATATCCACATAAAAGAGCAGACACGCTGAGAGCTGTTTGAGCAGACTATAAGCCAATATAAACAACACCGGGCTGGTTTCCACGACAGAGCTGCGGGAGGTGGGTTACTTTGTCTTTAGTTGCGTCCAGCAGGCTCTGCAGGAGAAGCCTTTTTTTACCGACGTGTAGGTCCGCGGCTATTTAACTTCTCTAATCAATCAGTAGCTTGTTTGTAGTGTTCACGACCAAATGGGCTGATGGGATGTACGAGCATGTGGGAGCAGGCCCCGGCACCCTGGCATCACAAGTCTGCAGAAGGAAAACTGTACAAACACAAATACAAAGACGCATCTCCTCCCCCTGCTGGCTTTGTGTTAACTCTCCAGCCATGCAGGGGGGGGTAGCCACATGAATCAATTAATCTCCTTCATTTTCGACACAGAGTCACCATAGGAGGTGAACCGCATGGCGAACAGAGATGTATCTGTGTGTCTCCCCCGACTGATGGCAGATTCAATTTGAGCTCACTTGAGCTCCGCGCGGATTCATCTTATCTCCGACATGACTTTACATTGCATTAAATTAGATTGGTATGTGGACCGGAAGCCTCCCTCTCATCTCTTTACACGGTCAAATCGAATAATGTCGCAGAAGGTCTGCAAAACCTATTTCAAGATGGTGGAGCTGCTGACAGTGTTTTTTTTTAAAGAAAATGTCTCATTCAGTGTGGAAATCATCATTGATTATGTCAGGCCCCGGCTGATAGAACGTCCATGAAGGCTGCAGTTAATGGCAAATATGTCGTTTGATACGAATGCAGCACATCAGTCAGGAGAGCCCGTGGCAGTGCTGAAAACATGGGACAGGAAAAAAAAAACACTGTTCTCCCACCCACAGCATAATCTATTGAGGTGGGAGGGAAGATGCGAGGCGATGGCCGAGGGCCAGTCGATAATGACCCTGCTTTATCCCAGTGACTCGCCGTTCCATCGGGCCTGCATCTCCATCTTCCAGCTTCCAGTGTGGTAACACAATAACAACAAGCTCGGAGGGAGGTTGAGAGGGTCCGAGGTGGCGTGACCCACACGGCCAGGACCGATATGAGTCGTGCTGTGCACTCCTGGCCCACACACACACTTCTCACTTTTGATAAATTTGCAGCTGTCAGAGCTCCATGCTCAACTCACGCTGATGGATGTGACTCTGAGTTTTGACAACAAGCATTTCTACTCATTTGACAATGCAATGAGAAATGGGTTTATGGATGGTTTTATGACTCTGCGCCGGCGATAGTCGTGGTCGTCCATCCGTACGTCTGTACTGTTGTCGTGAACGAGATATCTCAGGAACGCCTGGCGGGAATTTCTTCAAATTTAGTACAAATATCCACTTAGACTCAATAATGAACTGATTTGATTTTGGTGGTCAAAGGTCAAGGTCACTGTGGCCTCACGTCCGTCCCATTCTCGAGATATTTCGGGAACGCTTGGAATGAATTACTTCAAATTTGGCACAAAAATCCACTTGGACTGAAAGATGAGCGACTTACATTTTGGAGGTCAAAGGTCAAGGTCACTGTGACCTCACATCCGTCCCATTCTCGAGATATTTCGGGAACGCCTTGAGTGAATTTCTTCAAGTTTGGCACAAATATCCACTTGGACTCAAGAAAGAACTGATTTGATTTTTGTGGTGAAAGGTCAAGGTCAGTTTGACCTCACATCCACACCATTCTCGTGATATCTCAGGAACGCCTTGAGCGAATTTCTTCAACTTTGGCATAAAAACATCCAGTTGGATTCACGGATGAATTGTTCAGATTTTAGTGGTCAAAGGTCACTGTGACCTCACGTCCATCCCATTCTCGTCAACACGATATCTCAGGATGTATTACATCTACCAAGACATCCTTTTGGACTCTAAGTTGAACTGATTCGATTTTGGCGGTCAAAGTTTAAGGTCACTGTGACCTCACAAAATACATTTTGACTCAATAATTCATATTCTAATTATATGCACTAAGAGGCCACCAAAGCCCTGAGTTTAACAATACCTGGATCAAGCAATCACTATGAAACATGGTTGACGATGAGCACCAGCCTCTAACTACACAGGAAGAGGCCAGAGTACTTCACAAGAAAATGGATAAGCTGAAAAATAGCATTTCTTTGCAATATGTGGAATGACATTCTTCTGCGGTTTCATAGAGTTTCACTACAGGCAGTTGAACTTAGCCTGTGTTATGCTATGAGTCTGGTGCGTTCCTTGAGAAACTATGTGGCAAGCTCACGCGATCAGTTTGATCGTTTTGAGATGGAAGCATAAACGATGTCTCCAACCGTATCAGAAGCCCGTAAAGCAGACACACAACGTTTAAGAAAACAAAAAAGACAGGCCGACGAATCCCCATCTGTCAGGAAGAAGCAAGTTTTCCACATCAGGGATGAATTGATGCTGTTGTGATTGACAGGCTAGTGGCAGAGCTGGACAGAAGATACCAGTCATGCAACGATGTTCTGGAAAGCTTTGTTTTTTTTAAACATATTTCAGTCAATCTCCCCACTGGAGCTACGGCATATCAGCGTTGAGCCTCCAATAAAAAATATCACATGGACTTGGAAGAGGACTTTGGCAGTGGAACTGCTCAAACTCTAGAGTTGAGAAAATTGTAGAATGTGTCCCCTAATAGGGACATACAGTAGCTCTGCACCTCATCCTTACCATCCCAGTAACCGACGCAGGCAGAGAGCAATCTTTCTCTAAACTTTCATTTGTTAAAAGAAAACTGCGGCAACTATGCAGCAAGAAAGACTGAGGCACCAAACCCTAATGTCCATCGATCGGGACATTCTTGCTGCCGTGGTTTTAAAAGACAATCAAGGAGTTTGCGGCGAAGAGGACCAGGACAGCACTTCTGAAGGTAAGACGATAGCTCTTTGCTTGTGATATTTGCTGGTTTTTAATGGAAAGAAACTGATCTTCTCATGTTGCTGCTGTACACACAGGCCTACTTGCTGCTATGGTGTGTCTAAATGGAGAAATTTAACCCTTTTAAAACAAGCTAGGGTGAAAGGACTTAAGGACTGGACTGATGTCGAAAAACAGGCGGATTGATGTTTTGCGAAGGGTGAGTCCACATTGCTGTAAATTGATCACTAAAGGCACAATTAGTAGGAATTGTCGTTACGGTTTGTAAACGCAACATTCAAAGTTGGCCCCTGAATCATGTGCATAGTTTCCTCTGAATACAAGTATGTGTCCCCGCTTGGTGTAAGTTTCCTTTTGACCATCGGTAATAATAGGCCATGTTGGGCGGTGAGCCATTGTACCGGTGATGATGTCTTGTATGTGACAGTTGTGCAGTGCCTCCTGGGGTGTCATTTAATAACGTGACAGGAAAATGATAGGCTTTTTTGCTGTTGCTGTTTACGACGCATTTGAAAATGTGTGTTAAACTGTGCCTGGCTGCAAGGTGTTGTCTGTGCTCTTTGTTGTGTGGCTGTATGTTACATTCTAAAGGGTTAAATAAAGCAATAATACATACAGTTACTATTTACTGAGGCACTCATACGATGTTGGTTTGAGGATCTGGCCTTGAAAGGAAAAACACCTTTTATGACAGAATAAATTGCATTAAAGTCTAAACACACTTGACATTATTATTCTTATCATATTTCGTTTATTTTAGGGTTGTCGTTCAATGAAAATACTCAATCGCAATTAATCACATGATTATCCATAGTTAATCACGATTAATCGCAAATTAATCGCACATTTTTTATCTGTCCAAAATGTACCTTAAAGGGAGATTTGTCAAGTAATCAGTCAGTTAATACACTTATCAACATGGGAGTGGACAAATATGCAGCTTTATGCAAATGTATGTATCTATTTATTACTGTAAATCAATTAACAACACAAAACAATGACAAATATTGTCCAGAAACCCTCACAGGTACGCATTTAGCATAAAACAATATGCTCAAATCATAACATGGCAAACTGCAGCCCAACAGGCAACAACAGCTGTCAGTGTGTCAGTGTGCTGACTTGACTATGACTTGCCCCCAAACTTTATGTGATTATCATAAAGTGGGCATGTCTGTAAAGGGGAGATTCGTGGGTACCCATAGAACCCATTTTCATTCACATATCTGGAGGTCAGAGGTCAAGGGACCCCTTTGAAAATGGCCATGACAGTTTTTCCTCACCAAAATTTAGCGTAAGTTTGGAGCGTTATGAAGCCTCCTTTGCGAAAAGCTAGTATGACATGGCTGGTACCAATGGATTCTTTAGGTTTTTTTAGTTTCATATGATGTCAGTATCTTCACTCTAGCTTTAAAACTGAGCCCGCTACAACCTACAAATTGCAAGTTGCGTTAATGTGTTAAAGACATGAATAGCGTTAAAACGAATTTGCATTAACGCTTTATTATCGTGTGAACTTTGACAGCCCTACTTATTATATTTAGTTTATTTATTTGTATTTGGACAAATCAGTACTGTTCACTGCTGGGCTCCTTGTTCCCTATTCAATGTGCACATCTTTTTCTGATAGAATACGATCTGGCCTACGACTGCAGGACTTACCTAAAGGCCATTACATTATCGTGTCAGTTGATAGTGGTGGTGCATATTCCCAAAGAAAGTGTTCTATTAATTCAGCCAAACTAGTTGACACACAGTCAACCTAGGGGCTATCAAGGGCCCTGGAGTTCTGGTGCCCCAGGGCTGTTGTCTGCTTTGTCCAGTTGGTTGCGCCATAGCCCCCCTTTGCCACAATTACACTGTGTGGGTGTGTGCAGACTGTGCTTCGGTGACATCTCCCACAACCTTTCTGTCGATTTTTATTAGGTCCTAAAGTTTGGTGACCTCATATAATAGGTCCTTTTTTTCACAGTGGGAAAAGCAGAGATGTAAATAATAAAATTAATAGCAGATGAATTCCATTCAGATTCAGATTCAAATTACTTTATTGTCCATTAGATTTGCATAAATAGAAATTTGTCCTTGGCACCGGCATATAAGACAATGCACATCATACACAACAATACACGACAATTATGCATCTTAAGGTCTTAAAACGACCAAGTAGCAGTAATAATAAAAGTGCTGAGCGGATTGTTCCTACACTGGCATTGTTTGGGGTCATTGTAGATCTGGATTGCCTTTTTGGTTGAGGATTGAGAGAATAAGTCCTGGAGTTAGGGTTGTTTGTCTCCTATGATCTTACTGGCCTGATTGTTTGATTGCTCTTTTGTTTTAGCTGCTTTTTGTTGATTAGCTGCTTCAGTTTCAGGGTTCTCTTACTGTCCATGCTGACTCATGACTCGATGAGATATTTAGACTGAACGGAGCCATTAGTAACACCTGTGCTTTTCCTAATATGACAAAATGTCTGCTGTGAAAAAGGGCCATCCCCAGCATAACTGAGAAGGGTAATTTGGTGGAGTAACATGTGTTCAGTTGTGCAGGGCCTTTAACTTCTAATCTAAACCCTGTAAAACAGTGTAATGAAGAATACAATTTATATAGCGCTTATCTAGTCGTCCGACCACTCAAAGCGCTTTACACTACATGTCAGCATTCACCCATTCACACACACATTCATACACTGATGGCAGAGGCTGCCATGCAAGGTGCCAATTTTGCCCATCAGGATCTAATTCACACACCGATTGTTAAGCCTTCGGGAGCAATTTGGGGTTAAGTGTCTTGCTCAAGGACACATCGACATGTGACTGGAGCAGCGGGTTGTGTAGTGTTAATGCATATTGCTTTTTGTCTTTCACTCCAAAACATAAGTCCCTTACAATGCCCCCAAGTAACCCTTAATTGATACAGAATATGGAACCATGCAAAAAGTCCTTAAAATTACCGTGTGTGGAGTTTTCTTGCAAATAGGGCTGCCACCTAAACGCCAATGACTCGATTTATCAGTCAAGAAGCCTGACTCGCATTTCATCAGTTGAATAACTGTTCTTTTTTTTTTAGCTGCATCATTGTACTCAGAGCAATTCAGAATATCAGCATAGCAGCATGGCAGCATGGTTGGCTGTAAACTTTTACAAACTGAGTTTAGTTTAAAAATGTTACTGAATGTTACTTATCATTTGGCAATGAAAGCAATGCTGTTAGACTTTAAAACAGTGCATATGGTTTGGCAGGGGCATATTTTGAATTCTGGTATTGGGCTGGTTTGGATTGGCTATTGGGTTGGTTTTGGGCTGGTTTTATTAGCCACTGGGCTGGTTTTGTAACACAAACCTGGCAACCCTCCGTGGTGTGAACTATGACCAGGGGGCATACATTTTATTTCTGTATGTGGAAAAGACACTACCCAAAACGCATTGTGTGTTGAGGTCTGACGAACACATTGAATGCATTTTCTTCCTTTCTTCATAAAACATTTGCAAAGGGCTGAAGTGTAAAGGGCCACTTCATGGATTTTCCGTGTATTTTTCTGGCTCATTGCTACGTTTCTTGACCACCATGGTACCACCACCACCAACTGTCCATAAGTGGAATAGCATGAAACCTTCGGCAGGAATGTGTATGAAGTCGCCCACATACTTATGCGTGTGCACAAGATACAAAACAAATCCACCAGGCACCTTTAATTTAAGTTCATATGTTTGGATTGTTATGGTAGCCAGAGATCCCATGATTTGTCCTTTTAATTTTAAAAGGTAAAAACTAGTTTAGTTCATCTTCACGAGCCCTTGATTGAGAAACTAAGGACATTTTAGGGGGTGCTTGACTTTTTCCTAAATTTGTCCTAAATCATACAATTTGAAATACTTGAAAAAACTCGTAATTATCAGTGTTACAATCAAAACCCCTTTAAAATGATTTTATTATACTCATACATGAAATATCTAAAATTGAATTTCAGATTGATATCCTCCACCTCTGGAGACAGTCCATGCATTCTTTGTGCGAGGGGCGGACAGCCAAAGCCGGAAAACAAAACAGAAGTCACAGAGGATTTCTGCATGGCATGCTGAGCAAAAAGGGATAATCTACAGAAGAAGCAGTGACTCAGTTCCTCAAACTCTCTGCCCTGTTCTTTCACTTACTTTTGCTTTGTGGCAGATGAAAGGCCTCTGTGCCTCTCTAGCGCTCTTTTGATTTCTCTGTGTCATTCAAATGGAAAGGAAAGAGAACCCAGTTTGTCTGCACACAGTGAATACTAATACCGCATCACTATTTATTAAACATATTGGACTCCGGTCTTACTTTGCTTTAGTAAGTTTGGTGCTACTGAATAGCCAAGGTAGCAGTATACAAGCAGGGGCAGTGTGCAGCAGAGTAACATAATTGTGATTGGCCGCGGTGCAAACACAAGCGCACTCACGCATGTACACGCACAACCACTCCACACAATTGCTATGCCACCATGGAGAGGCTCACCATGCAACTCCCATACTGCAAACCAGCCTTAGATCATCAACACAGACAGCAGACAGAGTACCAAATTTATGAACGGTAATTTAACACCCTGCCCCGGACTCAGCAGCCAAATGTTATCTCAGACACAGATTTCAGTAGGTGCACATTTTACAACATATGAGACGTAACAATTACAGTGCTATAGATTTAAATCCCTGATCCCACTCCCATAATAACTTAGAGAAACCAGTACTCACGTATTAGAAGTTTATCCTACAGATCAACAACACTGCTTAAAGGTCCCATATCATGTTCATTTTCAGGTTCATACTTGTATTTTGTGTTTCTACTAGAGCATGTCTACATGCTGTAATGTTGAAAAAACACATTATTTTCCTCATACTGTTGGCCTGAATATACCTGTATTCACCCTCTGTCTGAAATGCTCCGTTTTAGTGCATTTCAATGGAATTGCAATAGAATTGCAATGGAATTGCAATGGAATTGCGTTGCCTGGCAACAGTTTGGGTCCATGTTTACTTCCTGTCAGCTGATGTTATTTACATACACTGCAACAGGAAATAAAGTGGGACACATTTAGAATGTTTACGTTTAAAACTGTGAAATGGTCTAAATATTGTATATTTGTGACATCACAAATGGACAGAAATCCTGACGGCTTGTTTCAAACGCACAGTTTCTGAATACGGGCTGTGTGTATTTCCCCATAGATTGAGCGTTTTGATAGTTCAACAGTATTTATATATCACTTAAACCTGCTTTATAATATAAAAGTCTCACTTTTTACAATATGGGACCTTTAAGAACCATGTCCAATAAAAAAATTGGAATGTCCCGGCCGAGAGCGACGCAGCGCAACATGAACTTTTGTCAGACGCCCAGCTGTTTCTATTTATTCCTGTAGCTCGCCTTGAAATCGCCTCAATGGGCCAGGAGCGGCTGATTGGTGAAGTTGAACTGAGGAGTTATCTTCCTCATTTCACTACAAAAACCTTAATAAGGAGGCAGCTGGCTGGAGGGAGATTGCCAGAGAGCTGAACGTTTCCTATGGCTGTTGGCTATACTGTTTGTCATTTCCACTAAATATCACAATATTAAAATATGTGTTTTCTGTTTAAAAAGAACAAACAAAGGAATATAAGTGGTTACGTCACCAGTCTGATCTCGAGCGCACAGCTGGTAGGAAGCCTACGTGGTTTGTTTACATGACGTAACAGAAGTGCATATAACAGATTCAGTGTGAACACGGTGTAGGAAGGTGATTTTTTTTTTGCCACTGCGCTATACCCGTTGCACCGTCGATATTTACGTCACTTGCAGTGTGTCATAGGAAAGCTGTACTACCATATCACTGGGCAATACTGGAGAGTGATTTCAGTCAATACCTCCACAGTAATGTGCTACATACCATTACACCTCTGAATTGATTATTGAACCGGAGCTATTTCATGGACTTTACGCAATGAAGCAGTGTCATGTTTGAACATGACCGACAGTCCGTTAACCACAGTTGATAAGTTCCTCAGTGCTAATGGCCCTAGAAATGAAATGGAAAAAGGACCATAGTTCTCTCCTCCGTCTCTGTTGGGCAAAAGCCGCGGACCAATCTACCACACAGATGGAAAATCGATAGCCAATCACACAGCGAAGACATGAGCTGGTGTACCTATGCAGTTAACCCCAGGACAAATGTTCTATTCAGATTAAGATACCCGATAATACTAACCATTTAGTGGAGAGTATTACTATCTACATTCTAGGCTTTACCGTGTGTGTGTTGTCATGCACAATTTCAAAGAAACTGCGATGCCCATGAGATTGACTTGAGGCAACGGTAGTGAATAACAGCACGGCTCTGTGAACACACACGAATATGATCAATGGTTTCTTTTACTTTTATGCCAGCTATATGAAGCACATGGCTCCTTATTGCTGTAGGCTTCACTTTGAAACTGTGGACCTGGGTTAGCATGGAGATAAAAGGAGGCAAGGAAAAAACAAAAGCCTGGCAGTATGGGGAACTATTGTTACCCGTCCCAGCATGTTACACACTGCACCTGTCTGTGTTTAGCAGGTGGAATAGGGCTAGTTAACCTGCTATATAGGCGTATTGTTATTTATCTATTGTGCAATGTAGAAAGAGAAAAATATCTTTTGGTTGTCACCTTGGAAACAGCAATGGAAACAGTTTTCACTATTTGACATATTGTAGACTAATATGGAGGACCACAAGTGTCACGGAAATATATAGTAATAAAGCATTTCATGAATTGATAACTAATTGTACAATAAAAATAGGCATTACCAAGTTTTCAAATTCATTTATTAATCTATAAATAAAAAGACTAAATTACAAAGTAATTTATAATTTGATATTTTTAATTGGAAATAAAAAGATGAATTATAAAATAATTTACAAATTAAATATGTATCCATCGATAAATAGTTCAAAGTAAAAAAGGGATTCACAGAAACAACGTAACACAATCAATAAGTACGTAATTTAAAAAATATATTCATACATTTATAAATAAATAATGGAATTTAAAAAATCTATTGGAAAATGCAGTTTGAAAAGAGAAATAAATAAATGCCGCCATTTGGGATTAGAACATCAATGAGTCCATAGCCATGGATGTATAAGGAGACGTCTGTAAATCAGATCAATTATTTGTATTTTTTTTTTCAAGTAAATCAACTTCCCAATACGAACACTTAAATAGTCCTCATTTAAATTGTTATGTCCTAAAAATTGTAAAATTCACTAATAGCTGAATCCAGAGTTATTTTCCTCGGCATAATGAACGTGCATCAGACCCACGGGACTGCACCGCCCTGCACGCTCATACGACATATCCGGTTCTGCCAGCTTCCTGCTAGCTGTATGCGGCTGTAATAATGTATATATTGGTTGTAATTCATCACTTTTATTATCTTATAATACACCCATGGGCTGTATGCTGTAAGCCTGTACCGTCGTGGACGTATTAACGTCTCTGTTACCAAACAACTGGCTATCGGCCAGTAGCTAGTAGTGCTAGTAGCACGACAGAAACTGAATTTAAAGGTCCCATATTGTAAAAAGTAAGATTTTAATGTCTTTTATATTATAAAGCAGGTTTAAGTGCTATATAAATACTGTGAAAGTATCGAAGCGCTCAATATACAGAGAAATACATACAGCCCGTATTCAGAAATTGTGCGTTTGAAACAACGCGTTCGGATTTCTGTCCATTTGTGATGTCACAAATACACCATATTTAGATCATTACACGGATTTAAACATAAACATTCTAAATGTGTCCCAGTTTATTTCCCGTTGCAGTGTATGTGAATAACATCTACTCACAGGAAGTAAACATGGACCCACACTGTTGCCAGGCAATGCAATTCTGTTACAAATCCTTTAAGTGTTTCAGACGGAGGGAAAATACAGGTATATTCAGGCAGACAGTATGAGAGAAATAAAGTTGTTTATTTTACATTACAGCATGTAAACATGTTCTAGTAGAAACACAAAATATAAGTATGAACCTGAAAATGAGTATGATATGGGACCTTTAAGGGAGTTGTAGGCTATTTACTAACACGTAGGGCAAAAGCACAGGACACAACTTTTTATACATCCATGGTCTGTGGTCTGTTGGACATCTACTTTAGAGGTTCTTGACATGAAAAACTTTGAGATTGCTCTCAAAATCTGTGTGCTGGATTGTTCTAACTTCCATTTATGTCCATCCCTCACTTTAAGTTTAATAAATAAGTAAGTAATTAAATAATTATAATAGTATGCATATTTATAATGTGTTTATTGTTCAACACAGGCCATTTCAGTAGAGACATTAAATATGACAATAGAATAGAAATAATTTTGTTTTACTTTTGTACGGGTCTTTGTATGCGGATGTTTTACTGGCGTCCGGTAGTCACTTCAGTCCAAAATGGCGCAGACGTAGCTTTGCTGCTGGGCGCTGATGTTGCAATGGAACGAATATTTGACTCACTTCTTAGCAATATACGTTTTTCGGTTACACACAAAAGTGTGATTACAAAACGGTGGCTGGTAAAAAATAAAAGTATTTAGAATCTGAAGAAAAAGTTGATTTTTTTATAACATTGGTTGGAAAACTTGCATACTTGATAGTAGGATAAATTAATTATTGGTTTTGGTCTTTTCATGGAATCTGTAGTGCTGTCCTTATCTTTCTAATAAAGCAGAGCTGCATTGGTAAACCACAACCTGCATTACCTGATGTAAGGAGCTCAAAGCATTTTCTCCTCCCTGCAGAGCGACAGATAGATAGCAAAGACAGATAGGGAGTCAGACAGAGATGGAGATTAAGGTTTTCTCATCAGGGGGGCTTGTGAATCTTCACCTTGAACACTGAACTTTAGCTGATCCTGGGACGCCATTGGCGATCTAGTTTAGCCAGTGTTCCCAGCAATCTTCTCCAATCCTGCATGTCTGAGTTTCTTTAATCTGCCTGGCTGAGGTTTTTGGTGTGCCACAAGTAATTAAAGTGCCTTCAGAATGCTCTGATATAGCTCTGGGGGGATCAGTCCCGCTTTATCTTTTAAGAGATCTGTAAGGTTAACATTGCATTCAGTAATTAAAATAGATTTGGGAGGGAAAATCAATGCCAACATGTTCATTTCAAACTAATTGCCAGTAGAGGTTGGTTTTCTTATTGGGATCAAAAGGCCCCCATCGGTGTGCATCAGCTATCGCACTGCAGCAACCAGTAAGTAAAATGTTGATGTGCACTAGTGAGCTGAGTGAAACCATGCACGTCTGTCAGTCTAATGATAGCAGAGCACACCGAGCACACAGCTCTGGGACATAAACCAACGCAGCATGATAAAAGTAGCTGTTAGAGCTGCAGCATATTGGTTGATGAATAATGCTCCAGTATTTTTTTTTTTTAACCTCACTTTGAAGTTTTTTTTCCACTGGTTTCTGCTGTAAATCCTTCATAAACTGGCATCATTATTTGGTTACCCTCAGCTGTTGATGCATTTGAAGCGGAGTGGGCTTTTGTCGCTTGGTTTTCGGATGCTGTAGGTAAAAGTTCTCACCTTGAAAGATTCAAAACCTGATTCTAGAAAAAAATTAAATGTGTGGCATCAGAAAGCACTTATAAAACTCCCGTGACTCTCCAGGACCCAAGTTGTCAGACTATAAAGCACACTAATGTGCCGGGGCATAGGGGTCTTTGTCCTGCACTCCTAATCATGCACTACACTAGTTCATTAAAACTAAACTTAATGAGTCGTATGCTACAGCGTCAGACTTGCCCTCAGCAACACCAATTAGTTTCTATTTTAGCTAGTTACAGTCTTCCCGAAGGGCCAGAGGCTGTTTGCAAAGATCTGAGGTTTAGTCACACAATAGAGCAATAAACTGGAGTCAAACAGAGGGACAAACACAACACTGTTTCATATTATTATACTCTTATTATACTGTATATTTCTTCTAAGCATGTTCAATGTTCATCAGACACCTAATCCCCCTTCGCAGCCAATCAACATACATTTGATATCTGGATATTTAGTTAGGTAGATATTATTAGGGCTGCCCCCTCTTAGTTGATTAGTCAACTAATCTGTTGTTTTTGTCTTAGCCAACTAAGATTTATTTGGTTGATAAGTCCTTTTTCATGCTTTTTCATGCTGAATGACTTATTTCCAAGAAACTTCTGAGCACATCTCTGGTAAACACAAGATATAAAGTGGTGCTTTTGTGTAGGGATGCACCGATACCGATATCAGTATCGGGTATCTGGTCCGATACTGTGCTAATGTACTTGTAAAAAGTACGGCTCCGATACAACGACACCGATACCACTTTACGGTGGTGTGCCTGACCCCGCTGGGCCGGGATCCCACCTCAGCCGGCGCGCATCGGCCCTCACTTTCATTGCGCCACGGGGTTTTGCTTGCACCCTCTGACTCGCGCGCGCGTTAGACTCCTTGGTCCGTGTTTCAAGACGGGTCAGGTGTGTTGCCGACATCGCCGCAGAACCCTGGCGCCTTTTACGTGGGCGGAGCCCCGATCTGGCGGCACGACGTGGTTGGGGCGCAGTGAGGACTTTCTAGTCCGCCCCGGTTGACAGTCGCACCGGGAGCAGGGGGCCGTCCCCGGCGGGGAGAGAGGGCGCAGCGAGCACTTTGTCCATGGTGTGGCGAGGTCCGGGCGGGGAGCGCTGTAAAGCTGCGGCCGCGAGCCACTTTCACATCCTCCAGCTGGCTGTTAACGAGGGTCTTTTGGCACAGAGAAGTACTCGTATCGGTACTCGGTATCGGCGAGTACCCAAATGTAAGTACCTGTACTTGTACTCGGTCTGAAAAAAAGTGGTATCGGATCATCCCTACTTTTGTGTGATTCTTTGTAGAGAAACTCAGTTTTACAGATCTGTCGATTAATTCAACTAATCGGTTAGTCAACAAAATCGTATGAGTCTTAGTCGACTGAGAATTTCTTTGGGTCGAGGAAAGCCCTAGATATTATTATTTAAACATTCAACTCTGGTCAACCTGATCCCCCGAGGCATATGTAATCATTTGTAGGAAAATAAATCATTTCTTATTTTTATCTATCATCGATGAAAAAGAGCAGTGCAGTTATGACAGTAATCAAAACTGAAATCATAATCAATCATAATTATTGTAACCCATAAATGTACCTTAAACCATACTTTAAATGAATTAAAGGGCCACTTCAGAGATTTAGCATTGCACTTCGAGAGACAGATTGAAGAAAATGTTCAAAATTGAAGCAGCAGATGCAGAGATATTCTGACTTTTTTTAACACTAGATCTTCCCATGATGCAACTTTAAAGCAGCTTTAGGTGAAACCCTCTCTGCCAGTTCGTTGCCTTCATCTTTCAAACCTCACACTCCCAGTTTGTAACACAGCACTTACTGTTATTAAAATTCAACCCCAAACCTAGATGACCCTGATGACATCATCTGCTCGCATTTAGGTGTTGACTTTTGGCAGAATCGTTCACGCTAAGATAGACGTTTTTCAGACTTTTATAAGTGATGTTATTTATCACCAATTGTACGTGTGATACAGCGATCCTCACCTCAGTAAAAAAAAAAACATTAGAGTATTGAGAGAGAGATTGTTGAATCATTAATGAGGTGAGAGACAAACACGTGTTCATCACACGTCAGCTGCAGTAGTTCACACACTTTTTAATCTAACTAATCTGTTGTAGGTCTTTTCTGTCACTAATTAATAGCGGTTTTCTATCCCATATTACCTGAA
The DNA here is from genome assembly GCF_043250625.1 of Sebastes fasciatus. Taxonomy (NCBI): domain Eukaryota; kingdom Metazoa; phylum Chordata; class Actinopteri; order Perciformes; family Sebastidae; genus Sebastes; species Sebastes fasciatus. The sequence continues at coordinate 5,124,122 of NC_133811.1, read as the reverse complement.
TGCTTCACTGGATGAAACGTCTCTCTTTGTCTGTAATCAATGTTTTGATCATAGTCAAGTTAGTTCAGTTGTAGAATAAGTATAGATGGTGCAACTGAACAAATTCAGTGTGAAACTAACAAGTTACACCGTAGTTAGTGTTGACTTTACACTAAAAAAAAAGATAACGTTCATCCAGTGCAGGCTTCTGTCCCCTGCTGAGAGATGATAGATTTTGGGGCAATAGCTACAATTTTGTACCCTGGTCATTCTTCTGTGTTGATGTTACAGTTAGACTATGGGGCTGGGCAATTGGACGAATATATTGGCTATTAGCGAATGTCTGAGTACATCGTCAGTTTTTTTTTTCGGGCGATTTTTGTCATTTTATTTTCCAATTAAATGGTCTGCTTCCAAAGAACGAGAGAAATTCCCTCTGTGAATTAAGGGTTTATTTTGACCAAAGCAGAGTTGGTGGTTGTTGGAACAGTGGAAAGACTAACCAAGATGTTTTTTTGGTGATTTTGATTTTGTTTTTGTCGAGTTTGAATAAAGTGTGTTTTACGATGAGTTAACGAGGCAATTAAGTTCGTTGAAAGAGAAATTTAATACAGAAGTTGTATTTTTCTGAATAATAAGGAAATAGGTGTTAGAATATTTGCTTTCTTGACATTTTGTGCGTGAATATATCGGCAATCGCCAGTCGTTGGGCTGGTTGGAAATTTTTAACATATTACCCAACCCTAGTAGACTATGGGCACTTTGGCCCAGTTCAGACCTGGTATTAAAGGTCCCATATTGTAAAAAGTAAGATTTTCATGTTTTTTATATTATGAAGTAGGTGAAAGTCATATATAAATACTGTGAAAGTATCGAAGCGCTCAATATACGGAGAAATACACACAGCCCGTATTCAGAAATGGACGTTGGAAACAAGCCGTTAGGATTTCTGTCCATTTGTGATGTCACAAATATACAGTATTTAGACCCTTACACGGTTTTAAACGTAAACATTCTAAATGTGTCCCAGTTTATTTCCTGGTTGCAGTGTATGTGAATGACATCAGCTGACAGGAAGTAAACATGGACCCAAACTGTTGCCAGGCAACGCAATTCTGTTGCTTTTCCATTGAACTGCACTAAAACGGAGCATTTCAGACAGAGGATAAATACAAGTATATTCAGGCAGACAGTATGAGGGAAATAAAGTGTTTTTTGAACATTGCAGCATGTAAACATGTTCTAGTAGAAACACAAAATACAAGTATGAACCTGACAATGAGCATGATATGGGACCTTTAACATGCGTCCTGGGTGATCCGATCACAAGTGGACAGTTAGAAGTACAGGTGTGAATGCACTCAAGACGCATTGAGATCCGATCAGTAAGACCACATTCAGAGGTGGTCTGGGCCACATATGACCACATTGTTTTAGCAGTGTGTACGCCAATGTGTCCTCGGCCACATTAAGGACTGCCTACTCCACTGATGTCCCGCTGGGATCCGCGGGGTCTCACTGCACTCATCAGGTGAATAGACAGGCCTCTTGTGCTCTACTGTATCCTGTCGGCACAACTGTATCTTATTAAAATATATCTTATAGGTTACAAATCTTCAGACTATCAGACAAGGCACAGGAAGTGCATTATTTTCATACTGTTTGTGATGTGTCAGCGTTTCTGTTCCGGTGCTTTGCACAGAGCTGACACCCACCCACCCGCTCTCATCCCCCCGGCTCTGAAGCTCCGTACTTCGCTGTTGGCGGCACTGAGGTCCCCCGGGGACCGCTGACACAATAACCTTATCTTCTGATGTTAATGAAATGTACCCGAATTCACAAATACGTAAGATATTACTACTGACATTCCTGTAACATTACATCACAACGTCTGGCTGTATCAGCCGTGTGTTTACTACGTGTTCATTTGCATATAGAGCGGGGAAGTGATATCAGATCACAAATGGCCACTGGAGACGCATTCTAATGAAGGTGTGAACAGACGTACTTAGAGCTGTCCACTTGTGATCAGATCACCCAGGATGCATGTTAATGCAGATCTGAACAGGGCACAAATTTACAATTTGCTGGAAATGTGACTCTGGCCAAAGATCAAGCAGTTTGGACATGATTTTTGTTTCTATAGCCTCTTTGGTGCATTCACAACATTTTGCCTTTTCCTCCATCCAATTACAATGTGATCACCCAGGATGCAAGTTTGTGCAGGTGGAAGGATTTCATCTCCACTCTTTCTACAGAGCTCATTTACCCCGAGGGGCCTCATTTCAATGTTAAGCTCCGCTACTTTCCATTGGACTTCTGGCCTTCTGCACACAAAAACCCAACAGGATAGCTCTTCTTGATTGCAAAAGCTAAGGGTCCGTGCCGAGCAGCAGCTCTGTCAGCTAACTAGTTTTTTTGTCCTAATTGGGGATATTGAGCAGTCCGCCCCGTCCTGTGATCTAGCCGGCCAGAGTGAGCCGACCTCTCTTTAATGTGGTGTTTGAGCCCGATAGTGAAAAGAAGTCAAGGAGAATGGAAGCCCAGGCTTCACTGGCTGCCAAATGAAAAATCTCTCTCTCTACACAGCCTTTTGACATCTCTCAATGGTGCTATAGGCAACTCTCCAGCCTCATTCTGTCAAACTGTGTTTGGCAATTTGGTCACAGTGAAATGATGAGTTAAGTGAGTATTTTTTTCACTGAAAACACCAGCGGTTCATCTCATTGTGTTGAGATATGATATGGTAGAGTGTGAGGAAAGCAGAGCTCATATCACGCGGACTGATAAGATAAACAGAGAACCGCAGACGATAGATAAATGCTATATTTGTTTCTGTGGAAACCAACATCGAGGTAGAAATGTGCAAAATTAAGTAGCCTACTGTTATACGCTTCTCTTGGATTTTTCATCTCTGGCCAGGCGGAATGAGCCGGCGGACATCCAACCCAAACAAACCCGCTTACGAACCAGCCATCACCACCGGGCAATGAACTGAGCTGAACCTTTTTACCTTTAATATTTATCAGATAGAGGAACCCATATCTGCAGACATCCCTCAGCTCTATATCGCTCTATCAAAGCGCTGACTCTCGGTTTGGAGCAGCCGGTAGTCATCTGGCAAGACTGGGTTTGAGTTAGTACATGAAAGCTCTCCTCGAGGCACGATTTCAGACTCATCTGTTGTACTGATTCTGCTGGGCACATGTTTGTCTGAGCCTGCAGTGACGGCACAGAGGCATCTCTGTGGAAACGCCGGGCTGCGGCGAGTGTGCTCTGAGAGCGAGCCAGTGGTGCCTTTGCCTTTTTGACTCCCGAGAGTGAAGCTGAGGCCGACTGCCAGCATATCAAGGAAGGGTGTAAAATTGCTCTGAAACATTAGGACTGAGAGTGACCAAGGAGTGAATTAGGCCATGGTGAATCATTTTATGCCACCCCCAGCTCCTACCCACTCATCTGTCCCTTATCGTTTCATTCTGCTGAGGGTGCCTTGTGTTGTTCTGAAGAGTTTAAAAAAACCTCCCTGGGGCCAATCAACATGTATTTCATGTGCTTCCATCAGCACTCTTTTTTAACTTGTAGGCTCAATGTGAATGGATTTGATGTTCTATTGAGGCCAAAAAAGACTAAATATGACAGCACATGCCGACTATACGCTTGTTTTGTTTTTTTATATTGCCGCTGTGTGTGTGTCTGTGTATTGTGCACTATAGCCCGTTCAAACCAATTGGCGTACTAACGACATGGTAATTTGCAAGTCATTTTTGCAATAAGAATGCAGTTGTTGCTTTTGGCATCATTTGTACGCCATGTAGTCTGTACTGACCGCAATGGCAACACGTAAATATGCTACGTTCAGAGCTAGTGACGTAGAATAAAAAGTGAGAAACTGTTGCTTTTGTCATGACTACTTTCACACAAACACAAATATCATGCGGCAAAAAAAGCGATTTTTCCGTGCTTTCGCACCGCGGATAAAGGCATCAACCAATCACGTTGTGCACGTCTTGAGTTGCGCCTATATTTACGAAACGACACGGCGGCTCCGTAGTCCGAATCGAGACGGCAAATTGTATTACTCCTTTCAACTTTGACAAAGAGCGCAGACCAAATCCACTCCTTCCTTCTTTACCTTTTACAATAAAAGCCCTAGACATATAACATTCGCAGGTGAGTGTTTCACATTTTTGTGTTGTTTAATTGTCACGCCTTGTGTAAAGGGGGCGTTATTTTGTGGAGGTTTAGCGGCCCAGTCCTTTTGCGAATTCGCCCCTCAGTTTCCTGTCAAGTTGGTTTGCCATTTGTCGACAGGGAACGGGAATCACGGAGCAGTTGGGGGCGCCCCCCATTTTTGAAGGAGTAGCATAAGGAGCTACGGTAGACTGTTGTTATATATCACCGTTCTATTCATCTGTCAATCGTTCATCATCAGAAATGTATAAATTACGTGCGAAAGACAAATGCCCATATAAAGAGAAGCTGACAGAGGCAAAGGGACGATATGTTACAAAATAGAAGTGAGTTTATGATATCGATCCTACCAAATTAGACAGTTTGACAGTTTGCCACCCATTGCAGTCACTGATGTGTTTTGGCGTTAGTGAACAACTGTCAGCAGTTAAAAATATGTAAATCTTTGGAGGCCGATGTCCAATTTACAAACGGGTAGGTATATGCCATTAAGATCTGCAAGCCTAATGCCAACTACACAATCACCCGGACAAAGATAAGCTAGCTAATGTTATGTTGTCAGCTAATCCTGCATAATTAATCTACCGGTATCTTGCAAAATGAAACCCAAAACATTGGCCTACCTTTGTGTGCGACTGTATACTATCCATATTACAATTCGGCTTTTGAATCTTATTCACTGTGCAGTGTTTTGTCTTATCTTTTGACATTTTCAGTAAACAGCCAGCAGATGGCACTGTTACCCTTTATCCTCCAAAAAATGGCCGACTTTTTGGCGGTGACGTCACATTCTCTTTCCCTGTGGCACAGATTTACATGGCGAAGTTCACGTGAGAGGTTTGTGCAATTTACTTCACCCCACTGAATGCTAGTTCCATTGAAATTAATTGATTTTGCCATTTTAAAGGTCCCATATCATGCTCATTTTCAGTTTCATACTTGTATTTTATGTTTCCACTAGAACATGTTTACATGCTGCAATGTTCAAACATTTTTTATTTTCCTCATACTGTCTGCCTGAAATATGAAACGCTCCGTTTTAGTGCATTTCAACGGAATTGCAATGGAATTGCGTTGCTAGGCAACAGTTTGGGTCCATGTTTACTTCCTGTCAGCTGATGTTATTTACATACACTGCAACAGGAAATAAACTGGGACACATTTAGAATGTTTACGTCCGTGTAATGGTCTAAATATATATATTTGTGACATCACAAATGGACAGAAATCCTAACGGCTTGTTTCAAACGCACAATTTCCGAATACGGGCTGTGTGTATTTCTCCGTATATTGAACGTTTTAATAGTTTAACAGTATTTATATAGCACTGCTTTACCTGCTCACCTGCTTTATAATGGTAAAGACCTGAAAATCTCACTTTCTACAATATGGGACCTTTAAATGCTGGTATGACCAGGCATTTCGTCATGGGGAAATTCTGACCTGATGGTGGCGTCAGAGTAAAGGTAAGGGGATCAACAACTTGTTCTGGACCAAAGTGTTGGGGGGATAAACTAGCTGATCAACAGACACACTGATGCCTTGGCCTGGCTGCTAGTGTGTTGTATCTATGTCGTTAGCCCATTGTACCATAGACGGACTGCTTTCCAGACTTCATGAGTCTCAGTTTGTGTGTATATGTGTGGAAACTCTACATTTCCCCATTAGCTGCTTCCTGCGCCTCGCGATCCACAAAAGGAAGAAAGACAGACATGGTATCGGCTGTGGTTACTGAGGTGATGTGAGAAGATGCTGGAATGAAAAGCTTTTTGAAGTGTGACAATTGGCCTCAGACACCACTCGGTGACACAGAAGACGAGAGCCGCCAGTCAGACATGTCGCAGTAGTAGCCAACAGTTGAAAGTGAGATTTTCTTGAAATGGAAAGTGCTCTGTTGAGTTTTGCTGAAAAATGGGTATGCCAAGAGAGAGAATGAGTCAGTTGGAAAAGGAATCATTTAGCTGGATTGACCTCTTCTAATAGAGGTGGCGTAAATGGCTCCAGTTTAATACTTCACGGCAGCACAGTGGACAAATGGGACAGAAAACTGTTGGATACTAATCTTGTGAAAAGACACTTGTTGGAAAAACAATAGGGGATTTTGTGCTTAAGCATCTGACAGCGAAATCTAACAGGAACAATTGTGTGTCTTTAATGAAACATCTCTACAGAGGGCTATCAAGTCATGGTCACGTCCCTTCTGTCCTGTCATAACTGTTATCCTCCCCTCTCTTCAGATCGTTAACCAGCGCTTCCCTTTCTCCGCAGGATCCTCTCAACAATCTAATGTAATGACTTACATCTCTCGGTTGGCGGGGGGAAAGATTAACATAAACAGTTTGAGCTAGCGGATTGCCTGACACGCCGAGGTCTTTCTTTCAATTGACCCCGCCCCCCCGCCTTTGCAGACATGCATTATCAGTCAAATCACTGAGCTTCTATTGTTCACACCAATAAGCATTTCACTCAGAAATGCATCCACGTGCTTAAAAGAAAAAACCCACACATGCTCCAATCTGCTGTGTGACAAATCTTTCGCCTGCTGCATTTGGATTGCAGAAATGTGCTCTGCATTGTGAAGGTGAGAAGGGAGGTAATATGTCAAGTGATTTACATATAATTCCCTTCACGAGTCAAGAAGTGCTGTAAGTGCCCCGCATTGCCGATTTCCCCTGCTGACGGGAGGAATTAAGGGCTGCAGACAATGTTCAGCAAGTACAGTAAGAAAGAAAACTCATAAAGGAGGTGATGGGGAAATAATTTACTGGGTCAGACTTGAAATAGCTTTCTCAGGCAGTGACTTTTGGGCTGAAATGCCCTACAAAACCTATATGGATTAACAAGAATGTCACTTCAAAGCTGCGTTAGGCAAGATTTTCATGAAAAAAGCACACCAGTCTTATACTCTGGGACCACACGGCTGATTTAACCAGTTTACTCAAATACAATTCTCACAATGTGTTGAATTAAAAACCTGCATAAACACTTTTTTGTCTATCTGGGGGCAGCTGTGAACACAACACTGACTGTGTTACCACTTTTAAAGGAGACATATCGTGCTCATTTTCAGGTTCATATTTGTATTTTGGGTTTCTACTAGAACACATTTACATACTTTAATGTTTAAAAAACACTTTATTTTCCTCATGCTGTCTGATGAATATACCTGTATTTACCCTCTGTCTAAAACGCTCCGTTTTAGTACATTTCAATGGAATGGCGTTGCTAGGCAACAGCTTGGGTCCATGTTTACTTCCTGTCAGCTGATGTCATTCACATACGCTGCAATGGGAAATAAACTGGGACCCATTTAGAATGTTTACGTTTAAAACTGTGAAATGGTCTAAATATTGTAGATTTGTGACATCACAAATGGATAGAAATCCTGACGGCTTGTTTCAAAAGCTCAGTTTCTGAATACGGGCTGTGTGTATTTCTCTGTGGATTAAGTGTTTCAATACTTTCACATTATTTATATAGAACTTAAACCTGCTTTATAATATAAAAGACATGAAAATGTGACTTTTTAAAAAAAAAAGCGATAAAGCGACCTTGTTAGCAAACATTAGCATTCATTCGAAATTGTGTTTCTGGCCATCAGGCGAGTGTTAGTCCAACATTCGTTCTCCAGCATAATGCTCCTATATGTTCACCAGCTAGTTGCTAACTTTGTTTGTACTGCTGTTTGATGCTGGGCAAATAGTGTAGTTGTTTTTTAGAGCTTTTTGTAGGGCTTGGAAGATACACCTATCTCCTGATTCGATACTATCACGATACTTGGGGGCCGATTTGATAAGTATTGCGATACGTTTTATGATTCTACAAGTATTACGATTCGATATTACGATTTTTGTCAACTTTTTTTGACTCTGTTTGAAGAAGACTATTTGTTCTGTGTGTGTCTGGCATTTCTCTGTTTCACCCTTTGCGGTTTATTTTTGTCTTAAGGCCGTTGCACACCGGCAGCGTTTTTGTGCGATTAATTCACACTTCAATATATTTTTCCGAACTGTTGTTTTTGTACTTTCACACAGAAAGTAAATATTACGCAGCAAAAAAGTGACACTTTTTACAGAACAAGGTTGATTTTTTGGAGCTTTCGCACAGCGAATAAAGGCATAAACCAATCACAAATCAAATACCGCCGTTTGGTAAGTGCCCTTCGGCATCAGAAAATGTTGCATGGAGGCACCCTACCTAAGTGGTTGTGTTGCCTAAACCTAACTAGTTAGAAGCTAGTTAGTATAGCTTGTTAATATCAGCACTTATTCCCAATAAACACTTTCTATTATTTCATGTTGTTTCGAAAAGATATTGTGCTAATGATATTACATCACAAACACGGCCATAACGTTTTGCAGCTGAGTGCAATTTGCCCTGTTTTTGCAGAGGGAGAGGGAAACATATTTTTGATGCATTTTCAAAAATGACATTTAGGGGAACTTTACTCATTTATTTTTCGTGACACAACTGTCATTACATCCTGTCACTGCGTCCCAAAATAAATGAGTTTGAGCCGTGCATGACGATGCCTTTGCCTGGCGACAATCACTACTGTCATGATCGCGGGAAAGTCGGGGCGTGACACCTCTTATAAATGCGCTTCAGTTACCACTAACTCTCTGAAGACGCTAATAATTTCACTGTAACTGCGTGCGGCTATTAGCGCTGATCTTTGTGAATTGGAGTGTTTTTGCAGAGGCCCATTTGCATAGAAAGGGGACAATTTTATGCCAAATTTACACATATTACCTAATTCAAATACGTGCAAATAGCACAAGAGCACCCCATTTGCTCGGCAGCGCAGTTATGAGTGAATTTGACCCTTTCTTTGCAAAATATTACTTTTTATTTTAATTTCAAGTTCAGTTTTATAAAGTAAAACATAAAATGTCTCTTCCAACAGCAATCAGCAGTGTTGTGGCTACAGAACGCTAGACTCACCAACCTTAGAGTTTTACCTGCTGTTATCCTTTTGGCATCTGCTTTCAGGGTATTTAGGTAAAAAGCTTTCAGTTTCCTCTTTCTGCCGTGTGGGGCAAACACCATTTCCATTACAAGAGAGAAAAACATGAAGAAATACACCTAGGTCAACCATTTCTGTCATGGTATCCAAGGAGATTCTGTATGCCTGCCAGCAATTCTAAAAAAATAAATAAATAAGTGGGTGGTAAAAAAAAAAAAAAAAAAATTGGTCAATTTGCCTCTAGCAACAGTTTGCAGTTGTAACACACTTCCTAAAGTGCTGCAATTGCTTGAAAACTGCCTTTAAGCTTCTATATTTTGTTCATGGCGGGGATGATGAGATGCTGTCTAAATTCTGTCTAAACTGTGCTGCCACAGTGATTCTAGACTGACTTGTTTTTTTCTTTATTGACCCAATAGAAAAAGGAAAAGACATAAACGTTTACAAAAATGGAAAGAGATTAGCTGAGGTTGTGCTAGCCCGGCTACCCCAGTTAGTCACGTGACCCTTGCCTTTCAGGGTTTTTCTGAAGAATTTCCCATCACAGCTTACAGACTGAGTTCCAGGTTAAACTTTTACCAAGTTTAGGGATTATTACAGACATTATTGCCTGCAAATAAAAGTGGCTCAGATAATCTAACTAAACTGTTTGCATGTTCTCATTGTCTTTTTGCATTTCTTGCCCCGTTGGGCTTTGTTGGGAGTGATGTTGCTGTGTTCCCAGTTCTCAGCATTACCATTAATTCTCATTGTGTCTATCAATTCCTTGAAAATAAGACCCATGTTGTAGATCCAATTTTTATTAGAAACAAATTTTAAAATTGTCTCAACAGCCAGCCGATTAGACTGTTGTCAGGCTATTAAATGGCCGTTATCAGTTATAAGCCCCATAGATGTGGGTCAGTATGGGCCTACTACACCCACTAGTAGGTTTTATCATCTATTCACATTGTAGATCACCGAAAGAAGGTATTAAAGAACAGGACAGCGACCTCTAACGACCGTAGTAATTATGACATGAGCAGAAGCAGAAGTCAGGTCCAGTAGTGTAGACAGTGTGAAACTCCATAAGAAATGGAGGTCGGGGACGATGGCTGGGATTGTACTTTCACCCAGAGGGCCGAGTTCGCATCCCGTGTGTTACCAACAATGTGCAGTTGTCTTTATATTCGTAGTTATTAACCCTAACCACAATACACAATGTTTTCCTTAAACTTAACAAAGTGTTTTTTTTCCTAAACCTAAAGAAGCCTTTTTGTTTGTGTGCAAAACCTTACTTATCATTCAGTTTTAAAACACGTTAGAACGTGTTCACTTTCACTTTTGCAATGTAATAGGTGTGGTAGGCCACTAATGATCCACATCTATGGTGCTTATAGTGACTGATAACGACTATTTAATGGCCTGATAACAGTCAGATCAGGTGAACCAGCAAGCCAGTGCCTCATTAGGAAAACTTGGAATCTGAACAATTTCTTATACCATTTCAACCCCGGTAATGAAGTGTTTCAAATTCACACCACTGTCTCATGCGGACACTTTGGGTTGCAAAATATTCCAGTGGACTTAAAACCACTTAATGAACCACTTAATGGGAATGCCCAGTAGGCAATCAGATGGCCATTGTTGTACTTGAGGATGGTTGGTAGTGGGAAGAATGGACCAGCATGCAGGCGCTGATTTCCCCCAAAAAACTGAATTTATTCAGTCAGGCCACAAAATAGAGAAACATAAACCTTTTCATTAGGTTTATTACTCGAGGTTATTTGCAGACAATTAATGAGGAAAAAACCTTCCGGTACACAAAACACTGGCCTTCCTCCTCCATTTCTCTGGAGAGTGAGAAACAGACCAACCAGTTTGCTGTCTTCAAAAACCTTTTTCTACCCTGTCACCTGCTGTCTGTGGCCAATCAGGGAGGATCTCTAGAATTAGTGCCTCTTTAACCAGGTGGCATCAATCTCCCCTCATTTGGAGGCAGCCGATAAAATATGACAAAATATGTTAATCAAATGTGCCCTCTCAAAAGACACAAGTATTAAATAATATTTAGGGCTGTCAAAGTTATTGCAATACTAACGCAAATTTGTTTTAACGCCACTAATTTCTTTAACGCATTAACGCAACTTGCTCAGTTTTAAAGCTAGTCATACTAGTTTGTCGGGAAGGAGGTTAAATAATGCTCCAAACTTATAAAAAATGTTGGCGAGGATAAACTCGCATGGTAATTTTCAAGATATGTGAATGAAAATGGGTTCTATGGATACCCACGAGTCTCCCCTTTACAGACATGCCCACTTTATGATAATCACATGCAGTTTGGGGCAAGTTATAGTCAAGACAGCACACTGACACACTGACAGCTGCTGTTGCCTGTTTGGCTGCAGTTTGCCATGTTTTGATTTGAGCCAATTTTTGATGCCAAATGCAGTACCTGTGAGGGTTTCTGGACAATATTTGTCATTATTTTGTGTTGTTAAATGACTTCCAACAATAAATACATACATATATTTGTAAGCATATTTGTCCACTCCCATGTTGATAAGGTACATTTTGAACGGATAAAAAATGTGTGATTAATTTGCGATTAGTTATCCCTAGTATTATCCCTTGTAATATTGTTAGTGAAATTGATAAACAAGTAAACATTCCCTTCTTTAAAACTGACTAACATCACGAAAATTAAGCATTTCTCAAGCTTACGGCCCATTTAAATGTTGAACAGAGGAATGTGCACCTTCCTCTTAGCATTCATACCAACAATAACTCAAGTAACTTACATATTGTGAGTGGAGAAAATAGGCTCCATGTGACAGCCATCCTGTGTCAGTCATCAGCGAGCTGCATGGTGAACGGCTCTGCAGGTATGGATGATTTGACAGATCCTATACCTGGCATGATGAGGAAACAGAGGAGAATAGAAAAAGGATTATCGAACAACTCCAAATTGGGCATATGCAGTGCATTCTCATTTTACTTAGATCGCAACAGACTGTGCTGCAAATGGGACATTATGCAGGCTCGAGTGGGATTGATTTGGCAAGAATATTAATAGACACATTGCAGCATTTGAGCTATAGGCATGTTATTGTCTGCCATCACAGCCTATTCAAAAAAAGATAACAGACTATTCACTGATAATTTAGGAGTCTGCCATCGACCTGTGTACTTTAGTCTTTAGAAAAGCGAGTTCAGAGCAGAAATCAAGCCAGGGTCTGAAATTAGCGCCCGTCAAATGTGGGTAAATTGTTGGCAGTGGTGGGTAAAATCGTCAGGCCATCCGCCTTTTTGGCAGACAGGGAAAACGCTAGTGATGGGAATAGAGAATCGTTTCCTGTTGAGAACCAGTTCCTAGTTGAAAACAGTTCCTAGTTGTCTAATTCCTTGGCATCTCATGCCTCTGTGATTACTGAATCCTCTTCGATGCTTTCCGACTGTTATGCATGCATAATGACGCATACGCACGCTGTATCATGTTTCAGTTTTTTTGGGACTGGAGCCATGGCGGAGAGAATGAAAAACACTCACAAGCATTTTAGCACCAAAATAGGGTGCAACCTAAGGGGATGCACCCTATTTTTCCCTGATAATGCAACACTGTAAACAACAAATCTGTGTTGAAATCGACAGGAAGAGCGTCAGTAACGTTACCTGTTTGAAGACTGTGGGCAGCACAGTCCTGGTTGGTTAAATAACGGAGCTACTAATGTTAACGGAGGTTCCACTGAGTTACATTATGAGGCGTTCAAGCTCTGCTCAGTAAAAATAACTGTTGGGCGAAGGTAAATTCTAACTTTATCAATGATGTGTTCAAATGTAATCTTGTAAAATACTTATAAAAAAAAGCTTATGCTTAAACTATTCATGTCAAGATTTTTTTCGATCAAAGCAAATATTTAAATGATCATAATCATTTGAATTTTTATGCAAATAACCACTGTAGATGACTATAGCAAAGTACAGTACAGTACTGTGTACAGTTTCCTCCCACCCCCAAAAAATAGGGCTCCTCCAGAAGCTACGGTGTAATTCGAACACTGTAATTTACCATGTATAGACCTATAATGTTTTTTTATGTAAAATATATCGAACATTGAATGACATCAGATCTAAAATGTTATTTCTTCATTTAGAACATAGATTTCGAAAGTAGGAGTTAAAATTTCTGAGTCGCAGACAAAAAAAAAATACTTGCCTGCAACAGTGGCATACAGTGAAAAGTTAATTTCAGACCATGACTCCAGCTATACGGTATATTTAAGAGGGTCAGGAGCATTTTTAACATGACATCCGAGTGACCACAACGGTACAAGGCCAAAATCTTTGAGGCATAGAATAATCTAGTCAAAGCCCAACAGGCAAATACTAGAAAATATACAGTTTATCATGGAGCTGCAGCGAGGAAGCATTTCATGCACTCTTTTAGATGATGTTTGATGCCGCCTGTGAGGGCCGCTGAGATTTCTTTTGGCTCTGTTGGGCTGTGATGGGTAGTGTGATGTGGCACAGCACTATCTCTATTGACAGCACATTTATCACACTTTGTCTCTGATAGCATTCATTTGCATGGGCCCATCTCCAGTCGTGTTGCTGGAGGTTGGTGTGACAGTATGTTCATTTTTGTCCTAAAGCCATGCAAATATACAAACATTTGTTCAATGCCAAACAGGAAGGCTGTGTTCTTTTATACGCTACTGAAAAAATGTCAGCCCTTTATCGTTCAATCTCACCATTTATTCTGGGTAAATGTTTACCATGCACTGTCACATCCGCTTCGTATCATGCCTCACAGCACATGACAACATTTGACTTCTTTGATTTTGGTAAAGGAATCATAATTTGCATAAAAAAAGATTTTTTTTCAACAAAAAAATAAATAAATTAAAAAAAAACACTGTAGAGAAACTAAATAAAATAATCTAGAAATAAATAAATAGGGAAATGAATACATAGGGACACAGATGATAAATAATACTATAATATAAATAGATATGCAGCAATGTAAGTACATTTAAGTTAATTCATTTTAAAAATAAAACAAGTTTTATTGAATTCAATTGAATTTTGTGTAGACCAAGTGATCTATTCATTGAGAAAATGACTAGAATATTAATTGATGAGGAAAATATTTTTTTAGTGGCAGCCCTGGTCCCTGTTTCTGAAACCTAAAGATAATGCATGACATTTGAATGTGTAGTTTTTAGACCAACTCTACAGAGACAACAGAAGCAAACTGTCACAAATACTGAGTGAAACTGCCATTAGCTGTTATTCTCTGCCAATAAACTACGATAGCGTCCTCCATTTTGGACTCTGCGGCTCTCCGCCCCCCGTAGTGGTCAACACTGTCAAGACGGCTTGCTATTGGTCAATGGCGCAAATTCACGTATCAAAGTTCAGCCGATTAGACTACTGTCAGGCTATTAAATAGGCGTTATCAGTCGCTATAAGCCCCATAGATGTGGGTCAATCGGGGCATACTACACCAACTAGTAGGTTCTTCAGGTTGCCTAAACCTAAAGAAGTTGCAGATTTGTTTCCTAAACATAAAGAAGTTGTAGTTTTATTGCCTGAAACTAGCTGTTTTTTTTTGCCTAAACCTTAAGATGTTGTAGGTTTGTTTCCTAAACCTAAATGAGTTGTAGTTTTATTGCCTCAATCTAACTGTTTTCTTTGCCTAAACTTAAAGAAGTTGTAGTTTTTTGGCCTAAACCTAAAGAAGCCTTTTTGTTTGTGTTCAAAACGTGACGTTTCATTAATTTTTACATGTTAGAACGTGTTGCTTTTAAGTTTCAATTTCACAACATAGTATGTGTAGAAGCCTGCTAATGATCCACATCTATGTTACTTGGAATAATTTGAAACCTCCAATGTTTACATTTATGTTTGCTTGCTAGCAGTTCTCTTCCTCCTTGACATGGGCTTATATATTATATTATATTTCTTGACACATTACCGCCACTAGCTGTAAATCAGTGAAAAAGCATTAAACACTTTGCAGGACTGTGTATTGTGTACTGTGCATTCTTGTGTATGTGCATCAGATACAGTACAAACAAAACAAGGACCCATTTTTAAAAGCATTATTCTACAAAAACTCCATAGGGTAAATCTAACCTTGGTTTCATTCTGTTGGGAGTAAGCTACAACACTTGTAAACAGTGTTATTTTCCTATGAAAAGTCATCACATAGAGCGTTAATCTTGGGATTTTTGTGCCAAAACATGAGCATTTACAAGTAATGTTCTCCCTTTGGATTATTGAAAAGCCTCTTAAACTGTATTTAAACCATTTGTGGTGTCTACTCACAAGTCACAGTTACACACACATACACAAACAAACACAAAGAAAGCAAATTCAAAAAGCAAGAGAGAGAGTGTGAACAGATGTAAGTGTTAAATGATTAAAGGATTCTTGTCGCTTTTGTATAACAATAGAAAAGCAACACCAAAGAATCCAGTGAAAAGTCTAATCAAGAACCTCATCTCAGGTACAGAGTACGCAATCTATAAACATTTCAATCTGTCTTTTCTCTCACATAGAGCTGCACTAGATTAATGAAACCAAACAAAGGCACAGAAAAACATGCGTAAGGGAACATGAACTTAGTATAGAGGAGTGGCTACACATATTGTGTACTGTGTTGTACAAGGTGCAGAATTATATAAGGTATAGAGGAGGGTTGGATGGATGGACCGGTGGTGATCATCATAAGGCAATAATCAATATAAACAAAAATAAAGTAAATGGTATGGTCGAGTAAAACAATAAACCTCACACTATATGTCGGTATGTACGAAATTTTTCGGAATTTACACATTTCATACGTTGAGCTAGAAACTCCATTCAAACTATAAAATGTTCCATATCTTTCATATATTATGGTGTAACTCAACATTCAAATCCCATCTAAACTTTTTTTTAAAACTCAACTTTCTTTGAGGCTTAGTAAAAATATCCTTCTCAGATATTTACATTAGTGTGTACTGGAAGAAATGTTCAGAGCTAGAGTGAAAGAGAGCTTTAAAATCTTCTGAAAAATATCTTTAACTGGCTCCTATTCCAAAAATGTCCCTCTTTTTACATCATTAATTTTTTATTAAATTTTTCGACATACTGTACTGTGACTTATTAAATAATTTTTTTCGACAGACTGTACTATGACTTTTTTATTCCATTTTTCGATGTAATATGCCACGACTTTTTTTGGGACATACCATACTGTGAGTTTTTTCACAACCATTTTGGACATATTATACTATGCCTTTTTAAGACATTTTTCGACATAATATAATATGACATTTTATGACATTTTTCTACATACTATTCTATGTCTTTTTATGACATTTTTCGACATACTATAGTATGACATTTGATGAAATTTTTTGGACATACTATAGTATGACCTTTTGTAACATTTTTTGACACACTATATTATGACTTTTTTCCGACTTTTTTAGACGTACTATTATTTTTTTTTTACATAATATAGTATGATTTTTTTCATTAAATTTTTTCCACATACTATACTATGACTGACATTTTTTGACAAACTATAGTATGACTTTTTGTAACATATTTTGACATATTATAGTATGATTCTTTTCGACATACTTTAATATGATTTTTGTATCACTTTTTTGACTTACGGAGGACGGGCAGAAGGATGATCAGACGGGCGGAGTCGTTCCAGTGGAAGACCTGGAGGACGAAGATGATGACGAGAACCCCCTGGAGGCCTGGGACGAAAGTGGTGGACAAAGGTAATTACTAACAGACAGTAAGCAAATCCACAAAGGCCGGTCACACTTTCATCAGTATCACTAAGAGATAAACTAACAAAAGGGAAAAACAGGTGAAACACTATTCGGCGATGAGCGACGACGAACTGACAATGAAACAGGGCAAACACACAGACTGAATACACAAGGAGACGGTGATTAGACACAGGTGGAACAAATTAGGGCGGGGCAGGCAATCACAACGGCGGGAAAAAATGCAAAGGCAGAAAGTAAAATCAGACATGACACATTAGATCACATCACATGATCACAGAACCATATCAAATTCTCCATATGTAATATACCAGTGAGCTCAGCAGGTGTTAAACTGAGGCACAATGTTGGACTTCCAGAACCTTAAAATGACTCTGCGATTACCATACAGTACCATACATGATGACAGTGCGGTTTAGTGGGGAAGGAGAAAACCCAAATCTGCAATCCGCAATCTTTGGATCAGATTGAAACACATGTCAGAGAACCATCTGAATATATCACACCAGAAGTTTTGGACATGTCCAGGAAAGGTGTGTCAGAGAGCCTTCTGCAGATATACATCCATCACATAGAGATGAAATGGTAGGAACAATTCTGTGTAATTTAGTGTTAAAATAATGAAGCCTGTACATCACCTTGAATTGGATTAGTTAATGCCTGGCATTAACAGAACAAGGTCGGGTCCTGCTAAGGCCCTCCTCCCAAACATCATCCCCAATCTGTGCACCCAGTGTGTGCGTGGCATAATTCACTTGTTCAGAAAATATATTCTAAGGATAAATTCAGAGGCAAAAACTTAAAGGGGACATATCATGAAAAGAACCCACTTTGTCAGTGCTTGTGCACATGCATTTGGGTATGAGGAAGCACATTTTCAGATTACCTGTCTCTATAGTAAAGGTTTTATAAAAATAACCTATATATTATATATAATATGACTCAGTTCTACCCACTGCTGCTTTAAATAGGAGTGAGTATAATGTGAGTGTTCTGTTACAAATCATTATCATCATTTAAGTGACATAAGAGAAGATACTATACATTTGATCACACACTCCACTAAAGTCCTACAGTATAAGGAAAAGAAAAACATGCCGCATGATAATGCGACCATGTTATAAGTCACAAGGCATCTACAGGAAGTCACCTGATATCGGTGTTCTAACTTTTCTAGCTCAACGATTTAAGTACCAGTTTGCAGTCTGACTCATCACATTTGAACAACTGTGAAAGCTCTTTTCAGGCCAGCTGGTCTCCCTGTGTTGCCACTCTTTAAGTCCCAAGCCATTCAGCAACAATAGCTTGACACAGTAAGCCAAATGTCATTAACAGAAAACCCCTTTTGCACTGTGTAGTAAGGCAGAAACTGCTTCCTTACATAAGAAAATGACAATATCACATATTGTATATTCAGAATATACTTGTTCCAGGCCTTTTCTGTAGTTTTTTCTCAATTTCTAACACAATTCCCCAGATTCAGTCTAACGTATTGAGCTTCTTGGGGAAACTTTGAGATCTTGACAAGAATTTCAAACAAACTTATCTGGGTTACAACAATGCTTGGCCATGCAGCGTGCATCATTTGTATTGATGGACCCAGCGGTAGCTCTGGTGGGGTTGAACAAGAGTTTAAGTCAGACTCACACATAACATTGAGCCATCTCCAGAAAGCATAACAATACTCTGGGAGAGTTTTATTTTGCACACTGCAACCAAAGTCACACAGTCACTGTTCAGCAGGAGGTGGGCAGAATGCTCTTGTATCATCCCTCCACCACTTCCAAAGCAGGACTAAAAATCAGGGATCCGTTAAAAGGTTTCACATGATAAGAAGCTTTTGGGCTTTATGAGAAATTTCCTTAAAGGGACTGTTTGTAAGAATCAGAAATTGCTTGTTAACAGCGACACCTGTGGCCGTTAAGTCAACGAAAGTCAGCGTCCTGTTGCTCGTGCTTCTGCTCGCTCTACGTAGGCATGAACGAGCATCGATCAAAACAGTGAGGCGACAAACGTCAGCTAAAACCACAATATCACTCTATATTTCAGCTGCTTGGCAGTAATGTTAGCTGACCAGACGAATGTCTCTCCATGAATCAGTGCTAATCCTAGTGTTGGCTTTTCCTGCCTCAATGTGAGCAGATCAGCATCATAACACAAACGGCCACAAAGTACTTTGTACTTATTAATTTTGGAAAATACGCTTATTGCCCTCATATTAAAAAAATAGATTAGTTGTTTAGCCCCATAATTAACAGCGCTAAAGAAAATGAGTGTGTCCAAAAGTGTTTCATTTTGCCTATGAGCTCACTATCCTTCATATAGTCCTCTACATAGAACTCCCTGGATGGTGAGTAGGGAGTAGTGAATGAGTGAATGATTTCGGACACAACCTGAGTCTTTAGACTCTTTAAGGAATACATCCAAGAATGAACGGTGCAATCCCATTACCACAAAATAATATTATCGAGTTAAAGCAAAAGAGTTGAGCCCACTAGCTATGTAAAAGGTAGACAATTATGAAAGATAAAGTTGTGCATTAAAGGGCAGCTAAATTAAACAATTAATCATGGGAAATTAAAGCCAGCTTGATAATTAAGACATGGAAAAAGAGCTCGACTTGATCTATAGGCTTGTGTTGTTGCTGGAAAGTTGTCTCACTATTACTACATTGCTGGTTTGTGGAGGACACCTGAGTCGCAAAGGGCACTGTTTTATTTTAAGACTGAAGGCTTTTGCACACCAAGTCTGTATTTTTAGTCCGAAATTGTCGCACATTCAAAAATAAATACGACCTCACGTGTCGATCACGTTTACACACCGGCTCGGAAACTTTAGTCCGTCATGAAAGTTTTTGGAACGGGTTTGATATCTGCGTTTTTTTCAAATCCGTCAAAAGCCAAAAGAGGGTTGTTTGACCATTCAGAGCCACCGTCTGTGCAAACATCATCATCCAAAATGGCATCTGATAAACACTTCATCTCCCAGCACAAAACACTTTACAATAAAGAAATAAAAGAATACAGAGATGCGGAATTTAAAGATAGATTGTCGCAGGTGATTGCAGAACAGCTTGGAACTGGGGATGGTTGCAAAACAAAGGATGTAGGAAAGATTAGACAGCAGTGATTGTGTTCTAGGCAGCTAAACGATAGCGTCTTGCTAATGCGCCATCCATTGCACCCACATAAATAATTCTGTTTTGTCTCGTATTGCGAATCTTTGCAACGAATAGAATAATTTAACGCATCGGACTCAGAGTGTAAGGTTTCTGTGCGTAATGTTTTTTACGGGATGGCGCATTAAAAAATGCATACAAAAAAGAAAGCTTTTGGTGATTAGACTCCATTAACATATAACATCTTTATAAAATGCAGGCCTAACGCCCGGTACACACAGGGAACGTCAGGAGCATGTGGCGGCTGCGTGTCGTGGTGGCTGCGTGATTAACGCGTCGGGTGTTCACACCAGCTGCGTATCTGCTGCGTTTCTGCGGCTGCAGCTGCTGCTGAGAGTCCTTTCTTTCTACATAGGTTGCATTTTAATGGCCATTTTATTTCATTATAAATGTCATTTATATTTATTTGAGACAGAGAAAGGTTAAGAAACATGTGGTTATTTGTAAATAATAGTAATAATCCACAATTAAAACTCTGTACTATATTCATTCATGGAGCTCTCCAAGTCACTGCATGTTCTAGAACACTCTCCGGCGCATATTTCAGAATAAAAGCCTCGTTTTAACAAATGAAGGAATTCTGTCCACAGAAAAAACGATTGAGGGCTTTTAGTTTGAAATGAAAGCAGGAATTGTTGATTTAAGAATAAGTCTTTACTTTTTTTTCATCTCCGTAACATATTCTACAGATAGACCTCAAAACTGTAGTTTCTCCTGACGTTCCTGGTGTGTCCCAGGCTTTATACTTGGTCTAACAACAGATTGATGAGAAGTAGAACAGTAACTAGAGGAGAGAGTAGAACCACCAGAGTTCAGGAAAAACAAAATTTTGAACTGCTGTTAAGATGCTTTTTAAGACATGAGGTGTTGAGAATCCTGTCCGAGGTGTGAGATTGTTTTCCAATAGGTAAGCATCCAACATCACAGACTCTCATCCTGCAAGACAAGAGCTGAGAGATCATCCTCAACTGCAGACAGCGAGAGCGCTGTTCAGGGAAATAGAAATTCACAGAGGTTGTGCAACGAGCACAGCAACCGAAATAATGTACTAGAGGATGTTGCGCAGTAAGACAGAAGACCATCAGGGAGAGTTAGATTACCTGAAGAGAGTTTGCCTAATGTCACTGTGTAAAAGCAGAAGAAAACATTCTCTAACTTGTTTCTTTGTTTAGCTGATTGTGGACAGCGGCGTTGCTGCTCTACTCATGTTGTTTCGCAATTTCAGGTTTTTTCTCGACTTCACACATAACCTCAGAATTGTTATTTTAACCGCGGTAACAGCATTTTAACTGTGCAAACTCCATTACGGCTATTTCAACACCAGGCGTGCCTGTGCTTGAAGTATGCAATGTTCTCTGCCTCGGCAAATGGCTAACATCCCTCTATTGCCCTTTTATTCACTGTGTGACCACGTTACTGATGGGAGCTCTGAAAGCTATACCACTGTAACAGCTCTGTGATGTTTCAGTTATCGATAGCACTGTGTGAATGTCTTCTTCTTTCAATAGATAATTGTGCTCGACTCCAATTATCGATAAAGAAAGCCGGAAGAAAGCCTGAAATGCAGAAGGTGAATAGAAAGGTAGCACCCGCACGCTGGAAAATGAAAATGTCACACCGAAGTGAAACATTGCTTTCAGTGCTGCTAGGCTGGGAGTCCTAGTGCAAACACCCTTAAAATGCAAGTGTGTGTGTGTGTATGCATTTGCATGTGTGCTCGTCTGCAGCATCCATGGGGAGCCTTTACTCATCTAATCACTTCACTCCCCTGAGTCGGCATGCTAATTAGCTCTAAAATATACATCATAGTTTCCCTCGTCTCTTTAATTAAAAGTTGATGGTAGCTGTTCAGCTATCGAGTGACATGCTCGGAAAAAAAACAAGAAAGGGTCCAAAAAGTGTGGCTCGAGTGCCATTTTAAGGACAAAAAGTACCCAATTTTACGGGGATGATGGGATGCTATATATGCTTCTTTGTGCTCTCAGAGTATGTGCATCATTGCCTTTTTAACTGAGCATGTGAATAAAAAAGGAATAGCTATGAAACTCCAAATGATGAAATCGTTCACAGAAGAAAAGAGAGATCTGGCACGGGGTAATTATTTCAGGCACAGAGTGGTGGAGTACATTTTTAGCATTCGGCTTTGCATTCAAATAAGCACTTGCAAGGTGCAGAGGTTTTCTCCCCTGTATGACTTGCACTAAAGCAGGTAATGAGAAGGATGTGAAGGGGGAGCTCGGGAAAATGTTCTGGAGCATGCAACCAGTCATGATGGGATAACTGAAAAGGTGGGTGTTAGTATTCATCATCAGCATCATCATCCTCATGATATGTTTTTCCGCCCAAGTAAAATGTATAAATGTATAAAATCCTTACATGTAGAATTATCATATGATTATATAGCATTGTTTTTTTATTATTCTGCGCCTTGGTTACAATCCTGAACATTTTCATACATCATACCAATTTGTGATACTATTTATGGCTGGTTTGTGTTCAGCAACAGCCTCTCAATGTATTTGCATTCTGTATAATTGCCCCTCTATACAGTAGATTCTATTCTTCACTGCCTTTCCCTGCAGAGATGTAGATTATGTACCCACACAGAACGGATTCACAGGAAGCTACGCACGCATGTACAGTACTAGACGTCATGTAGAAGACAAAAGCTGGTGTCAGCCATTTGGAAGAGGAAGCATAGTTACTGTTGGCTGTCTTCTTTATCAAAACAATTGCGGCTTGATGAATCCTGTCAGCCCAAAGTTTGTTTGTGCTGGGCTCTGGTGAGTGTTTGCTCTTTTTCTGACAGACAACAGTTTACTCTCACGGGGCTGTTGGAGGGGAGTTTGCCCATCCAGTCTCAGTCTACAAGTGTTTTGTGGAAAAGGCATACGACCGTGTCCCCTCGGGGAGTCCTGTGGCGGGAATATGGGGTACCGGGGTCGTTGTTACGAGCCATCCGGTCCTTGTATAACCAAAATGAGAGCTGTGTCCGTATACTTGGTGCAAAGTCAAAGACGTTTCCAGTAGGGGTGGGAAAAAAAAATTCACCTATGTATCGCGATTGTTTTTTTTTACGATTTTGAAATCGATTTTTTAACGCCAGAAACAATATATTTGCTTCATTTGAGTCTATGGGGAGGTAGAATGAAATTACCGCTTTTATTGTTGTAGTCTGAGTAACGTGACGCCATGTCCTTTCCGTATCCGTCAACCAAAACAAACAGCTGCTGGCCGAAACGAAAAAGTAGAAAACAGCGTAGGGTCAGTGTGGATACGGCCTGCACCCTCACATGTTAAATCCAGCGTGGTAAACACTACACATCCAGTAGAGGATGGAAACACTTTGGGTTTCCCACATTCCTAGGAAAAGCAGAGCTAGACATCATGGCTAAAGCTGCATGCTAACTCTGTCATGGACAGGAAACGTTATCGTATCATAACGTGCCGTCAAGAAAGCTGAAAATTGAGGTTGTTTTCAGCCCGTTCACCTCAATGTCCCCAGGTCGAATCCATAGTGGGGTTAGCCGCATGCTTTGCTGTCAGTGTTGCCGCTGGGGGGCGCCAACATTGAAAATTGTCAAATTCTACACGGTGACTTTAACTACAACGAACACCAACAGTGATAGTAATTGCCTTTGCGGGGTTCCTCTATTATGCATTTCTTGAATGCATAATGAAATGTAAATTCTGATTGTGCTTAATGCTGCAATATGAACATAATCTCCAGTTATTTGCATTCCAACATCTGCACCATCTGCTTCAAGGTTGTTTGCGAAATATTTCCTAAAAGTGGGAGTCAGACCACTCCCTTGAAACAGATGTGTGTGTATCTACTTTTCAGATGTGCTACTGTAAACAGTCATTATCATGACAGCGTGATCACCATGTGTACTGTATGTATAAATGGTTTGCTTTAGTGCGTGTTGAACTCAGTCTAATAATATCACATATGGATGAGTAACATATCTGCAAAATTGAGAGCTTCAGTTTAAATTTAAACATGTATTCTCACCCAATCGCCAGAAAAAATGTTGGCATTGTGATGTTTCTGAACCCAAAATACGTTTCATAAATAAATTTCATATCAGCCTTGTATCGCAAAAACGCACGATGGCATGTGGGTAACGTTGTGAAACGATAGATTAGGTTTAGACAAAAAAACTGCTTGGTTAAAGGTGTTAAATGTGAGATTGGGAGAATTTCTATTGCCTGAAAAAACGGCTCTCAAAATGGCAACAGCTGAACCGGCGGCTTGTAGCTAACAGCGCTAACGGTGAAAACAAAGGCAAACCTGCTAACAGAGCTAACAGTGTTAACCTGGGGGTGAACCGGAGGGTGAATGCTATGCGTCTGGGACGGCGTTATCAGCTGCAATCGCCATATGAGAGCAGTGCAGAGCGGCAGCCGTGAGCTACTTAGTGGGGCATATACTACGTCACTTGCTCTGCCCAAATTCAAAAACGTCCACATTAAAAAAGAAACAAAAAAAAACCATCCACATTCAACGTATTCGTGGTAGTGAGAACATACAATGCCACCATTTCTTCCTGGCGATCGGGCTGGTATTCTTCATGCTCCACTGGGCGACTGATGTCAGGTGATAGGTTGAGGCTACTATCCTTATGAAGGTACTGAAGAGGTTGCTGACCGCAGATCGCAGACCACAACAGAACGGGTCACTGTGTAGGTACACAAACAGAAAGAGGGTCATGTTGATGTGTCAAACTCAGGTCACAGAGCAACAATCTCAACTTTTGTCATGGCTGAAGTAAATGAAGAACTTTAATTTTTCAGCATGAGACTAGACATGTATTCCCTTTCTGGTTAGAGCTTCAAAAAATGGCCATCGGTAGGTTTAAGAAAAGGGGAAAAAGTACTTCACAAACAAAACACAGTTGTCAGCTCAGGCTGTGAGGTCACATAAAGACAGCCCGTGGTGCACATGCAATGACAGTAGCTTGGACGGTTAAAGAAGGATCTGGCTGTGCTTGGTATGCCCAAATTCCATCAGAGTCTGTTTCACATTAACACCCCTGGAGACCCTCTCAGGTTCACACTCTGCAGCCTACAAAACACTTGACCCAATCATGATTGATGGGACAACACCGCACAGGGCAACCAATCACTTTACACTTTATCAGATGGATGCACAGCTGGTATGGGATTACAGTAGGACGCCCAACTGTTGTCTACACCCAGCGTCGCATGCAGTTTGATCCCAGGACGAAGATCAATTCATTACCGGCATCATTTATCACAGCGGGGACAGTTCCAATCAACTTTAAATCACTTAGTGGTACTTGAAGTACTTGTCCCACATGAAATCTATGGAGCTCGCATGCAGGCAATTTAAAATCTCATTTTCTGCACACTATTAGTCCACAACTTTTTTTTACCCATTCATCTAGTACATGTTTTTTTCCCAATCAATTCGTGATTTGTGCAAATCCGTTACAGCGGCGCATATGAACAATGCACAAAATAATCTTGTCCACTGGGCTAACAAATTAAGTGGCACTGATTGCTCGCACGCAGCCATCATTTTCTGTGATATGCCTTGCAGATATGATTAAAAAAAATACAGTTCTGGCCTGAATATAATGCTCTGTCTTTAGGCGATATTTTCAATGCGTGCAGCTGGGAGAGGCATCAACGAATCCCTCATGCACAGGCACTGATGATCGTCCATGGACAACGGGGTGATACTGCAGTAACCAAATAATAATGAACAATGTCCCTGAGTCATTTTGACATAACAACACAGAAGGATTGTAGTTATATGCACATCACGTGTTGGTGCAAGACAGCATAGATTAAAAGAGTGACGACTGCGGTACACAGCAGACATTCATAAAATAGACATCAGCTGCTCAAGTTGATAAACATCTCAAGCAAAGTTAGCATAAAATGAAAACTAAGTTCCAATGTATCCAATATATCAAGTATAGACTGTAAATAAGAAGTGGACGTAGTCACCGTGACGTCACGTTGGTTTGTGGAATGCCATTTTGAAGCCTCGAGTTCGGCATCTTGGCTGTCACCATCTTGGTTTTTGGCTGTCGCCATCTTGTTTTTTTGCCGGCGCAATCTTGGTTCTTGCAACCAGAAGTGACACGAGAGGGTGTAACTAAGTACAACTGAACGCTGAATAAGACATTTTTAGATGACAAAATGTTACAAGTTAAAGTTCTACGATGAAAACACGGACAACTCCCGGACTGTTTATACTTCCTGGTTCACCATTTTATGTGGATTACATACAAATTAATTTCATAACATTAATACAAATTATAGTGCATTACTTTTTATAGGAATACCTAAGAATGGTGTATGAGAACAGCCTGTGCAGGGTTAAGCCTGATCCACACCAGGAACGTCAGGAGCGCGTGGCGGCTGCGTTACCTGTTGTTTTTTTTATTTCGGCTTCTGTGTTGACAGGTTAGAGCAGCCACACTGCCCGCGTGAGACGCACGTGAGATGCGTCTCTTCTAGAGAATAGAGGTCTTGCCTATTTTTTATGCGTGCCGCGCGCGGTTCACAGCAGTAACAGACAGTGAAAGTGATCTATTGACTGTATATTGACATCATATCAGCTACATTACTACAGTTTACATGTTTAGACATCTGTAGAATATGTCACGGACAGTGAAGGTGATCTATTGACTGTATATTGACATCATACCAGCAAAATTACTACAGTTTCGATGTCTATCTGTAGAATATGTTACGGACATGAAAAAAAAGCAAAGACTTATTTTTAAATCAACACTTCCTGCTTTCATTTCAAACACAAGGCTTTTATTCTGAAATATGTGCCGGACAGTGTTCTAGAACATGCAGTGACTTGGAGAGCTCCATGAACGAATATAGTACCGGGTTTTAATTGTGGATTATTACTATTATTTACAAATTACCACACATTTCTTAACCTTTCTCTGTCTAAAATAAATATAAATGACATTTATAATGAAATGAAATGGCCATTAAGAAAGGCAAACTCTATGTAGAAAGAAAGGGCTGACAGCAGCAGCTGGTGTGAACACCCGACGCGTGAATCATGCAGCCGCCACGCCATGCAGCGCCACGCCATGCAGCGCCACGCCACGCCACGCCACACCACACCACGCCACACCACACCACACCACACCACGCCATGCGCTCATGACGTTCCCAGTATGGATGAGGCTTTAGGGTGCTCAATAGGCATCAAGGTCCTCCCAGGAAGCTGGTTATAGTAGGAGCCGCAAGATCATTTATGGCATAGGAAAAGACATACATCTTCAATAGAAATGTATTAACATCACTGTGTGAAAAACTTAATAGTTTTCTGCCTCGAGGCCTTCCCCTGGTAATTAACCGGATGAAACAATCCATAAAAGGAAATCCTCCTTTGACTGAACCTCACCATTATGCACGCCTCGATGGCGGACGGGCCAGAAAGCATTGCTTCATTTACACATTTATCACAAGCCATAAAGTTTGAGCAGCATCGCCTTATGCCACTGCAATCATTTCACAATGAAACTCAAATTGTCATCCAGGGCTCTAGTACCTGCTTTCAGACTACTTTTTCCAACGTCTTTGACTGCCTCGCGTGTGTTAAAGACGGGCGTTTAGGCGGCGGTAGGAGTAGGTGTCAGGTGTGTGAAGGGTATAAGGTAAAGACACTGATTTGAGGGTGGAGACGCTGTAATCAGTTGGAAAGCGACAGACTCTCCTTTAATCTAGCAGAGTGGCTTTCAGCTGTTTGTTGAAGAGATGCTGAGGAGCCTCAGAGGAGCTTTTGCTACAGAGTTTTTCTTTAGAGACAGTGCCAGATATTCCCCACTAAAGCCTACAGCGCCATAGAAATACTAGTTAACAAGACCAACCACCACCACCACACAACTATAAACACTAAATATGACAAGAGAGACGAGGCTGGCATCTTGCAAAGAGGTCGGCAAGACTGCTGGGATCATGAGAGTGATTAGTAAGTCTAAATGTTTTTGGGCCACGATGTCTGAGAGGATCAAATGGGCCCATTGTTCTTTTTTTCTGGGTGGTCACTGCTCCATACAAGGATAATAAATAAATATGATACACCCATTTAGTGCTACAAAATATTCATAAAATGATATGAGAAACCCATATTAGACTTATTATATTAGACATATAACTATGTGTTTGTCGATTACAGTGGAGAAATTAGTATTTTTTAGGGATATTGTAAAATCATAGGGATGAAAAGGGGTGATCGAGAAAGACAACTAGACCGCTAAATTGATCCTGTTGACTGCTCTCGGTCTCACTCACAGCTAATGTTAGCTTCACAGACTAGCTGTCGCTCAGCCCTGAATGTGCGGAAATCCTGATTATGGTGATTAAAATGTTGATGTTCTGAAAAATAGACCTGAGGCTACCTCGCTTAAACTTGTGGCCCTGTAAAAATATGTGCACAGTTTGCTAATGCCTGGTTCAGACTACACGATATCAGGCATTTGCCTGACACGGTGGTCGTAGGGGATCGGGAATGATAAATGAGTGTCGTGTGTGAAAATCGATCCTCTTATCTCGTGTAGTGTGTCATAGTACACGACAACCGACGCCACGTCTGGGACGCCCCAAGACACCCCGAGGAAAAGTCTAGCCTGTCAGAATTTTTTGTCTCGACACGCCTAGTGTGACATCTCCAACGACGTGTTCCTTTGCGTTGACCAATCAGGTGCACTCTCCAGCGCGCAGTCGCAGTCAGGTCACTTGGTAATAAACAAACATGGCGAAAAGGAGGAGGGATGCCGAGTTAAGTATCGACAGCCCATACCGTCCTCTCTGTGCCACCCAGGAGCGCAACCACAACCCTTTTTTCTTTCTTTTCTTTTCGCAACACAAGATCGGCAGCATCACACACAACGCTTCTGTTGTGCCATGATTGACAGTTGCTTCAACCGACTCCCCGATGACGTCTGAACTCGCGAATGATCGTAGAATACAACGTGGTCGTGATTAGATCTGACATGGTGACCATCGTCAAAGACAAAAATATTCTGTAGTCTGATCCCGGCATAAGTCTAGACTCCTCACTCTGTTGGTCATTTTGAGCAGCAAAAAGACGCAATCCTCGTTAACTCTTTAAATATCAAAACGCTACAGCGTGGATTTTCTCTCTCATTGTGGTTTGCAGATTTACTTCAAATCGCATGCTTTTTCTTTTTACCTTTAGTACGTACTAGGACTGTCAAAGTTAACGCTATAACAACACATTAACGCAAATTAGTTTTAACACCACTAATTTCTTTAAAGCATTTAAATCGATTTTTAGGTTGTAGCGGGCTCTATTTTAAAGCTAGAGTGAGGATCCTGGCATCATAAGAATCTATTAAACCTAAGAATCCATTGGTACCAACCATGTAATGCTAGCTTATTGCTAAGGAGGCTAAATAGCGCTCCAAACTTACACAAAATTTTGGCGAGGAAAAAACTGGTATGACCTTTTTCAAAGGGGTCCCTTGACCTCTGACCTCCAGATATATAAATGCAAATGGGTTCTATGGGTACCCACGAGCCTCCCCTTTACAGACATACCCACTTTATGATAATCACATGCAGTTGGGGGCAAGTCATAGTCAAGTCAGCACACTGACACACTGACAGCTGTTGTTGCCTGTTGGGCTGCAGTTTACCATGTTATGATTTGAGCATATTTTTGAGTCATTGTTTTGTGTTGTTAATTGATAATAATATATACATACATTTGCATAAACTAGCATATTTGTCCACTTCCATGTTGATAAGAGTGTTAGATTCTTAACAAATCTCCCTTTAAGTTACATTTTGAACAGATAAAAAAATGTGTGATTAATCGTGATTAACTATGGACAATCATGCGATTAATCACGATTCGATATTTGAATCGATTGACAGCACTAGTAAACTCACAAAATAAAGTCTGATACAGCTGATAAAATCTAAAAATGAGACGCCTACTAAGAGCACTGACCCTTCCCCTTAGTTTTATTGGAACAAATCAACCGCAGGGAGGCTGTAGTGATGGAACATTTTATATTTGAAGTCATAGCAATGCCACGCTCTGGGTAAAACGTCGTCTTTAACCTCATCTTTAACTTTTGCAGTGTTCAGGCTAAAAGCAGCTCTGTGTTAAAAAGCGGCTGCATTGATTGGGGGCATGTTGTGTCAGGTTCCCATGAGATGATGAAATACAATCCTGGAAGTCCAGTTTGAGCTATAGATCCATGAGTTTGAATGCTTATCAGATACCAACAACACTGTACATTAGTTTGGAATAATATGAAACATTTGACAACTTTGGAAAGTTTTCTCAACAATAATAATTTATTCCTCCGTCTCGACCATTGCAAGATAAACAGCATAATTTACTGTTCATGATGCTAATACTAAGTAATATGGCCTTGAACACGCATTCAATCAGCCAATGCAGTGCATTGCAAGCGCTTTTTTTCGGCCTGACTACAGTCCATGTCAAGTGCAGACAGTTTTCAAGGTTGCAATGTGCACAAAGCAACAGCGCTGCTTAAAAAAAAAAAACATTCACAAAACCAGAGTGCAAACTGGCAAATGGGCAATGAACAAGAGGAGCATCACATGCAGAGGATAACAACAACAAAACCACCTAGAACAGGGGTCTGCAACCTGCGGCTCTGGAGCCAAATGTAGCTTCTCTCCAGTGGCTCCTAATGGATTTAAAAAAAAAAAATTGTGGTAATGAATAACTGTCTTTTTTGTTGACATTTTCATTTTTATTTTATTAGTATTAGGGCCACATTGAGGAAAATAAATAAATATGAGATTTCAAGAATAAAGTCATAATATTACGAAAATAAAGTCAAAGGTTTACGTGAAAAAAGTCGTAGTATTATGGGAATAAAGTCATAATATTATATAGGAGTAATTTTATGTTTTATGTTATGACTTTATTCTTGTTATATTACGACTTTTTTTCTCGTAAAGTTGTGACTTTATTCTCGAAATATTCCGATTTGTTTTCTCGTAAAGTTGTGACTTTATTCTCATAGTATTACAACTTTTATCTCGTAAAGTTATGACTTTATTCTCCTTATATTACAACTTTTTTTCTCGTAAAGTTGTGACTTTTTTCTCGTAATATTCCGACTTTTTTTCTCGTAAAGTTGTGACTTTATTTTCGTAATATTACGACTTTTTTCTCATAATATTATGACTTTATTCTCTACATCTCGGATTTTTTTCCCCCCCAATGTGGCCCTAATACTGCGTCGTACATTTGCACTTCGGCCCTCACTGCATTAGACTTACAGTAGACTATTAGCTGTGTATAAGCTGTATAATGTTTTGCGGCTCCAGACAGATTTTTAAACATTTTTTTTGCCTAAAATGGCTCTTTTGATAGTAAAGGTTGCTGACTCCTGACCTAGAACATCACATCTAAAACCACCCAACAGGCTGCATTTGGTGGTTTTCTCCTCCTCTGCCAATGTACACCAATTTGCAGTAAAATAAACCCAAACATTTGCACATACTGTACATATATAGAAATATTATGAAATACTGTTTATGAAAGAACGGCGACAAATTGTTGATTAACGACGGTTTCCGTGTTTTAAAATTACATTTGTGTCACGGTGAGAAATTTCCTGGCTGCAGTGATATGATCCCAGGAAGTAATAATTAGAAATGTGCAAGAAAACATTCAACTCCAACCCAAAGGAGAGAAGCTGCTCAGCCGAGGCAGATGATGTTGAGGTTATGCTTGTGAGAAAGCGTAATGAGAGAATATTTGTCCATTGCAGTCATGTCCCTCGGGCTTGTCCAGAAAATGAAGCTGTGTGTTGTTTGTGATTGCATTATAGATGGCCCGCTGCGCCGCTCTTTTATTGTTCCTGCTGCTGTTGGGTCCAGAGGATAGAGCCGTCTACATGCAATTGTATGTTCATATAAACAGAAGGATTCACTGATATTCACCCAGGTCATTATATCTATAAAGTCATCCCATAAATTTCACAATGCAGAGTTTCGACAGCGCATGAAGTAAGCATGTGTTGTCAAATTGGTGAAGATGTTTTCTTAATTTGTCTATTTGTTTTCTTAAAGGTCACATATTATGCAAAATGCACTTTTCCATGTCTTTTAAACATCAATATCTGTCCCCAGTGTGTCTACAGGCCACCATAGTATCATAAAAGACCATCCTCTCTCTTTTTCTCCTCCTCCGTTTGTCCGGAAATGGGTGCAGAAATAAAAATTCGCTTTTTTCCTAGTCTTCTGACGTCATTAGGGAATGCAAGTCACGTGAGGGTTTCCTGGTCGAACCAGAGAGAACCTTCAGTAGCTGACCCCGCCCCACAGCGCGTCACTGTCTCTCCTCCTCAACCTAACTTGAGCAAAGTCTGCAAGAACCAGCAGAACAGGCTTCATGTACTCCCATCATCTAAATATAACATGTTCATTCACAAAGGCTTTATGTAATTACACTGTTTAAACAGGTGATATTTATATATTATATATATTTGATGTCATGCATGTAGCAGAGTACAGGGAGTAAATAGTGACTTGTAAGCAACACAACACATTTCTGTTTCACAGTCAAACTTTATTTGAGTTGACAGATGACAATATTAATTATTCACAGCATTTGTAATCATCTCACCTGTTAGTTAGTTATGTTAACATGGTACAGGAGAAAGTCTTCAGCTCTGGTAAACTATGGTAAGCTAAGCTCCGGTGGTCTGTAGTCATGGTAACACAGAGACAGCTACTACTGTAAATAATATACCATTACTCTGATCTTCCATACATTTATCTTTTAGCAGAAATAATGAACTGACTACTGTTTCACATCTTCTATTTTCCACCCTGATGGTCGCTGTGTTTACACACCGTCTCATAGCGGTAGCATGTAGCTAACCCGTTAGCATGTAGCTACATGCTAACGGGTTAGCTACATGCTACCGGGTTAGCTCTGTATCTCCATGTAAACAGAGCCATCTGCTCTCAGCTATCTGCTCTCCTCTGGGATGATTCTGTCGGTCATTTCTCACAGATGGATCTGTAAAGACAGACGTAAAACAGAGTGTATGTTTACGGTTTACAGAGTTGATGCATGAGGTAAACACTGAGTTAACTAACAGAGCTATAAATAGCATTATTTACCTGAGAGAAACCGTCAGGAAAACCTGGAATCTGGACCGCAGATGTTCATCATGTGTCGCCGATTTCTGATCAGATTCCTCCGGTAACGTGCGCTGGGTGAAGTTTCTGGTTTATAAACTTTAAAGTGGTTTATAAACTTTAAAGTGGTTTATAAACTTTATTCTAGCTGCTATCTCTCCACTCGTCTCTCTCTCTCTCTCTCTCTCTCTCTCTCTCTCTCTCTAGAGAGAGAGAGAGAGAGAGAGAGAGAGCTTCTCCGGGAGGGAGGGGGAGAGTGTGACGCTGTTGTTGAGGACGTTTGATTGACAGAAAACGCTGACCAATCAGAGCAGAGTGGGAGGAGACAGGCTGTGAATCAGTGGTTTTCAGACAGAGGCTGAATTAGGCTCTGAGGCAGGCAGACTCAGGCTGCAGTATGAGAAGAATAAAGGGTTTTTTGAACATTGCAGCATGTAAACATGTTCTAGTGCAACATTAAAATACATCTATGAACCTGGAAATGAGCATAATATGTGACCTTTAAAACGGCAGACCACAAACCAATGAGTGACACGGTGACTATACGTCCACTTTTTATATACAGTGTAACAATGGCTGAGTCCGATGCTAAGGGTTTATGGGCGCAAAATCTGCTTGATTCTCATGCAGTGTGTACCCAGCAGTAGTTTACATACTTATTTTAAGCTGTTTTTCCTAAATCTAACTAAGTGGTTTCGTTGCCTAAACTTAAAGGGACAGTTTGTAACTTCTTACACATATAAATCATTGCAGGTCGGTGTCCCATGCGCGCTCGCGTGTGGCTACGCTGTTCAGACTCAGACTCCAACACAAACTACATGGGAGCACCAAAACCACCAACCTAGTGAAGCCCGTCTGATAAACAGTGTTGGCCGCGGTCGGAGGACGCGGGGGAGACCGTAGCTTTGGTCTCCAGGGCCGGAGGCTCTGCTGTACTCTGCTCCTCTGCTCCTAGGCCTGCCTTCACTCACACACCGCGCTCGCTCTCACTCTTTCGCTCCACTCTCACGTGCATGCGCGCACACTACACACTGCAGAAGAGTTAGTTTAGCTCTGAGAATATCTAGTGAATGTGGACGTTTGTGCAGAAATAACTGCTGCAGCTCCTCCAGACCAACAGAGGTTTCCCATGTCTTGTGAAGTGACGGGAATCCGCAGAGAGTAACGTTATCGTCTCCGACCAAAACTCCGGTGTCTCCCCTGTTCCCTCCGACCGCGGTCGGGAGGCTGAGGCAGGAAAAGCCAACACTAGGATCAGCATTGATTCATGGAGAGACCTTCGTCTGGTCAGCTAACATTACTGCCAAGCAGCTGAAATATAGAGTGATATTGTGCTTTTAGCTGACGTGTGTCGCCTCACTGTTTTGGGCGATGCTCGTTCATGTCTATGTAGAGTGAGCACAAGCGCGAGCAACAGGATGCTGACTTTCGTTGAGTTAACTGCCACATGTGTCGCTGTTAACAAGCAATTTCTGATCCTGTCAAACAGTCCCTTTAACCGCGGACGTTACCGTAGTTTTGTTAATGGTGTACAAATGACACGCAAAAAGGCTAAAATGCGTCCTCCTGTCACACAGAATGTTTGTGTAATGTCATGCTCTTTATACGCCTTCCAGTGAGACCGGGTTGTAGACGAGATATTACAGATCCCCCCGAAAAGCCAATGATGATAACACCTGTAATGTGTCACAAATGGATGAAGCAGAGCTGTTACTGATCCTATACATCCCCCCCGAAGACCTGCCCCTCCCTTTAATGATAGTCCCGTTCGCAACCATCAGCGATAATGGCACATCAGACAGTCACTGTCACTGCTCAATAGATCCACAGACTACCAGCAAATGTGCCTCTGTCTGTCCACTGACGCTCTGCAGCTCCCTTGAAGCATATTTAAATTCAGAGCGGCCCCTTACAGCCGAGCCTGATGTGATGGCCGGGTAAACGGAGCGACAATAAACAATTACTGTTTATTAAGTTTATTGAAGGTGTCCTGGATGACAGCTGAGAAGACAGCGAGGAGATGTGGCCAGTGTTTGCTGTTGTTTTAAGGGGTAGGACAGCAGATACAGAGCAACCTGTCATCATAAACGCCTTTCCACACATTTTTCTATATATATATATATATATATATATATACACACAATTATATGAAAAGTGGAATTTCTTTTTTGGTCAATTTCAGCGCTGGGCATTTACGGTTGTCTGTCTTTTGTGTGCATGTTTGTTCAACTACATAAAAGAAATGTCCCTTGGGAGGAAGAGACAAAAAATTGCATGTCATTGTATAAAAGGAGGTTCACACAGCAAAAACAATTGGTGAGTGAAATGGAGAGCTCTCAACATGTCAAAACAAAGTCATTTCTTTGACATTTACACGAGCAAAGTCCGCTCGCTTTCACGGGATTTCAACGGAATAGAGCATCGAGTGCCGTCGCTTGGTATTTCATACCAACTTCATACCTCCTTTAACTAACCCTGAACTCCTGAAGAATTTCCTCCGATGGAGCTCTTAAACGCTATAGATTACGTAAAGATCACACTGCCAAGAGGAAAGAAATGTGAAGAAAACAGGAAAAATCTATGAGCTTTTTTTTTATAGCCACTGCACAATGGAGCTGTGAAATAATTTTCCACATGCACGCCCAGCTAACACACACACACACACACACACACACACACACACACTGTTATATGAGATGATAACAATACAACCCCACACTTCCTGACAGCCGTAGCAAATATATCAATTTTCCACTTTTTTTTTTTCTGGAGCATTTTCATGAATTAATTTCATAACTCCAGGCACTACCAGCACACGTTCTATATAGGGGCTTGTTTGATCGTGATCTCCATCTTCATAGCATGTTTATAGACTTATACTGCATCTGTCTTCATGTTGATAATTGCAGGGGGTTCATTAACATTTGGCAGTGCTGGAGCCGCAGCTCGGGAGCGCCCGCGTTTGATGGATGTCTCCCCTGTTAATTGACGCGTCGGGATTTAGCGCGGGAGGGAATCTGCACCCCCAGGGCTCCGCGGGTCAAAAACTGAACTTCATTTTCAGGCAGGAAACCTAATAGCTCTGGCAAATGATCTTTTGGACTTTTTATATCCCAGAATGTTAATTAAATTGGATGCTGCTATACCAGCGTGGCTAACCTGCTTTAAATAACTCTTCAAAAGAGTGAATGTAAGCTTTATGAAGCATGATGGCTGCGTCGACGGAGATTCGGCGTGTCAGACCACAGCTCAGATATATGACCTTCATAAATATTCATGGTTCTTCTGCACAAGGGGACAACGTAGGAAACTTAGTAGAATATTCACTTATAGACTAAATCAGAGAAAGTCGGAGAGGGAAAACTACTCTGACTCCCGTACATACTGATGAAGTGATCAAAGAACACCCAGCAGTATTACAATCAATATTTCATCTGCTTAATTGCTGTTTGAACAGCCAACCTCGTTAAGGAAAAAAACACAAAAATAGCAATAACATACCAGAGTTAA
The DNA here is from genome assembly GCF_043250625.1 of Sebastes fasciatus. Classification (NCBI taxonomy): domain Eukaryota; kingdom Metazoa; phylum Chordata; class Actinopteri; order Perciformes; family Sebastidae; genus Sebastes; species Sebastes fasciatus. The sequence goes on along the minus strand of NC_133811.1, from coordinate 5,087,356 downwards.
AGGATAAGACTGGAGATATTAAATAGTTTCGTATAGTCAACAAATCCAATGACAACACCAAAACCAACAAATAATAAAAAATATATCTACTACAACAGGTATAATGTGTGTGTCAAAAACACAGCAATTAGCCACACATGAACACTGTTGGAAATACTCATTAGAACACAAAATGGGGATTAATCCGCCGCTGAAAATAGTCCCTAACAAATGCATTATTAGCTACTGTTTGAGTCACATTTAATAAAAACTACAGTGACCAGCTGTTTTATGAAATTACTAAGCCTTTTTTTTTAATGAAACTATATATTTTCAAGCCGTTTTTAAAGGTTGACATTTTAAAGGTCCGGTGTGTACCATCTGGCGGTATCTAGCGGTGAGGTGAGGAGATTGCAAAATAAAGTCTCCCCTGTGCTTCCCGACCACGGTGTAGAAGCTGATGCAGGAAAGTTTCCTTGCTATGTTTTCTGTAAGTATGTACTGTAAGTTTAACGCAAACCGTTGCCTGTCCACTGTGTGTTGGCATGCGACTGAAATAGGACAATAACACTTTAACTGAGTAACCCAGAGCAACAATTTTATTGTTCAATTTATTAAACTTAAGGTACAGTGTGTAGGATTAGCGACATCTAGTGGTGTGGTTGCAGATTGCAACCAACTGAGTGCCCCTCCGCTTACTCCTCCCTTTCCAAGACTGCTGTAACGTGAACTGCAAAACCGCCGTAACGCCGTTCACCTCGCTCAGAGGCCGTCCTTACCATAATAACAGTATTTTAGGAGCAACGAAAGTCAGACGGAAGCTGGCGGTACCACGGTTTTGCTCTCTGCGGATCACGTTACCGCAGGTTCACAAACGTGTCGGAGAACTACGGTGGCCTTCAGGTAACGTAAAAAACGTAAAAGGCTCTCTCTAGAGCAAGAGTTTGGTTTGTCCGTTCTGGGCTACTGTAGAAACATGGAGGAGCAACATGGTGGACTCCGTGAAGAGGACCCGCTCCCTATGTAGATATGAAGGGCTCATTCTAAGCTAACGAAAACACAACTCTTAGTTTCAGGTGATTATACACTAATGAAAACATAGTTGTTAATATTATATTCCATTTATGCAAATAAGTCCCCTGAAATGTTATACACTGGTCCTTTAAAGCAGTCCTCAATTATTTGTCTCAAATATAACTTAACCATGTCAGGTGATATGCTACTTCAGAACACTTTAAAGCAGAAGTAGGCGAGATTGGAGCAGATATGATTAGAAAAAGTTATTTTTATAAAGCAGTCGCTATATCGTGACAGTAGTACATGAAACAGATAACCTGAAAAAAATCATGTACCTCAGTGTCCTCCGGTGCTCCTAACAACATCTGCAAGATTTCACATACTGTAGGAAAACAAGCAGTAAGAGCTGATCTAAGGTCTGCTGTCCAGCTGCCGTCTATGAGAGCCGGCTGTCAATTACTCGTGAACTCCGACCAAACGGTCAAACTAGGCAGCGCTGATCAAATATGAATCAATATTCTGTTACGTTAATGCCTATTTCTCTCCTCAGATGTGTTCAGAATCATCTTGTAGTGTACGGTTTAGCTGTAAAATGAGAAAGTTTGTGACGCCGCCCCCATTGTAAAATCTGGCGAAGGAAGTTCTGGTCACATGATCGGAGCACAGCCAATAGGAACGCTCTCTCTCGCTTAAATGACCTGTGATGGTCAAAGTCTTTTTTTTAAGAGATCATCTGGTCAAAGAGATTTTTTAAAGCCTGAAAACAGAGCCATGAGGAGGAGCAGAAGTATAGTTTTCTCTCAGAAGACTTGAATTACAATGTGCTGAAAAGTTATTATGGAATTTTTGCCCAATGATGCCAAAAATATACTGCCTACTGCCACTTTAAGAACATATATTACTGGGACCACTAAAGAAAAAATGCGGATTAACATTTAATACCTAGGATTTCACATTGTAGACACTACTGACTATCCCTGTAACAATGTGGCCATATACCAGGTTTCGAGCTAGTCTTGTTTATCTTTATTTGCACCAGAAAATAAAAATGTTCTTGTCCTCCCAAGAAGAACAAGTTGTTTCAGCAAATGCCCCAAAACAACATCTATTAATGTTCAAGTGACAAAAACCCTCTAGCGTAGAAATTTATTTTGTCATTTCATTTGGAGGACTTGTTGTTCTTCTTGTCCTGCATTTAAAGCAAAGTGATGAATTGACTTTTATCCTTTATCCACTGATCAATAAGTCTGTGTCCTCCTTTTTCATCTTAAAGACAAACAAACAAGCATGTCTTCATTAAGTCTCATTTATTATAGTGGGTTTATTACATTTTTAACTCACATTTTATCATCTTTTGATAAGATATCAGAGTGTATTACTTTGTGTCCCTGCAAGCTTCAACGTTCCTGGCTCGCTCGCCTCTAATTTTGTTGGCTCTGAAATATCTTACGACTGCAAAGTGGCTCCGACACAAATTCTTGGTGCAATTAACAGCTGATAACAGATAATTAAAGTTGCCATTGTTTGTGTGAAACATCGCAGCAAATTTGCCAGGGCTGTGAAGAAATATCCATGTCTCTATATTTATCTGCAACCCAACAGCTGACGATTGCATCTTTTGTTAGATGCAAAACCAAATGCACATTTGGTGATAAAACTGGTTTTGGCCTTTTGTTTTCCTGGTGCACACAATGTTACAGTGGCTCCTTCCAGTACTGGCAAATACGGTGGCATTTAGTTGTACTTTGGATTATTTTAGTGACTGACAAAGAGATAACTAATTGAAGATAAACGGGTTAATGCTCGTGCCAAAGTGCATTAGTAGTAAGTTTGTTTTCCCGCAGACAAGCGAATAAATAAACAAACAAGAGGCTTAAAATTCACAGGGCTCCCCGTTGTTAAACTGGGATCTGAGGACTTGAAGTGCATGCACCATTTGTTCTCGCATTTGTTCGCGCTGAATATTTAATTTGGAAACACTTTTGGGACAGAGGTCGGATGAACAAGAGCTACAAAGCTGATATCACAGGTGACAGTATATTTCAGGGCAGCACGCAGGACTCCTAATTTACATTCAAATCAACACAGCGACTCATGAGAAATGTGTTTGCTTTGCAGCAGATTCATAATCCTTCTGTGCACCAACAATTCCCCCAACTTCCCCGTCAAAGCCAAGAAAGAACTGAAAAAAAAAAAAAAAGCAGAAGCATTTTATCTCTTTGAAAAGCAGAATATAACCACCCACTGCCTCCTTCATTTGCCTCGGCTAAGCACACATCTGAACGTGCATTAGATCCCATCTGTTCATTTACACACAATAGTCTTTATATATAATTTATACAGGTCTTGTCCCTGTAAACTATCCACATACTGGCCCCCTTATTAGTTTTGCTAAGATTGTGTAATGAAGCAGCAAAGGTTTCCATTATGATTCAGTCGACATGCCTGCAGGCAGATTCTCTCTCTCTCTCTCTCTCTCTCTCTCTCTCTCTCTCTCTCTCTCTCTCTCTCTCTCTCTTCTCTCTCTTGATTGCTTCAACTATCAGCAAGTTTTTTAGTCTTTCAAGAGAAATAATGTATTGATCTGCAGCAAATAAGACAGCATTTCAAGGTTGATGAGAATATAAACTGCTCTCAAAGGACCCCCCACCTCCCATCTAATCTCATGATGCACAATGTCAGTATAAATTTAGCCTAATATTATGACCGTTGAGCTTTGTACCGCACCCTGTGAGCTAGCATCTTTGTGCTTTTGAAAAGACTCAGATTCATTTACATATGTTGATTAACAGAATAGTACATTCACAAAATGTTCAATGTTAAATACATAAATAAGACATTATGAAGTAATCGTGTGAATAAATTGTGTAAAAACATACACTGTGAATTAGGGATGTTAATAATTTACCATTTAATCGTTAACCATCATTAAGAATTTTAATTAATTAATGTTATCGGTTAAAAGAAATATAAAAAATGTATTAAAAAGCTGAGCAAAACTCAGAGGAGCGGCTTGTCACTTAAAGGAGAATAGCTGGTCCACCTTAAGAGAGTCTGAACCGGTGTTGCAGAATACAGGAAGTCGGCTCGGAGGAGTTGTAGCGTTTATTCACCGACAAATAAACTGTAAGCACACCGCTACTGCTACAACACCACCGACAAACCCACACTCACCGCCACCACACACACACGGTCTGTCGGCCACTCGCTAACGATACGCCGCGCTGACAGAGCGTATGTGTGTGACAACGGCGAGTACGAAGCCACCGGCAACATTACAGGTGCGAACGCAGCACAAACACACACATTCACACGGTCTGTTGGACGCTCGCTATTGTTACGCCGGGCCGATGTGAAAACGCGAATGGCCCTCTCTAGAGCCATTTGTTGTAAGAGCAGCGGAGGTCAATTGGAGCCGAATACTGAAAAATCGCAATACATATCGAATCGGCACCCAAGATATCGTGATAGTATCGAACCGGGAGATAGGCGTATTGTCTCAGCCCTAAAAACTACGGTAAAATAAGTCAATTTTCGGGACACGAAGAGCGGCCTCCTGGGTGAAAGTACTGTGTTTGTTTGACCCGTCCATCCTAATCTCCAATAGGTGGACTTTATAGCTCTTTATACTACGTCAGTTGCTCTGACCGTTTAATACCGATGTGTAAACAGCACATTTAAAATCACTAGTCTTTGAGATCAGGTCGGTGAGGGCGATAACGATATATTACTACTACAACTTCTAGGGATGGACCGATGCTGATACCAGTATCGGGTCCGATACTGTGTTCATGTACTCGTACTCGCAAAACGGCTCCGATACCACTTTAAAGCAGCGCGACGTTAACCTTTCTTCACCATCTTTCGGGTCCTATCGCACGCGGTATCCCACCTCAGCCGGACTCCCCAGCCTGCCATGTGTTGCTCACACCCTCCAGCTGGCTGTTAACGAGGGTCTTTTGGCACAGAGAAGTACCCGTATCGGTACTCGTATCGGCGAGTACCCAAATGTAAGTACTTGTACTTGTACTCGATCTGAAAAAAAGTGGTATCGGTGCATCCCCAACTACTTCCAAAGAGAAATGGGATCTTTTAAAACATATCCTTTGAACACCAGCAACACATCATCAAACAGTGAGGGGAGAGGCTCAGAGTGGTTCATAGAGATAGACAGACAGTCAGAGAGTCAGTCAGTCAGACGGATAGACAGAGTGCATCTCAGCATTCAGTGCTTGCCGTCACCACCATTAGTGTGAGGCCGACCAAACTTCCCTGCAGTGCGGCACTGAAGGGTGCAGTCACCGACATGCTCTCGCAACTTTCTCCCATTTCTGCCCCCCAAAAAGCTCCCACAGGCCGTATCCTAATACTATGTTGTGCCTTTTATCCCCGCCCCCCACCACCACCACCACCACCACCACCACTCCCCCCATTCCCTTTCTGTTGACGGCGACCTCCTCCCTCTTTCGTCTGCTTTTTACTGTGAAATGGAGCCCTTCTCAATCACACAGTGCTGTTGGCCTGCTCTTTATTTCACTCGTCTTTTTTTTTGTTCCCTCTCTTTTCTCTCTGGCTGGGAGCTTATCTGAGAGGCTCAGCTGCTGGTCGACTGTCCACAGAGAGCCCCAGGCCACAACAAAAAAAAACAACTCTGGAAAATATAGCCAGTCTGTGGCGTAGCTTTATTTATGTTAAGTACTGAGACACTTCAACTATTTACCGTAACCTCAACTTGAAACGATAAGCCCTCTATTCTTCAGCTGGAATGATGCACCACTGAAATGCCTCTGAAATTGAGTCAAGGGAGAGAGGTGATGGCTGTGTTGTTGAGTATGGGGGGGAGGTAATAATATATCTGCACTCTCCGATGAAAACCACGTATCTCCAAAATGTCAGCTTGCCACAGAATATAAAACAGCCGTGTTTTAAACTTGTGATGATGCATTTTTAGACAGTTTATTGGGTTATTTTCTAAGATGTAGGAGAGTTTTTTCAAGCATTTAAACAAAAAAAAGACAAAATATGAGATACATGGTTTTCACTGGACAGCGATGAACGGTGCAATACTGTAGGACATAAACACCAGAAAAGAAGTAAAAAAACATTAAAAAAATTGTGATGTTGGTTGGTAAAGGAACATTGCGTAGCATTTAGGGGGATTTATTGGCAGAAATGGAATATAATCCCAACTCGTCACATGCAGTCACTTTATCACGCCCCTTGGTGTCACTTTAGGTTTAGGCAACAAAACCACTATAGTTAGGTTTAGGAAATAACTACATAATTGAGCTTAAAACTATGTTTGTACAGTGAAAATGACACTGAATGTTGTGAATGAGGGGACACGAACGAACAGCTGACTGTAACGTGAAAGTGAAACTTGACACACGGGACACGAACAGCGGTCTCCTGGATGAAAGTCTTGTGTTTGTTGGACCCATCCCCTCCTGCCGTGTGTCTCTTTTCGCTCTTAAAACTACATCACCACACTCCCGGCGCACTTTCTCGGAGTGTTAACTGTTGCCGCGGATGGGTTTACATTGTAGTTAATTGAACGCCCGGTGCGTTTCATACCGATGCTAAAGGGTGCCTCATGCAGCGGTAACACACGCCGATGGCCCGTGACAAAGCCTCGGTATTTGACGCCCTGGGAATGACAATGGGTTCACATTTTCGCATTTCCGCGTCGGCCACCGTAGTTCTCGTACATGCTTGGCACATGGGAGAAATTTCAGTTGGCTGCAATCTGCAACCTCGCCGCTAGATGCTGCTAAATCCTACACACTGCACCTTTAATGTCTTAAAGCTGCATTCATTGGCATTTTCACTTACGTCTACTGTTACTGTGTGATGTAACTACAACAAAAGGCACAATGTTCTGAAGTATGGCTATGATCAAACAAGTATGATAGCTAAAATAGCAGTTAGAACCTCAGACTGTTTGGCTGGGAGGCAGCTGATCTAACCGATGAGCCACAGTGACAACCAGGGATTACACAACAAACAAACCTTCACACTAAAGTACATACAGCCTCTTTTTCAAAGGTAGAGTACATGTATGAGTGCCTGACAGCTCACACTCAATCCACTAATCGATAGAAAACCACAGCCCCCTTTATTGGTGACATCATTGACTCATCTTTCCCATAGACATTCAGTAAATCAACACTTTGGCTGGAGTGATGTTATCAGATGGCTGTAGCAGCAGCTGGATAGTGCAGGGGTATTATCACTACTTGGGGAATGGGTGTAAATGGGTTTTGAAACCTATCTGGAGCAAACCTCGGTCGGTTAAGTGAGGTGGTAATGGAGGTAGAAAATTAGATATGTGATGTGCAAGTAGGGTTTCGCCTAACGGGCAAACATCTGTGAAGCTGCCTCAGTGATATGTCCCCTTCCAGATGTCGCAATGCGGTAATATGCCTCGAGAGTCGGAGCTTGGTCTTAATTGTGGACCCGCCCCAAACAACAGGCCCCACCCACTCCTCAGTCTTATGTATTGTGTGTGTTATGTGTATAATGATCTGAGCCTGTCAGGGGCAAAAACAAGCACTTTTAGTGGACATAATATTACATTGACGCTGCTCACTTGCCCTTGCAGCTCGTTTAGCGGCTGCCGGTTACAGCGTTCTCCCTCAATACTGAACCAATTTTTAAAAATGTTGTCCGCGTTAGTCACTGTGACTAAAGCCCCAGACACACCAGGAACGTCAGGAGCGCGTGGCGGCTGCATGGTGGCTGCGTGGTGGCTGCGTGATTGACGCCATCACACCAGCTGCATTTGAGCTGCGTGTCTGCTGCGTTTCTGCTGCTGAAGCTGTCAGCCCTTTCTTTCTACATAGAGTTTGCCTTTTAATGGCCATTTCATTTCATTATAAATACCATTTATATTTATTTTAGACAGAGAAAGGTTAAGAAACGTGTGGTAATTTATAAATAATAGTAATAATCCACAATTAAAACTGTACGATATTCATTCATGGAGCTCTCCAAGTCACTGCATGTTCAAGAACACTGTTTTTGGCAAATATTTCAGAATAAAAGCCTGGTGTTAACAAATTAAGGAATTCTGTCCACAGAAAAAATGCTTGAGGGCTTTTATTTTGAAATAAAAGCAGGAAGTATTGATTTAAACCATATACTTTATCAATTCCTGGAGCTCTCTAAGTCACTGCATTTTCCACAGCACTGACTTCTCATATTTCAGAATAAAAGCCTTTTGTTAACAAATGAGGGAATTCTGTCCACCAAAAAAACGCTTGAGGGCTTTTATTTTGAAATGAAAGCAGGAAGTGTTGTTTAAAAAATAAGTCTTTCCTTTTTTTTCATCTCCGTAACATATTCTACAGATAGACATCGAAACTGTAGTAGTCTTGTTGGTATGATGTCAATATACAGTCAATAGATCACCTTCACTGTCTGTTGCTGCTGTGAGACGGCGTGGCACGCGTCAAAAATAGGCGAGACCTCTATTCTCTAGAAGAGACGCAGCTAAGATGCGCATGTGACGGGCAGTGTGGCTGCTCTAACCTGTTAACACGGACGCCGAAATAAAAAACAACAGGTAATGCAGCCGCCACGCGCTCCTGACGTTCCTGGTGTGTCCAAGACTTAAGTGACATGGAAAGATAGAGTCCAGGTTGAAAAATACCGAAGTTACCCTTTAATATTCAGTATTGAAAACTAATTTGCAGCGTCTCACTCAGGGTGAGTGACACACTCTTTATGCATCCCCCTCACTGACTGTGATTTATATCCTGTAGACATCCTCCCTAAAAGCTTTGACCTTGTGACCCTCATTGATTGTTAATACAACACTCGAAGCAATGACCCTAAACACAACTTGGTCCATTTATTGATGAAGATCCCGACTGAAAAAAAGAAGAACCACAGCAAAATGCCCTTGGATCTTATGACCCTGTAATTTCCTACTCTGAGTCTCCTTCCATTTGAATCAATCCCATCGATGGTCCCTCCGATGCCCATGAAGGAATGGGAGTGCGGGGGGCTGACATCAATACTGCTTCATTCCCAGGCGTTCAATATGTCAGCTGAACAAATACTTTTCGAAGAGATGATCCAGCCAGCACGTCTGCCTCTGTTTCTACATTGGGAGGCATGTTCCAGCATGCAGTATGTGTCAGGTCAGCAGGTTACAGTATTTTTACCATCATGTTATACAGCCTCCAGAATACTATATATATATATATTTTTATTAATGGCTGTTGTTCCCACTAAGAAATCTCATCTTCTAAAGCTCTGAAAACATCATTAGTGCAACTTAACCACTCTTGTTTTTAGCCAATTTTAAATTATGTAAAATTGTGTTTGAGAGTAATTAGTGGTCAGTGTGATTTCTGGATCACATCAACACGGTTGCGGGGGCAGCTTTAGAAACTTTGTAAAGTGAGTAAAAATGTGACTCACATTTCAAGCTTGAGTTTTTTGGCACCAATAAAGTGTACAATATGGGAATAAATGAATGCCAAATAAATAACATTAAATATATGGAGTAATATAAATAAATAGCTGCTAATTGTAACTCTGAATAGCCAACATGGATAGATTATGAGACACTGCAGTGTCATTCTGTGGTCATTTCGTGTCTCTTTGTGGTCGTTTTGTGGTTCCCTGCACTGTAAGGGTGAAACCTGCCTTTACATCTCTGTTAGTCCCTAAGGGGCAGTACCTTACAGCTGCAGTTGGTAACTTTGAGCAAATATGAAAAGATATTTTTATAAAATGGTCACTATATCCTGAAAGTGGTGCAGGAGACAGATAACCTGTGAAAAAAAAATGTAATGTTCCTCTGCCTCCTCTTAGTGCTCCTAATGCCATCTGCAAGTTTTCACCGCGCCCGAGCCAAAACAACCAATCACAGCCGAGCTGGAGCCGAGCGGTCTCAATCGCAGCTCGTGAAACTCGTGAACTCTGATCAAACGGTCAAACTAGGCAGCGCTGATCAAATATGAATCAATATTCTGTTACGTTAATGCCTATTTCTTTTCAGAAACATGTTTTAGCAAACTATCTCAGTTCTCTAATTGTGTTTTATTATGTCTGCCTGGAGATAATGAGATTGGTCATATGTGTGCAGCTCTGTGTCTGTCCACGGCTAATCTCGCATCCTGCTGCACAAACTGCATCATATTTTTTCGGTGCTCATTTATGGCTGCATGCTCAAGGAGCTCTCGTGGTTGCAGTGACTCACACTTTCTCAAAACAACCTTTTGTTGCCTGCAATTGATACTGCCATTGATTAACCGCTGACTCCTCACTCACTACTCTTAACCGGCCCCGGCTGTTAGGGGTCGCAAGTGATCGCACGGCTGAGTGCATCACCTGTGCTCTGGGGCCAGAGACACAGTGGGGTAAAATAGTTTTCACACTTTTATTGTTTTGGACAGTGTGTTTCAGCTAACAGCTAACGGAACTACCGGTACAGACACACAGCTGATTGCATCGCCACTGCTCTGCAGCCAGAGACACAGTTATGCCATGCCTTTTCATTTGGCATCAACCTCATGGTCACATGGGTATTGTTGAAACAACAGACTTGAAGCCTAAAATAAATGCTTCAAATTACGGTTACGCCCGTAGAAGTGCAGATTATAGATTAAATCAAGAGCATATTTGTTGTGTGATATGTGTGAGTGAAAAACATGCCTGATACGCTTGCATATATGAAACTAAAAAACCAAAGAAATCCATTGGAACCAATGCTATCATGTCAGGAAGAACGATAAACAACGCTACGAAAGTTACGCTAAATTTTGGCGAGGACAAACTAGCATGGTGATTTTCAAAGGGGTCCCTTGACCTCTGACCTCAAGACATGTGAATGAAAATGGGTTTTATGGGTACCCACGACTCTCCCCTTTACAGACATGCCCACTTTATGATAATCACATGCAGTTTTCTGAGTGCAGTATAAATGTGTTATTTCCGTCTATTCTAAAAATGGTGTATCTGAATATTTCTGCATACTGGGGTCCCTAAACAGTCTTGAATTACATAAATTGGGTATCACTGTAAAGCTGAGACTCTTGTGGATCCAATGAGCCCAACTGTATCCATGTGTGATGATGTTAGTCCCCACAGGAGACATTTCATTGTAGTTAGATCATTTTTTGAAAACTTGACATCACTGTATAAAATGACCTGTGGTGACCTCTAGGATAATCACAGCCTCATGAAACTTTACAGCCACCAACTAAAGACCTAGATCATTCAGAGGATGGCTTTCCTAGCTAGATTGACAATAAGGGGGCTTCTGAGCAGCTTACACAACAGAAGTGCTCGCCAAAAAATGCAATTCATGCAGAAATCTCCAAATGTCACCAAATCGTAACAAATGGTATCAACCCAAAAATTGCTGCCACAACATGTGAGACGTATAAGAGCATGGGAATAGACATCATATACTTGAATCATAATGTTCTAAATCCTTATACACTTCTACAATTAATTTTAATTCATTCATTCATTAATCTTTTTTTTTAATTTCTGATTTATGACTAGAACAACTTGACACACAGTACTGACCTGAAATTAATCTTCAGGTTCCCAGCTTTCAGATGATGTACACCTCTTCTATGTGACATCTAGTGTTGACCTGCTATCTCCCCCTGAAGACCCCCTGTACTGACCCCTAAAACTGACAAAAATAGGTCTATGAAAAGAGGGGTGGAGTGGAAGAGGTTAACAGCAGATGTACTCAGTTCTTTTTCACTAATTGCCTGCCTTTTATTCTTGTACCTCGTGGGTAGAAAGAGATGCTATTTTCAATCCGGTTTCTTAAGGTCTGAGGAGAAAACTTCAGTGGAATTCACCACATGATGTTGGTGCTCTCTGCAACACTTTCATCTATATGCTGTTTGAGAGCGTCGCCTTCCTTTTTCTCACATTCATCACCACCTAAGACCTCTGTGTGCGAAATGAGATGGATATAGGCGGCATGTATGAAATCTTTATGTAAAAAGCAATCGCCCGCTTTCGAATGCAAAGTTTTTCCTATTGCTTTTCACGACAGCTTACGTCCAGAAGAATCTCTCTTCCAGATGCTGATAAAACACCTGAGATCCGGCTGGATTTTGGGATTGCAGTCGAGCTGAAATCACTCAATCTGTTATGAGCCGTCAGCTGGCATTGACTCGGGTGTTTAGTATTCCGCGGCGCCCTCCGGTTTGACTCTGCTTGTCGTCCAGGCTTCGTTACAGCCTCTCAGGGACCACAATGGCACTTTGAGGTTGACGTCTGCTCGGCGCTATCACAGCCAACATAAAGCAGAATCAGTCAGACCGCATCATTTAGTGTAACTGTTCTTGGCGCTCCCGGCAATTTATTTGCTTTCACTATTTTCGGAATGAGTTATTTTGCGGCTCTGTGAGTTTGAAAGCCAATTGTAAAGCTCTCGGTGTACACTGACTACGCAGCATATTGCTCTTTTCATGAAGCAAACTGATGAGGGGAATCCAGGTAGAAACCATTATTCCTGATGGATTTCCCCCTACTGAAATTAAAATGATCACAGAGGAGGAGGAGGGATGGAGAGGAGTTGGCTTTGTGGAGCATGCAAGAGCATCTGCAACTTTTATAAATGTAGTGTGTATTTGTTAGGGCCGGGACGATACACCTATTACTTGATTCGATACCACCACGATACTTGGGTGCCGACTCAATATGTATTGCGATTCAATATTATTGCGATTTTTTTACTTTTTTAACACTAGACCATGGGAAAAAGTTGAATCATACACTTCCAGGGATTTTACTTTGGAAAATATCTAAATGAATACAGTAAAAATGTTTGATTTTCAGCATGTATGTAGTCAGAGATGTCCTGAAGTCAAATATATCAGTCATTGTCAGGAATTATTTATTATGTTTTTTTCCAGCAACCCAAAAATCAAAGAATAAAGACATTTCCCTCAAAAATTAGTGGTATTTTCTTTTAAAATTATAAGGGACGTGTAATGTTTTATACTTCTGCTGAATATAATCCAATCAATCTTATTTCCATATATGTATTTTGTATAGACAGTTCCTTTTGTTAACATCTTATTTTGAAAACCGGACGCAGTCACACGTGTATACTTCCGCTAACTTCGCCAAGTCCGTCTCTAGCTCTCCTCGTCAGCTCCGTTCTCTTTATCCATCCATGGTCAGCTCCATCGGGGCCGTTTGAATGCATTTAACATAAATGTCAGTATATGGGTGTTCTACAGTTGTAGAGTCGGCTGATTTGACCACGGAGATGAGAGCGACGGCCGGCTTGACCGCAGGTTACCGCGATACGATAACGTTTCCTGTCCATGACAGAGTTAGCCGGGATGTCTAGTTCTGCTTTTCCTGCAATGTGTGAAACCCAAAGTGTTTCCATACTTTACTGGATGTGTAGTGTTTACCACGCTGGATTTAATATGTGAAGGTGCAGGTCGTATCCACGGCGACCCTCCGCCATTTTCTACTTTCTCATTTCGGCTCACAGCGGTTTGTTTTGGTTGAAGGATACGGAACAGATATGACGTCACGTTACTGAGACTACAACAATAAAAGCGGTAACTTCCTTCTACCTCCACATAGACTCAAATGAAGCAAATACATTGATTCTGGCATTAAAAAGAAGATTTCAAAATCGTAAAAAAACAAACTGCGATACATAGGTTAATCTATTTGTTTTCCCCACCCCTAGTATGTATGCTTTTCATAGGGACAGAAATCTTCCGTGGCATCAGTGTGTGACAGTGATGTTGGGTGTAGCAGTGACCGTTGCCAAAGAAAGCAGGTCCTGAGGAGAGAGTGACTTTCAGAGACACGGCATGGGAGGATCCACAGGTGCATTAAAATTAGATTTCTGCGATCATGCGGGCTCTCTGCAGCACCACGCTTAATGATATCTCCTGTCTGGAACAGGTGTTGCTGAGCTTTGAGCACATTGAATGAGAAAAAACAAGAGTTCAGTTTCGCAAAAATAAGCTGCTGACCTCATCGGCATTCAGCAGGCAGTATAAATTAAAGAAAAAATGTAAATCATGAAAAACTCTCCCTTTTACTGTTATGACCTCATTTCTGTAATGGACTATAATTAAATGGAGAAAGTTAAGTGCAGTAGTAGACACAATTGTTTATTGTACAATGGTCCTGTTTAGTGAAGATAAAGGCCATGCAGGGATAATAGTCCAGGAACCTCCTCTTGGTATTAAATAGCTTCAATGTTTAATTTCAAAATATTCCCCCTTTTATAAAAGTTTCTAGTCAGCTAATCATGAAAAAAAAGGAAGCCCAAATTGCTAGTTACAAAACAGCAAATAAAGAATAGCTTGCAGCTTTGTGTTTCCCTAAGAGGCGGACCATTATATGGAAAGCAGTGGGTATTGACTGTTGTGCCTGAAGCCGGATACAAAGGGGCTTTTTAAAAGCTCACTGATTTCTTTAGAAGAATCCCTAAAATGCAAACCCATACTTGCTTGTGCTGCATATTTATTATCTTAAGAGTGCGAGATGAATACAAATAAACATCTATCCTTACAGCCATGTATCATTTAATCCAGCGGATCACCAGTTGAGGTATTGGTAAATGAGACTAATTCCAACAAGCAGTGCAAAGAAAGAGGCCCTAATACTAATCTAAAAGGAGTGTTATAAGCTGATGTTGCAACAAAGTTGGACCGGCATTAAAGTAAACTACTGATATGTGTGGCTGGAGAGAAATACACTTGTGGTAATAAATAAGGTCCAGGCAATAAGTATTAAATAGGAAGACTTAGTGCAGTCATGGGAATCATTTTGTCTTGCTATTTACTTTTATGCCTTCAGAAGTGCCTCCTCTAAGCTCTGCTTGCATCCATCTCTTCCAATTAGACTAAAGTCCTGCCGAAATATGACTTTCCGCAGCCTCCCTCTCTGTTATGACGGTTGATGTCGGGATTTAGTTTAAGCACGGAGATTTTTAATGAGTTAGTTTGTCATTAAATTAGCAGTCTAAAATGCATTCATCCGTGTTATTTGCCATTCGCTGCATGGCTGGGATTCTGGCAAGCTAGCGTCCGCAGGTCGATAGGGAAAGGTCACATGACAGGACTTTATGAATGGAGGGGTATTTTAATCACTAGTTCAAACTGTATACATTACTGTATAGATCATACGTTGCCTTTTGTGAAGCTCTTTTGTGATGATCCGTGTTAAATAGATTAGCATTATTATCTTGACCTTTATTTTGGTCTTTGAGTTCGATAAAATAATAATTAAATGTCAAAATTGATGATGATCATTGTGCTCGTAAAGCCTTCTGATGAGATGCGATGCAATCAATTAATTCATTGCTATCTTTTTTTCAGTTTATACCCCATGAATAGAACAATTGGCCATTTTAAAGCCTCTGTTATAAGCAGGGTCTGAAATTAGCACCCGCCACCCGCCAAATGCAGGTTAATTGTTGGCGGTGGAGGATAAAATCGTCAGTTTCCGACTGTTACGTCTGCAAAACGCACACTGTATCATGTTTCAGTTTTTCTCTCCATGGTGGCGGAGAGAAAAAAAGTGCTCCAAAGCATGGTGGTACTACTACTAAACCTGAGGGGACACACCAGCGGCACAGGGATGAGTTTTGAAGTGTGTGTGGGGGGTGGGGCAGCTTTGGATGATGTAATACAGTGTTTCCCACAGGATTCTGAGACACTATGGTGTGGTGCTCCCCCCGGAAAAAAACATTTTGAACATATTAAAAGTTAAATGCATCAATCTGGAGCGCTTTGAGAGCAAAATTACGAGGCTTGATCTATGAAGAACTAGAATGGCACTCGGAGAGCACAGACCTCTGCGCCATCATCCACGTGTATTTTCGTTTATGTTGAGATCAGCTGTACGTAGCGGAGCATCGTAAAACACTTCATTCAAACTGGACAGAAACAAAATTAAACTCACCTTAACCGTCGTCGTTACTCTTTCCAACAATCACCAAGTCTGCTTTGGTCAAACTCAACTGTAATTTCATTAAGTTTAATGTGAAAAAAACGCTGAATCTAAAGTTGTTACCCCCCACCCCCCGCTCTCTCTCTGTCTCTCTCTCTGAAGGAAAGAAGTCATGCGTTATAAACGCGTCTTCAGTTACACTGCGCATGTGTTATACCCAAAGCTCTTAATGTTCTGGCTGACTGGAATCCTCAAAAAAATTCCTGAATCCGGATCATGATGGATTGTTCACTGTACCACACCCCACCCCTCCACAAAATGTCATTCAGGTCCATTGCGGACTTTTGGAGTAATCCTCCAAACGGACAAACCAACAAACCAACGCCGATGAAAACATAACCTCTTTCCTAGGCCTTTGGCCTTTGCGGAGGTAACTAATAAACAATTTAATCATAAAGGTTAAAAGGTTAATAAACAGCATAAGCATGGTAAACGAGACGGGGTGCAGACATCGCCGAAGACCCCTCACACTGAGGACCATCCGCCTCCGTTGACAGTCGCACCGGGAATCCCGTCCCTCCCCACAAGGAGAGAGGGCGCATTGCGCAGCGAGAACTCAGCGGCTCCCGGGCAGCGAAGTCCGGGCGAGTGTTGCTGTAAAATTCATGGTCGGGCCTTTCCAAGCAGACCTCAGTCGAGGTAAAAATAATATTGGTTCATTATGAAACTGTAGCGGGCTGGATTTAATTTGAATTAGGCTACACGATGGTTGATTATGATTAGATAAAGATCAGAAGCACACTCGGTTACAAAATGTGGATATTATTCAGTGCTTTTTTTTATTGGGCATCAACTTCACGTTTACGAAGGTATTGTCAAAACAAATAATAAATATACTTGAAGTGTAAATAAAGGCTTCAGTTCAGGTTGTAGTTACATGAGACACAGCTGAGACGGAGCCGTGCAGACAGATTAAAATGAGAGTGAATCTGTGAAGTAAAAACTCTTCTGACACCCTCCAGTCTTGACATGCACGAGGTGGACGGGAATTGATGATTTTTTTTTTACCGTGTTGCAATATAGGGGTATTTGCGTGGATACAGTGATTCGAGACCTTAAAAAGAAAGTAGGACAGGGCCGTAAAGTAGGTCCAATGGCACCCTTGGCCCCCCTACTTCCGGCGCCCATGGGACACACCCTATTTTTCCGCCGATAAAGCTACATTGTGAACGACAAATCTCTGTTGAAATCAACAGGAAGAGAGTTAGTAACGTTAACTGTTAGAAGACGTCTAAATAACGCAGCTACAAACGTTAACGGAGGTGCCATTGAGTTACATTATGGTGCATTCAAGCTCCGTATATAGAGTCAGCCTTTACAAATCCAACATGTAATACAGACGTAGGCAAAATTGTTGGTACTCTTCCGTTAAAGAAAGAAAACCCCACAATGGTCACTGAAATAACTTGAAACTGACAAAAGTAATAATAAATAAAAATTTACTGAAAATTAACTAATGAAAATCAGCTGTTGCTTTTGAATTGTGGTTCAACAGAATCATTTTAAAAAACAAACTGATGAAACTGGCCTAGACAAAAATGATGGTACCCCTAGAAAAGATGTAAAATAATGTGACCATAGGGACATGTTAAACTAAGGTGTGTCCTGTAAATAGCATCACAGGTATCTTCAAACTTGTAATCAGTCAGTCTGCCTATTTAAAGGGTGAAAAGTAGTCACTGTGCTGTTTGGTATCATGGTGTGTACCACACTGAACATGGACCACAGAAAGCTAAGGAGAGAGTTGTCTCAGGAGATTAGAAAGAACATTATAGACCTTCATGTTAAAGGTAAAGGCTATAAGACCATCTCCAAGCAGCCTGATGTTCCTGTGACTACAGCTGCTCATATTATTCAGAAGTTTAAGGTCCATGGGACTGTAGCCAACCTCCCTGGACGTGGCCGCAAGAGGAAAATTGATGACAAATCGAAGAGACGGATAATACGCGCATGTGTTATACGTATTTAATTGCTCAGTTAGATTGTAAAGATTATAGGTTATATAGAGAGAGACATTATAGAGCATTAGAGCTGCCCTAGGAGAACAATTCAGATTATGTATACATTTCCTGAGACAGCAGCAGTCTGTCATAAAACAGCAGTCTGTCAGACATCCAGGCAGTAAATGCATCTGGGAAAATGGCCTCCAAAAACAACAAATAGAAAGAGGAACCATGAGTCATCGGAGCTCTGGACCGTTTCAAAGAAGATGCGCCGCTGCAAGTGAGAGATGTTATTAACACAGACATTACACTGCTGCCATGACTGAAGAAAACAGTAAATGATTCAGCTGCTTCAAAGGAAGAGATGCTGAGTTTAACAGTGTGTGTGTGTGTTGTGGCTATGTTGTCGTCTGGAGAGGTCCAGTCAGGTGAAAATGTGCAGTTCGGTCTCAAAGATGGAGCGACGCTGGAGTGTAATCTGTGCCGTCTCACAGCCCGCAGCTGCTCCTAAGAATTGGATGCTGATAGTGTCAATATTAGCCTCGTTTTTATAGTGATGCCTGAAATATCTTTAACATGATATCTCATCAGCTTTCATAGTGATTACACATTTTTCAGATAATGGATCTCATTAAGACTTGGAGGCTAGAGCAGTATTTTCAGGCAGTAGGAGGTATTAAAACCTCAGCCCAGCGTGGACGGGAGGACTGTTATTTCACTTCAGGAGCCCAGGAAATGTAATTTTCTCCAGCATAATTTCTTGTAGAAGTTCAAGCCTGTAGGGCCGGAAATCATGCTGTTGTTGCACTGATTTACTTTTACTTTTTTTTTTCCCTCTTCTTTTCAAACTTTGTTGCACGGCACATAAAAAGCGAGAAAATTAAAGAATGCAGTGTGGACCCAATGCACCTGACAGAGGTGCCAAAAGTAAAAGTCAAACATTTTAAGCTTCAAAAGACAATATTTCCCACACCACAAAAGGTGATTATCAGGTGGCGAACTGCTGCAGCTGCTGTCAGGATCTATTTTGGATTATCAAGACTCTTTCCACACCAAATTTGTATATAATATTAGTGAACCAATAACGTTCCAGCTGGGGGTTTAACAAAGCCATAACAAACTTTACTGCTAAACATATATTTTTTTTGTTTATTGGATGCATTACAACATTTTAATATTTGACCAATGGCAGTAGGCAATATATTTTTGGCATCATTGGGCAAAAATTCCACAATAACCTTTCAGCATATTGTAATTCAGGTGTTCTGAGAGAAAACTAGACTTCTGCTCCTCCTCATGGCTCTGTTTTCAGGTTTTAAAAAATCTAGCCCGTGACGGGAGACTTTGACCAATCACAGGTCGTTTCATTGAGAGAGCGTTCCTATTGGCTGTGCTCCGGTCATGTGCGTTCCTTCACCAGATTTCACAATGACGGTGGCGGCATCACAAACTTTCTCATTCTACAGCTAAACCGTGCACTACAAGATGATTCTGCAAACATTTGAGGAGAGAAATAGACATTAACGTAACATAATATTGATTCATATTTGATCAGCGCGACCTAATTTGACCGTTTGGTCGGAGTTCGCGAGTGATTGACAGCCGGCTCTCATAGACAGCAGATGGACGGCAGACCTCAGATCAGCTCTTACTGCTTGTTTTCCTCCGGTCTGTGAAATCTTGCAGATGCCGTTAGGAGCACCGGAGGACACAGACGAACCTGATTTTTTTCAAGTTACCTGTTTCATATACTACTGTCAAGATATAGCGACCGTTTAATAAAAATAATTTTTTAATCATATTTGCTCCAATCTCGCCTACTTCAGCTTTAACCCCAAAAAACAGCAGTAATGGAGCTAGAAACCAGCCCAAACAGGGCTGGAGCCAGGAATTTAGAAATACTTTTTTATAACAAGTCCAAGCTAACTCTCTAGTCTACTTTGTTAAAATACAATATTTCACATTTAGTTGATTCATCTAATCAACCAATGATGTTTTCTGAGAAAGCAGGCAGTTGTTTTAGGGGGAAAAGCTCTGATCAAAGGTATGCTACCTGCTCAGCACCAAACTGCAGACAGACAAAGTGAGCAACTAGCTAACATCGTGTAGCATAGAGTGGTGCAGAAAAGAGTCCTAAAACCTGGAAATGAGTTAGCATTTCAGCACTTCTGGTTCCCTCGTCTGGAAGTCAACGTGTTTTTGGAATGGGTTTGTAGTTAGTTGCCTGAAATAAGGTCTGTGGTTAACCCAAGATGAAGAGATTTTAACGTTTTGTTCTACGACATTAAATATGTCAGTAAATATCCCACTCGTGAATTTTGATGCTTTTATATGTAAATAGTATTGTACACTATATACTATAGTATACTATTGTTGTAGTCAGAATAACGTGACTTCATATCCGTTCCGTATCCGTCAACCAAAACAAACCGCAGCGAGTCAAAACGAAAAAAGTAGAAAACGTTGGAGGGTCTACGTAAAAAAAAACTATTTTAATTAAGAGCATGGTAAAAGTTTGGTCATGTAATTCTTCTCAAACCTCGACTCACAGAAGAGCCCTCTTCCCTGGGTGGTTGAAGTTGAAGGTACTGTACTTCCCAATGTTTTATTTAAATGGAAACTGTTGCCCGTTAGATCTCCTGCACATAATCCTGTCATGGCTGGGGAGCTTTCCTCTCACTTTTAAAGCACGGAGCACATTATTTGCATTTTAAGATAGTGCTCTTAGGAACATTTTAGAATTCAGGCTGTGAACAAAGTGTGTGTGTGTGTGTGTGTGTGTGTGTGTGTGTGCGTGTGCGTGTGCGTGTGCGTGTGCGTGTTAAAGGGTAACTTTGGTATCTTTCAACTCAATTTTCTTGTGTTTTTGTGACTAATGGGGACAACAATTTTTGAAATTGGTACAGTATTGAGGGAGAACGCTGCAGACGGCTCTCTTGTTGTGTTGGAGTACAGTAAGCGTAGCTTAGTGTTAGCTAAAAGATTTTCAATGTCGTGGCTGAGTATTTAGATGATTTTGACAATGTTGATGCAAGATTTCACAGCAAGACTTCTCCTTGAGCAGGACACACAATAACAAACAGACCGGATCCAGCGAAAGGTCAGAAAAAGGTTTTATTTCTCTGTAGGGTCCTTTCCATAATGTTGTCAGACACTTTTAAAGGTCCCATATTGTAAAAAGTAAGATTTTCATGTCTTTTATATTATAAAGCAGGTTTAAGTGCTTTATAAATACTGTGAAAGTATCGAAGCGCTCAATCTACAGAGAAATACACACAGCCCGTATTCAGAAATTGTGTGTTTGAAACAAGCCGTTAGGATTTCTGTCCATTTGTGATGTCACAAATATACAATATTTAGACCATTACACGGTTTTAAACGTAAACATTCTAAATGTGTCCAAGTTTATTCCTGGTTGCAGTGTATGTGAATGACATCAGCTGACAGGAAGTAAACATGGACCCAAACTGTTGCCTAGCAACGCAATTCTGTTGCAATTCCGTTGTAACGGAGCATTTCAGACAGAGGGTAAATACAGGTATATTGAAGCAGACAGTATGAGAAAAATAAGTTTTTTTTTGAGCATTGCAGCATGTAAACATGTTCTAGTAGAAACACAAAATACAAGTATGAACCTGAAAAAGAGCACGATATGGGACCTTTAATAATAATCTGAGTCTGTCAGTGGCAAAAAACAAGCACTTTTACTAGGGCTGTCAAAGTCAACGCGATAATAGTGCGGTGACGCGAAATTTGTTTAAACGTTGCGTTAATCCGTTAACGCAAAGTTTTAAAGCTATACTAAACCTAAGGAATCCATCGGTACCAACCATGTCGTACTAGCTTGTTGCGAAGGAGGCTAAATAATGCTCCAAATGTACGCTAAATTTTGGCGATGAAAAACTGGCACGGCCATTTTCAAAGGGGTCCCTTGACCTCTGACCTCAAGATATGTGAATGAAAATGGGTTCTATGGGTACCCACGAGTCTCCCCTTTACAGACATGCCCACTTTATGATAATCACATGCAGTTTGGGGCAAGTCATAGTCAAGTCAGCACACTGACACACTGACAGCTGTTGTTGCCTGTTGGGCTGCAGTTTGCCATGTTATGATTTGAGCATATTTTTATGCTAAATGCAGTACCTGTGTGTCCCAGATGTAAAGAATAAGATATAATTTGCACTGAAGTCCAATCATGGCCAGAGTAAAAATCAGTGAATAAAAATCAGAGGTCAGTTTCTGATCCTTGGGAGTTCCTCGTGTGACGCCCAAGCTCCTTTCCAACGCATTCGTTCCCTGTTTTGTGCTTCAAGAGGTCTACACAATATGTGTAATGAGTGGACATCGTAGGGGAGCTCCAGATTTTTCAAACCGTTCATTTGCTCTGGCAGGATGTAGATTGGGCTTTGCTGTAGGGCCAGCTCCAGTCCAAATCACCTCCACCGTCATTTGAAGACCTCTAATCAGTGAGGGCAGATCGGTGTTACCGTGGAACGCGTCCAGGAACGGAGATTTCAACGTTTCATGTCTCAAGCAAAAGAAAAATATGCACCTCTTGGACAAACCACACGTTTTACACTTACAGTAATTGCAGCCAGAACTGTAATTATAAGCCTTTATTCTGTCTTTGTCCGTGCTCTGCATGCTTTTTTTCTCCCATAGAGATATTAAAAGCAGCCACTTTGTTCAAAATCTGGGCTGCCTTTATGGAAACCTGACCATATCTGCAAAGATAAGACCTATTGCAAAAGAACTGCATTTAATGCATCACTGCAACTGTATTTGAGAGAGTGAAAAGTGGAGTTACAGTATATAGACAGATGATATTAGCACAGTCATTAAAAGCATAACTCATATAAAATTAGTAAGACACCTTCCACCCGGAAGACAATAGAGCAACACCGACTGTCGTTTCCCAGCGGAAGACAGCAGTCCGTGCTCGAGACACAGCGCAGTTCGAGCTCATGTTTAAGCTGCGCTTGCCACAACCGAAGTCGGGCTTTGCTCGACGCAGCGAGAAAGCTATCGTGATGCTGCGCAAACTGTTGGAAATAACGGGTTTCAGAGTGCAGCGGTGCCGTTGTCGCGTTGTGTCTGAAAGGCTTTTGAGATTTAAACATTATTATTACATAAAAAAGAAGCATTTGAATACTGATTTCAAGGTTGATTCCCATGGCAACGGTCGAAGCTTTGAAGCATTCAGGTCAGCCCTACCTTGCACCTACAATTTAATCAAATATCTGAGTAGTTTCATAATATAATGTCCAACATGAAGGACTGAGAGAGCTGGAAGAGCATGAGATTAAAACAAAGTACAGTACAACCATATGCATAAAGCCATTTTCACCTGCGTGCTCTCACAGCTCTACAAGTGAGAGACAATTTCAGGAGAGTCACAAGGGCCACTTCACATTGCTATATCTGTATGCTATCAAATAGAGTACCCAAGCTCATTTTTCTTCCAAGTTCATGTTTGTTCAATCACTGGAAATAAAATGACCTTAAAGTTACTTTGAAACACAAGTTCAACTATACATCTTCACATCTTGGCTGCAAACAATTCCCATGAATTTAGACTTTGGCACAGGCTGCTGATTTCATGTGCTATAAGCTCTGTATTAGGGCTGGGACGATTCACCTATCTCCAGATTCGATACTATCATGATTCTTGGGTGTCAATTTATATGCGTTGGGATTTTTAAGTATTACGATTCGATATTATGATTTATTGAGATTCTTGCTAACTTCTTTTACACTAGACCATGAGACAAAGTTGAATCATATACTTCTAGGGACTTTTACTTTAAATATCTAAATTAATACATTAAAATGTTTAATTTTCAGCATGTATGTAGTCAGAGATGTCCTGAAGTCAAATATATCAGTCATTGTCAGGAATTATTTATTACATTTTTTCCAGCAACCAAAAAAAATCAAAGAATAAACCCATTTCCCTCACAAATTAGTGGTATTTTCTTTTTAATTTATGAGGGACATGTAATGTTTTATACTTCTGATGAATATAATCCAATCAATCTTATTTCCATTTATGTATTTTGTATAAACAGTTCCCTTTGTTAACACCATATTTTGAAAACCGGACGTAGTCCCACGTGTATACTTCCGCTAACTTCTCCAAGTCCGTCTCTAGCTCTCCCGACAGCTCCATTCTCTTTATCCATCAATGGTCCATCAGGGGCCGTTTAAATGCATTTAGCATAAATGTCAGTATATGGGTGCTCTACAGTTGTAGTGTCAGCCGGTTTGACCACGGAGATGAGAGCGACGGATGGCTCGACCGCCACGTTACCGTGATACGATAACGTTTCCTGTCCGTGACAGAGTTAGCATGCAGCTTTAGCTGTGATGTCTAGTTCTGCTTTTCCTGCCAATGTGTGAAACCCAAAGTGTTTCCATCCTTTACTGGATGTGTAGTGTTTACCACGTTGGATTTAACATGTGAGGGTGCAGGTCATATCCACGCTGACCCTCCAACGTTTTCTGTTTTTTCATTTCAGCTCACTGCGGTTTGTTTTGGTTGACGGATACGGAACGGATATGATGTCACGTTACTCAGACTACAACAAAAAAAGCGGTAACTCAAATGAAGCAAATTTATCGATTCTGGCATTAAAACATGTATTTCAAAATTGTAAAAAAAATAATATATTTTCCTACCCCTACTTTGTATAGCAGCTATACTATGTTTCCCATAGAATATATTACAACAGCTTTAGGGGAAATGAACAAGCAATTATCTGAAAAAGGTTAGATGTGGGCAGGATTTCTCTCTTATATCCCTCCGCAGAGACATCACATTAAAGATCTGACCCTCTGAGGGTTAAAAGAGCACATTACCAACGCAGCGTAGAGTGTCCCGGGAGTTCTCACCTTCACACTGGCCTTTCTGTGCAGCATACATAGACAAGGTTTTGAAGAACCAAAGAACAAACTGGTGAGGAAACCAGACAGGATTTTTTCAGCAAAAGAATATTTGCTCAGAAAATAAGTGCTTCAAGCTGCTCATCAACACAATCGGCTGGAAAAACAGACACGTTTCATGTTTGTTTTAGAGGGACAGCAGGGTAGTAAGATCCTTCAAGATCACATCCAAGAAAAGGATCTAATGTTGTGAGAGCCCATCTGTGCTACATTGTTACGTGTGCCATCCACTATGTTAGCGAGACAAGAAGACACGGGAGATATACGGTTTCTGATGAGAGCAGCACAGACACCTCAGATTTATGACAGTCATGCTGCACACAAATCCCTGGGCTCAGTTTACAGCTCTATGTAGATTCAACACTACAACTTTTTAATGAAATCTATGAAAAAAAAAATTAAAACAACCTTCTTTCACAACAAAAAATAAATACATTTTGACAGCATCCTATGACAAAATGTATTACAAAGGGCTGTCAAAGTTAATAACGCGTTAACACACATTCATTTTAACGCCACTAATTTCTTTAACGCATTACAACAACTAGAAAACCTAAAGAATCCATCGGTACCAACCATGTCACACTAGCTTGCTGAGAAGGAGGCTAAATAACGCTCCAAACTTGCGCTAAATTTTGGCGAGGAAAAACTGGCATGGCCATTTTCAAAGAGGTCCCTTGACCTCTGACCTCAAGACATGTGAATGAAAATGGGTTCTATGGGTACCCAGGAGTCTCCCCTTTACAGACATGCCCACTTTATGATAATCACATGCAGTTTGGGGCAAATCATAGTCAAGTCAGCACACTGACACATTGACAGCTGTTGTTGCCTGTTGGGCTGCAGTTTGCCATTTTATGATTTGAGCATATTTTTTTTTATACTAAATGCAGTACCTGTGAGGGTTTCTGGACAATATTTGTCATCGTTTTGTGTTGTTAATTGATTTCCAGTTAGGGATGAACTGATACCGATACCAGTATTGGATAACGTGTCCGATACTGTGCTCATGTACTTGTACTCGTACTCGCAAAACGGCTCCGATACAACGGCACCGATACCACTTTACGGCAGCGAGACGTTAACCTCTCGTCACCATCTTTCAGGTCCTCACGCTCCACCTCCCCGACGGTGTGGGCGAGACGAACCAGTGGCGCGTGCTGGCCCTCACTTTCATTGCACCACGGGGTTTTGCTTGCACTCTCTGACTCGCTCGTGCGTTAGACTCCTTGGTCCGTGTTTCAAGACGGGTTGGGTGGGTTTCCGACATCGCCGCAGACCCCTGGCGTCTTTCACGTGGGTCGAGCCCCACCCTGGTGGCACAACGCGGTTGGGGTGCACTAAGGACAGTCCGCCCCGGTCGACAGTCGAAACGGGAGCAGGGGGCCCCGTCCCTATCCGGCGGGGAGAGAGGGCACAGCGAGCACTTTGTCCACGGTGCGGCGAGGTCCGGGCGGGGAACGCTGTAACGCTGCGGCCGAGAGCCACCTTCGCCCCGAGCCATTCCAAGCTGACATAGAGCAGGTCGCGGCGCACCGCCTCGTATGCGGGACTCCCCAGCCTGCCGTGTGTCTCTCACATCCTCCAGCTGGCTGTTAACGAGGGTCTTTTGGCACAGAGAAGTACTCGTATCGGTAATCGGTATCGGCGAGTACCCAAATGTAAGTACTTGTACTTGTACTTGGTCTGAAATAGGTGGTATTGGTGCATCCCTAGTACATACCAACATTATTAATGTGAAAGCTGAGCGGCGGCGGGGGAGTGGAGATGGCGGGCAATCATACTCGGGCACGGTACAAATCTATTGTACCTAATATGAAAGCGTCCTTAATCTTAGATCTGCAGCAGAGAAAGTCCAAAGTGTCCTCATACTAAGGACAAGAAACAAAAAGAAAACTTTGGTATAACAGGAAAGTTTTCTAGTCACTATATGAGACAACTTGTAACAATCCCATTAACATGAGATTATCGGTTGTTATAGATTGATAGGTGCAAACATGGCCAAATATTTTAAGACTGTCTCTTAAAGGCTTTCTCTTAAAGGTCTTTAAGGCTTTCTCTCAAAGGCTTTTATTGTTTGATATGAAAGCCAGCAGCGCTCTGGGCCTGAGAGAGCAGGGCCATAAACACAAGGAGCAATATTGTTCCTCACAAAATTCAAGGACATATAGCATTTGCTTAGACAGCAGCAGTTTCTCTCCTCCAACATAAAAGGCCATTGGCATTGCTGCTTGGCAATAATAACATTCAAAACAATGTTCAGAAGCTTGATTTGTACATTTCTTCGCCATAAAAGCAACCCAATATCCTCCAATTCTATTTCATGGCTTTCTTTAAAAGTTTTTCTTGGCAAAAAAAAAGTTGATGGAGAATATCATATAAGAGCTGGTCCACATTAAAATTCCTCTGATCTCTGAGGAAAAGTAAAATAATATTTTTTGAATACCTGATTTATAGGGGTGTGACGAAATATCGTGCCACGAAATATCGCGGTATAAAAACGTGACGATATGCATTGTCGAGACGGAAAACTGAATTGGGATATCAGGGCATCATAGGTACTACGTACAAACATACATACGGGCTCCTGGGCTAAAGCTGCAGCCTCTTCCTGCTGCTCTGCAAGGCCTATGGAAGGAGGCTGAGTACGCGTCATATCTTTGAGGTACAACACATGCGCAGTAAAATCTGGTCTGCCCTCGCCGAAATTGAACCAATCGCAGCGCACGGCCGCAGCTTCAGTTACACTGTGCATGTGTCATACCCCAAGAGCCATGTCCGCCCGTGACCCAGCCTCCTTTCCATGTCTGTGTCGGAGCTCCACACACATCAACACACACAGCGCAGCCAGTGAACAGCTGATCAGAGAGGCTGCGGTGGAGACGATTCAACTCTGTGGTCGTTGCTGTTAGTAAGTGCAATAAAACTTTGCAAGTGTAAAGCCAAGACACGTTATAACACCTGTTCAACTAGCATAAACCTGATGAAATGGTTAAACATGAAGGAAAGCAACATTTCAATCTGCTCTGTCAGCAGTCTCTCATCCACCGCTGCTGTTTACACAAGCAGAGCGCGTTAGCTCGGCGGCTAACAGCTAACTATAAACACGTGTAAGTTATTTAGTTGAGTTGTGAATGACTTTAGTTCCCTCTAGTAAGCCCTGTTTCAGTGTATGTGTCCGGGGAGTTCATTGTGAAGGGAGGAAGGGAAGATGTGAAGCGGTGATGCGCTGTTTTTGACGAGGGTGCAGACTACGGAGCATCCGTGTTATTAATTTATTATATTCGTAAAGTATAGGAGCAACGCAACCCTCGGCTACACATGACTGAAACTAAAGCTGGCAGAACGTTACGTTAACGTTACCTGCAGCAGTGAGTGACATCAGTAGAGGACAGGAGGAAGGACTGTTGCTGATTGATGGAGGTCAGGAGGAAGGACTGATACTGACTGATGGAGGACAGAGGACAGGAGGAAGGACTGTTGCTTACTGATGGAGGACAGGAGGAAGGACTGTTGCTTACTGATGGAGGACAGGAGGAAGGATTGATACTGACTGATGGAGGACAGGAGGAAGGACTGTTGCTGATTGATGGAGGTCAGGAGGAAGGACTGATACTGACTGATGGAGGACAGAGGACAGAAGGAAGGACTGTTGCTTACTGATGGAGGACAGGAGGAAGGACTGTTGCTTACTGATGGAGGACAGGAGGAAGAATTGATACTGACTGATGGAGGACAGAGGACAGGAGGAAGGACTGTTGCTTACTGATGGAGGACAGGAGGAAGGACTGTTGCTTACTGATGGAGGACAGGAGGAAGGACTGTTGCTTACTGATGGAGGACAGGAGGAAGGACTGTTGCTTACTGATGGAGGTCAGGAGGAAGGACTGTTGCTTACTGATGGAGGACAGGAGGAAGGACTGTTGCTTACTGATGGAGGACAGGAGGAAGAATTGATACTGACTGATGGAGGACAGAGGACAGGAGGAAGGACTGTTGCTTACTGATGGAGGACAGGAGGAAGGACTGTTGCTTACTGATGGAGGACAGGAGGAAGGACTGTTGCTTACTGATGGAGGACAGGAGGAAGGACTGTTGCTTACTGATGGAGGTCAGGAGGAAGGACTGATACTGACTGATGGAGGACAGAGGACAGAAGGAAGGACTGTTGCTTACTGATGGAGGACAGGAGGAAGGACTGTTGCTTACTGATGGAGGACAGGAGGAAGAATTGATACTGACTGATGGAGGACAGAGGACAGGAGGAAGGACTGTTGCTTACTGATGGAGGACAGGAGGAAGGATTGATACTGACTGATGGAGGACAGGAGGAAGGACTGTTGCTGATTGATGGAGGTCAGGAGGAAGGACTGATACTGACTGATGGAGGACAGAGGACAGGAGGAAGGACTGTTGCTTACTGATGGAGGACAGGAGGAAGGATTGATACTGACTGATGGAGGACAGGAGGAAGGATTGATACTGACTGATGGAGGACAGGAGGAAGGACTGTTTCTGACTGATGGAGGACAGGAGGAAGGACTGATACTGACTGATGGAGGACAAGAGGAAGGACCGATACTGACTGATGAAGGACAGAGGACAGGAGGAAGGACCGATACTGACTGATGAAGGACAGAGGACAGGAGGAAGGACTGTTACTGACTGATGGAGGACAGGAGGAAGGACGGATACTGACTAATGGAGGACTGGAGGAAGGACTGTTACTGACTGATGGAGGACAGGAGGAAGGACTGATGCCATAAAAAAATTAACTACATTGCAAACAACAGCATTGTTTTGCATTTTGTGTCTTTTGAATAAAAGGCTACTTTTTCAGTCATATACTTCCATCATTCAAGTTTTGTTAAAACTATTGTTATAATATCGTATCGTATCGTGAGCTGAGTGAATCGTCACACCCCTACTTATCAACTGTTTTCAGATTTCTTGTGTGAGATGGCTGCCGTTTGGTGTGCATTTCAATTTTTACAACTCCACCATTTGCTATCACAACTGGTCTAACAGCCGCCAGCTGACAGCTGCAGCAGTAACACAGCAGAAGTTACAAATTAAAAAAACATTTGAGAAGTCCTTATATGTGCTTATTTAACTAACTGTATTTATTTTGTATGTATATTCTGATTATAAATGCTAAATGGGGGAAGTTAGGAAGTAAAGTGGCGCATCAAAACACCCTCACCCATTGTTTGCTGACTATCAGTCCAATTGAAGTCTCTCTGAGTAATGAGGTGAGATTTTTATTCGGATGGAAACACGGCGTTGTAGCCTGAAAGCACCTTTTATGCTGAGTGAAGTGGCCTCAGTCTGATATGTCTTTACCACCTGACATATCCTTTGCCCACAGCTGACACACTGATAGCAGGTGATAGCAGGCTATCATGATGATTTGGTCTAATCTTGTTGTAACCCAGATTAGACCTCTGATACATACCTATATGCAGTCATTCTCCATACACTCATCCTACCACACAAAGGAAATCACTGAGCCCGCAGTAAAACTTTAACAACGGAGAATTAGGGCTTGATGCCCAACTTCCTCCCCGAATTCACTGTTTCACTACGGCAGGCTAATGTCTTGACCTTCTTTAATTACACCAATTATTCGGCCATCAAGCTTTACTTCAAGTCCCAAACAAGCGCCTCCATCCTTCACTTTATAATCTATTACCAAGAAACAGCTCAATAAGACATTAACAATCTGAAAAGCACTCAACTCAGTCCCAGCCTTCGACAACGGCGGTGGTCAAACTTCTTTCTTCAACAGTGTAACACACAAAAAAAGTGCAATATCACAAGGTATACCTGTCTATCTTACTTACAAAGAATACATCAGTTATTCTTGCTTCAGCAACAGAGCATATAAGTGGCACCGGATACGGGCACTGACATTTTAAGTCGCTTGATTTAAAAAAAAAAATCCCCAGTCGTCAATCTGATGTTGGCACTACATCATAAGATATATTGTAACACACAACACCTGGCATTAGAATGCGTCTCCACATGGGTCTCCAGTGACCACTTGTGATCGGATCTCACTTCCCCACTCTATTTGCAAATAAACAAGTAGTAAGCACACGGTTAATACAGCAGAAGTTTTGACGTAACATTACAGGAATGCCAGTAGTAATATCCTACATATTCGTGAATTTGGGAACATTTTATTAAAAGTCCCATATCATGCTCATTTTCAGGTTCATACTTGCATTTTGTGTTTCTACTAAAACATGTTTACATGTTTTAATATAAAAATACTTCATACATCATACTGTGCCTGAATATACCTGTATTTACCCTCTGTCTGAAACGCTCTCTTTTAGTGCATTTTAACGGAATTGCAACGGAACTGCAACGGAATTGTGTTGCTAGGCAACAGCTTGGGTCCATATTTACTTCCTGTCAGCTGATGTTATTTACATACACTGCAACATGATATAAACTGGGACACATTTAGAATGTTTATGTTTAAAATTGCGTAATGGTCTAAATATTTATATATTTGTGACCTCACAAATGGACAGAAATCCTAACGGCTTGTTTCAAACGCACAATTTCTGAATACGGGCTGTGTGTATTTCCCCGTAAATTGAGCGTTTTGATAGTTTAACAGTATTTATATAGCACTTAAACCTGTTTTATAATATAAAAGACCTGAAAATCTCACTTTTTTACAATATGGGACCTTTAACATCAAAATAAAAGGTTACACCGACACCGCTGCCTTTGCCAGGCAACAGCAGGGTACAGAGCTTCAGAGAGCCAGGGATCAGCTCCGTGCAAAGCTCCGACAGTATGATAATAATGCACTTCCTGTCCCTAGTCTGATAGTCTGTAGATTATGCAGCCTATAGATAAGATATATTTGAATAAAACAGTTGTACCGACAGAATACAGTAGAACACAGAGGCCGTTTCCATGCCGCAAAGCAGACGAGCGCTCGTGTCCGCCTGTCTATTCACATGAGGAGTGCAGAGACCCCCGGATCCAGAAACTGTACGTTTGAAACAAGCCGTCAGGGTTTCTGTCCATTTGTGATGTCACAAATCTACAATATTTAGACAATTTCAGTTTTAAACTTAAACATTCTAAACGTGTTCTTTCCCGTTGCACCTTATGTGAATGACATCAGCTGACAGGAAGTAGCTGTTTCCTAGCAACGCAATTCCGTTGCCATTCCGTTGAAATGCACTAAAACGGAGTGTTTCTGATAGAGGGTAAATACAGGTATATTCAGATAGACAGTATGAGAAAAATAATGTGTTGTTTGAACATTAAAGCATGTAAACATTTTCTAGTGAAACCCAAAACACAAGTATGAACCTGAAGATGAGCACGGTAAGTCCCCTTTAATGTGGCCCAGGGAGGGATTATTGACCATTTTTTTTCAATTCTCAAGTGGTAAAAAAAATGGTTAAATTTAGCAACAAATCTGTGTAACATATGGTATCAACCCAAAAATTTGCTGCAACAACTTATGAGACATAATAGAGCATGAGGATGACCATCATATACTTATAGCATCAGGTTCTACGCTCCTGCACTTTCACAGTTTATTTTGATTAATTCATTAATTTGTATTTCTTATTACTGACTAGAACAACTTGACGCACAGCGCTGAGCTGCATCTCAAATTAATCTTCAGGTTCCCAGCTTTCAGATGATGTACCACTTCTATGTGACATTTACTGTTGACTTTTGATCTACCCCTGAATATCCCCTGACCCCTCTAAACAAGAGGGCAGAAATGGTATGAGGTTGACGGTTAACCTATCTGCAAAAAAACCCTGCACGTCTATGTTCAACCTTTTACTACACAGGGTATTTGACAGATTGTAGTTATTGAAATACTGAATTTTTCCCGTTTTAATGATTGTATGGCCTTGATTGTATCATTAATATCCAGCTCACACTCCTAACCCCTCTTTCCCCCTTCAACTCTGGTCCAGACCTTCTGATGCCGATTGTGGAACACGACCCTGAATCGACTCGTGGGTATCAATAATCCAGACTGTTTGGTGCAGTGTCATGAAACAATTAATTATTTTTTTTACTCTCTTTGATAAGATGAAAACGAGAGAAGGGCGGGAGCGATGAAACTGTCTCACTAGCGTCTTTGAAACAAGCATAATTTTGATTCTCCTTATGTCTGATTTTCTTCAATTCCAGTTTGTGCTTCTGAAGAATCTTTTATGCTCCAAGGTTATGAATATGAAAATACATTTGTTGGGGTCAAAGATGCACCTGTTCTAGCCTTTGTTCTTTGTGTCCTATTTTTACATAAGAACATGTCTGTTATAAAATACCAACCGGGAGTGACTTTGAGATAAGACACTTTCCAGAAGTTATTAGACGATCTAAAACAAGTTTGCATATCTCATCTGCTACTTATCGGTCAAAGCCGAAGCTATTACTTAAATTGATTGATGTCACAAACTCACAGCGGAGCAATCTATCAAAGTGTTAGTAATTACAAACACTGGAGTCAGAAAGATTATTTGACAACTTGGCTTGCTGACAAATTTGTGAAATAATTTAACTCCTGTGACAGACATTATAATATTTGGCGCGCGATTGCAACTGGGAAAATGGCACAGACTGAATTTAATGTTTTCAAAGCATGACTCTTTAAGCATCCAATTACATTTACAAAAGGCTCCAGGTCTCCCACAGTATTCCAGTGTGTCTCCTGATGGTGGGTAATTAAGTCTGTCACCTAATCAGCTCTGCCACATTGATCCGAGCACTATTTTAACGAAGAACAAGTTTCCCCACATCGCCTTCGAAAAACTCACATTTAGAGTCATGTTGCCTTTAAGTTATTTGCTTCCCCCGGGGACTGACTGTTAACCACTGGAGAGAAAATCACACTATGTTCATAAAATAATATGACTGCTTGTAAAAATGTAATGTGAATCTATAACTAATCTTGTTTCTAAATGTCCCTCGACAACCCGTGAGCCAGACTGACTAATGTAATAAGGTTAGAGTTGTAGACTAATAGGACTTATCCAAAGGACAGCCAGTAACCTGTGGACCACAGTCTGGTTGCCAGGGACCCTTCCTCAACAGGTAGTGCATGTTCCATATAATAGTATGGTGACAGGTGACTCACATTTTGGATGCCCTCCTTTCTTCCTGCATAGCAGCAAGGCAGATTTGATTTTATCACACCACAATGACATTCGCTCCACCATGTGAAAAAGGTGGAGCCTGGTAGTTTGGTGTCATAATGACTCCTCTGCAGGGCCAGTTGGTGAACTGCTGTAGCTGGCCAGGGTTGCGTTCGAAAAATGTAAAAAAATTACGTCCTAACGTCTTTTCCTAACCACTGTTCCTTGACCTCGATGGAAAACGTCATGAGGTCACGGAAAAATGAGAAGGAGAATTCAGAAGGACTCAGGAAAAGACAACCGTGGTGTTCAGAGAATCCGACTGCACTTACACTATAGGCTCCGTAATTATGATGCAACGGCGACGGATGTTAGTGACGCGGGTCTGCTGTGGTGAAACTACAATGTTCTGAAGACGGACTACAAAAGGCGCCGCATCCCCCCCATAGTTATTAAATGATAATTCTTTCAATTACAGGCTGTGGAAGAGAGATACCACAGGTCCTCCTGCTGCAGGAACACACATCGACATATAATAAAGGATTATCTGACCTAACGTGGACAACCGATCAAAAATATCACTTCATTACTGAGGTTGGGATTGAAATAAACAAAGAAATATATGATAAATAATGTGTTAATTGTTTGAGTTATGGAGAAGGTGTAGGATCATATACTTCTTCAAACTTCTTTTCGGACTAAATACTTATTTATGAAGATTATTTGTTGATTGATTGTTTACTGTTCATTTTATTTGTTATTCTTGTTTTGTTTTTTACTGACGTATTTGTTACATGTTCGAAATAAATAATGAATTAATTGAAAATAAAGTGAAACGAAATGGTTGTCACTGTCGACTCATATTAAACATGAATACCAATTACTGTATGAGCGTATGAAAATAATATGCAAGATAAGCATATCGTTTGTAATCATGAACGGCCGAATGGTGCGTCGCTTTAAATGCTGCGTCGCTTTAAATGCTGCGGCCGCAAGGAATTTTGGGATGTTATTCTCTCTTTTCCTTTCGGTAAAGGATGCTCCAGTGTATCCTCTGCTAAAGAAGATAATAAAGGAAGCATTGAAGCTCCTTTCCTTAACATTTGGTGAATTCGAACAACTCTTGTCATGGCTGCTACTGAGGTACTTCCGGGTTATTTCACTCCGTTAGGAACCTTATTAAGCAAAAAAGGACTATTCAAACGCAACCCTGTTAACCATAACTTGCTAGCTGGCCCAGCAGCACTGCCGCTAGGCACACGCGCTGTGCATATAGAACACCAACTGCCATGGGTGGCACAAACACAAAACTGACGTTTGACACTACTTTCACAGGCATACCAATAGGCTGCAGTTTAATTGTTGGTCTAGTCAAACGAGACAATTTCATTTAAAAGATATATATCAGCTGACCTTGTTTTTTGTAATGTGTTACTGTAACTGGTGCATTCCGGTCAGATTGAATTATTGTTTAATGAAAACAAGATCTTCAAAAAATATTTTTCAAAAAAGGTATCTCACAATCAAAGTTAATATGGTAGCTATATTATAAACAGGTTAGCAACAGGTTTCTGCCACGGCATTGTCTGGTCTGGGAGTTGTCCGTGTTAATAACCAAGATAGCGACGGACAAAATGTTGAACTTGAGGCTTCAAAACGGCAGTCCACAAACCAATGGGTGACGTCACGGTGACTAGGTCCATATACAGTCTATGGTTGAAAGTAGAATTCGGGACACTTGCGGGACACCTGATACCCCTGATATCTTTTATGAATCGGACCTTGAGACGGGGGCAGACGGCGGTTGCAAGTGATGCACAATTCATGGTCGTTTCAGCGGCTGCAATCCATTCTTTGTGAATCTGTCCATGAGACTTTTAGAGAGTTTGACAACAAATCCCCAGCGCTAGGTAACGTACACCACTCCAAAGATTAAAAAAGATGGAATATTAACAGAAAAATCCGGGTATTTGCTTCACCTATTTGACAAAAAAATCTGATGCGAAGTGAAACAGAGGAACGGCGGCAGGAATTCTCCGTTCGTCCAGCGTGTGAATTAATGTGGATGTAAAGTCTTATTTGTTCAGGGATGAAGGGAGGAGAGATTGTGGGCACTTGAGGCGAAATGTTTATTTAATCTCATCTTTAAATCTTTAATACAACTTTATTATGTTGACAGACCTCTCTATAAAATGAGCTATGTTAAGTAGGAATTGAAAAGTATCTGAGATCAGACGGTACAACTTCACTTCACAGTGGTCATTATTTATAAGAATAAAAGCTTATTCATTTCTCCCACATCTTCAAAGCGCTCTGGAGATCACTTCAGTACATTCCTGGGTGAGTGAAGGAGACAACCAAACACTGGCCTGACCCCAACAGACAGACTATTTCCACAGCGCTCGCAGAGCTCTTTCACGTTTCTGTAACCTTGCGTGACTGTGGCTCGTAATGAATAGGTTTTCACACTGGTGTCAGGGAGACCTTCGCAGCGCCACTTTGAAAAACTCGAGACATGTAACAACATTATTATCTAGGCTGTATGTCCGCTGAATAGCCTTTGAGTAATGTAGAAGCTACTGACGAATTAATGTTGTGCATTTCTGAAGGAAAGTGAAAATATGACCCCAACACCTTCTATTAAGCTGGGTAATAGGAAAAGCTACACATCTTTCAATGGCCCTAAAAAGCAAAAAAAAACAACTTTTGGGTATCTCAGTCTGAGGGCTGAACAAAACTGGACACAACCGTATCTTAAATTCCTTTTATTAGCTGCATAGACAAACTTTCTAATGCTGTTTTTGGTCGGTCCATCACTTTGGTCCAGATGGAAATATCTCCATAAGTATTGGATAGATTGCTATTTCATTTTTTATACACATTTTCAATTTGCGCTTAAAAAAACCTGAGGAAATACCAGAAATCAAAAAAGAAAAGAAAAATGAAATATCGCAAAAACGTTCATGTGCTTGGCTGAGGTGGAAAAGTTGGTGTATTGATAAAGATAAAATATGATTAAGTGCAATGGAATCAGACTTAAAGGTCCCATATTGTAAAAAGTGACATTTTCATGGCTTTTATATTATAAAGCAGGTTTAAGTTCATATAAATACTGTGAAAGTATTGAAACGCTTAATCCACAGAGAAATACACACAGCCGGTATTCAGAAAACTGAGCTTTTGAAACAAGCTGTCAGGATTTCTGTCCATTTGTGATGTCACAAATCTACAATATTTTGACCATTTCAAAGTTTTAAACGTAGACATTCTAAATGGGTCCCAGTTTATTTCCTGTTGCAGTGTATGTGAATGACATCAGCTGACAGGAAGTAAACATGGACCCAAGCTGTTGCCAAGCAACGCAATTCTGTTGCAATTCCATTGCAATTCCGTTGAAATGTACTAAAACGGAGCATTTCAGACAGAAGGTAAATACAGATATATTCAACCAGACAGCATGAGGAAAATAACGTTTTTTTAAACATTAAAGTATGTAAACGTGTTCTAGTAAAAACCCCAAAATACAAATATGATCCTAAAAATGAGCATGATATGTCCCCTTTAAAAAATAAATCATGATGTCCATGAAGCAAGTGATTTAAATGTCACTTGTCACTTCCTATGGCTGCTTCACAGTAAAAGCCGCCTGCTGCTTTGTAAAATGGAAAGCTTTTAATATGAAGGAACAATAACAGGAAATGTTTGGTTGGCATTACCGCTTCAGCATAAAAAGCTCTTATATGTTTGGAGAACGGTGACCACTGAACAGTCAGAAACATTGTTTACTACAGACTAGAAGCTTTTCAGTGGATCTATAGAGCTCAACATTGACCACCAATAGCGTAGTAACATAATTGTGATTGGTCCCAGAGCAATTTTTTTTTTCTTGGGCCCTCGTCCCAAACAAGCGTACGCTATGCCACCATAGAGAGGCTCACCATGCAACTCTTACTGTATACTGCAAACCAGCCTTAGATCAGCACCACAGAGAGCATCCGGAGCACCAAATTTATGAACGATAATTTAAGACTCTGCCACGGACTCAGCAGCCAAATGTTATCACAGACACAGATCACTGTAGGTGAACACATTTTACAAAATATGAGATGTAACAATTACAGTGCTATAGATTAAAATCTCTGATCCCACTCCATAATAACAAAAAGAAACCAGTACTCCCGCATTAGAAGTTTATCCTACAGGTCAACAACACTGCTTAAGAACCATGTCCTTTTTTATTGGAATGTCCCAGCCGGGAGCGGCGCGACGTGGCACGCCGTTTTAAACTGAACTTTTGTCAGACCCCCAGCTGTTTCTATTTATTCCTGTCGCTCGCCTTGAAATCGCCTCAATAGGCCAGGAGCGGCTGATGGCTTTTTGAACGTCTTGGTTCCGGAAGTGAATTTCCCCATTCGTTTACACCATTGAAGTTTCAGAAAATCCCCATATTAAAGGTCCCATATCGTGCTCATTTTCAGGTTCTTACTTGCATTTTGTGTTTCTACTAGAACATGTTTACACACTTTAATGTTTTAAAAAAACTTTATTTTCCTCATGCTGTCTGCTTGAATATACCTGTATTTACCCTCTGTCTGAAACGCTCCGTTTAAGTGCATTTCAACGGAATTGCAACAGAATTGCATTGCTTGGCAACAGCTTGGGTCCATGTTTACTTCCTGTCAGCTGATGTCATTCACATCCACTGCAACAGGAAATAAACTGGGACACATTTAGAATGTTAATGTTTAAAACTTTGAAATGGTCTAAATATTGTAGATTTGTGACATCACAAATGGTCAGAAATCCTGACGGCTTGTTTCAAAAGCTCAGTTTCTGAATACGGGCTTTGTATATTTTTCTGTGGATTAAGCCTTTCATTACTTTCACAGTATTTATATAGAACTTAAACCTGCTTTATAATATAAAAGACATGAAAATGTCACTTTTTACAGTTCAAGAGTTTTAAGCATGGAACCAAGCCAACCAACTACGAGATGGACCAGCACGTACAAGCTCGTATGAGCACGTACCCGCACTAGCCGTTCGCCTGTGCGGAACACATTTCCATGGTAACAGTGAGCTCCACCAATCAGAGACGTCGCTGTTACACTTAGGATTGCGGATGGTGTAGTACTTCTCCATGACATCACAAATAAAACATGTTTTTTCTTAAAACAAGGTTGATATCATTAGAGGCTTCTACAGGAGCACATAGCATCGTTTCACAATCTATTGATCTACACTTTCAATCCATGATGATAAATAACAGGTCTTGTATAACGCTATGATGATTTTCAATGTGAAGCCTGGTAGCTGTCAGTCATAATTACTTTGGATACACGGCACAGCAGCTTTTGATGGATGGATCACTAGTGTTATATACATGTTGAGTCTGACTGCTGTTTACCCAGGAGTGAAATAAAGCCTAATTTTACTGTCAGTCAGTAACCTGACAAAACTTTGTACACCAAAGTCAAATTTCTGTAAAAGATTTTTGCTGCCAAACAAACAGCAATTTTCATGAAGCTGCAGGTATCGAGGGTCGGGGGGTGTTAGTTTGTTGTGTTTCTAATGCTTCTTTGCCTCATGGTATGAATAGTTAACGGTTGTTATGTGAATATGGACAGTAGAAATTGGTTTAGCAAGAAAAGCACTTTGAATAAATCCTGTGAATCTTGCATGAGGATCATGATGCAACAGGTGCAGCAGCTCCCCAATGCTACAACCATTTAAATGAACTAATTCATCAATATATTCCTAAATTCTGCCCCAACAATGATGTTGAAATAAAATGAAAATAACTTTTTTAATGAATAATAAATGCTTTTAAACTTTAATTGGAAAAAGAAAAAAAGAACACACAGCCCAGCTCTTATTCATATATATATATATTTTAAAGGAAATAAATAAAATGGCATGATTCTCTTTTACTGTCTGCACAACTACAATACTACCAGGGGCTTATTTTACATACACACATTTGGGTCATAAGCAAACCTCCTCTAACCTCTGTACAGCACCATATTCTCAACATATTCTCACTCCCAACTCGTCAAATACCACCGCTTGGTCAGTGCACCTCGGCATCGGAGACCGACGCACCGGGTACCCCTCTCATGTTACTTTTGGACGGACCAGGAACGACGTGTCAATATACACCCACTACATGCGTAGTATCCTTTCAAAATAAACTTCCGTTTCCACAGGAAGTTCGGTTTAGGCAACACAACCACTTAGGTAGGGTTAGGAAACGGTCGTGGTTGACGTTATCTTCACTGACTCACACGACTCACGGGACTGACGTTACCTACGAGTCACGTGACTAAAAACTGACGTGACAAAATAAGTCAAAGTTACTTCTAGTTTCACACGGGACACGAACAACGGTCTCCTGGTTGAAAGTCTTGTGTTTGTTTGACCCATCCACCGACCTTCCCACCCGCCACGAACTGACACTAACGCTATACACACTATGTCACTTGTTCCGACCGTCGAATAATAACGCTGCGGGAAGGTTAACATTGGAATTAGTTGAAAGCCCGGTTCGTCACATACTGTTGCTAAAGGGCGCCTCCGTGCGTCGGTCTCCGATGCCGGGGGGGAACTTACCAAACGGCGGTGTTTGACGAGTCGGGATTGAGAACGGGTTGCACCATTCCATGCAGAACTGAACAAGATACTCATTTCTGTGCCAATCCAAACTTAGTACTGGCCTCAGCTTGGCCACCCTTATGAAAATTGTCTGGTAAAAAGTAGCTATGGGAGCCCTCGTTGTTGTTTCCTGCTTTATTTTTGTCATGGCTCATTGAGATACATGCTAAAAATGTCTCAAAGATTGTGGAAAACTTGGCCTCTTATGAAATCAAGTCATTTAGCATCCATGTTAATATGACATTTACATTTTGCAGTCCTTTCCCTAATTGACACTTAACTTAATATACTGTTTAATATATACTGCTCTCTCTAATTGTCTCCGACCTGCAATTTGAAAAAACCAAAACCAAAACCATGTCCCTCCTAATTATAAACCATCTGTTGTTCTAGTATTCATCCGCACCATGAGGTTCTGGTTACGTGTTGATCTCATAGTTTAAT
The DNA here is from genome assembly GCF_043250625.1 of Sebastes fasciatus. NCBI lineage: Eukaryota > Metazoa > Chordata > Actinopteri > Perciformes > Sebastidae > Sebastes > Sebastes fasciatus. The sequence continues at coordinate 5,046,273 of NC_133811.1, read as the reverse complement.
GTGCGAATAAAAATAACAGCAAAACAGTGTTATCACTCACCTTATGCATAATTTAGGGAGGAAAGCAGGCCAGGTTATTACCGGGAGAAACAAAGACGTCTGCCTGTGATGCAATGACACGATTTCAGCTCCGGTATTTATTGTATGGCTTTTTCCCATCATCGTCACCGGAGATGTATTAAAATTGCTGGTGTACAACAGAATCTCATTATCACATCCAAAGCAAGCTCCAAACAAATTACGACGCGATTCCCTTTCATCTCGATACAAACTCATTTTCGTACTATAAGCAAGAGAAATTGCAATCTTGGGGAAATAAATTGACTTTGTACACTCCTATTCAGCGGGGGTAAAACGCGGGTGATGAGCCACAAAGTGATTCACAGACGAGACAAACCGCTTTTCACAATCAATTGCGGAGGAAAGCCAGCTGCTATTGTTGTAAAAAAAAGAAGAAGATTAAACCTCTGTTGATGAACTGAAATATCCTAAAGAGAGCAAGTTCACACACATACCCACACATCCTTGACTTGAGTGAGTTTCATTTACGTATCGAGATGCTCAGTCATTCTCAGCATTGAGCTGCATCCATATATCCTTGGAGTGTTTCTAATTCATCTACTTCAGAGTAATTATATCCCCAGTAGAAAACTGATCGCTGCTATTTTATCAAACAAAAGGAAGTTGGGTAACATAAAGGCACTTTTGTTACTATAAATTACGATGCTTGATTAGTTGATTTTGTTGTTTTCTTTGTCACTTTTCAGTCTCAGTTTGGATAACACTACCTTCTATTATAGTAAATATCGGCTATGGTGAGGAGTCTCACTTGATTAGGTTTTAATTTTATTTGAGAACTAAGCTCATCCAATGAAAATAAATGTTACGGAGTTGATTATGTTCAAATCTGGATGAAGGATTTTTTTTTTTTTTTTAATCAATCTGCCCTCCACTGACTCAAATCACAGCAGCATGCTTAGAAATGCTGTGTTAATCCTGGTTCAAACTGTTCTTTATGAATTAGAATAAAAATAAAATAGAATAGAATACTACTTTATTAAAGCCCTCCCTCCAGTGTATTTTGACATTTTTATGATATTTCATTTACATATATTTGAGTCATTTCCTGACTAAGTTGATTAGCAAAGCTGTTTGCCAATTTATTTCTGACAAATAAGTTAATTTTGTGGTCAAAGTGAAAAAAGAAGGTTGTTGGTAAAATGGGAATACGAAGTATGACATAATAGTAGAAGCTGCAGGTCAAAGGTCATCCTCCAAGCTTGCACAAGCACACTCATGCTTGTTTGAGTCTGAGCAGCAAAATGATAAATCTGTCCGTCGGTTTGTCTTTCTAGTTAGTTAGCTAGTTAGGTGTAGTTAGCTAGCCCAACTTGTTGCATTAGTAACTGAGGGTTTTCATTTTATTTTTTATTTTCGTCCCACCGGCAGAATTAGTAAAATACAACAACAGATAAGTGAACGGAAAGCAGGCGATGCCGTTTCGGAGGTTTGCGGGCCTCTAACCGGTCCGAACGATGGGGGAGTACACGATTTTCAGTCCAAAAGAAAACAAGGGAAAAGTCCCGTTAGAGATTTAAAGTAATCCCAGTACAGCCCGGTGCAGTGTCGATGCTGGGAGCTGAGGCGAGAGCTGAGTCCGTGTACCTCCAAAACGTCCCGAAACTGCATTTGAAACGGTGGACCTCGGCAACATGTCTATCCGTCCTCAGTTGCGCTGTGACCGTCGTGCGGCGGTGCGGCTCCTCGGTGCAGCAGCAGCCAGACGGCCGCCTCACCAGGAGGAGACGGTGAAGAAGAGTGCGAGTGAGAAAGAGTCAATGTGTTGCGCTAATTCTTGTCTCATTTGTGGGCTTATAAACAGTATATTCATCTAAACTGGGTTGAAAAACAATGCAGTCTGGTTGCCATGGTAATGAATTACGTCTGACTATTAACCACACCCCCATTCTCTGTTTGAGAAAGAACGTTAATTAAAAAACAGGAAGTAAAACTGACTGGAGGGAGGGCTTTAATCCCCATGGGCAACTTCATCTTCTGCATTTTGAAGTGCTAATTTTGAGAATGGGAGCACGTCTTTTGCCTCTGCTCGGCTCTCATCATGGCGACGGCTGAGCTGGCGGCTCACAGCTAACGGTGATAACAGTGAAAACAACAGCAACAGTGCTGACAGAGCTAGCAGTGTTAACCTGGGAGGGGGGGGACCGGAGGGTGGGTGCTACGCTTTCGCACGGCGCGGTGGCCAGCCCGGCGACGTCAACGAAACACAGAGAAGCTCTGATTACAACCCAAACAGATGGACTTCATTCTCTGCTCAGGTAGACATTACTCCTCTACATCTTTACATAACAAATAGTTGTTTGATGCTATTTTAATGCTCTGAATAGTTACAGTTACAGTTGCTAAGCTATGAGGGAGAAGGTAGTGACTACCTAGTCACTACCTTCAAACTAGCTGTCCTAAAACTATGCTGGGTGTCAATGCCACTAATGTCTTAACGGCAACAGGAATATGAATCATAGATCTGATTTTGTGCTATTTTAAGTTAACATGGCAACGATGTCCAGTAACTGCATTTTTTTATCTTCACAGAAAAAAAACTAAACACATAGCAACCAGGCTGCAAGAATAAAAGCCTGAATGAGAACGTTATCAGTATATCAACAATGGTTGATATGATGGGTAGTTTTAATTTCAGGCATCTGGTTACTATGACAGTAAATTATCTTGTGTTGTGTGCCTGCTCTAGTAGCTTACACATTAGCCGTGCCAACAAGACATAGATGATTAGCTGAAAGCCAGATGGTCTATTATGGCACCTGAAAAAGTTTAAATGTTATGTTTCATCGAAGGATGTCAGGTTGGAAATCCATTTCTGGGTTGTTTTCATCCCATCTGTGTTGTTAGATGAAGTTGTTTTAAGCAGAATCCCGCGGGCTGCACATGGTTAACTGCATCATTAGCATGCAGGCTATACTGGAATTAACTGAATATGTTCTGTCTTCTTTCTGCACGAACAGAAAAAGAAAATATGAAAGAGCTCTCTGTTGCTGCAAATTTCAAGTCTAAAAACAGTCAATGATTCTGAGACGAGTCATAATGAGGTGCAGACGATGCGTTGTTGCGTACATTAGAAAGTATTTTCTGTGTAAAGAGCAATCAATTCTCAAAGATTGAAATGGCAGACGCAGCTCCCAGGTATCAATTTCAAACATTTTTCTTTTTCCCCTTTGAGGCACAAACCTCCGTCCTCTTCGACTATCATCTATATAAATTGATTCCTGTCACATGGCGTGAGTTATCCGGTGATTTGAAGGTCACCGAATTTCAGACAGATTCTTGCATGTCTCTCTCTTCCCTCATATTTTTTTTTTTTTTCACCCCGCTGTGGGCGATATTGATTCGGCCCGAGTCAATTAATCATGACAAGAATGTTGTGCTCAGGAAATGCGTCTCTAAAATGTGACCTCACCGACGGTGCAGAACTGTACAAAAACACCAACACAGTTTTAGAGGTGGAGTATACCTCACGGCGGGTGTCATAAAAAAATTAAGAAAGTTTATCATAAATGATAAGTCACTGCAGTACAAACAGTTTTTAAAAGCTGAGAGAGAGAAGTTGAAATGCTGAAGGGATCAAAACCAGTAGTTCTGTTTTCAGTCTATAATACAGTGGTCAGATAGTTCATTTTAAGGTTAAACTCATATTTGAATTGAATAATTCAAAGAAGAAGAACATGTTTGTTTTATTCCTCAGCTCTATTTTCTCTTTCTGCACTGAATTTATGAGTAGTTTTAGATTGGTAATAATTGTGCTCTCATATATGCCCATTTACGGGGGAAAAAAAATGAAAAATATAATTACACTTCCAGCACACAATTAGTTGGATGAGCTGGAATAGATGGTGTGTTTTGTGACCAGTCATCCAGAGTGCTTTTTATTTCTTCCTAGACACATCAAATATCAAATATTAAATATGCTTCTGCATTGCTGCTTACTGATTGTGGGCAAAGAAAAACTGGAGAAGCTCCTGATTTTTGGGTTGAAACACCTCATGAATTCAGCCGGTACGTTTACAGGAAGATTCATCCATCTGTTCTTTCACTTGCGTTTTAATGAGGTCTCTCTAATTTTAAAATGCTACGTGTCACTATCTCTGTTCACACTGATATTTGCTTTTTTCTACTTTCTTGATATCACAGCTTCGCAACCAGAGATAACACATGAATGTGTTTGTGTATCACATGTTTTCCATGTGACTGTTCTGAATGAATGGAAGGTCTTGAAAGTGCCGACGCTGAAGATCCATAAGAACACCGACGCATCAGGGTATAGAGTATAACATGCAGGTAGTTACCTGTTTAAATTCTGTTCACAGTTTCTCTCAATTTCTGCCCTATTTATATTGACAGAGCATTCCTTATCTTTTTTTTACAAATAATCCCAGGAAACAATGGGCTCTGTAAAGTATGGATATAAAGATTCTGTTTACACCTATTTAAATGTACCTTAAAGGGAGATTTGTCAAGTATTTAATACTTGTGGATATATGCTGCTTTATGCAAATGTATGTATATATTTTATTATTTGATATCAATTAACAACACAAAACAATGACAGATATTGTCCAGAAACCCTCACAGGTACTGCATTTAGCATAAAACAATATGCTCAAATCATAACATGGCAAACTGCAGCCCAACAGGCAACAACAGCTGTCAGTGTGTCAGTGTGCTGACTTGACTATGACTTGCCCCAAACTGCATGTGATTATCATAAAGTGGGCATGTCTGTAAAGGGGAAACTCGTGGGTACCCATAGAACCCATTTTCATTCACATATCTGGAGGTCAGAGGTCAAGGGGACCCCTTTGAAAATGGCCATGCCAGTTTCTCCTCGCAAAAATACAGGGTCGTGTCTAGAAGGGAACCAGCAATTTGGGAAAAACTCTTCTGAGATGTTTAAGGTTAGGCATTGACTTCGAACAGTTAAGGTTAGGATAGGTCGTCGGGCAGCGAGTCTTGCGAGAGTTTTTGCAAGTTTTTGCAGATCTCAGATCACATTTCGCAATTTGCTGGTTACCTTCATTACAGGACCAAAATTTAGCTTACGTTTGGAGTGTTATTGAACCTCCTTCACGACAAGCTAGTATGACATGGCTGGTACCAATGGATTCCTAAAGTTTTCATATGATGCCAGCATCTTCACTCTAGCTTTAAAACTGATGCTACAACCACGGAAAGCTTGACAACCCATCAGATTAATGAAATATCGCTTTGCGTTAATGTGTTAAAGAAATTAGTGGCGTTAAAATTAATTTCTGTTAATGAATTATCGCATTAACTTTGACAGCCCTAATGCATACATATTGCAATCAGACTGCTATGGGATCGGACAAACCACATCTGGAAGTGGAGATTGTGTCTTTGCACTGTGGAGCCTTAAGCTGCTTATTCTATTAAAGGTCCCATATTGTAAAAAGTGAGATTTTCATGTCTTTTATATTATAAAGCAGGTTTAAGTGTTTTATATATACTGTTAAACTATCAAAACGCTCAATATACGGAGAAACACACACAGCCCGTATCCAGAAATGGTGCGTTTGAAACAAGCGGTTAGGATTTCTGTCCATTTGTGATGTCACAAGTATACAATATTTAGACCATTACATGGTTTTAAACATAAACATTCTAAATGTGTCCCAGTTTATTTCCTGTTGCAGTGTATGTTAATAACACCAGCTGACAAGAAGTAAACATGGACCCAAGCTGTTGCCTAGCAACGCAATTCCGTTGAAATGCACTAAAACGGAGCGTTTCAATACAGGTATATTCAGGCAGACAGTATCAGGAAAATAAAGGGTTTTTTGAACATTACAGCATGTAAACATGTTCTAGTAGAAACACAAAATACAATTATGAACCTGAAAATGAGCATGATATGGGATCTTTAACCTAATTCTTGTAAGGAACGCAGGGAAACTTTAAAAAGAAGCAAACCAGTCCTTGATAATTGGGCAGAATGATTTCTCCACACCATCACATTATGGTGGAGAATGCTGACCAGCTGGCCACTCCTGTGCATCAATGATAGATTGTGCATTTAATAAATAAATAAAAAAACGGCTTCATCAGGGTTCGTCAGGAAGTGGGTTCTCCGTTCGTAGCTGATGTTTCGACCGGTTGGTCTTCACATTCTTTGAGTGCGGCGTCAGTCACAGTGTAGATGCTTTGCTTTTTCGCAAAGTTATGTAAGCTGTCTTACTAATAGAGTCATATATTTAAACATGGTTGAACTTCAGGCCACAAAGGTTGAGCTGCACTTCAAAGCTGGTGTTAGATACCCGAGGCTAATTGGGAACATAAAGCCACATGCCATGGATGCCCAAAAAGTCTGCAGGTTTTGAATCCAAGCCAAACACAACTTTCATGGTTCTTTTTTCTTTTTTTTCCCACCCACCTTCTGATTGAAGGTGATAATTAGTAAAGATTTTTAGTATGATAACCCTGGATATATCTCAGCTTCTGGTGCAGGTGTGTCTTGCATTTCAGCTGGATGAAAGCAACACACAATCCTTTATTTTCTCCTTCCAATCCGGCACAATTGTTTGTTTATGCTTTTGCTTTGTGAATGAGGAGAACTTTGTGGAGGAAGCAATGTGTTTTTTGCCGAGCACTCAAAGGTAGAGCCGGGGGAAAATACACGTATTGAATTTTAGATGAGTGCCGAGAATTGAGCGTAATTGAGCGGGTTTCAGTGTGTGGGTGTACAGTATGTGCTGATGGAACCGTTGCCATGACCGGCAAAACATAGCAGACTGACAGAAGTTATCAGACGGGAAGCTCTCAGAGTAGTTGCCATGCTACCAAGGGACCAGGCACTTGTGGCAAAACAAATTGATGATGAATTTGATATCAGAAGCATGTTGTAACAAACTTTGTAAAACTCTGACTTTCTCTCTGACTTGTCAACGTTTGCATCAGCTTTAAAAGCAGCTCGCTTCTACTCGGCTGTGTATTTCTGGCTTGTGAGAAAGATAGCTCTGAGTTGAGGTGTGCTACGACTGAACACTGAGGATTTTTAGAGGCAACACGACAGCACGATGGGAACTAGATCTGATCTGCACACATTAAAGTGTAGTTGTGTCCACGGTAATATTTTTAATTTGAAATAAATGAGGCTAAATAACGCTTCAAAGTTATGCGAAATTTTGGCATGACCATTTTCAAAGGGTTCCCTTGACCTCTGATCTCCAGATATGTGAATGTAAATGGGTTCTATGGGTACCCACGAGTCTCCCCTTTACAGACATGCCCACTTTATGATAATCACATGCAGTTTGGGGCAAGTCACAGTCAAGTCAGCACACTGACACACTGACAGCTGTTGTTGCCTGTTGGGCTGCACTTTGCCATGTTATGATTTGAGCATATATTTTATGCTAAATGCAGTACCTGTGAGGGTTTCTGGACAATATTTGTCATCGTTTTGTGTCTAAATTGATTTCCAATAATAAATATATACATATGTTTGCATGAAGCAGCATATTTGCCCACTCATATGTTGATAAGAGTATTAAATACTTGAAAAATCTCCCTTTAAGATACATTTCCAACGATTACTTTGCAATTAATGGGGATTAACTCTGGACTATCATGTGATTAATCACGATTAAATATTTGAATCGATTGACAGAGAATTCAGCCATAGAAACTGTAGTACGGAGATAGTATGTAGTGGTTGTATTTCTTTCAGTTTGTTTTTGGAGACTTTCTGCCCCCCCACAGCTTCAAGCACACAAATAGTAACATACAAAAGTTATTTTATTTATTTTTTTGTATTGTATACCTTACCTCGTAAGCCCTGTTACTTTTACGAAAGTTGCACATTTTGTGGTGTTTTTGTACTATGTGGAGCCGACAGTGCCGTGGGAGGATGCTATGGAGTGGCCTATGAGTGGAACAACTCATATATACAGTATATGTAGACGGTTGTACAGTAAGGTCCTCACAGTGGAGGTTGGCTGTAGGGGGAGGTAGGCAGATCAGTTCCAGTGAACGGCTGTGGGTTAGAAGAAAGGTGAGTGACTCGGGGCAAGATACTGTAGGTGAGTCCAGAACTTATAATGTTAACTTAAGATGCTATAGACACACAGATCTGGTGTGTTACTTGCTGCTAGGAAGAGGTAGCTGAAGAAGCCTGGCTGATTTGTGTACTACTGATGGCTATAAATCATTTCACAGTTGTATTTATTATTTCTGTTACGGGTTCCGTAAGTTTTACAAGTTCAAAACTAATCAGAGTGGTTCCTATCACTAACTATCTTTGCAGGTTTCCAAGCTGCTTGGCTGGCCCGCCCCCCCCCTCCCTCTTCAAGTGATGTCACCGCTGTGTCCACCACTCCGCCGCCGGGACGGAAACCATTTCAATTGGTCAAAAGAGGCCCGGAGATGAACGGGTGGGTGTGATTCTCCATTGATCAGTCCGTTGCTCCTTTGTTAATTCTTGACTCTGTGTAAACTACAATACCTTGCTGGTAGTAGTGAGTCGTGTGTTGGTTCGTTTAGACCTTGGAGGAATTTGGAACTTGTTTGGTACTGTGCTAGGTATTAGATTAGTTTATTAGGACACATATTGCCGTGTAAATTTTGGTTAGATATTTTCTGTTTAAAACACTATAGGTAAGCGGGTGGTTGCCATTAGTGTATTCTTGTTTTATTATCTTGAGAGTAGGTAGTTTTATTTTCTTGTTCGTATCAAATTGTTTGTTGGATCACCTGCGATTTTAAATTCTAATTTGTAGCTCTTTTTGTTTTATTCTTTTATTGATTTCGGCGCCATCTAGAACCCGTTTCTGAGTTGTTTTTTCATACCAACACACTTTGTTGTTCGCTTTTGTTTGCTGCACCTTGTGTGTCGATCGCCTGCAGCCTGTTTTGCTTTAATTGATTGTGCATTTAACAATAAACGGCTACTTTATGCCTGATTACATCGACTTATGTTGCTTCCCTTACCCCTAGACCTTGCTGGGACGTAACATTTCCTGCATTCAAATTTACACCAATAACAGCAGCTCAGATTTTTTATTGAATAAATGTGTGATATGAGGTCATTATATGGTGGATTTTCATCATTGTTTATCCATTTTTCCCCACATGGAGGAATCAGAAAATCTAATTAAACTGGCTTACATGTTGCAAATTTCATATCTAACAGACACTGAGCATCATTATCATTCATTTGGACTCATATTTTGGGCCATGTGGTGAATGAAAGTTTAATATTCAATATATTTTCGCTCTGTTTTGGTCTCAAATGACTCCTGAGAAAAGAATATCTTGCTCTTTAGCAGCTAAATATTCCAATGTGTTAACTAGCAAGTTGCTAACTTTGTCTGTCTGCCGTTTGATGCTGGAGGGTAAGTAGTCTACAGAGGCTTTATCAGAGCTCTTTCACTGAAAACAAGCTGCTGCTGGAAACTGCTGGGTTGATAAGGATGGTGTTTTGGGCCAGAGAAGACAAGAAGAGGCTAAAACGCACCATAGAGCTGAAGGGAACCGCAGCAGAGTCTGCTGGTGATTTTTATGTCACTACGAACTGCTCCTTCTACATTACACATTTGATCCATTGTTAATATCAAAATATTGATAAGTGCAGCTTTAGGGGCCGTTCACACAGTGTCTAAAAACACGTCAGCCGTGCTGCTTTCATCCTTTTATCCAAGGTGCTTGGGAGGTTGCGCTCCTATCGTTAATGTCCATTTATAGACCACCTTAGAACATTTTTTAAAACAAATTGAATGTGCCTGCGCAAAATAAAAATTGCACTAAACCTGACGTTTTACTCCCTTCACTGAAATCGAGTTATTTTCTCCCCTTGAATCTCTAATTCCAATGTCATGTTCTGCCTAAGTATTTTGATTCAACTGTAAATACAAAACTACAAAAGTAAAATGCTCAGGTAGTGCTACTTCATTACAACTTTTAACATGGAAGTGCCAAAAACTGCAGTTCTTCATATGGCCACTTGAGGCTGGCTCCATAAGGGAGTCAATCCCCACAGACCCTCATGTTAAAATGTCCAACTTTACAGCATAAATAAACAGAACTAGAATGGCACTCAGAGAGCGCAGTCCTCCGCCCCCCCCCCCCCCCCCCCCCCCAACCCTTTCCGTTCAGCTTGCGCCATCATCTTCGTGTATTTTTGTTTATGTTGAGAGCAGATGTATGTAGCGGAGCATCGTAAAACACTTCATTCAAACTGGACAGAAACAAAGTAAAACTCACCTAAACCGTCGTCGTTACTTTTCCTACAATCACCAAGTGTGCTTTGGTCGAATTCAAATGTAATTTCACAGAGTTTAAAGTGAAACAACGCAGATTCTACAGGTGTTACCCCTCCCCCCGCTCTCTCTCTGTCCCAATCTCCAAAGGAAGAAGGCGGGGTCATGCGTCATCAACGCGTCATCAGTTACACTGTGTATGTGTTATACCTAGAGGTCTTAAAGGTCCCATATTGTAAAAGGTAAGATTTTCATATCTTTTATATTATAAAGCAGGTTTGAGTGCTCTATAAATACTGTGAAGGTATTGAAATGCTCAATATACGGAGAAATACACAAATTGTGCGTTTGAAACAAGCCGTTAGGATTTCTGTGTATTTGTGATGTCACAAATATACAATATTTAGACCATTACACAGTTTTAAATGTAAACATTCTAAATGTGTCTCAGTTTATTTCCTGTTACAGTGTATATGAATGACATCAGCTGACAGGGAGTAAACATGAACCCAAACTGTTGCTTTGCAATGCAATTCCGTTGCAATTCTGTTGAAATGCACTAAAACGGAGCATTTCAGACAGAGGGTGAATAAAGGTATATTCAGGCAGACAGTATGAGGAAAATAATTTTTTTTTTAACATTACAGAATGTAAACATGTTCTAGTAGAAACACAAAATGCAAGTATGAACCTGAAAATGAGTATAATATGGGACCTTTAATGTTCTGGCTGATGGTAATGCTTAAAAAAATTCCTGAATCCAGACCATGATCCAAAATCTAATGGATTGTTCATTGTGCCGCACCCCACCCCTCAAAAAAAGTTCATTAAAATCCATCACGGACTTTTGGAGTAATCCAAACAGACAAACCAACAAACAAACCAATGCCGGTAATTACCTCCATCCTAGGCCTTGGAGGTAATTACAGCCTGGTACAAAAAACCTCTATAGCTAAATTCTCCGTTCATGACAACTGCACGGGGGTGAATTTATATATAACTCACCCGTTTAAATGTATTATATTATTTATTATTTCTATATATATATATATGTATATAAATTGAATTGAGGGCGTGGCAGCTTTGAGTGACAGGTGTGTGTCGTACCAGGTCGCTAGTTGTCTGCTCTTCTGCGTCACCCTGGCCTGCCTCAGCTCCACCAACCAGCCACCTCTTTGACCATTTTTGGATTAGTTGGGAGTTAGGCTGTCGTCACCATAGATTGTATATAAAGATGACAACATGACAGCTCCTCAAAAGTGAAGCCAGAACATCTTGATCGCCCCCTGGTGGCTGGCTGGTTGTACACTTCATGATAAATCTGCATGAATGCAAAGTGTTATTTGACAAATTGCAGGGCAAATTGTGTTCCAATCAACAGCAGGAGCTGCTGAAATAGAGGGCATTTAGATGTAAGAGGTCAGAGATGAATCCCCCCTAATAACTACTCAGGCTCGCAAACCGAAAGGTCAACCTGATGAATCAGAGCGCAGCCGACAGACACGGAGAGCGAGAGGAAATCCCCGAGAAGATTGAGTGCTGTGATCACCTTTTCATTTGCCTGCATTACAGGAAAATAAGCCACTGTGCAGATCCATGAGCAGACGAGGGATTACGGTCTATATAATAAAGAAGCCGGGCCGGTCTGAGAGACCTCCAACACTGGATGTTCTTTAAAAGGTGGAGAGTAATTTCAGTGTTATTCCGAGCAGGTCGCTTCCTCCTATGCTGTGATACAGATTGATTAGTATGCCTATGTCTGAGTTTTTCTGAAGTGGAAATGGAGAGAGGAGGGAAATACTCTATAACAACAGTCATCACCGCAGGCGTACGACCTTCTTTTGTCTTGTGTCTGCTTTTGGATTAATCTCACCTGGGACTGCATGGTTCATAAACAAACACAAAACAATTTCCTGACTAAATTACCAGCGAGAGTCGCCAAGGAGATGGAGGGGGAAGAGCGGGTATCCGAGGGGTGCCCTCAATTCATAACTCCATTCCCGGTTCTGAAGTTTGAGTCGCTCTCGCCTGACTTCCATGTTGTGAGTGACGCGGTCAATATAAAACGGCATCTGATCATGATGAATGAGTAGGGTAACCTTGACGACAACAAACAGGATGAGAGGCTGTTGTCACTTTTTCATGTCTTTTTTTTTTATCATATCCAAGGAGACATACAAACTGGTATGGCCCATGAAAGAAAAGCAATTTTCTGAATGAATTACAAGGGATGCACCGATTTATCGGCAGAACATCGGTATTGGCCGATATTCGCCTTGTTGACTGCCATCGGCCTAACGGCAAATTAGATGTCAATCGCCGATGGCAGTAACCAATGTTTATCTGTAATGTTGCATCAATTTTGCGCCGGCTATATGTTATGTTGGTTATTTGCAGTCGGTCTCAGACACCAGTAACCGCCTGCTGATTTGGAGAAGAAGCCTCTGGCTGGACACGACGGACGACTGACTGTTGTTTGTCTACAAAAGTGAAAGAAAAAAGTCGTCCGTGTGGGTGTATTACTGTCTCAGAGAAAGATTTATTAAAAACTAAAATTGCACTCGGAGAGCGCAGACCTCCGCCAAGGTGCCTGACTTTAAAAACAGATCTTAGATCACAGCTGGCGGTACCGTGAGGTGGTCGGCTTATTATTAACACGGTGTGTTTCCATGTAACGTAACGGCGGATGCCTCTCTCATTCAGCAGCCTTGTTATGTCTTTATAACGTTACACTACGTTGTCTCTCATCCCGTCATCTACCGCTTTTTTCTTTCTCAACGCATACGGCCAGCAGCTTCCACACAAGTCCACACACGTATCTCTCTGCTCTCAGAAGGAAGAAGGCGGTGTCGTGCGTCATCAACGCGTCACCAGTCACTCTGCGCATGTGTTATACCCTGCAGTCTTAATGCTCAGGCTGATCGGAATCCCTAAAAAAATTCCTGAATCCAGATCATGATCCGGATCGCCACCAAAATTGAATGGATTGTTCATTGTGCAACACCTCACCCCTCCAAAAAATGTCATCCAAATCCATCACGAACTTTTGGAGTAATCCTGCTAACAGACAGACAAACAAACCAACGCCGGTGAAAACATAACCTCCTTGGCCTAAGGCCTTTGGCTTTGGCAGACGTAACGATCACTGTGATCTGGATGGGAATGAACCTTGTGTGTGCGTAATTTGTCACTAGAAGTCTGTCAGTCCAACGAGGGATGACGCAGCACCCAGTACGTTACAGTGGGAACATCCTCAATGCCGTGCAACAGTACATCTCCCATACCAGGACCCAGTCCTGGGTGAGCAGGGTGCAGCAGGCTGTCGGGGCCTGCGCATCGTGGCCTTGGGTCCGTCCGGCTCGGACAGCTGAGGCAGTGAGGCCCGAGGCTGCACCAGCAGAGTGTAGCTCTCCATCCGCTCCCCGGTGGCATTCTGCCGTTACTAGTCAGCTAGTCAATCAATCACGAATGACGTCGTTCTCTCGGATGGATAAAAAGATCAAAATGAAAACTATTAAAATGGGTCGCTAAATATACTTAGGCTGCCGTTACTATAGGGTGGCCCGCCCAAGTAAAGTCTATATGTGTGTGAGAAACACTGCTCATGTTTCTACTCACTTTTACATTTACATTTAATTACATTTAAAGGTCACATATTATACTCCATTTAAACTAGTTATTATAGGTCTCAGACACCTCCAAACCATGTCTCTGAAGTTTTTTTTTCAAAAAAACAATCAGATCATGCATTCCAGCATGTCTCTATAACCTCTGTTTCAGCCCATTTCCAAAAGTGCTGATTTCTGTGTCTGTAGCCTCTGTCTCCTCCCACTCTGCTCTGATTGGTCAGCGTTTTCTGTCAATCAAACGTCCTCAACAACAGCGTCACCCTCCCCCTCCCTCCCGGAGAAGCTCTCTCTCTCTCTCTCTCTAGAGAGAGAGAGAGAGAGAGAGTCATAGCGAGAGAGAGAGAGAGAGAGAGAGAGAGAGAGAGAGACGAGTGGAGAGATAGCAGCTAGAATAAAGTTTATAAACCACTTTAAAGTTTATAAACCAGAAACTTCACCCAGCGCACGTTACCGGAGGAATCTGATCAGAAATCGGCGACACATGATGAACATCTGCGGTCCAGATTCCAGGTTTTCCTGACGGTTTCTCTCAGGTAAATAATGCTGTTTATATCTCTGTTAGTTAACTCAGTGTTTACCTCCTTGCATCAACTCTGTAAACCGTAAACATACACTCTGTTTTACGTCTGTCTTTACAGATCCATCTGTGAGAAATGACCGACAGAATCATCCCAGAGGAGAGCAGACAGCTGAGAGCAGACAGCTGTGAGCAGATGGCTCTGTTTACATGGAGATACAAAGCTAACCCGGTAGCATGTAGCTAACCCGTTAGCATGTAGCTACATGCTAACGGGTTAGCTACATGCTACCGCTATGTGACGGTGTGTAAACACAGCGACCATCAGGGTGGAAAATAGAAGATGTGAAACAGTAGTCAGTTCATTATTTCTGCTAAAAGATAAATGTATGGAAGATCAGAGTAATGGTATATTATTTACAGTAGTAGCTGTCTCTGTGTTACCATGACTACAGACCACCGGAGCTTAGCTTACCATAGTTTACCAGAGCTGAAGACTTTCTCCTGTACCATGTCACATAACTAACTAACAGGTGGGATGATTACAAATGCTGTGAATAATTAATATTGTCATCTGTCAACTCAAATAAAGTTTGACTGTGAAACAGAAATGTGTTGTGTTGCTTACAAGTCACTATTTACTACCTGTACTCTGCTACATGCATGACATCAAATATATATAATATATAAATATCATCTGTTTAAACAGTGTAATTACATAAAGCCTTTGTGAAAGAACATGTTATATTTAGATGATGGGAGTACATGAAGCCTGTTCTGCTGGTTCTTGCAGACTAACTGTAGGAGCTACTTTGCTCAAGTTAGGTTGAGGAGGAGAGACAGTGACGCGCTGTGGGCCGGGGTCAGCTACTGAAGGTTCTCTCTGGTTCGACCAGGAAACCCTCACGTGGCTTGCATTCTCTAATGACGTCAGAATACAAGGAAAAAAGCGAATTTTTTTTCTGCACCCATTTCCGGACAAACGGAGGAGGAGAAAAAGAGAGAGGATGGTCTTTTATGATACTATGGTGGCCTGTAGACACACTGGGGACAGATATTGATGTTTAAAAGACATGGAAAAGTGCATTTTGCATAATAGGTGACCTTTAAGTTGTTTCACAAAACTAATGTTTTTGTTGGGCTGTGTAAGTACTGAAACATTCTTCTCATTGAGTATTTGTATAGCAGCTAAAATAGCTTTCGAAGCGGTTATTAAAAAGAAAAAGAATATTTTCAATGTGAAAGAAGGATATATTAAAGGTTGTTTCATAAATTTGTATGATTCAATTTGTGATCATTCAAAGACGGTGTATTGAAATGCTGAATGACTTTAAACAGCTCAGTTATTTTTTTTTAAAATGAAGATGTGTTTGTTTACCCGGCACACAAGGGGGAATAAATAACAGCAAAAACATAAGAAACAAAATCATCGGTATCGGCCACATTGTTATTTTAAACAGGATTTTGCAGTTTTGCATCCCTATTAATTATCAGTTTGCAGGGAACAGTCAGAGAGATGCTGCCTGAGCATGAGAACCAGATGAAGACACAAGAAGATAAAGCCGAGCGAGGTCCTAATTGCTGTGTCTATGTCATAAAAGAAAATCTCTGGTAGCCATTTAAGACAGGTGGATTGACGTGTCAGAGCACTGGGTGTCGTTCTGACACGAGCGGAACATCATGAGCCAGCTCTGGACCATAGATGGCTGCCAGATGTAGCTGGGTGTTGGGGGGGGGTGCAGACCGGGTCTGATTTGGCCTTCATATCAGCTCCAGTTAGAAGCACCTGGTCTAGATCTGGGCTGCTGTAGCACATGATTCTGGCAGGTCGTTTATCAGGATCCTGGCATGAGTCAGGTGACCAGGCTTGCCAAATTTAGGCAGTTGTTAGGCAGAGCTTTTTTTTTTTTTTTTAAAGGGCTAAAGCATTTTTAATTTGACTGACAGCATAAGTGAAACTTTCTGTAGACTTTGTTTTCCTCTTATTAACTATTCATTGAATCAATAAAACCAAGAAAATAGGAGCCTCAGCCAAACTGGCTCCAACTATCACTACAGTTCTTTAATGAGCAACTAAACACTCCATTTTAGCTCAAAGATGTCCCCTTCACAAACTGAAAAAAACCCACCCTGTGCCCCTGTAGTAACCCCATGACCACGGACACTACCGCCGTAACATCTGGCAGTCATACTGAATTCATACACCCATAGTTATTTATGTAACTGTCATTACAACGTCTGTGTTGGCCGGTAACAGCTCTAGGGGCTGAACCCGAATCAGTACCGCCACATTAATAAATGTCGGCCACCGCAGTTTCAAAATGAACCGAAAATATTTCTACACTTCTCAACGGATGGGATACAGCCAGTCTGTCAGGGGGGTTTTGACTTGGCAGGACAGGGACGGCTGCTTGGTGTGGGATAGTGATGCACCGATACCGATAACAGTATCGGGTCCGATACTGTGCTCATTTACTCGTACTCGCAAAACGGCTCCGATACCACTTTACAGCAGCGTGACGTTAACCTCTCGTCACCATCTTTTGGGACCTATCGCACGCGCTCACGCTCCACCTATCCAACGGTGCGGGTGAGACGGGCCGGTCAGGCGGCACGCACCAGCCCTCACTTTCATTGCGCCACAGGGTTTTGCTTGCACCCTCTGATTCGCGAGTGCGTTAGACTCCTTGGTCCGTGTTTCAAGACGGGTCGGGTGGGTTGCAGACATCGCCGCAGACCCATGGCGCCTTTTACGTGGGCCAAGCCCCGCCCTTGGGGCACGACGCGGTCGTGGCGCACTAAGGACAGTCCGCACCGGTGCCGCTTTGGCCACGGCCCCGGGAAGCACCTTTGCCCCGAGCCTTTCCAAGCCGACCAAGAGCCGGTCGCAACACACCGCCTCGTATGAGGGACTCCCCAGCCTGCCGTGTGTCACTCACACCCTCCAGCTGGCTGTTAATGAGGGTCTTTTGGCACAGAGAAGTACTCGTATCGGTACTCGGTATCGGCGTGTACCCAAATGTAAGTACTTGTACTTGTACTCGGTCTGAAAAAAGTGGTATTGGTGCATCCCTAGTGTGGGAGGATCCCCTCGTGGGACTTCTCCCCAGTGCTGGCTGGCCCTCGCCGGAACTTCGCTGCTTCCCGTGGGCCTCTCCTTGTGGGGAGTGACGCTGCCCCCTGTTCCCGGCACGATTGTCAACCGGGGCGAACTGTCCTCAGCGGTGATATCGGCATCCCACCCGACCCGTCTTGAAACACGGACCCCGTCTCATCTACCATGCTTTGTTGGGGTAATTTTTTTTTTTTGTCATGTCATCACCATTCATATCTACACAACCAATGTGTTTATGATTACATTTTTTATTAGCAGAAAATTCTTCATATATCTAGCCTCTTAAAAAAAAGCTTTAAAAAAAGTTAAATTTAGATATATTTTTATGTGTAAAAAGAAGCATTTGGTCAAATACAATATTTTGCATAGGGCCCTAAACAAGCTATAACCGGCCCTGCTAGCTGGTGAGTCCTAAAGTTGGAAGAGCTGCTGGACAAGATGCTCCTGTAATGGGGAGAGGAGCAGCATGTTGACACGGACAAAATGGGATGGAGAGATCTCATTACAGCCTTATTACCCAAAGGGGATGAAGAGGAGGAAGTAGGTTAACATTGGTAACAGGATTTCAGCTGTTGCTGAGTTTTGACTCCTCGTAGTTAATTTAACGTTATCATCAGCTCACTCGCGGTGAATGCAAAGTAGGGAGGTCATGAGAACCGATACTTCGGTACCAAGTCGATGCCAAAATTCTAAAAACGTGCTCTTTTTCTACAGTACCGAAGGTACCGTACAATGCCTGCAATCAGGGTCCGAAATTAACGAGCGCCAACTGCGGGTGGATTTTTTCCGTTTGGCGAGTAACTCTCTGAAGGCTTCTGTCCTCTGCTCTCTGTGGAGTCAGAGTTTGACACAAACACAACAGCACCATTGAGTTGTTGGGTTTGTTTACTTTTTCAGAGATCCTTTATTAATTTGTTCGAGAAGAGGATTCACTCGTGTGGAAATTGCTGAACTGAAAAACTGATCAGAGAACCGTTATTTATTTGTTCGAGAAGAGGATTCACTCGTGCGGGGAAAAAAACCTGAACTGAACTGAATTTCTATCTCTTGTTGTTTGTTGCTAAATCTCTGAAAAGTGGTGCTTTTTTTAATTGTCATCAAAATATAACATTAGCATTTGAAATAAATATTTAATGGTCTGTCACCATGTCAGTGGATTTAAACTACTGCTTGCAATCTGAGGATATATAGCCTATATAGAGAGAGAGTGCGTGTGAGCGTGTACAGTCTCTGCTGTTTTTTAACAGTCATTGAGCTTTACCTGAGGAGTAAAGTCATCATTTTCCTTTTCTTTTTTTTTGACCGTGGTGTCGAATTGGGTATTGAGAATCGCGGAATTTCGCTGGTATTGGTATTGACTACTAGATTTCTGGTATCTGCTGACTGGATAGCTGCTTAACTGGAACGTTACCGTTAACATCAAACAGTCAAACAATACCAGCAAGCTCACGGCTGCGGTTAGCAACCTTTTCTCTCCATCTCTGAAACGTTTCATTGATATTGTAGCTCGCTAGAGCCTCCAATCATCTCAAATGTATGTGATATGTGGATTCTGGCACCCAACAACACAGCAATATGACATTTTAGATGTGTAACTTTAGCCCACTGCTAGTGTTCGTCAATCAATAAGATTTTCTGAAGGGCATCGAGGCCAGACAGAGAGACCACAATGGCCACGGCCGCCGGTGAAATTCCTTCCCTGGTTATATCCATATTAATATAGATATTAATTGAAAAACTTGGACATTTTGTGGTTAAGTTTAACTTATTCTATACTTTTTATAAGACTTTTTTGTACTCTCTCTTTTCTTTGTCTCAGCATTGTATAGTCTTAATTTTTACACACTTTCATTATGCTGCTATTCACACATGATTCTCGGGCTTTTATCTCCGCATAATGCGTTCTGGTATCTGACTAATTTCCCGACGGGGATCATTTAAGTTTCATATTATCTTTCATCTACGTCTTATCTTAATAGGTCTTGGCTTTTTTTCTGATTGCAATACCCAGAAATCCATTCCCTGTAATGCCGGTCGCCTGAGCAGCATGTGTGGGAGCGTAATTCAAAGATGAGCAAATCACACTGCAGCTGACAACTAGATTTATACACCTGATGGTGATCAAAGTGTACAAGTGACAAAGGATTTATTGATGAAAATGTATAATGACGAGGCAGCAAAGAAAAAGAAGATAAGTTATTCCGTCAGTTTGTCTATTCATCCTCTATCTTCATTACGGCGCACTCACAGCAAACACTTGAAGTTCTTCGTGACAGTTTTATCTATTTTTAGACGGGAGTTTTACACTTTTGGAGGAAAACTGAGTTAAAAATCAAAAATCTCTTTGAAGGAGACTTACTGTAAGTTCTCCTGCAGTGAAAGTAAAACTGTAAATATTAAAAAAGGGACCTGTTTGTTGTGTCGAGTGCGCCCTGCTTGCTGTTTGGATTAATGCCAGTTTATTAAAGCACCTTCCCCCAGCAGTGTCACATTACTGATATGAGAGGAGAGGCTTTGCAGGAGAGATGCATTTAACATATCTAACGCCCCAACATGGGGGTGTTATTTCAGCAGCCGGATTTGCAATTTCTGTGCGAGTGAATTTTTGCAGCGTCATGAGTGACACTTCACTGGTTGAAAGGTGGGATGGAGGACTGGGGTTGAAATTAGGGGAGAAAACTGAATATTGTTTCATCCTCTTTGCTGTCACCTCCCGGGAAGCAATTTGGAGGAAGTGAAGGAAAATAAATGAATAAGAGAAGGAAATGCATTCATAAACTGCTGCCCAGCAGAGGATTGGGGCGAAAACTGAAAACGACTATTAATCCGTCGATTATGTTTTTGATCAGGTATGCCCCCGATACGAGTACTTACATTTGGGTACTCGCCGATACCAAGTACCGATACGAGTACTTCTCTGTGCCAAAAGACCCTCGTTAACAACCAGCTGGAGGGTGTGAGCGACACACGGCCGGCTGGGAAGTCCTGCATACGAGGCGGTGCGCCGCGACCGGCTCTAGGTCGGCTTGGAAAGGCTCGAGGCGAAGGTGCTTTCCGTGGCCATGGCCAAAGTGACACCGGGCGGACTGTCCTCAGTGCGCCCCAAACGCAACCCATCCGACCTGTCTTGAAACACGGACCAAGTAGTCTAACACACGTGCGAGTCAGAGGGTGCAAGCAAAACCCCGTGGCGCAATGAAAGTGAGGGCCACCGTGCTCGGCAGGGTCGGGCGCACCACCGGCCCGTCTCACCCGCACCGTCGGGAAGGTGGAGCGTGAGCGCAGGCGATAGGACCAGAAAAATGGTGACGAGGGGTTAACTTCACGCTGCCGTAAAGTGGTATCGGTGCCGTTGTATCGGAGCCGTTTTGCGAGTTTGAGTACCTGAGCACAGTATCGGACCCAATACTGGTATCGGTGCATCCCTATTTTTGATTAAAGGAGAATGCCACCAGTTCTACACATCAGTTCTTTAAAAAGGCAACAACTGTTACTAGATTAGCCAGGTAGCTTCTATTAGCTAGAGCATAAAAAGTGACATGAAATAAAAGTGTCATTGGGAAAGTTACCATTATGAAATTAAAACTTTTGAAAAAAAGGGAAAAAAAAGAAAAAAAAAGAATCTATTATGCCAAAAAATAAATTCTATAAAAGTATGTTATTATTAAAATAATGATAAAATCACATTTCATAATCAAACTATGAAGCACAGAATCTCTGTGTGTCTGTCTATGTGTCCTTCGTATATCTCAAGAACCACTCATCCGATCTACCTCACACTTGGTGGGTGTGTTGCTCAGGACCCAAGGGAGTGCAGTGCCTAATGTGGTGCAATTTGGCCAGATGGTGGTGCTATAACAATGAACTTTATGTTTTGGCCTTTAACTTTTAAACTAGGGCTATGAAAGTTAACGCTATAATAACGCATTAACACAAATTTGTTTTAACGCCACTTATTTCTTTAACGCATTAACGTAACTTGTGATTTTAAGGTTGTAGCGGGCTCAGTTAATGCTAGAGTGAAGATACTGGCATCATATGAAACTAAAAAACTTAAGGAATAAGTTGGTACCAATCATGTCATACTAGCTTGTCGCTCAGATTTAAAGCTAGAGAATAGATACTGGTATGATATGAACCCAAGATATGATATCCATTGTTACCAACCGTGTCATACTAGCTTGTCGGGAAGGAGGCTAAATAACGCTCCAAAGTTGCAAATTTTTGGCAAGGAAAAACTGTCATGGACATTTTTAAAGGGGTACCTTGACCTCTGACCTCCAGATATGTGAATGTAAATGGGTTCTATGGGTACCCACGAGTCTCCCCTTTACAGACATGCACACTTTATGATAATCACATGCAGTTTGGGGGCAAGTCATAGTCAAGTCAGCACACTGACACACTGACAGCTGTTGTTGCCTGTTGGGCTGCAGTTTGCCGTGTTATGATTTGAGCACATTTTTTATGCTAAATTAGTACCTGTGAGGGTTTCTGGACAATATTTATCATTGTTTAGTGTTGTTAATTGATTTCTAATAATAAATATATTCATACATTTACATAAAGCAGCATATTTGTCCTCTCCCATGTTGATAAGAGTATTAAATACTTGACAAATCTCCCTTTAAGGTACATTTGGAACAGATAAAAAGAAATGTGTGATTAATTTTCAATTAATAATGATTAAATATTTTAGTCGCTTGTCAGCCAGATTCATATCATAATGTATTTTTTTAATTTATTTGATAATAAACACTTTGGGAAGCATACCTCCTTCCCTACAACGTTGGTAAAGGAAGGCAGAGAAGGAGAGAGGGAAACACGTTAAAAGGAAATAGACCCTATATTGTTTCCTCCACAGCGCTGTCCGCCTCTAACCCCGACAGCGTCCTTCAGAGATGCACATCGCCAAACAGTTGTGACTGATCTCCATGTTGACAAAATAGTATGATCAAGGTGAAATAGTGCCCTGCCTTGAGAGATGAACGAGGCAGCCTTGCTAAAAACAAGCACAACGAGGCTGCGGCAGCTTTTTCATTCACTTTCTGAAACAAATTGCACCCGAGATGAGACATAAAACACTCCCAAACGCCAAAATTTGTTAATTCTCACCCTTGAACTGACAAACCGAACTGCCTACATGCCACAAACGCGCAATGAGTCAAATCGAGCAGCTTCATTATTGTAGCCGAGCTACTCAGTCAGTAGTTATCATCAGGGAGAGCAGCTGTAGACCGTCATTCAAAATGCACCTTTGAATTTATTTTAAATGATAAATTCACGGGGGCCTTATAGCAGCTCCGGCTCTGATGGTGACATTTAAGAAATGACTGAGGTGCCTCGGAGAGATGAGATCATGACTGGCGCGAACAGTTTGCTGGATTTTTTCCTGCCGTTATTCATTGATGTTTTATTATCCACGCTCCAAAGGATATTGCGTTGCAGGAAGAGATGCTTGAAAAGTATGGTATCTGTGTGTGTGTGTGTGCTGTACATGAATGAGCATCATTTCAGAGCCAATTAGTCGTGACATCCGGCAGCCAGCATCGACCACGGTTTCCACGGCGTTTGGCGTTATTGTCTTTGTGTGGGAAACCTGATAGCAGCGGCAAGGGCCAGCGAGGAATTGCTCTGCGTCGCCACGGTGACCCCGTCACACAGCATCCTCTGAAATTTCTGGCTGTGCTCCGATTTTTTCCCCCGAATGGGATTCGCAAATCTACCTTACATGAGATTCAAAAGAGGAAGAGATGCAAGAGAAATTTGAGTTTTGAATCATGTTTGCAAAATAATTATCCCCAGCCTGTGATGTGGGTAATTATGCAGGTAGGCTGACATTATTCAAATGAAAAGCAGTTTAGCAAAATAGTTTTGTTTGTCTTTTTTTGCGTGTGTGTGTGTGTGTGTGTGTGTGGGGTGCACTCTAGCAAGAGAGTTAAACTAACCAAAGAACACAAAAGGAGAATGTGTGAAATAAGGACTCTTGAGAATAATGTGCTTTAAATGAGTTTGAGGAGAAGACGCTATAGTCTCTTGGTGTGAGGTGAAAAGCAAGTTATAATAATAATAATAATGTCCTAGATATTTTGCCTGAGTAGATTTTTTAGTAATTATTGTTTTGTTTTTTAAAAAAAAGAATCAGTTCTTCTGTCATCTAATGAGCGATTCTTACTTTAACTCAGACCCATGAGTTTTCTCTGTATGGCCTGATGAAGGGATTTAAATGTACAGCATTACACATAAAGTGCTGCTACTGACACTAGCCTTCAGTTAAAGTCATGTTCCTTAAAGCGGCTATAATCGATAGTTTAATGCTGTATGGGGGTCGATCGTAGTGATGATAGGGATACCGATACTGGATCGAATATTGGCCCAATGCTGACTATAGCGTGACAATGGGGCCAATCTATTCAATTCATTTTTATTTTTATTTACTATATACATCATATACTGTCATTTTAATTTCTGTCTAAGTTTTGACCAATGTGTTTGACCAAAGTTGCTGGTGCACTATTTATTATTTTAATAATAAATATTTATTATTAAAATAATTATTTATAATTTAAATAATGCTGATTTAGAATATTTTTCACTATTTACTAATGTGTACTACTCTGAGATGCTTGATCAATACCAACTTGTCCACATGATGGTAGACACCTGCTTTAAATATATAATACATTATATACATGAAAGACATGCTCAGTAGTCCAAGAGAGAGTATTACGATGAAACAAACATCATTTTTGCTCATTTTTAAAATAATTTATTATTTTAATAATAAATAACAATTAAATTCATTTATATCTATGTATTTATTGGTCAATTTTTTTTTACCAAATTAGGAAAGCAATATTTAAAGGTCCCATATCGTGCTCGTTTTCAGGTTCATACTTGTATTTTGTGTTTCTACTAGAACATGTTTACATGCTGTAATGTTAAAAAAAATCCTTTATTTTCCTCATACTGTCTGCCTGAATATACCTGTATTCACGCTCTGTCTGAAACGCTCCGTTTTAGTGCATTTCAAAGGAATTGCAACAGAATTGTGTTGCTAGGCAACAGCTTGGGTCCATATTCACTTCCTGTCAGCTGATGTTATTCACATACACTGCAACAGGAAATAAACTGGGACACATTTAGAATGTTTATGTTTAAAACTGTGTAATGGTCTAAATATTGTACATCGGCTTGTTTCAAACGCACAATTTCTGAATACGGGCTGTGTGTATTTCTCCGTATATTGAGCGTTTTGATAGTTTAACAGTATTTATATATCACTTAAACCTGTTTTATAATATAAAAGACCTGAAAATCTCCCTTTTTACAATATGGGACCTTTAAGTCGAACATGATGTTGCCTTACACTTAAAAGAATGATCCCAGTAACTTCCCCACAGTATCGGATCGGTACTCGGTATCGGCCGATACCCAAACCCCTGGTATCGCTATCGGTATCGGGACTGAAAAAGTTGGATAGTTGCATCCCTAATGATGAACCCACAGAGAATTATCCCCTGAATCTGCAGCTCCTGTCGGCTTTACAAAGCTTTACGGCTTTCAGCTCATTGTTTAACTATACGGCCCACAACTTTACTGTTCTGGTTCAAAACAGCAGCATGCAGCTGTTTTCAGTAAAAAAAACTTTAAAAACAGTTTTAAAAAAAGTACACTACCTGCTGAGCCCCAAACAGCAGACCAACACAGCTAGAGACTAGCTTTAGTGTTTTATTTGCTGTGGTGGCAAAGACGCTCTTAATTGCCATTTGAAGGTGAAAAAGTCAGGAGGGAACTGTTATTGATCACGCAAAGATTAGGTAAACTAAAGGTTCGGGGGGAACTAAAATGAATAAATATAGACGGCTAATAAGTGGAAGTTTTTACACGGGTGTTAATGTTGCAAGGTGAAAAGGTCCTTGACTGATCTTTTAGCAAGTTTGCACTAGGGATGCTAATTTTGAAAAATGTTCTTACCCGATAACCGACCCTCATCAACTGATTATTAACCGACAAGATTTTTGCCTCGCAGCGGTGCACCAGCTGCAGTGTACTGTATGAGCACAACAGACAACTGAGTCCCCAGTTCACCCGTCCGGGAGCGTTAACTTAGCAGCCACGGTGCTGCATGTAGTGTCGCGGACATGCAGACACTTTCCCAATAAAAGTCTCCACCGCACATTTAGTTTAGTTTAGCAGGTTGTCAGCTGTGTGCCTTAGCCATTAGCATCTGTAGCTCTGCTTCTAGCTTCATGCTCACCGTTGTCACACACATACGGTCTGTCAGCGCGGCGTAACTTCAGCAAGTTTTCTCAGCTTTTTAATTAATAATAAATATATCTTTTAACCGCTTTAACCGATAGCGTTAATCGGTTAAAATGCTTAATGCCGGTTAAAAGTTAAGCGGTTAATTATTAACATCCCTAGTTCAAAAGGAGAGCACATCAATGAGTGACTCACAAAAGTGAGATTTTCATGTTTCTTTTTATTATAAAGCAGTCCTATATAAATACTGGTAAAGTATCGAAACGCTCAATCCCAGGGAAAAACACACAGCCCGTATTCAGAAACTCTGCATTTGAAACGAGCTGTCAGGATTTCTGCCCATTCGTGATGTCACAAATATACAATATTTAGACCCTTTACGCAGATTTAAACATAAACATTCTAAATGTTTCCCAGTTTATTACTGTGAATGTCATCAGCTGACAGGAAGTACACATGGACCCAAGATGTTGCCTAGCAACGCAATCCTGTTGCATTTCCGTCGAAATGTGCTAAAACGAGCGTTTAAGACAGAGGATAAATACAGGTATATTCAGGCTGACAGTATGAGGAAAATAAAGTGGTTTTTTTAACATTAAAGCATGTAAACATGTTCTAGTAGAAACACAAAATACAAGTATGATCCTGAAAATGAGCATGCTATGGGACCTTTAAAGTTGATTTGAGGACACAAGGAGTCTGGAATAACGCCATCTCAAGTCAATCTATTAGAAGCACACAAACAAAATTCATCATCAAGTTTTTCGGTCTTCAAACATGCATTGTCAATAAGAGACGACTTGTTTTGAGAAAACTATAATCTATAATCACAAGGCATGATGAAGGGGGAATTATTTTTGCTGAATGCATTTATTTGAAATGCACAGATGTTAATCATTCCACGCTGATCCCCCAGAGAGTTCAGTAAATGAGCTGGAATTAAATGTTTGAAATGAAAAATAAAAGTGTGATGTAAGCATACTGTTCAACTTTAATTAATGTGTAATCCTGTAATCGCGTAATCCTGCTTTTAATTTCTCTCTTATAATTTTTCAATTAGTTCTTTGCTCTCTCCTCCAGAGCAGCTGAATACATTACACGCTCAGGTCGGTTAAGGCAAAATCATTTAGGTGAGATGTGCCAGTGTTCCCAAGTTGTCTCTGGATTTTCACTGTATTATTTCTATAAGGATAAACAGTTTCAGTTGATTGCAGTAATAAATATAGTTCTATCTGGAGGGTCCAACTTTTGGGTGAGTCAGTATTGTGGCAAAACCATCTATGGCAATAAAGGAACAAACAACACAGTGAAAAGGTGACTGAGAAGCTCAGGTCAGGGGATGGATACAAGAAAATATCCAAGTCACTGAACATTCGTTCAGTTAAATTAAGAAGTGGAAAGAGTGTGGCACAGCTGTAATTCTACCTACAGCACGCCAAACATCACATTCACAGTAGGGATGGGGATTTCGGGCAAAATATTATTCGATGACCACTTGGAACTATTCGATAGAATTTTCGATCACCTTCGCCTATTACTCATTTTTTTATGAAATAAATAGACCCTGAACGGTTCATAATGTAAATCAATGGCACCTCCTGTGTTGAAATCTGCAGGAGGAGAGCTAGTTATTGTTAGCTGTTAGCAGCCGGTAAGCAGCACAGTCCTGCACGGAGCTAACGGCTAACGTTAACTAGCTCTTGCCCTGCAGATTTCAACACAGATTTGTTGTTTGCAATGTAGCGTTATCAGGGAAAAATAGGGTGCGTCCATAGTGAGTTTACTGCGTCCCCAACACATTTTATATTGTCCCCGGGACGACGGAACAACGTGGTACTGTAGAAAAATTAGTGCTGGCACGTTTTCAGAATTTGGGCATTTGACTTGGTGCTGAAGCATTGTTTGTCATGACATCCTTACACACACACCTGCATTGACGGAAAAGAGCTGAACGGAACGTGGCACACCCGTTTTACCGTTAGTAATGGTACTACCAGGCGCAGCCTGCAACTTGAAAAAAAAAAGTGAAAATATATTTTAAAGGGACTGTTTGTAACTTATTACACGTATAAATCATTGCGGGTCGGTGTCCCATGCGCGCTCGCGTGTGGCTACGCTGTTCAGACTCAGACTCCAACACAAACTACACGGAAGCACCAAAACCACAAAGTTGTATCTAGTGAAGCCCGTCTGTTAAACAGTGTTGGCCGCGGTCGGAGGACGCGGGGGGACCATAGCTTTTGTCTCCAGGGCCGGAGTCTCTGCTCCTCTGCCTGCTTGCCTTCACAACGCTCGTTCTTGCTCTTTTGCTCCACTCTCACGTGCATGCGCGCACACTCCACACTGCAGAAGAGTTAGTTTAGCTCTGAGAATATCTAGTGAATGTACAGTGGATGTTTGTGCAGAAATAACTGCTGCAGCTCCTCCAGACCAACAGAGGTTTCCCGTGTCTTGTGAAGTGACAGGTCTCCGCAGCGAGAAACGTTATCGTCTCCGACCAAAACTCCGGTGTCTCACCTGTTCCCTCCGACCGCGGTCGGGAGGCTGAGGCAGGAAAAGCCAACACTAGGATCAGCATTGATTCATGGAGAGACCTTCGTCTGGTCAGCTAACATTACTGCCAAGCAGCTGAAATATAGAGTGATATTGTGCTTTTAGCTGACGTGTGTCGCCTCACTGTTTTGAGCGATGCTCGTTCATGTCTATGTAGAGCGAGCACAAGCGTGAGCAACAGGACGCTGACTTTCGTTGACTTAACGGCCACAGGTGTCGCTGTTAACAAGCAATTTCTGATTCTTAAAACAGTCCCTTTAAGACAAGATAGTCGTATAAACTATTAGATTTTTTATAATTGAATGACTATTTAAATAATGTGAAAATCATGACCCATGCCTAATTCACAGCATAAAACATGGTGGTGGTGGAGGCAGCAGCATGCAGTGGGGATGTTTCTCTGCTGCAAGCACACCGGACGGGTTGTGAGGGTCGGCATAAGTTCTGGAGGAAAAACCTGATGCAGTGAGCAAGAAACCTGCCACCTGGGAGAAGGTCCGTTTCCAGCCCGAGAATAAAGCAACAATCACGGCCACAACAACGTTAATGTCCTGGAGGGTCTGAGTCAGAGTCCAGATCAGCAGTTTGTGGGCTGGAACACGGACCGATCCATTCACATTCAAGGCTGAAAATGCTGCCAAAGGTGCAGCTACTGAAGAATGACTTGAATACTTATGCAAACATGTCATATGTTATATTTGTACTTATTACATCACTTTATAGAGGTTTGTTTTCACTTTGATTGAAACAAGCGAACTTCCGAGGGTGAATACTTCATATAGACACTGTAAAGTTAGTTTTAGGCATAACATCTCCCACAGTCCTCCCAGTTGTGGTATTTCTAACTCATGATGCGGTTTGCTTTGTTATAGTAAGAACACATCCTGCAGTGTAGGCCTCAGAGCAGAATAGTAAGACCAGAGACAGATGCAATTAATGAGTCTTTCAGTTTGTCTGATAGAACTACAGTGAACTGCCGCTGTGCAAATAACTGAGAGTTGAAGTTTGTGATAGGCAATTTAAAGAACTCATTATTTTGATGTAATCTGTATGAGAAAACTCTTGTTCTCTATTTCCCATTTAATGAAGCGAGGGGTGCTGCGAAGGAGATGAAAATCTCTTTCTTCCCAGGTGCTTTGATGATTTCAAGCGAAGTGACCGGAAGAAGTACAAAAGAGTATGCGTGACATGCAATAATTGGCCTTTGTCTTCAGTCAGACGTCCAGACTGTGTGTGTGTTGTGTGACAACAGATCTGAGACACGGGGAGATAATACAAGGGGCACAGCTGCTAATGAAAAAGTTCAGACGGTCTGAATAACCAACATGAGGAAAAGTCCTAGGGGAGCGGGTTTGTTACCACCGAGCAGCTACTGCCGGTCATGACAGGTCTGGAGTAGGTTGTTACTGGGAGTGACTTTACTGGATATCTTCCATGCCGTACTGCTTATGCTGCTATGTTGCGTTAAGGTGAAGCTCTAATGCGTGACGAGGTCAAGGCTTAAGTAGTAGGGCAGTCACTCTTTTGAAGGAACACTCGCGTACCTTTAGTTACACACTTTCACGTCTGGAAGCTGCCCAGTACAACCACACTCTGACCTGTTGGCCACTGAGCAGCTCCACTGTAGTGGTCAGGGTTAGGACATTAAATGTTCCCAAGAAAGAGGGGGCAGCGTATACTACTGGGTCTATACAATCTAAATTTTACAGTCAGGGATGCACCGATACCATACCGGTTTTTCAGACCGAGTACAAGTACTTACATTTGGGTACTCGCCGATACCGATTACCGATACGAGTACTTCTCTGTGCCAAAAGACCCTCGTTGACAGCCAGCTGGAGGCTGTGAGCGACACACGGCAGGCTGGAGAGTCCAGTATATGAGGCGGTGCGCCTCATATACCTCGTATTCTCAGTGCTCAACGGGGTCTGGTGCATCACTGGCCCGTCTCGCCCGCACCGTCGGGGAGGTGGAGCCTGAGAACCCGAAAGATGGTGACGAGAGGTTAACTTCACGCTGCCGTAAAGTCGTATCGGAGCCGTTTTACGAGTACGAGTACATGAGCACAGTATCGGACCCGATACCGAATACTCGTATCGGTGCATCCCTACTTACTAAGTGCCAAATTTTTCAACTGCACAACATCTGCACTCCAAGATTAAGATAGTTCAAATTTGGGAACGTTGCAGCGTGCACCTCGTCATGTGCTAAGGAACAACCAATCAGAGCCGGCGTGGCTACCCAGACCTCTACGATTTGTCCCACGGACTATTTTACTCGCTTCACCCTTTCTGTCCAAGCACGTCACAACATCCGGTGGAAAGGTCAGCCAAATTGACAGAGACAAATCAATGCTGTGAGGTATTCATGGTGCTGGAAATGGATTCATCTTGATTGTGTTTAGTTTAGTCAGTGAGGCTTTTACTGCTAAATTACTGCATTTTTATCATCATCACAACATGCAGGTTTTTGTTGTTGTTGTTGTTGGCGTTTTCCACGTGATTTTAGACACGGCATGTGAACCGCCCCTAATACTGCTATCTTATGATCTTCACATGTGGCGTCGGCCTATATTGTGTTTACTAAACCACTGTTATAGCCTGTTTATTGGATTAAATCCAAAATGGCAGAAACAAAAAAACAACTATTTTCATTTTGTTTTCCCCGCCACCAGAAGACAACTTCGCCAAGATTAAAGGGGAGGCACCAGAACCCTGGAATGAAACTAGCACTTAAGCCATCTATACATGATCAGCGGTGAAACTGCTCTGCGCTGGCTGTGCTGTTGTTTTCCTACAGGAAGGGTGGTGCTGTCTGATGAGGCGGATGTGCTACCCTTTGGCGTTGTGCACCAGTTCAAATGATTTCAACTTTGACCTTCGTTGCCGCTGACCTTTCAAAGAGCAACCAATGAGATGACAGATACAACTGTTGTTGTTGCCTTGAAACAGGGAATGGTGTTCCTTGCGCTCTTTTTGGGGAGATATTTTGTCTTTACACATATCAACAATACATATAACACATTTTAACAAACAAATTGTGCTTAATCAATTAGACATACACCGTTACCACTTTCCTTAGAGCCACTCTGCCCTCAACTCAGCTCAGCAAGCGTTCAATCGCAGTATATAAAAGCACTGAAGTTTTTTTTTTCATTTCAGAAATGTCTAATGTCAGTCTTCTCTGTGCGGTCGTTGCTGAAGGTCAAGCAAAAACTAATTATTTGTCTGACGCTGCAGTAGATTATACCGCTATTAACTCATCCTGACCAGGGATTTGTTAGCGACTCTTCCGTCTGCCTGGATTGGAGCGCAGCGATCACGGCGGCGACCTCGGCGCGCCGAACAACGAGCGCCGCTTAATGTCACAACATCATCTTGAGAGCGGCACCATGATCCCCGGGCTTTTTACAGACGGAGGCTTCCATCCAGAGCTTCACTCTGGATAATATCCTGCTCATTATAGTATAGGAGTAATTCCACCAAATACATTCCTCAGTCATGCTTTCTTTCCATTATCACAATAAATCCAATGTCTCATATTCAGCATTCAATCAATGCCTTATTTCCTCCCTTTCTTTGCCGAGGCAGGCTCTTTGCCATTAAAAGTCTTTACCATTAAAAGTAATTTAGGGAGTAATTTAGTGCAATTGTGTGGAAGTGGCAGTGTGAAAATTTGAACCTGACTGAATTCTTCCAGGGACTTGATGGCAACTGCTTTGTTACCTGCTGTGTAGCAGCTTTCAGAGATTTAACATTGATTTTCTTTTAGCCCGAAGCATGGATGTGACATTACAGAAACCCTGACAGGGAAGTGAGAAGAAAAAAAATTGCAGGTGATCCATTTTTCCAAGTTGGATCTAAATTGCTTCCTCTCCTGTGTCAATACGTTCTCCGCCGCTTGGCGTCACTTTATTCTCGGCA
Organism: Sebastes fasciatus; assembly: GCF_043250625.1. Classification (NCBI taxonomy): domain Eukaryota; kingdom Metazoa; phylum Chordata; class Actinopteri; order Perciformes; family Sebastidae; genus Sebastes; species Sebastes fasciatus. Next base: position 5,013,970 of record NC_133811.1, on the reverse strand, counting down.
TCAAAACCACTATAGTTAACCAGTTAACCAGTTAGGTTTAGGAAAAATCTACATGATTGGACTTAAAACTGCTACATTTGTGCAGTGAAAATGACACTGAACCTTGTGAACATGGGACACGAACCAACAGCTGATTGTAACGAGATGCACGGGAATAGCTGGATGAAAGCCTTGTGTTTGTTGGACCCATCCGCCTCCCCTCCCTCCCGCCCGCCCGGTGTGTCTTTTTTCACTCTTTAAACTACCAGTTTGTTCCAATCCGCGTACTTCCGTACTTACACTTTCTATTTTGAGTGCATAAATGCGTTCACGCTGTGAAGTATGGCAAAATGCAGTGCACTCAAAGTACCCGGATGTTGTACTCAAAACAGTCAAAAGTTGGACACTTTTCACATTCAATTGTCGCCATCTTGGCTACGAAGCGGAAGGGGCGGGACCACGACCACTATTCCAACGTGAAAATGGCGGCAGATGATGCAGGAGCTTTTGCGGTGCTGAACAACGTACCTTACAGATATAAGTTATAACGTTTCATGTCTACTCATTTGATTTCATTTTCTGTGTATTCTCGATCAACAAAGCAGGCAGATATTTTGGCGGGTAGTTGACGGGTAAAACCTGAAGGAGGCAGCAGTGCAACACAAAGGATGCCAGCTGCCGTAAAACCCCTAAGAAGAAGAAGATATTTTGGCGGGTAGCGAGCCGCGGTCAAATGTTGTTATCGTCATTTCCGGTAAGTGCGCCGCAGAGTATTCGATTTGAGACGACCAAGTAATCAGGAACTTCAGGAAGTACGTGGATTGGAACACACTGTACGTAACGTACAGTGTGTACACACTCCCAGCACACTTTCCCTGAGTGATAACTTTTGCCGCGGATGGGTTTACATTGTAGTTAATGGAACGCCCGGTGTGTCCCATGCAGGGGCTAAAGAGTGCCTTGTGCGGCGGTATTGAATGCTGACGGTTGTGACAAATTTGATAGGGGTGGAGAAAAAAAACAATTCAAATATGTATCGTGATTTTTTTTTTTTTTACAATTTTGAAATTATTTTTTTTAATGTCAGATTCAATATATTTGCTTCATTTGAGTCTATGCGGAGGTAGAAGTAAGTAACCGCTTTTATTGTTGTAGTCTGAGTAACGTGACGTCATATCCGTTCTGCATCGATCAACCAAAACAAACCGCAGCCGGCCGCAACGAGGTAGTACAAAAAAAGCAAAGTAAAGTATGGAAACACTTTGGGTTTCACACATTGGCAGGAAAAGCAGAGCTAGACATCACGGCTAAAGCTGCATGCTAACTCTGTCATTGGACAGGAAACGTTATCGTATTGTGTAAAAAAAAAAAAGCAGTCACTTTCATCTCCGTGGTCAAATGGGCCGACGATACAACTGTAGAGCACCCATGTGCATGAGCAACGCGATTCTGTTGACATTTTGTCGCAATTCCATCGAAATGCGCTAAAACTGAGCGTTTCAGACAGAGGGTAAATAAAGGCATATTCAGGCCAGCAGTATGAGGAAAATAAAGTTTTTTTTTAACATTACAGAATGTAAACATGTTCTAGTAGAAACACAAAATACAAGTATGAACCTGAAAATGAGCATGATATGGGACCTTTAAGAATAGGTGAAAAGAAGGCTTTGTCAGGATAATCTTTCTAAAGCGTCGGTTATACTTTCCGCAAGGACGGCCGCACGGAAATGAGGCATGGAATTGTGACGAAGAGAACATTTGAATCTTTTATACTATGTGCAGATTTCTCCTCATTAACCTGATGGTGAAACTGAAGATAAAGCCACATCCCTTTGAAAAGAAAATCCAGCCTTCACACATAATCCCTCGTGCTTAGAGGTATTTTTATTTCAGAAAACAAGTCAATGGTAATAAACAGTAGCAGAGTCTTAACCAAACTATATTTATAAACACAGCGGGACAGATGTGCTGTATAGATCTTGTATCAGTCTCTGCAGAATATGACTACAATCATTTCTTACCTCGTGCAGATCAATACTACGGTACACAGGAAAGCAGGTTTTGAACTATCAGAAAGAAAGAGAGCTAAAAGGTCAGAGCAAATCCGGGAGGCATCAGCAGGTAAAAGTGTCTTTGTTTAACAGTGTATGACATCACTAGCGGATGCTGTGCATGGGGGATTCACACAGAATAACAACAGGAAGTTCATGCTCAAATAGAGATCAATATGAACTGTGATTACATTCCTGCAGGAGAAGGTGGGGTTCGATTCTTTAGTTTCCTACATTAATGTCAGAAAATCTGAGCATTTTCACAAAAGAATAGCAGAGAAAATAAATACAGTAGGACTGTCAAAGTTAACGCAATAACACAATTTCATTTTAATGCCACTAATTTAAGGGGCCCCTTGACCTCTGATCTCCAGATATGTGAATGAAAATGGGTTCTATGGGTACCCACGAGTCTCTCCTTTACAGACATGCCCACTTTATGATAATCACATGCAGTTTGGGGCAAGTCATAGTCAAGTCAGCACACTGACACACTGACAGCTGTTGTTGCCTGTTGGGCTGCAGTTTGCCATGTTATGATTTGAGCATATTGTTTTATGCTAAATGCAGTACCTGTGAGGGTTTCTGGACAATATTTGTCATTGTTTTTTTCGTTGTTAATTGATTTCCAATAATAAATATATACATACATTTGCATAAAGCAGCATATTTACCCACTCCCATGTTGATAAAAGTATTAAATACTTGACAAATCTCCCTTTAAGGAACATTTTGAACAGATAAGAAATGTGTGATTTATCGCAATTAAATAATCTAATCGATTGACAAACCTAAAATAAAGTAAAAACTTTTGTAGTTTTTACACCTGTTTTAAAGAAATGTAACCGTGCGTCACTTCACTGGCAGTAATCAAGAGCTGACATGCGCTAAACTTAGCTTAGCACAAAGACTGGAAATCTGTGGAAACAGCTAGCCTGGCTCTGTCCAAAAGCAAAGAAAATCTGCATACCAGCACCTCTAAAGTTCACTCATTAACACGTTATATTCTTCGCCGTCGAAGCCTCAAATATTGTCCAATATTACTCACTGAAGTTTCAAGGCTCCCAAAAAAATGGTATTCGGGACAGTCTTATAGTACTGTACTAATACTATACTAATACTCTTTAAAGGTCCCATATTGTAAAAAAGTGACATTTTCATGGCTTTTATATTCTAAAGCAGGTTTAAGTTCTACATAAATACTGGGAAAGTATTGAAACACTTAATCAACACTGAAATACACACACTCCGTATTCAGAAACTGAGCTTTGAAATAAGCCATCAGGATTTCTGTCCCTTTGTGATATCACAAATCTACAATATTTAGACCATTTCAAAGTTTTAAAGGGACTATTTGTAACTTTGTAAGCGTATAAATGTAGCGGGTCGTCACACATGCGCGCTCGCATATGCGCGTTCGCGTGTAGCCGCTGTACCCTCCTCCTCTGTCTGCTCTCCTTCACTCAAACAGCTCAGCTCGCTCCACCTCTAGATGTGAACGCGCGTTCACTACACACTGCAGAAGAGTTAGTTTAGCTATGAGAATATCTAGTGAATGCACAGGGGACGTTTGTGCAGAAATAACTGCTGCAGCTCCTCCAGACCAACAGAGGTTTTCCGTGTCTTGTGAAGTGACGGAGCTTTACGTTGTCTTCTCGTTACCGCCTGGGTGCCGGTGTCTCCTCTGCTCTCTCCGGCTGCGGGCGGAGAGAGCAGGGAGACAGAGCCCCGCTGCCTCAGCCTGCACTTATTGACTATTGCAACGCTGTCCTCTCTGGCATTCCCATCAAACTACTCAACAGACTCCAAATCATTCAGAACTCTGCCGCCCGGATCATCACCCGCACCAAGTCCTCCGACCACATCACCCCCATCCTCATCCAGCTGCACTGGCTCCCTGTTAAATCCCGGATCGATTACAAAAACCTTCTGCTCACCTACAAAGCTCTCCATAACCTCGCCCCCACCTACCTCACAGACCTCCTCCAGGAGTACACTCCCTCCCGTTCCCTCCGCTCATCATCAGCCGGACTTCTGACCACCCCCACCTCACGCCTCAGCACCATGGGAGCCAGGGCATTCAGCTGCTCTGCTCCCAGGTTATGGAACTCACTCCCCCCACACATCCGGCAGTCCGACAATATCACATCATTCAAATCCCTCCTGAAAACCCACCTGTTTAAACTGGCCTACTCTCTCTAGAACTCATCATCACCCATCATATGTGTCTGTACAAATATGTTTCTGTCATGTCCTGTTGTTTTTAGATTATTTTATCTGTCAATGTTTTAACTGATTTTTGTAAGGTGTCCTTGGGTGTCCAGAAAGGCGCCACTAAATAAAATGTATTATTATTATTATTATTATTACTTAGGCAGGAAAAGCCAACACTAGGATCATATCTAAATCATGTTCATGGAGAGACCTTCGTCTGGTCAGCTAACATTACTGCCAAGCAGCTGAAATATAGAGTGATATTGTGCTTTTAGCTGACGTGTGTCGCCTCACTGTTTTGAGCGATGCTCGTTCAGGTATATTTAGAGCGAGCAAGCGCGAGCCCGACGCTGACTTTCGTTGATTTCACGGCCACAGGTGTCGCTGTTAAGAAGTATTTCTGAAAGTTACAAATAGTCCCTTTAAACGTAAACATTCTAAATGTGTCCCAGTTTAATTCCTGTTGCAGTGTATGTAAATAACTTCAGCTGACAGGAAGTAAACATGGACCCAAGCTGTTGCCTAGCAACGCAATTCTGTTGCAATTCCATTGAAATGTACTAAAACGGAGGGTAAATACAGGTACATTCAAGCAGACAGTATGAGGAAAATAAAGGTTTTGTTAAACATTGAAGTATTTAAACATGTTCTAGTAAAAACCCAAAATACAAATATGATCCTGAAAATGAGCATGGTATGCCCCCTTTAAGATATGATGCTGCCTGACCAGTAAGGGCTTTGTAGGTGAGGAGGATGATTCCACACTGGATTTTACAGGAACCTGGTGCAGAGAAGCTAATATGGCATAAATATGAGCTCCCTTTTTTCAGTTCTTGTCAGTACACGTGCTGCAGCATTCTGGATCAACTAGAGGGACTTATTGCAATAATCCACCCTAGAAGTAACAAATGCATGCACTAGTTTTTCTACAGTTTTTGAGAGAATATGCCTCATTTTTTTCATTGTTGCATGGGTGAAAGAAGGCAGTCCTTGAAGCTAGTCCTTACGTTGGGAGTTAAAGGACATATCCTGATCAAACATAACTCTGAGATTCTTTACAGCGGTGCTGGAGGCCAGGGCAATGACATCTGAAGTAACTATACCACTAGATAATTTGTTTCGCAGGTGTTTGGAGCCAGGTACAATAACTTAAGTTTTGCCAACCTTGTGATTAAAGAACGACCTGCTTCTACCTCCTGAGTCACAGCCGCCCCAATCTTCTACTAAACACCTTCCATGTACGACAATGTTACTTTTCTTTTATGTGAGCTATAAAAGCATGTTTAAAAGCAGACGTGGCCTTTAGATGACTCACAGAAGACATGAAATAATGTACATTCCCCCACTGAATACCACTGAACTAACACTACTGTATCAGCAAACAAAGCTGTGGAGGCAGTGTGGGAACAGCAACCACCTGGTGCGACTTAAGCTTTATTCCTCCGTCTCCCTCTAATTGGTGTTCAATTACTGTATGCTCGTAAGAAGCACTTTCAGGACAGTCTGTTAATTGCGCAGAGTTTATAAAATGGTTTCTTTCACCGAGCGTTGCTTTCTGAACGAAGACTATACAGGGCTGGGTTCGTCACTGATTTCCTACATCGATTTAATTCGATTCACAAGGTCCCAATTTGATTCAATTTCTGATGGTATTCAATATTCGATTCGCTTAGGGATATTTCAGTAACAATACCAATATTGCTTGGATATGAAAGAGATTTTCAGATCACTAATGATGCAAATTGTACAAGGAACTCTCTAACTAGGGCTGCAGCTATAGATTATTTTAGTTTTCTACCTATTATTCCATCGATTAATGGAATAATTGGATAAAAAATACTTTTGCTTTGTTAAGGAACAACAGTAAATATACAAAAGAGAAAATAAGACGAACAATCAATTGGTTTAATTTTTAGAAAAATCTACATTTTCAATGCTTAAATTGGATACAATAATATTATTTGTCAAAACTAAACCCGTTTAATGCATTATGCCATATTGCATTCTGGGTTTTGAATAAAACATATTGTAAAAATGCAAACAAGTAAATAAACATAATTTCACTTTTAAAAAAAGGTACACATCTTATAAAGGTACTAGAACTTTAACTGATTGAACTGTGATGATGTCTTTGTATTCAAAATTGATATTAGGGGGAGTAACGATACGTTTTTACAACGATACGATACGATTTCAATGGTTCCGATACGATTCAAGGACGATATTTGGCTCATCTAGAGCGATACGATACGATACGATACGATACGATACGATACGATACGATACGATACGATACGATGATTTGAAATCGATACAGTAACTTATTTTTTGCCAAAAATTCAGTCAGTGTGACTTTGGAATAATTAGCTGGATAATGAGAGACATGTCGGACATTTTTTTTAGTTTCAGAGACTTTGTTTCCTGCATTCTGGTGACTTTAAAATAATGAAAAAATCTTAAGTAATAGGTACACTTGCAACATCATTATGTTAAATAGGCCTAATTTTACTTTTATTTCTCAGAAAAGAAAACTGCATAATTTGCCCCTCCGGCGTGAACAAAAGTTATGTTTACAGCAGAACAGCATAAAAACAACTGCAGGAGTGTGTATTGCATGTGTGAAACAAAATACTTATGCTCAAACACTCCACCCGGCACCTTGACATACTAGATTATACATATCTGTGTGAGTGGGTGATGCACTGCGGCCCTTATGCTGCTATTGTTGTTGATGTGATGACACTTGAGCCAGCGGATAAAGACCGTGAGATACAGTAGAAAGCTCTAAACAAGCTACTAGGTGGAAAATAACAAGATAAAATGTTAAAGTAGCAATGTGTTTCATTTGTTAAATTAAAAAAAAAAGTGACTCACCATATCTAGTTTTGTACTAAAAAAAAGAAGCTCACTCAGCCTGACGTTGCTGTATCTGATACTACAAGTACAAGAAGCAAAGTGCCTCCATTTCTCCTCCGCTCCCTTTTCCCAACATGCAGTTTGACGCCGTGGTGACAATCTGTTAGTGAAGCTGAGAACACACTAAAGCTTTTTCTCACTGAGGATTTCCCCACAGTCTTCCCTTGCAGCTTGTACCATATTTCAAATTCATACACATCTTCACCGCCTCTCCATCTATTTTATACTTTACATTCCCACTCCACATTGTTAGCAAACTATAGCAGGCACTGTCTGTCACAGTTTTCTGGCTTCTTGTACTCTGTAATGATGTCTGAAATAAATCGTGTTTTTACTTAAACTGTGGAAATCTCTCTGGAAACAACCTGAGCTGTCCTGTAAAGCCCCGGAGATCTGCCAGGCTAACATCCCGAAGTTGGATTAAATTATTACAACGCTCCTCTACATTTTTAATATGTCCTGTGATGAGAGAGACAGTCTCAATGCAAATGGAGTGTATGTAAGTAAGGCTGTGTAAGTTTCCACATGGATGAATGACATGTTGGATTAAAGCACATGTCAAGAAATAAAAACAGCAGCAGCAGAAAAAAAGACTGTAAATGACATTAATTACGGTGCAGAATGGCACAGCGGCATCATTAAACAATGGTATAATGCCTCAGCAGGCAGCGATTAAAGTGACCATTAATGCAAACTAATACCACTATATCTCTCTTCTGTCAGAGTCCATTAGACACCCAATGAAGTTAGCATGTTACAGCTCATTTGGATCGATCTCTCAGTGAGTAAATGCTGAACAATTCCAGACCGTTTTCCACCAAAAACACCTCTCCAAACACGGACATTTGTCTCTACAGGTTTAACCCTGAGAGTTTGGGGCAAAAACAATGCAATTTTTTTAAAGGTCCCATATCGTGCTCATTTTCAGGTTCATACTTGTATTTTATGTTTCTACTAGAACATGTTTACATGCTGTAATGTTCAAAAATCACTTTATTTTCCTCATACTGTCTGCCTGAATAAACCTGTATTCACCCTCTGTCTGAAACGCTCAGTTTTAGTGCATTTCAATGGAATTGCGTTGTTAGGCAACAGCTTGGGTCCATGTTTATTTCCTGTCAGCTGATGTTGTTCACATACACTGCAACAGGAAATAAACTGGGACAAATTTAGAATGTTAATGTTTAAAACTGCATAGTGGTCTAAATATTGTGTATTTGTGACATCACAAATGGACAGAAATCCTAACGGCTTGTTTCAAATGCAGTTTTTCTGAATACAGGCCGTGTGTCTCCGTATATTAAGCGTTTTGATAGTTTAACAGTATTTTTATAGCACTTAAACCTGCTTTATAATATAAAAGACATGAAAATCAATTTTTTTTACAATATGGGACCTTTAATAAAATATAAATGTGTTATTTTCGCCAATACTAAAACGGTGTTTTTGAATATTTCTGCATACTGGGGTCCCTAAACAGTCTTGAATTACAGAAATTGGGTATCACTGCAAAGCTGAGACTCTTGTGGATCCAATGAGCCCAACTGTAGTCATGAGTGATGATGTTAGTCCCCATAGGAGACATTTCAGTGTAGTGAGACAATCTTCTGAAACTTGACCTCACTGTATAAAATGACCTGTGGTGACCTCTAGGATAATCACAGCCTCATGAAACTTTACAACCACAAACTATAGACCTAGAGCATTCAGAGGATGGATAGCTTTCTTACCTAGGTTAGCAATAAAAGGGGTTTCTGAGCAGCTTCCAGCCAGAAACAGAAGTGCTCGCCATCCAATTGCCGAAAAATGCAATTCTTGCGGAAATCTCCAAATGTCAAAGGTTTTTGATCCCAATTCACAGCATGGCTTTTTCTATGGTGTTCCTCAAGGTCTTGGTGTCTCAATGTGGGATTTTGGAAGGATTATTGATAATTTTTATCAATACTGCAGTGGTAAAAAAAGGTTAAATTTAGCATCAAATCGGTAACAAATGGTATCAAACCAAAAATTGCTGTAACAATTTATGAGACATAATAGAGCATGGGGATGACCATCATATACTCATATCATAATGTTCTACACTCTTACACACTTTCACAATGTATTTTAATTGATTCATTAATTTATTAATTGATGTTTATTTCTGAACGATTTGACACACATGGCTGAGCTGCATCTCAAATTAATCTCCAGGTTCCCAGCTTTCAGATGATGTACACCACTTCTATGTGACATCTACTGTTGACTATTTTTTCTCCCCCTGAACATCCGAAAACCCATCCGAATGATAAGGGGTTGGGAGTGGTGGTTACTGTGACACTATCATTACAATGAGTTAAAGCCATTTGGGTTGTAAGAGCTAATAAGACCTGAAAAATTTTTTATACTCTACAAATTATTGTTAATGGATTAGCTAAGGGCTATGTCTCTTGATAACAGAATGGCTCTTATTCACCCTAATAAATCCTGAAAGAGTTTTATGGGTTTTATTTTTTTATTGCTAGATATTGCGAGATGGCTCTATAGGATTCAAAACGGCATTTCAGTATGTAGAATTCACACAAAAATCAAAGATATACAATCGCTAAGTGGAACGAGTTATGTCAAGTGTTCGGGGTTACGGAAGTTAAACTCCCATTCATTTTCTGCAAAGACAGTATTATGTGACTGTCAGTTGGAGCACTTCCAAAGCTTGGATGGGAACAAAACTTTCCAGGTTGAATCACCTGTACAAAAGATGACAAGAAATATGTGATTCTTTGATGAAAAGTTAAAGCTTAAAGTGTGACAGAGGCCAAGAACGATGAATCTGTTGGCACCAAAGCAAGCAGTTAAACATTCGACAGACAGGGAGCAGCTTTAGTATTTATTTGGAGTCGTGTTTGTCTCCACCTGATGAATGTAAGTCCAATATTCACTCTACTTTTAGCTCTGTTTTGGTCTCCACCATCTCCTGAGGAGTTTTTAGCTGATAAAATGCTCCACTTTCCTCACCAGCTGCTAACTTATGGTGACCAGACGACCCGGTTTGTCCGGGACTGTCCCAGTTTCAAGCTGACGTGTCCCGAGTCCCGACACATACCTGTAAAACACTCAAATGTCCCGGTTTTCAACAGTCACTAACAAATTGTCCCGGTTTTCACTACAATTAAGATAATAACCATCTTATACTTACATAGACATTTATCATGTTCCACTCATTAATTAATTTGTGCACACAGGATAAGTGTGTATATAGAGAGCCAGCACAGTGCACCGCTGCAGTCTCTAACTAGAGTGATGTTGCGCGCTGTCATGTCACAATTTACGCACGGACACAACAGATCCGCTGTTTACATTTTGTGCAATTTTGAACCACAGAACCCTCTGTCCTTATGGGCACATCAAAAATGTGGTTTTGATTAATTATTCTACACAGTTCCTTCTGCGCATCAACACGCATTTCGCTCCTCTTATAACTCCATCAAGACCGTCTGTTCCTGTCAGTCTTTCACCCGGACGGTGTCTCCATCCTGGCGAAAATGACGTCTGAGGTCCACAATTTAATTATAATAGCCTACAGGTAGATGTGTGGCTGTGGCGAGCAACATGATGTGATGAAGATGGTTCGGGTTCAAAAGTAAAGTTGAAGAAAAATGTCCGTAGTCCCAGACAACAATACGTGTACTCTGAGGAACACTCTCTACAGGACTCCCAAAATGTCAGTGCATCATGACGGGGATAGCTCGGTGATTAAAGGGGGAGAAAGTAGTGCATGTGATAAGTCATGATGTCACAGCCTCTAATGCACCGCCCTATAATGCCTTCTTTCTGAGCCCACTCTGTACTCAAATGCGCCACAGGTGTGCCAAGTTAGCCATCCTGATGAAAACCCCTATGGTACTTGCATATTAGCGTGTGCCCGTGTGAGCGTGAACACACGTGCATGAACGTGCGCATGCATGAACGCGCGGTACACTTCAGTGTCCCGGTTTGGGGGTTTGAAAATATGGTCACCCTATGCTAACTGCATCTGTTTGCTGCTTGGAGCTGCAGGTAGTGTAGCGCAAGTTTAGCATTAGCTTTTTCACGGAAAACAGCTGTCTTCCTTCGATGAAACCGAACCAAAATAAGTCAAAAACAATGAGCTGAAGGAGGTTTTAAAATCTCTGAAGAGCTGAGGGTGAGCTTCGGAGTTGTTTGATAATTCTCTGTGGATTTGTGAGTGACCCATTGTTACATGAAAGTATTGATGAGCTTCAAAATTCTGCTTTTGTGTACTGATGACAGCAAGCAGAAGCTAGAGATTATGCTCTGTAGACGTGATGAGTCATTCAGCAAGATAAATCAGTTGATTTTCAAATGCAAATTTGGTATTCTGTAACTACTGAATAGTTACTGAATTCATACAAATTTCCATTCTAACAACAAAAAAAAAGATCTTAACTCAAGGGCCCACTTTCAACCACATCTCAAAGTCTTCCTCAATTGATGGAGTTTGCTCAGTATTGGTGCTGTTTGTTTGTTCCCTTTACTGTTTGTTGCAGCAACAAAGTAGTTCATATAAATGAGCCATTGATAGCAGTTTATCTTAAAGGTCCAGTGTGTCGGGTTTAGGGGGATTTATTGACAGAAATTGAATATAATATTCACTAGTGTATAATCATGTGAAACTAAGAAATCGTTTTTCGTCAGCTTAGAATGAGCTCTTCATATCTACATAGGGAGCGGGTCCTCTTCACGGAGTCTCTAGTGAGAGCCTTTCACGTTTTTACGTCACCTGAAGGTCAGGGTAACTGAATACCCCTCAGATCACGCCTCCCTTACGTGGTATCTTTCAGGAACTTCAACTCAAGTACTTTGAGAGCGACGAAAATCAGACAGCAGCTGGCGGTACCAGTGTTTGGTTTGTCCGTTCTGGGCTACTGTAGAAACATGGAGGAGCAACATGGCGGACTCCATGAAGAGGATTCGCTCCCTATAGAGATGTGAAGGGTTCATTCTAAGCTAACGAAAATACACTACTGAACACAGTTATGAATATTATATTCCATTTCTGCTAATAGATGCCGCTAAATCCTACATAAATTCCTGCTCCTTTAATCCTGCTAACATTTAACACATTTAGAGCTGAAACAATTATTAACTTAATCCATCAGTCGATCGACAGAAAATTGTTTTCTATTTGATGATGGATTATGATGGATTGATCATATAAAGGTCCTATATTGTAAAAAGTGCGATTTTCATGTCTTTTATATTATAAAGCAAGCTTTATAAATAGGGTTAAACTATCAAAACGCTCAATATATGGAGAAATACACACAGCCCGTATTCAGAAATTGCACGTTTGAAACATGCCGTTTGGATTTCTGTCCATTTGTGATGTCACAAATATACAATATTTAGACCATTACACGGTTTTAAACGTAAACATTCTAAATGTGTATTTTATTTCCTGTTGCAGTGTATGTTAATAACATCAGCTGACAGGACGTAAACATGGACCCAAACTGTTGCCTAGCAATGCAATTCTGTTGCAATTCCATTGAAATGCGATAAAACGGAGCGTTTCAGACAGAGGGTAAATACAGGTATATTCAGGCAGACAGTATGAGGAAAACAATGTGTTTTTTGAACATTAAAGCGTGTAAACATGTTCTATTAGAAACACAAAATGCAAGTATGAACCTGAAAATGAGCACAATATGGGACCTTTAAGTAATTTTTTTAAGCAAAATGACAAACATTCTCTGGTTTCCTGCAACTCAAACGTGACGTTTTGCTGCTTTTCTTTGTCTACAGTTGATCAAACAAAACAATCTAAAGACATTTTTTTTCTGACATATATCAGAAAATTATATTTTATAGGCCGAACGATTAATCGGAACATCGGTTGATTATTCAAAAATGAAAATGGCCGCAGCCCTCGTTGGATGCTCCTCAGTCATTTGGTCCTATCTCTTTATAACAGGGGAAATGAAAGGCCCTCAGCAATGAAGATAAAAGTTGACATCTGTGGATTTGTGGTAAAAACACAGTCCAATTCAATTCAATATCGCCACCAGTGCCTGCTAGGAAATATCACCACCACCACCAGTTGCCAGGTCATACTCCACAAGAGATGGAAAGGTTAACTTAATTTGAGTAAGACATCTCCCACACAGCATCAAACACGATTAATATACATTTGATGAATTCCCCATCGGATTAGTGGCGTCGCCCATTCATTAATACAAGAATCGTGGTGTGAAAGGGAGGGAGGCTGCTGGTTATTTGCTGCTATTTTGCCTCAGGGGTGATCCTCCTCGTGCTTTCCTTTTAAGTATGAGTGTGTATGGAGCTAAGAATATATGGCTTTGGAGCCCCTGACAGGGACTTGGCCGGCCTCGACTTAGGCTGTGGAGACATCACGCTTCAGACTACCAGCCCATTGTAAATATGACAGGCTGTCAGAGATATGCAGCAGTTTTTTTGTTCGATTAATTGGATTTGCAGTCTGAGTGTGCGGCGACGAGGCGACAGGGGAAAGCTAATACCAGGCAAACATGCTACCATATACTCTGTATGTTACTGATATAGAGGACAAACATATTGTACGCCCATGATCTCTATATTCTACACCACAAAGATAAATTTAGAAAGTCGTAAATTAAAAAACTTGTTTCCCGGCACACACACATCTTGTTATCCTAGTTTCTTTTTTGCCTCCCAGTGTTGCGGGGCTCACCAGTCAATCAATTTTTGCTGCATAGCGGAGTATTTACAGTTCATTAATGAGCCAGCTAGGGACGGGAATGCCGGGACAAGAGAGCTCCGGGGACGAAGCAGACGTTTGAAGGAGAACAAGCGGAGTGACAGAATTACAAAGTGTACATCTGAGAGAGGACATGTCGGGGAGGCGGGTAAGGGTTGGTGGGGTGAAAACTGAGAGGCTGAACCGAGTAAAGAGAACTGCTTCATGCTTCTAGGTTATACAGCGATGTCTTCATTATACATGGAAGGAGACAGGCGCTGAAAAGTGCATGTTTGACTGGGCTGACCCATGATAATTAGCACCGCTAAGCCGCAGTATAACTATACTTAGCATTTGATTTCTTCTCAGTTGTGGCGTCCTTTAAATTGCTTTCATAACATATTTGTTTTTCATACAAGGCGGCAAAAGCTTCAAATCGTTTTGCTGAGGGAAATTAGCAGCTCGGGCAGCAAGTCTGACAAGAGTTGTTTGGGTTTTTCTGTGCAGCGCGTTGGCCTCCCAGCAGGGAGGGAGCACACGGCGCCTGAAAAAAGAAATACCATTTCAGTGCATCCCAGGACGCCCTGCAGTCGATAAGGAGTTGTCATCTTGCCCCCACCTAACAAAAGCTAAGCCTGTCAGAACCAATATGAGTCCTCATCGATTTAAATATCCCCCCTGTTTTCAGCTGAGCCAACAGCAGGGGGGATTAGGAGCATGGTTTCGGCTATCGGAGCGATGGATCCGGACACACCATCAGTTATTCAGGAGTAATTTGATTTAGCAACTGACAAGCAGGTCGTATTGGGTCCAGGGAGGAGGAGCGGGTGAGGGCCGGTGGCAGGTGGCGTGGTGGGGTGGTGGCGTGGGGAGTCAGAACAGATTAATAATCGTAATTGACAAGTGGCCAGCGCGGGGGAGCCGGGGCCCCTTATGCTTGATGGATGTCATTTATCAGCGCAATAATCGAGGGGGCCTTGGCTGGCTGGAGTCGGATGAGGCGAGTTGGGCGACCCTGCAGCTCTTTTTATTTGAGGTCTTCTGTCAAAGAGCAAGCCGGAGGTCTATCATAGATGAATCTGCGGCTACGCTAACATCTATCAGGAGGTAGAAGTCACTTAGCTAGTCGGTCAGAGGCTGTCCATCCATCTCCGACTGTTCCAAAGGTGTTGAGGCCAAGTATCACACACAATACGCGTACTTGCCAACCCTCCCTCAGCACGTATAAACCCTACTGTTTCCACCCGGACAAGTAGGGATGCACCGATACCTCTTTTTTCAGACCGAGTACAAGTACTTACATTTGGGTACTCGCCGTTACCGAGTACCGATACGAGTACTTCTCTGTGCCAAAAGACCCTCGTTAACAGCCCTCTGGAGGGTGTGAGCGACACACGGCAGGCTGGGGAGTCCCGCATACGAGGCGGTGTGCCGCGACCGGCTCTAGGTCGGCTTGGAAAGGCTCGGGGTGAAGGTGGCTCACAGCCGCAGCTTTACAGCTCTCCCCGCCCTGACCTCGACGCACCGTGACGGGGCTCCCTGCTTCCGGTGCGATTGTCGACCGGGGCAGACTGTCCTCGCTGCGCTCAATCGTATCGTGCTGCGGCCCACGTAAAAGGCGCCAGGGGTCTGCAGCGATGTCGGCAACCCACCCAACCTGTCTTGAAATGCGGACCAAGGAGTCTAACGCACGCGCGAGTCAGAGGGTGCAAGCAAAACCCTGTGGCACAATGTAAGCCAGGGCTGGCGTGCGCCGGCTGAGGTGGGATCCCCGTCTCGCCCGCACCCTCGGGGAGGTGGAGCGTGAGGTCCCGAAAGATGGTGACGAGAGGTTAACGTCGCGCAGCTGTAAAGTGGTATCGATTGGTGCCGTTGTATCGGAGCCGGGGCTTAGCTCAATGCAGCAGAAAAGCCATCGCGGTGGCGTGGTGCAAGCCGTTGGAAATAATGTGTTTCAGAGCGCAATGGTGGCGTTGCTGCGTTGTTTCTGAAAAGGCCTTCAGTGAGTGAGAGACGGAGAGAGAAATGGAGAGAGCTAACTGAAAGAAATACTCAAGCAGGGGCAAAAAAAATTAATAAAAACTGATGAATATGAGTTTAGATTCACACAAGTTCACGCCAGAGGGGCGAATTATTCAGTTTTCTTTCTGGAGAATTAAAGGTTAAATTAAAAGGTTAACATAAAAATGCTGTTGCAATGTACTTATTATTTTGTTATTTTCACTTGCAGGAGCAAACAGTTTATGTTCCGTGTCAAACTTGACACCGAACATGTACTGAGCTGGGAGGTATTTGTCCAGAGACGTCTGCAAATACCTTAGTAACCATAGTAACTGTCCTACCATGTATTATCACCCATGTGGAGATTGGTTTACAACACTGTCAGACAGTCGGCTGCTGATATACGAGGTGACGGATCCAGCTAACAGGTCTGCTCTTGCCCATTATGGGCAGGATATGGGCTGGAGGTTTGACTGGTCCCACAGTCCTGGCCCTGATTCCGCTGTGTTTCTGCTGCCCACTGCTGACCTTTCAAGCTGCCCCAAATGTTTTGTGCGTTTCTCCCATACGGACCCACCACAGGCCAGTATTTAGTGTGTTTATCTGGCCACCCCACATTCTGCAATGGTGGTACAGCTCCTGTGTGGGTTCGTGTGGGCAAGCCTAAACAGTGAACTAGCAGAGGCCCATTGTTTGCTGGGAAATAGGGATGCTGATTTTGATTTTTTTTTTCTAACCGATAGCCAACCGATCATTAACCAACTCAGTTTTAAAGCTAGAGTGAAGATAGTTGTTTCATATTAAATTGTAAAACCTAAGGAATCCATTGGTACTAACCATGTCATACTAGCTTGTGAAGAAGGAGGTTATATAATGCTCCAAACTTACGCTACATTTTAGCGAGGAAAACCTGGAATGGCCATTTTAAAAAGGTGTCCCTTGACCTCTGACCTCCAGATAAGTGAATGTAAATGGGTTCTATGGGTACCCATGAGTCTCCCCTTTACAGACATGCCCACTTTATGATAATCACATGCAGTTTGGGGCAAGTCATAGTCAAGTCAGCACACTGACACACTGACAGCTGTTGTTGCCTGTTGGGCTGCAGTTTGCCATGTTATGATTTGAGCATATTGTTTTATGCTAAATGCAGTACCTGTGAGGGTTTCTGGATAATATTTGTCATTGTTTTGTGTTGTTAATTGATTTCCAATAATAAATATATACATACATTAGCATAAAGCAGCATATTTGCCCACTCCCATGTTGATAAGAGTATTACTTGCCAAATTAAGGTACATTTTGAACAGATAAAAATGTGTGATTAATTTGCGATTAATCGCAATTATGCATTTGAATTGATTGACAGCCCAACATTTGAACCATTATTATAATTAAACTTAATACCAATAATGAAACCTAAATTTAATCATTGCTCGGAAGCAGAGAGAGGTGATTTCTTCATTGTTTCTACCCAATGAAGACATTGGTCCTCAGAAGAATAGACGACTTGCACACACTGACATGGGCAGAGCATGAACAAAATGACAGCTTAGCAGAAAAAAAAAGTGATGAAAAGCCTAATACAGGCGGAAGCGGAGAAAATCTCCTAAGATATGGGCTTAGGTGGGATGAAGAATGCTGGAAATGAGAGCAGGCATTACACAACCGTGAGCTGATGGGAGATGAAAATGTATCGATTGTTTTGCCTGTTGACCAGATTAAATCTCGGGGGTTGTGCATCGTAGTTATTAAAAGAGTCTGTACTTGTTTCACATGAGCATAAAATCAATAACCATTTCAGGCAAGCACTGTTAACATATCCTTTTCTTTTGAAGCCACAATACCCCTGGAGAATTTGTTCAATGCCTTAATGTTGGTTCTCGTTCAGTTGAAGTGTTTTTTGCAGGCCTGATCATATCAGAAGGCGTATTTGTCGTAGACTTTGAATCAACTGCATAGTCTGAATGCGATAATAACATGAATGATTCATAATGCACTTCTCGTGTCAACATTAACATTCAAAAGAAACATTAAAAAGACAACAAAGGGTCGGACATTATCTCTTATCAATTGCAAGAATCTTTGAAGTGGGTGCTTGAGTCGTTCTTTGCTCAAGAATGGACAGGCAGACTCAGCAGTAGACAGACAGTGAGAGTGCCAGTGTCTACTTTATTAAGGCACATCTGGCAGTAGTAGTAGGTGGTATGATAATGTCACTCAGCTCCCCGCAAAGTTTTTGGCAGCATATTAAAGCAACATTCTTTCCCCAAAAAAATCTGTGATTGTAAAGTCTGTCCTGTTCCTGGAATCATTCTGTCATAATGGAGCAGAATCCTGCTGGAAACATCATTTGACAACGTCTCCTTTCTAGTCAAAAACAATGTTGTTGTTAACAGTGTACATTTGGCACTATGGGGCTCTAAACTGTCAACACCAACCTGCCCGTCATATAGGTCAGACAGTATCATTGCATTTAATTTGTTTTTTTAAGAAATGAATTATAAGATATGGAGGACGGAACCTGCTAAAATAAAAAAAAATAGATGAATAAATAAATAACTCAATTAAAAATAAATGTCATTGAATGTAGCAAACTATTAACAATAAATGTAGCCATTAATAAATTGATAAAATGTGACAAATTGATATTTCTGTTTTAATTTGCTTTTTAATTTATTCATTTTTCTATTAATTCCCTTATTTATTTACTCTTCTGTTTAATTTTCCCTTTATTTATGCATTTATTTTAATTTTATATTTTTAAATGTATTGATTGATCTTTGCATTTATTACATTTTTTGTATTTATTATTTATTTATTTTTAAATGTCTGTATTTTGCTACATTTATTGACATATTCATTTATTTATCGAGTAATTTATTTGTGTATTAATTTATTTTTGCAGGTTTTGTCCTCCATAATAACATAATTTGTCCCATTTTGGCAAATACATACCCAACCAGACTAGATCTGACTGTTGAAATCCTTTCAGAACTATTTTCATACATCCAACTAAGATTTTCCAAGTTTTTTTAATCCGTTAGGTTTTGGCTTTGATGAAAACCACAGCACTGAATCAACATAGTTCAAAGTAATAAACAAAATCCTTCATGCACCCGATGCAAGTGATCGTTAATAATTATTTTTCTCTTAAATATCAGCACAGCGTTTGTTATCATCGTAATTATCAGTTTTTAAGGAGTTTGGTTAATTCTGTTCTTTATCACTGACAGATGTCTCAGTAGATAATTCATTGCCCATTTCAAATATAATCCCATGTGGGATTCCCAAGGGTCCAATTTTGGGTCCCTTACTTTTCCCTATGCTACCACAAAAAATAGCAAGTATATACTAAGTCTGGGTAAATAAAAACAGAGCAATCAACTTGACATGAATGTCTTCAGGACATTAAATGTTGAATGGCACACAACCTTCTGCATAATAATGAAAATATAACTATTTTAACTACTGAATAAATAAGGTAGTCTGAAGGAGATGTTTTCACAGCAATATAGATTATTAGAGAGAGAAATATGACTTGTTTAACTTCCTAACAGTAGCTCTTTTTTAATCAAAGCAAATATTTAAATAAAAATAAAACCATTTATTTCCTAATCATTTGAATTGTGTGTTTTTATGCAAAGAACCACTATAGATGACAATAACAAAGTGAAATGATAACGTTTATAATTTAGTGAAGTGAAAGCAGCGCTCTGTTTATTTAAATGTGAAATTGCAATAAAAATATTTTTATAGTAATATATCAATTATTAAAATCGATGAATAATCCTGATAAATAATCCTGATAATCATTTTGGCCATGATCTTGCAGCCCTAGCAGCTTTGGCTCAGGATGTAAAGCAGGTCATCAAATAATCTGAAGATTGCTTGTTCGATCCCCGTCTCCTCCAGTCCACATAGTACTGTATAGAGGGTCCTTGGGCGAGACACTGAACCCCAAATTGCTCCTGAAGGCTGAGCCATCGATGTGTGAATGAGCATTAGTTTACATTCTGATGAGCAGGTGGCAGCTTGTATGGCAGCCATCAGTGTATGAATGTGTGAATGGATAAATGTGGACATGTGAAGTGCTTTGAGTGGCACTATATGCAAGTCCATTTACCATCTATGACCGCTCCGCTAGGCACACACACTCTATCTTAGCAAATTTGTAGCTTCATTACAGTTTCATTGCATGAAGCTGCACACTCATACATGGTTTATTTAGCTGGGCAGACACTGTACGGATTTAGCATGATTTTAACCCCCGAATCGGTCACCTCCATCTAATTTCAGAATCATGCTGAATTTCTGCCTGTTCGGTTGTCATTTGATGCGCAGTTTTGAGGGAGGGCACGACTCCTGATTAACTGCCTGAGCGATCAACAATCTGGCTGCCGGGCCAATCGGTTGGATTTCTGGCATATCTGAAGTTTGGGTCGGCTGTCAGATTGAGCAGTTCCACAGTCCAATTGCCCAAATGGCTGGCTAAAACCTGACCTAAATGAAACTGTACTGTGATATAATATACTGAACTTATTGGCTGCATCTTCCAGCTCCTGCTCTATATATATATATATATATATATATATATTTTTTTTTTAATTTTCAGTTCAAGGTATAATTGCCCAATGCTGCAGCCTCATGTAGCCTAATGCTGCCTTTCTCTCTTTTTGGCAACATTGTTTTCAGAAGCGGTTGTCTTAAAGGTCCCATATTATTAAAAAGTGAGATTTCCATGTCTTTTATATTATAAAGCAGGTTTAAGTGCTATATAAATACTGTTAAACTATCAAAACGCTCAATAAACGGAGAAATACACACAGCCCGTATTCAGAAACTCTGCATTTGAAACAAGCTGTCAGGATTTTCGTCCATTTGTGATGTCACAAATATACAATATTTAGACCCTTTACGCAGATTTAAACGTAAACATTCTAAATGTGTCCCAGTTTATTCCTGGTTGCAGTGAATGTGAATGACATCGGCTGACAGGAAGTACACATGGAACCAAGCTGTTGCCTAGCAACACAATTCTGTTGCAATTTCGTTGCAATTCCGTCGAAATGTGTTAAAATGGAGCGTTTCAGACAGAGGGTAAATACAGGTATATTCAGGCCAACAGTATGTTGGTATATGGGTGCAGGTCGTATCCACGTTGACCCTCTGCCATTTCGGCTTGCTGGGGGCGTCCGCGTTTGTTTTGGTTGATGGATACGGAACGGATATGACGACACGCTACTCAGACTACAACAATAAAAGCAGTAACTTGCTTTTACCTCCGCATAGTCTCAAATGAAGCAAATATATCGATTCTGGCATTAAAAAAATAACTTTCAAAATCGTAAAAAAAAAAAATCACGTTACATAGGTGTATTGATTTTTTCCCCCCACCCCTACTAAAAACCCAGTAAAAAAAAAATCATTGACAAGGCAACCAGAAGTGCAAAAATTCGAACTCATTTCTGGGTTTTAGGACTCATGGCAGCATGTGATGTACCTGATATTTGCTGTAAATTAATGTAAATCACAGCCTATTATTTGACTCCATTCCTACATGCAGACCCAGCTCTGCCCTGATGTAGTGTGCTATACAACGACGGAGACAGGCAATAAACTGCATTAGGTTCTACAACGTGATGGATCTGCTTTACCCCTATAATGGCCCTCATACCCTCACATCCCTCTCTTACAGCTAACTATAGACGCTTCTTGTGTGTGTGTGTGTGTGTGTGTGTGTGTCACAATCCCACGACGCCGTCTCTTCCTTTGATGCTTAAACCAGCATTTAGCAACAAACACAATATTCGAAGCCACTTAAATCACTCATCTTACCCATTCCAACAACTTCCCACCAACAGGGACTGAACCTGTAGTCCCTGTTGGGCATGCATTATGTTTTATTTATACTTGACTCACTGTCTGAAGGAGTGTGTACGTCTCCCCAGGGTAATGCATATGTTGTGGGCTTAACAAGTGATCCAGAAAGACAAGGCTTCTTCGTCACGAGGAGACAAACGCATGCAGAGCTATCTACCTATATGCAGAGGTAGGGACACATTTACCACTAAGGATGCACTAATGCACAGTCGGTCCCGGAGGAGCTTCTATATCCGACGGCCGCTGCCTCCTCAGCGCTTGCTGTTTTCATTGGCTCATCACATCCCATCACAGCCCATTTGCTTCTCAGTTAATCCAGTCCTCCAACCCCTTTAAGTCTTTACACTCTCAGCATGGGAAAATAGATGCTCTGGCTAAACATGTCAGCACAGACTGCTGGAACAGAGGTAATCATGCAGAACATTAAACAGCGCTGCGGGAAAACAAATATTAGTTGTACCTCAGAAAATCTTTGAATGCTCGTAGGAAAATGTCACCTCACAGTGTCGGTGAAATTGCGGAAAAGACTTTTAAAAGAGCCTGAGGAAAGAGAGGCATGCTGGGAATGTGAATGTACTGTACCTACATTTTTTTGTCGTAACACTTTAGTGGAATCTTTATTGCCTCACGGAGTCAGATTTTATATATCTTTTATTGGGCTATTGATTTTTTTGTCATCACTTTACGCCACCTCGGATCACCTACGAGTGTCAATTGATCGCCATCAGCACTGTTCAGAACAGATTGCCGAGGCCGTCGCCCCTTCCTCTCCACCTATAAAAGTCACTTCTGCATAAAGAAATTTACCAATGTACCCTCTGGCCACTACTTTTATACATCTAAACAATCTAATTATCAATGCCATTACCTCCGCTCTATTGTAATGGAACTAATGTTGTGGCAAATTGCAGGGAATGCCAGTTTTCATGGACACAGTTATAGCAAGAGTTGTGTCTCATCAGTCTGTTTGTAGTCCCCATCAACTGTTCGCTCTCCCTCTGTTTCCCTTCTGTTCGGCATCTAAAGTGACTCCGCTGCTTTTGTTTCAGCCCATTAGCCGCTGTAGCTCTCATATCTCGCACCCCTTATTGGAACTCATACCTTATCGTTAGCTGCGTACTTCAGCACAGAATTGCCGGTTTTGAAGGCTCCAGCCTTTTTGCTGTTTTTCTGCTGATCAACCAGAAGTCATGGCTCCTATTACACATTACGGGACTCGTGAATATGAGCGGTGGGGGGAAGATAACGAGATGAAAGAAAGCGTGAAAATGCTGAAATGAGTGTTGCGCCCCAAACCCTTTCAAACATAAACCCACATTTATGGCGCTCGCCAGCCAAACAGAACACTTTTCTAAAGGGAATTACTCCATAAGCGCATACTAATTTGTAATTATGTGTAATTTACTCGCGCCGGCCCAATGGTTCCCTATTTCTTTTAGCAGAACTAGAGAAGCCTATTCATGTTAACGGGAGTATTTCCTTCTAGCAATGCATTACATCACACTTAAAGTGTTACCTCAAAAGTGACTCCTGTAATATAGGGAGCAAAAAGTCCACTTTCTCGGTTAGCTTCTGTTACACCAGCTTTTGGTGTTCGTTGCATTTATTTCATCAGTCTGTCTGAACAGCTTAAGGGGGGAACACCATCGATTTAAGGTGTTGAGGAGTGCTACCAACCTCCAGGTCTGAAAAGTGAAGCCAATGTAGAAGTGCCTGAAACTTTCATTCTTTCTAACAACCAGCAGGGGTCGACTCCTCTGGTTGCAAAAAGAAGTCTGATTGTATAGAAGTCTATGAGAAAATGAGTCTACTTCTCTCTTGATTTATTACCTCAGTAAGCATTATAGATATGAGTTTATGATCTCAATCACTAGTTTCAAGTCTTCCTCAATACAGCATGATGTTCATTTAGTAAATTATGGTCCCATTTAGAGTCTAATGGACCATAAAGCAGGGGATGCTTTAGGGCAGGGGTCTGCAACCTGCGGCTCCGGAGCCACATGCGGCTCTTTAGCCCCTCTCCTGTGGATTTTTAAAAATGGAAATGAATAACTGTTTTTTGTTTACATTTTAATTTTTATTTATCATTATTGTAGGTCTATGGTACAGCGGTACGAGGGAGTATTAGGGCCACATTGAGGAAAACAAATAAATCTGAGATTTCGAGAATAAAGCCATAACGTTAAGAGAATAAGTCATAGGTTTATGAGAAAAAAGTTGTAGTATAATGAAAATAAAGACAGAAGTTTAAGAGAAAAAAAGTCGTAATATTATAAAAAATGAAGTCAAAGGTTTACGAGAAAAAAGTCTTAAAGGTCACCTATTATGCAAAATGCACTTTTCCATGTCTTTTAAACATCAATATCTGTCCCCAGTGTGTCTACAGGCCACCATAGTATCATAAAAGACCATCCTCTCTCTTTTTCTCCTCCTCCGTTTGTCCGGAAATGGGTGCAGAAAAAAAAATCGCTTTTTTTCCTTCTCTTCTGACGTCATTAGAGAAATGCAAGCCATGTAAGGGTTTCCTGGTCGAACCAGAGAGAACCTTCAGTAGCTGACCCCGCCCCACAGCGCGTCACTGTCTCTCCTCCTCAACCTAACTTGAGCAAAGTCTGCAAGAACCAGCAGAACAGGCTTCATGTACTCCCATCATCTAAATATAACATGTTCTTTCACAAAGGCTTTATGTAATTACACTGTTTAAACAGATGATATTTATATATTATATATATTTGATGTCATGCATGTAGCAGAGTACAGGGAGTAAATAGTGACTTGTAAGCAACACAACACATTTCTGTTTCACAGTCAAACTTTATTTGAGTAGACAGATGACAATATTAATTATTCACAGCATTTGTAATCATCTCACCTGTTAGTTAGTTATGTGACATGGTACAGGAGAAAGTCTTCAGCTCTGGTAAACTATGGTAAGCTAAGCTCCGGTGGTCTGTAGTCATGGTAACACAGAGACAGCTCCTACTGTAAATAATATACCATTACTCTGATCTTCCATACATTTATCTTTTAGCAGAAATAATGAACTGACTACTGTTTCACATCTTCTATTTTCCACCCTGATGGTCGCTGTGTTTACACACCGTCTCATAGCGGTAGCATGTAGCTAACCCGTTAGCATGTAACTACATGCTAACGGGTTAGCTCTGTATCTCCCATCTGCTTTCAGCTATCTGCTCTCCTCTGGGATGATTCTGTCGGTCATTTCTCACAGATGGATCTGTAAAGACAGACGTAAAACAGAGTGTATGTTTACGGTTTACAGAGTTGATGCATGAGGTAAACACTGAGTTAACTAACAGAGCTATAAATAGTATTATTTACCTGAGAGAAACCGTCAGGAAAACCTGGAATCTGGACCGCAGATGTTCATCATGTGTCGCCGATTTCTGATCAGATTCCTCCGGTAACGTGCGCTGGGTGAAGTTTCTGGTTTATAAACTTTAAAGTGGTTTATAAGCTCTATTCTAGCTGCCTCTCCCTCCACTCCTCTCTCTCCACTCGTCTCTCTCTCTCTCTCTCTCTCTCTCTCTCTCTCTCTCTCTCGAGAGAGAGAGAGAGAGAGAGAGAGAGAGAGAGAGAGAGAGAGAGAGAGAGAGAGAGAGAGAGAGCTTCTCCGGGAGGGAGGGGGAGGGTGACGCTGTTGTTGTTGAGGAAGTTTGATTGACAGAAAACGCTGACCAATCAGAGCAGAGTGGGAGGAGACAGGCTGTGAATCAGTGGTTTTCAGACAGAGGCTGAATTAGGCTCTGAGGCAGGCAGACTCAGGCTGCAGTATGAGAAGAATAAAGGGTTTTTTGAACATTGCAGCATGTAAACATGTTCTAGTGCAACATTAAAATACATCTATGAACCTGGAAATGAGCATAATATGTGACCTTTAATATGAGAATAAAGTCATAACTTTAAGAGAAAAAGAGTCGTACTATTATGAAAATAATAAAGGTATACTAAATACTCGAGAGAGTTCTCTTTTACTGATACTGGGTTTTCCTGTTCATATCCTATTTAGTGGAGCGCATAGTGGAAAAATCATGCAAATAGTGATACAAGCACCAAATTTGGCATGATGATTCCCGAGGGGCCACTTAGCAAATATAAAGGATTGGCCACTTGAAAATCCAAGATGGCCGCCAAATTGACCTGCTGATAATGAATTCTATCGTAGAAATATTCTACTTGGTCGATTTGAGAGAGATCTCGGTGTCAAATTATGTGTTTTCTATCATGCTGGACATAATTTTGATAGTTTTAACAATTTTGAATTGAAATATGGCGGCCATTTTTCAAGATGGCTGTCAAATTTACTCACTGAGAAAGTTTTCCTTTAAAAAAATGCATGTACTTGGTCAATTTGAATGATTGTGATGTAGAATTATATGTTTTCTGGTATGCTTGATCTAATTTTTACAGCTTTAACATCCTCCAATAAGTTTTTTCTTACGTTTTGGCTGTCCGGTGAGTCTATGCTTTGCGCCAAAAAGTAAGAAAAAACGTATTATTGGATCTCATCTTGAAAAATGGCCGCCATCTTGGATTTTCAAGTGGCCAATCGTTTATATTTGCTTAGTGACTCCTCGGCAATCATCATGCCAAATTTGGTGCTTGTATCACTATTTGCACAATTTGACTGAAATATTGATGTTATCCGCTCCACTAATCCGGGGTATTATATTGAGCAGCTCCCCATTATAACCATTTTTAATTACTTTTTACTGAAATTGAATATGTTTTGTTTTATGTTGGCTATAGTTGTTATTGTACCATCAAATATTATAGTAGGGTAATAGAGTTAGACTCTGATGGACAGAGGAGCCCAATATCAGAGAAGCTCATGAAAGAAACCCTCTATGAGGAAATACATTGATGGATGAAAGCGTGGGGAACAGAGACAGTTTGGAAAGGCCACATTAGGCTGTTCAGACTGCAATAAGGTCCCAAGAAGGCTTTGACAACGTTCCAAGGGGTCCCCTGAAAAAGTGATGGAGGGATTCATTTTTCCACTGCGTTTGATTCAGGCTACAGTGACACAGGTCAGAACCTGCGTCATTGGTAATTGGGTTTGGGTAAGGTACCGTTCTATCGCTGCAGGTCTTTGGTTTGTGTGTTAATATGTCTAATACTCTAGTGGATCCAAGGAGACTTGGCAATCAGCTTTCATTGTGTGGTGCATCAATCCTCACAGGAGGGAAAATGAGTTTTTAGAGGCAAGTTGGGCAGTGTGAACTGTGAAAAGCATTACATTGATTATTAGGTACTGCTACTACTGGGTCTAATTACATCGGATCTATTCCGGACCAGATGTGACTGTCCTCTGGTCTCTTTTGGATCAGGTCTGTTTTTTTTTATGCATGTTGGATTCAGGTAGGCTTTCTGAGGGGGCCGTTTCAGATCCTCTTGCTCTATGACTGGGGTTGAATGTGAGTCCAGCCAAGTCGCACTCAACGGCGTATGAACAACACGGTAATTTCACCTGCAATAAGAACACCGTTCTTGCTTTTGGTGTGTCATTTGTGTACCATGTAGTCTGTATTGACTGCAATGCTAACACATCCGCATAAATACGCGACACTTAGAGCTAGTGATGTAGAATAAAAAGTGAGAAAGACTGCTTATGGTGGATGGGAGGCGAAGTGGATGGGTCCAACAAACACAGGCCTTTCACCAGGAGACTGTTGTTCATGTCCCAAATGTTGTTGAGTTATTTTGAAGTTACGTATGTAACGCTTGCGATGTGTTTTCTATATTACGTTGTTTCAGTACGTATTTTAGCTTACATTCTTATTTTAAGCCGAACCAGGATGTTTTTCTTAAACCTAACTAAGTGGTTTCGTTGCCTAAACATAACTGCGGCCGTTACCATAGCTTGTTGTGTAGTGTAAAAATGGCATGCGAAAAGGCTAAAATACGTTCTCACGATTTATTACACGGCTCTGTTGAATACTCGAATCTGATTGGTCAATCACGGCGTTCTACGGTCTGTTATTTCTTTATAGCAGACCGTTGCTATTGGCGCAGTTCTGATGTCGGACTCTGGCGGACCGTTTCTGTGTCAAATTATTGCTTTCTTCAGTAAGTAGCCGTGTAATAAGATAAGATAATGTACAGCTAGCGGGTCATTGTTGTGAAAGAAAACCCCGACAGTTCGAGCTATGACCGGCTCGCCGTACATTGTCCCTTACATGCGTAACGTATCTATTTATAACACCTTACCGTGAGATGGGGTTGGTGAGTCAGACCCGACTCAGCTTTGGCAAACACAACTGTATTGACAGTTTTAAACAACTTTTATGAACGGAGAAAAGTCTCCTGTGAAGAGTACATTAGAGAGTGCGTAGGAATTCAAATCATCCGTTTCAGCGTCATCAGTATTGTGCCCTTCCCTAATTGTCTTCTCACATATAGTGTAGGCTGGCAATTAAAAAATGAGTCATCAGGAAATACAATTTCCCATATGGGCCCACAGGGACCAAATCTTATTAAATTATGTGGTGAAACCTGGCGTCTAATGCGTGTCTATCGAGAGATCTGGGAGTCTCTGAGGACATCTGATGTAAAACATCTGCATTGAATATTAAGTCTTTATATACATATATTTAGAGCTGACCCGCGGCACCGACAGTTGAGTTCAGTATGCAGATACGGAACAAAGCAGCTCATTCGGTGTAAAACGAAGAGAAGCAGGTGTAGACTTTTTTTTTTCCAAGCACCTCCTGTGTGAGCAGCACTTGATGGTGCAGAATATTCACAGATGGAAAGTTTCAATTGAGCGTGTCATGAATTCTTGCGGCGTTCAGCGGAGACAAAATGATTGGAGGCAACCTCCCTGCTGATCATTCCCCCGAAAAGTAAAGAGAGCACATCACGGCCACCGCATTAGAATCACCGAAAGATTGATTCTCGCAAAAGAAATAATGTTCTGAACCTGTTGAGCGTGTCTTCTGGGGTTTAGCTTTTCTTACCTTTACAGTTCCCTTCAAATTGTCGTATTCATAGCGTAAGTGTGTGCTTCTGTGGGAAATGACTCGTTCTCAGTACATCTGGGGATGAATAGGTGAAGATATCAGTACGAGTGATGAACGCTCCCATACATAGCAACACTGAATACCAATAGATTTAATCCGAGGTGTTCTATCACTCCTTATCATTTTACCTGCTGCTTAATTCGGGTACCACCTTGGTGAAGGAGCTCCATCAGTCACCTGGCTGTCAACCCGTATCCTCTACTATTCACTGTACAAATTAAGCTTCCCGTGTGGTATTCAGAGCAGATAAACAGAAAGGGAAGTACAAAAATTCATTCAGCATATTCCTTCCCAAAATACGTATTTATAATTTTTGCTCTGAAGCTGTTTGTTTTTGGAGCTACTCTTATTCATAGAGCGCTCTCACTGCTGTCAACAGACTAAAATATTTATAACTGTTCTTAAGCAAGTTAGCCAAGACCTTGTCAGGCTTTGTCAGTATTTATGTGTAAAGATGCAAGTGAGAGCAAACCAAACTTATATTTTTAATAGTGGTAATTTGTGATTTTTTGTTTTTTAGCCATGCTAGTGGTTGTAGGGACGGCAATGTTTGTCTGTCAGTTGGGCGGTCTGTCAACCGCTGTGTGCAAAATTTCATGGCAATCCATCCAGCTGTTGGCGAGATATTTAATGCTCTCAAAGAGGATAAATTCAACTGACTTTGATGATCCCTCCACTTTTCCTCTAACACCCGCAGGTTGACATTTGTGGCCTTTACCAAAATATCTTAACAACTATTGAACAGATTGCCCTGACATTTGGTACAGATATCTAGGGATGTCACGAGAACCGATACTTCGGTACCAAGTCGATGCCAACATTCTAAAAACGTGACGATACTTGTTTTCTACGGTACCAAAGGTACTGTATGATGCCTGCAGGGTTAGAAATGAACACCTGCCAAGCGCCAAATCGGCTGCTTCTGTCCTCTGCTCTCTGTGTCAGAGTTTGACACACACACACACACACACACACACACACACACACACACACACACACACACACGCACACACACACACACACACACACACACACACACACACACAACAGCGCCATGCAGCAGCGAGATGCAGAGATCCTTTATGTTCAAGAAGAGGATTCACTCGTGGAGGAAAAAACTGAACTGAACAAACTGAATTTCTATCTTTTGTTGGTTATTGCTAAATCTCTGAAAAGTGGTGTTTTTTTTATTATTGAACTCTGGACTCTTTATTGCCGGTGAATGTTATTGGGACTTAAATTTGATTATCTTAAACTTAACTCCCCAGA
This sequence comes from Sebastes fasciatus, assembly GCF_043250625.1. Lineage (NCBI taxonomy): Eukaryota > Metazoa > Chordata > Actinopteri > Perciformes > Sebastidae > Sebastes > Sebastes fasciatus. Next base: position 4,983,899 of record NC_133811.1, on the reverse strand, counting down.
TCCACTTAGTTTGAACCAATCCAACAGAATCCAATCAAGTTTCAGGAGAAAACCATGAAGAACTAACGTTACGTTACTGAGCACCAGTTGGATCCAGTTACTCTGCTGTTAAAATGACGTTGCATCTGATGAAGAGCGCATTTGGCCTGTTTAGGACTCGAGACCTGAGTTGGGACTTGAGTCACAGACTTGAGACTTACTTGGGACTTGCAAAACAATGACTTGGCCCCACCTCTGGTAGCCTTTACCCAGTGACATGTCCGATATCAGTGAATTTAAACTACTGCAATCTGAGGATATAGACACATGTACACATTACATGAAAGTTATTGTTTTTTAACTGTGGTATCGAATTTGGTATTGAGAATTGTGGAAATGCACTGGTATTGGTATCGACTACTAGATTTCTGGTAAATCTATGGTTCCCTTAAAAAAAAAAAATAGGTCTTCGACCGTAGTGCGTAATGCATACGGCTGCATTTGCAAGCACACGCAAGCATATCCACACACTAATAATGCCTTTATTGTGTCACTATGCTTACAGGTATTATATGTTCATGTTATACTGTATGTCCAGCAAGTACACCACAAAAGACGACAAACACAACTATGCCATCATTGCAGAAAAGTGAAGCGGTGACTAATGACTGACGAAATCTGGTTATCAGGCCATTAAATAGGCCTTATCAGTCGCTATAAGCACTATAGATGTGGGTCATAAGGGGCCTACTATGCCTACTACGTTGTAAAAGTGAAAATGAAACTTGCACATTCCTCTGTTCAACATTTATATGGGCCGTAAGCTTGAGAAATGCTTAATTTTCGTGATGTTAGTCAGTTTTAAAGAAGGGAATGTTTACTTGTTTATCAATTTCACTAACAATATTACAAGGGATAATACTAGGGATAACTAATCGCAAATGAATCACACATCTTTTATCCATTCAAAATGTACCTTATCAACATAGGAGTGGACAAATATGCTTGCAAATATATGTATGTATTTACTGTTGGAAGTCAATTAACAACACAAAACAATGACAGATATTGTCCAGAAACCCTCACAGGTACTGCATTTAGCATAAAAAATATGCTCCAATCATAACATGGCAAACTGCAGCCCAACAGGCAACAACAGCTGTCAGTGTGTCAGTGTGCTGACTTGACTATGACTTGCCCCAAACTGCATGTGATTATCATAAAGTGGGCATGTCTGTAAAGGGGAGACTCGTGGGTACCCATAGAACCCATTTACATTCACATATCTTGAGGTCAGAGGTCAAGGGACCCCTTTGAAACTGGTCATGACAGTTTTCCCTTGCCAAAAGCGTAACTTTGGAGCATTATTTAGCCTTCATCGCGACACGCTAGTATGACATGGTTGGTACCAATGGATTCCTAAGGTTTTCTAGTTTCATATGATACCATCTCCAAATTAGCTTTAAAAATGAGCCCACCAACACATAAAAATTACAAGTTGCACTGGTTCGTTAAAGAAATTAATGGCGTTAAAACTAATTTGCGTTAACACATTATTGCGTTAGCTTTGACAGCTCTACAGCTAATATGTCTAACGTCATCAGCTAACGTCATTATACTATTGGCTCACAAGCCTTGTTAGATGTGGAAACCAAATGTCAGAAATCTTCCACAGAGATTAAAAAAAACATCCATTTTGGACTTGTGAAAATGATTTAAATGATTAATTCTGAATCATAATATATTTTTTTAGAAAAGCGATACCTTTCTAAAAGCTCTGTCAATGTACTACTTTTTTTTCAATTATTCACCTACATGAAAATGTTAGAAATAACACCTTTAAAAGGGAACTTTAGTACTTCCAAGTCCTTCAAATGTGCTTCACATCTGATATTACTTAGGCTACAGTAAGTTGGAGGTCACTCTTTTCCAAATGATGTCCCTGTGTATTATGTTGGTTGAAAAAAAAGCAAATTGCTCAAGGGTACAGCGGAGAAAATCATTGATGATGGCATATAACAAAAAGGTTACTGAACTCATCTGGGCCATTGTAGATAGCAGTGAAATGGTTATAGAGGAAGACACTTCCCTGGCTGCGACTGACCATTTTTAGTCTATTACTGCAAGCTTGATAATAAAAAAATATATAAAAATCACACAGTCTGGGTTATGAGATGGTGGCATGATTCTCTTTTTCAGTATTTTGTTGTCTGTTACCTTCTGTTTCATTTCCTTGATAATGTTCTGCAGTAAGTTCGTTCAGAGGTCTAAAAACTCGCCCTGGCTTTTCTTTACGATGTGTTATGGAATGTAATTCGGTTTAATTAGACATAGAGAACAAATACCAGGCTGTGTGCCCTCGTGTGGGGAGAAGTGATTAACCACTGGCTTTGTTTAAATATAATCCTGTCAATCACAATGTGCTTTGTCTGCGGTGCTAATAAGTATTTCATTGTTCAGCAAACACGATTTCCACCAAAATAAGATGAAGGATTAAAAATAATGAACTCTTTGCCTGCTCATTTGCATCTTGTGTTAGGTTGAAGTGTGGGTTTTGGGGGAACTGATCGGTGCTTCGTTTACATCACGACGGCTGGAGAATGTTAATATACATGCAGGGATGGATTTAATGAAAAGAGTGAAAGATTGGCACATACATTATCACATATCATGTGTAGATCCAGTATTATTTACTTTTTAGTGCTAAGCAGCAAGCACTAATTAGGTACCATCCATTCAAACATCCATCTATCTGTACAGTTAGCCATCATTCAGCCGAACCATCCGCCAATTAATCAATTCATTCTACATCCACGTTTATACCTTCTCTTTCCATCCATCCATCCATTTTCATGGCCACTCTATAATCATCCACCCATCTTTCCATTTCCTAGTCCAGGGGTCTGCAACCATGTGGCTTCGGAGCCACATGTGGCTATTTAGCTCCTCTCCAGTGGCTCCTTGTGGATTTTTAAAAAAATTAGTGGAAATGAATAACTGTTTTGTTTACATTTTCATTTTTATTTATCATTGTTGTAGGTCTATGGTACGAGGGTACGACGGAGCATTAGGGACACATTGAGGAAAAACATATAAATCTGAGATTTTGAGAATAAAGTCAGAAGTTTAGGAGAATAAAGTCATAATATTAGTATATATATATGTATAGTAGTAATAATTTGACGTGTTATTTTCTTTTTTTCTTGTAAAGTTATGACTTTATTTTCGTTATATTCCGACTTTATTCTCGTTATATTCCGACTTTTTTTCTCGTAAAGTTGTGACTTTATTCTCGTTATTTTACGACTTTATTCTCATAATATTACATCTTTTATCTCGTAGAGTTATGACTTTATTCTGGTAATACTACGACTTTTTTCTCGTAACGTTGTGACTTTATTCTCGTTATTTTACGACTTTATTCTCATAATATTACGACTTTTATCTCGTAGAGTTATGACTTTATTCTGGTAATATTCCGACTTTTTTTCTCGTAAAGTTGTGACTTTATTCTCGTAATATTATGACTTTTTCTCGTAAAGTTGTGACTTTATCCTAGAAATCTCAGATTTTTTCCCCCTCAATGTGGCCCCATACCTCACTGAAAATGTTTTGCGGCTCTAGACGGATTTTTTTTTTTTTGTTTGCCTAAAATGGCTCTTTTGATAGTAAAGGTTGTGACCCCTGTCCTAGGCCTTCTTATCCTGTTCAGGGTCATGGGGGGACTGCAACCTATCCCAGCATGCACTGGACAAGAGAAAGTATACCCCAGGTCGCTACCAGGTCTATTAACAGTCGCAGCACCAGGCAATTTACCGTTTCAGTCACCGCCGTGCTACCCCTAATTAATTAGGCTGCATTAATAGAAGATAATTATAATTACTCCTTAACATCACATCAGAGCTTTCCATCATCCCATCCCCAACAACGCATGCATCCGACCTTTATTTAACCATGATGGTTGAGTCATTAAAACAGTAGACTTTCAAGTAATGCCACTCAGGCTGCAGTAACTACACTCTGGCCTGGTAGTCGGCAAAAAAGTCACCGCTGAAACTAGATTTACATATCCATTTAAAGTAAACATTTTGGTAATTCAGTTCAGTTATTTATCATAAGTAAATGAAACAGTAGCTCAATTCGGTCATAACAGAGGAAAAACAACTTTAACTCCTGCTAAAGTAAAGCTAGCTTAGCGGAGTAGTCGTAGTAACCACCTTCTCTGCTTTTAGCTCCGGTGGAAATCATGTGATTTGGTGACGTTACTTTACTTTTAAGTCACATATTAACTGTACTGAACTGTATATACATTTATTGTAATTTTTTAATAAATAAATTATTGAAATAGTTAATGGCGATAAATCACAAATTCATTTTTTTATCTGTTCAAAATGTACCTTAAAGGGAGATTTGTCAAGTATTAATACTCTTATCAACACGTGAGTGGACAAATATGCTGCTTTATGCAAATATATGTATATATGTATATATGTTGTTGTTATCGGAAATCAATTAACAACACAAAACAATGAAAAATATTGTCCAGAAACCCTCACAGGCATTTAACATAAAAAATATGCTCAAATCATAACATGACAAACTGCAGCCCCAAACTGCATGTGATTATCATAAAGTGGGCATGTCTGTAAAGGGAAGACTCGTGGGTACCCATAGAACCCATTTACATTCACATATCTGGAGGTCAGAGGTCAAGGGACCCCTTTGAAAATGGCCATGCCAGTTTTGCCTCAACAAAATTTATTGTGACGTTGGAGCGTTTTTTAGCCCCCTCCTTGACAAGCTAGTATGACATGGTTGGTATACTAGGGATGTGCATTCCAGGCAAAAATACTATTCGAAAACCAATTAGTCGATTATTTATATATATATTCATAAATCGCTGCATAACCCCCAACCAAAAAAAACTGACTCATCCCTAGTTGATACCAATGGATTCATTAGGTTTTGTAGTTTCATATGATGCAAGTATCTTCACTGTAGCTTTAAAACTGAGCCCGCTACAACCTAAAAATGGCAAGTTGTGTTTATGTGTTAAAGAAATTAGTGGCGTTAAAATTTGCATTAACACGTTATTATCGCGTTAATTTTGACAGCCTTAAAAGGTCCCATATTGTAAAACATGACATTTTCATGGCTTTTATATTATAAAGCAGGTTTAAGTAATATATAAATACTGTGAAAGTATCGAAACGCTTAATCCACAGAGAAATACACACAGCCCGTATTCAGAAAACGGAGCTTTCGAAACAAGCCGTCAAGATTTCTGTCCATTTGTGATGTCACAAATCTACAATATTTAGAGCATTTCACAGTTTAAAACGTAAACATTCTAAATGTGTCCCAGTTTATTTCCGGTTGCAGCGGATGTGAATGACATCAGCTGACAGGAAGTAAACATGGACCCAAGCTGTTGCCAGGCAACGCAATTCTGTTCCAATTTCACTGAAAAGCACTAAAACGGAGCGTTTCAGACAGAGGGTAAATACAGCTATATCCAAGCAGACAGTATGAGGAAAATAAAGTTTTTTTTAAACATTAAAGCATGTTACCATGTTCTAGTACAAACCCAAAATACGAGTATGACCCTGAAAATGAGCATGATATGTCCCCTTTAATAAAAAATATTAAGAGTAGGACAGACACCTTGATGCATTTAATTCCCCAAGGTATGGGCTGTAAATAATCAAAATATAATAGTTCAAAACTTAAATTTTGAAGCCTTTTTTACTCAGCTTTACTGCTTCTGTAGTCATTGCTCTCTGCCATCCGATAGGACTGATGGTATATAAACCTCCAGTCTTCCTCTGCAGTATGTTATTCCTATCTGATGATATTTTCTTTTAATGGATACTTATGTGTTCATGTGTACACATGTAATGTGTCTTGAGGTGTGACCTGTCAAAGCATTTTGCACAACCTTTTCATATTTTCAAAGATAACACGTCCACTGCTTTGAATTTAAAGTTAATGGAAGGTCGCAGCGTTTTAAGGAAAAGCATATAAACAATATTAGAGGGATATGACACGCCGGTGCTTAGGAGGTGTTCTCCAATTCCCCCTCGCTGTGTTTGTGGAGGACCCTGTTTCATTCAGAAGTCAGCCTGTAATTTTTTCGCTCGTAATTTCTTTTTCCCTTACCACTAGAGAGGACAAACCACAGTTATTTGACCCCCGCTTTGAACTTTTAAAATGGAACATCTCTGCTTTTAAATTGCGGTAGTGTGCGCGCGCTTTCCGAGACCTTTCGCTGACTTTGTCTTGTTTGTGCAAAGTTTTGCTGCATTTTTCAAAGTCACACAAGGAAATAGCACGTCTGACTCCTTTCACCACCTTTCACCGTCTTTAATTGACAGCTTGTTGGCCTTCTCTCAGACCTTGAACATCCACAGGCCTTTAAAAAACTAGCATTGGATATCTAGCTCTTTAAGATAGAAATGTCCTTGCAGAAAACACCTTTTAAGATCTCAGCTCAAAATATTATCTTACAGAGAAAAAAATATATGCTGGTTAGCCCGAGTCACAGATAACCTTTCCCGGTTTAAAACACAAATGATCTGTGTTTGGGTTGAGCAGTTTTAAGCATCCGTGATGGAAAACAGCTAAAGCCACAGTGGCATTTTATCCTCTGCGATCTGAACATCCGCACTAATAAGAAATATTCATAGCGAGCATTCTTGATCTGAAGATATACGTGCGCTCCTCTTCCTATTCAACCTTCATCTCAATGCCAAAAAGCAGCCTCATCGGAGCTGACACTCTGTCCGCTTTCAAAGCCGGGTTTTCAAAGCCTGCCTCTCTATCGCTGCGAAATCCAGGAAACGCTGCACCCGAGGAATTGATGTCTTTGTAGGTGAAATTCATCTATAGCAACAATCTCGGTGAAAATGGCAGCGATGCTCCCCAGACCACTGTCTGAGAGATGACATTTTGTTGAACAGTATTTCATTCCTCATTATCTTCTCATGTTCAATACATCATCGCTCACTTTTCTCTCTGCGATGCACCCCTCTGCCTTTCTCCCCTTTCTCTCTCTGCCCAAAAATATCTTCCTCGCACTCGCATCAGTCCCTCTTTTTCTTTCATTTCCTCCCACATGTGATTTCCATGCACTTCGGTGAAATGTGCCATCTATACAAGCTCTAGTAAAGAAGGGGCTCCTCTGACATGTTGAATCTATACCACTATGTATTAATGGCATGTCTCATTTCTCGGTCCTTTTGTGTTCACTTGATGCTTGACGTCAGCCTCGATACTTTACCAGATGAGCCTTTTGTGTCTATATATACTACTATATATGAATGTATTGTTAAACCGTGAGTCACGACTGGTTGGTATGGTTCAAAACTCCATTAATATATCTGGATTTTTTTATTTTTTTTTTAAAAATGCTGCAGAAAAGAATTACAGGGGATTATTTCTGAATCCGGAGATGCTGAAAAAGGGGAAGAAGGTAAATGTCAGCTGTGTGTGGTCAAGATCTCATCAAAGGTTCTGAATACGTAATATTCAGACTCCAGCTGACAGGAAATGCAAATGAATGACAAGAGCATCCTAATACTGTTTGGAACGACTAAAAGTTACTGAGAGTTAACTGGTTATGAAACAGTCTTAATTTAATACTGACGCCTCTATATATATATAAACGAGACCATCAGTGAGAAGATTGGCTATTACTATATAGTTATTCTTAATGTTTCATGCTCATCAGTGTCACCGGGTCGGATTTCGCCCAAAATGAAACAAAATCATGCAGGTTCACCAGAAACTCCTTCAGCTCAGACTCCAGCAGAGCCTCCAGAAACTCCTTCAGCTCAGACTCCAGCAGAGCCTCCAGAAACTCGTTCAGCTCATACTCCTGCAGGGCCTCCAGAAACTCGTTCAGCTCAGACTCCAGCAGGGCCTCCAGTGCCACGGACAGACCCAGATCCAGCTTTGCTGCCGCCTTCGACCTGCAGTCGGAGCTCCGGCGTGAGAGCTCTGCAGCTCCGGCAGCAGCAGCTAGTCCTCCTCCGGCCGGGAACAGAGCTTCACCTCGCTGGGCAGACACCGCGCTGCTGGAGGCCCAGGCCGTATTGCTGGGCCCGCTAAAGAGAAGGGAGGCACGGGAGAATCAGAACCAGGATTGCAAAGGGCAGAGTGTCAGACCCTGCTGGAGGTAAAATGAGAAGTTTTCCAAAGGGACTCTGGTGCTCGGAAACACCACCGCTTTTGTCCATAATCAAAACCAAAATTAAAACAAAATGAAAGTTCCTTGGAGTAGCTTTAAATTAAATTTCTTCAATTCAAAAAGATTCTGATGGTTTGGATACAGCAATAATACAGCATCAGATTGATAAAGAAAGAATACAATATCTGTACCACGGCAGGCTGGTCTCAAACACCATTCCTAGCTATACCTACGAAAAGTAAATGCATTGTAATTCGTATACATCGCACAAAATCAATTTGTATGTAATCCACGTCATTAGGAAGTATAAAAAGAGCGGCGAACGCTGCTTAGGGAGGAGGTCGGGGTGGACAGCTGGGTCAAAAAAACACCTGACTTTCACCCAGGAGACCGGCGCCCGTGTCCCGTGTGAAACCAGAAGTCAATGTTGATTTATTTGTCACATAACTTCCGTACAAAATACGCCACTTTCGGTGTAATTTTATCCCAAACCAAAATCTTTTCTTAAACCTAACTAAGTAGGTTTTGTCAAGTAACTTCCGTACTTAAGTTACATAACTTCCGGTGTCGCGTAACCACTTCCAATGTGGTGTGACTTAACAACGATCTTTCCTAACTCTAACTACGTGGTTTTCTTGCCTAAACCTAACCAAGTTGTTTCCTGTGAAGACGGAAGTTTATTTTGAAAAGACTGGAGTGGAAATTGACGCTGGACCTTCGTAGGAAAACACACAAAAAACTTTTCGTACCGTTGTTCGAGAATACGCTGACCACGGATATTACAGCTATATTTTATTATTTTATTTTGCCGGACAAATTAGTCACGTGATATCTGAGACCCACTGTGGAGTTAATTTCTGCTAATGCTAGAGTAGCACTGTAATATACCTGTGTGGGATGTGTTCCTTTTTTGCCTAATGCATGCTGGGATTGGTCTAAGCACCCCCTGTGACCATGAACACAAAGTGGGTATATAAATTGGAAGAGGCTGGAAGATGGAAACACATCAACAAATACCATGTTACTTTTCTACTGTGGATATATATAGCTTTCTAAGGTACGGTGGAGCTCAAGGACAAAACACAAACAAGAGCCAAAGCACAAACAAATGTACTCTACATCAATAACCAAATGTCAAAAACATAAGGAATATCAAACTTAAGATATTTCAGGCTACGTGCAACAACACTTTCTTTGAACAGAGTCCAAAAAACATTTTTGCCAAAGACAAATTCCTGTAAATGGATGCAGATGGAAGCTGAAAGCGAAAGAGTTTTTGTAGACGTTATAGTAGCCTTGAATCTTGAACCAAAGTAGTTAGTTAATGCACCAGCCATCCAACACAACTATAGAGCTACTGTGCAGCCAGGTTTAGCTTCTCAGTCATTAGCTCATTCATTTTATACCTTTACATACCTCCATGGGGTCCCTGCTACTTTAATGTAGTTTAAAGCATCATCCTTTTTTTGCTTGTGATCCTTTAATAAGAGGCAACACTTGCATTTTCCATTATCTAGAGGTAGAATTTAACTAATACATTTATTCAAGTACAGTACTTGAGTACAATTAATGTAATTTACTTGATAATTTCCATTTCATGCTATATACTTCTGGTAAATATTATACTTTTTACATCATTACATTTATATAACAGCTTTAGTTACTTTGCAGATTCAGATTTATTCATACAAAATATAATCGACTAATAAATTATGATATATTATTATAGGTTAAGCTACCCAGCAATATATAAACTATATATATTTTCATTACTTTTTTCTTTTTACATTACTTTAAAAAAATTAGCTCAGCATTTACCGGCTGCAACATTAAAATGATGTACACATTAATGCATCACTATAGTTATAATCCAGTAATATAATATATATGATGTGATATGATTCTGAAATGGTCCATTATGCAAAATTTGTACTTTTACTTTTTGTTCTTTAAGTATATTTTGAAGCTTTTTTGATGTAAAATTGAATTGAATTCAGGACATTTACTTACAATAGAGTATTCTTTACACTGTGTTGCTGCTATTCCTTAAGTAATAAATCTAAGTACTTCTTCCACCACTGCCATTATCCCTAGAGATGCACCGATACCAGTATCGGTTATCGGGGCCGATACTGTGTTCATGTACTCGTACTCGCAAAACGGCTCCAATACAACGGCACCGTTACCACTTTACATAGCGCTGTAAAGCTGCGGCCGCGAGCCACCTTCCCGCCCCGAGCCTTGCCAAGCCGACCTAGAGCCGGTTGCGGCGCACCGCCTCGTATGCGGGACTCCCCAGCCTGCCGTGTGTCGATCACACCCTCCAGCTGGCTGTTAACGAGGGTCTTTTGGCACAGAGAAGTACTCGTATCGGTACTCGTTATTATAAGTACTTGTACTTGTACTCGGTCTGAAAAAAAGTGGTATCGGTGCATCCCTACAGATATTAATCAAAAATAATTTTAATAATCAAGTAATCGTATGACATTTATCAAAAAATAATTAAAAGTTGATCATTATTAATAGTTTGCTTTTGTCTGCATTTTAGTATATAGTAGAAGTAGAAGTTATAAACTGAATATCTTTGAAATTTACACTGTTGGTCAGAGAAAATAAAACTCATGAAAACATCAACCTGGACTCTGCGTCAAGCAGATTTCACTATATCCGGTTTTATTTAATGGATTAATAATTAAATGAAAAAATCCATTGAAAATGATAATAGTTGCAGCATAAAAATGAATGGATTGCTGAGATGAGATGAGTTGTGATTTATAGGGCTGACCCGAATGCTTCGATGCTTCGACTGTGGCCATGGTAATCCACCTCCAAATCAGTATGGAATATGTATATATATATATATATATATATATAACGTACGTAATAATAATAATGTATAGATCCCAGAATACCCCATAAATACGGAATAATCCCACATTATTCATTATTCATATTCAACATGTCCCTACTCATCCCTGCCTGCATGAAATAAAAACATGGATGTCATCAAACCTTCTCAAACTCAACAGCAGCTCATGGTTGTGGTCCCTAAGGCACTGCTCAGGAAGGTTGGAAATCTCCTCCTAGACATAGATGGCAGCTCCATCTGCCAACTGCCTTGGTGTCATCCTGGACTCCACCCTCTCATTTCATTCACACATCAAATCTGTCATAAAATCCGCCTTCTACCACCTCAAAAACATTTCCAGACTCCGGCCATCACTCTCTGACTCCGTGGCAGAGACCCTCATTTACGCCTTCATCACCTCCTGTCTCGACTACTGTAATGGAGTCCTGTCCGGGTACCCAGCAAAGCCCTAGACAGGCTCCAGTATGTCCAAAACTCAGCTGCCAGGGTTCTCACCCGCACTAGGCCGTGGCAGCACATCACCCCTATACTCATCCACCTTCACTGGCGTCACATACAAATCCCTCCATGCCCCCCAGTACCTAACCGACCTTCTCCACCCCTACACTCCATCCCGGAAACTACGATCCTCTGACACTGGTCTGCTCTCCACCCCTCCCACACCCGGCTGAGATCATTCGGCGACAGAGCCTTCAGCGTCGCAGTCCCCGCCCTCTGGAACTCTCTCCCTCCTGAGATCAGAAATGCTTCATCCCTGGACACTTTCAAAAAACACCTGAAGCACCACCTGTTCAGCAAGGCCTCTGACCTCTAACTCTTCCTACACATCACTCTTTTAATTACCTGGCTACAGTTTTTTCCTCTGTTTTATTTATCAGTATGATTTTGTGTGCCCTCTTTGTAAAGTGTCCTTGGGTTTCTTGAAAGGCGCTATATAAGTCCAATTTATTATTATTATTATTATTATTATAACATTGATTATTATTAGTTATTCTCAGACAGATACTGTATCACTGTTTGTTGTGTGTAGAGGCGCGTGTGTGTACAGTAGTGCGGTAGTGGCACTATACCGGGTACTGAAACTGGGGAGATGGCTTGCCGCACCGCGCCGCACCGCACTGCGAAGCTTCGAATGCCTTCGAATATTTCTCACCGAAGCTTCGAAACCCAAAAAATGGTATTCGGGACAGCCCTATTGATTTATTTATCTCTTTTTTTGGTTATAAAATAGTCTCATTGAGGGCAGTAAAGTATTGTCAGCTGCTGCGTGTGTGTGTGTGTGTGTGTGTGTGTGTGTGTGTGTGTGTGTGTCTGCATAAAGAGAGGTGAATTTATGATCAGCGCCATCTGAAATTGTAGATACAATTAAAATTTGTAATTATAAAGTTGTATTCTTATCAAGAATCTTTTAACACAGAACGTCCTGATATCATTCACTGAACAAAATGTGATTGACAATTTTCCATTTCAATAAACCCGGAAGATTCAACAACTGATAGTGTGAATCAAACCAAGAAAGGAAAGAAAGGGATTTTAAAATGTGATAATCCCCAAATGATAAATTCAATTATTCATCAAACGTTTGATTAGTTTATCTGAAAGCTATTTCAGGTTGTTCAACAAAAGACTGAAACTGTTGGGATGATCACTCAACTGGACCAACAAGAATAAACGGCACTATCGGTGACATAGAATGATCCGGCTAATATGAAGCATTAAAGTGTCGCTAGCCTTATCATCAGAGCATGATCGATTGGTGTCCCTGTCTTGTACTGTATGTCTATGAGCCGAAGCACTTGAACTATAGACTGTAAATAAGAAGTAGACGTAGTCACCATGACGTCACCCATCGGTTTGTGGACTGCTGTTTTGAAGCCTTGAGTTTGGCATTTTGGCCGTTGCCATCTTGGTTTTTTTTGCAACCAGAAGTGACACGAGAGAGTGGAGCTTAGTACAACCGAACGCCGAACAAGACATTTTTAGGCGACCAAAATGTTCCATGAAGTGAAAACACACTGTGAAAGAGTTAAAGTTGTAAGACAAAAACACAGACAACTCCCAGACCGGAAAACGCCGTGGTAGCGACCTGTCAATCACAAGGTAGTCGGGCCCTAAAGCATAATCTGCTTTATTTATGGTCTATTTGACTCTAAATGGGACCATAATTTACTAAATGAACATCATGCTGTATTGAAGAAGACTGAAACTAGCGATTGAGACCATAAATCAAGTGAGAAGTAGGCTCGTTTTCTCATAGACTTCTATACAATCTGACTTATTTTTGCAACCAGAGGAGTCACCCCCTGCTGGCTGTTATAAAGAATGCAAGTTTAAAGGTCCCATATTGTAAAAAGTGCGATTTTCATGTCTTTTATTTTTTTAAAGCAGGTTTAAGTGATATATAAATACTATTAAACTATGAAAACGCTTAATATACGGAGAAATACACAGAGCATGTATTCAGAAATTGTGCGTTTGAAACAAGCCGTTAGGAATTCTGTCCATTTGTGATGTCACAAATACACAATATTTAGATCATTGCACGGTTTTAAACATAAACATTTTAAATGTGTCCCAGTTTATTTCCTGTTGCAGTGTATGTAAATAACATCAGCTGATGGGAAGTAAACATGGACCCAAGCTGTTGCCTAGCAACGCAATTCCATTGCAATTCCATTGCAATTCCGTTGCCATTCCGTTGAAATGCACTAAAACGGATCGTTTCAGACAGAGGGTATATTCAGGCATGAGGAAAATAAAGTTTTTTTTTTAACATTACAGCATGTAAACATGCTCTAATAGAAACACAAAATACGAGTATGAACCTGAAAATGAGCACGATATGGGACCTTTAAGACACTTCAGCGTTGGCTTCGCTTTTCGGAACCGCAAGTCGCCGCCTGATTTAAAGGGTTAATTTGCAAAAACAGATATCTCTGATTTTATTTATTTCCCTAAAACATTTTTTTCACTCCAAGTGATATAAATCACACTGGTGTTTTGATAAGATATCTAAAAAAAGAATAAATTCATAAATATTTGTTTAATGTGCACTCAAGAGAATATCAATTAAAATGGTGGTTATTTATTTTATGAATCGTCGTTATCTGTTTTTAGCAGATTAACTCTTCATTTGGTATGCATGGGGCTAGCTGACGGCCACCTGTGGATACAAGCACCATAAAGGGAGTCTGTGACTTCCATCATCTGTTTTCAATTGTTCTCTATTGAACCGTAAGTGTGACACGTGCTACACTACAGTGTTGACACAGCCATGGATAATTAGCACACACTGTGAGCAACGTTTGATGTGAAACAATGCTTTAAATGCTGTCGGTGCAGGAACACAACTCGAGGATTGAACATGTGTGCCAGCTCAGTCACAAACTCAGTCGAAGCTCATCAGCACGTCACAAACTACGGAGCAGATAAGATCTTAAAAACCACGGAGTTTCAGCACTGATCCAAGCCACTCTTTGTACCGCGTGTCTGATCCGTAAGTAGATGATGTTGAGGAAATGATTGCTCTGTGGTATTGTTTTCACCTTCTCCCTCTCTTATGCTGCCTCTGTTCTCTGCAGCACTCGCATGTTTCTCTCTTTCCCTCTTTCAATTACATCAAAAGCAGCCTTTTTCCGCTTAATGGGCCATTAGCTCTGCTCCAAGTCTCTGTCAAAAAATCTCCCCCAGGCTTCTCATCGTGCCATTTCACTCAATATGTTTTAAGGGCAACAAAATCAAAAAAAAGATAGAGTTGTGCTTTCTTTTGGAGGAGAGATAGGGGGGAAAAGATGTGCCTGCATTACTGCTAAAGATCATATAGAAATCTTTAAAGTATAGGCCCTACAGTACAAGTGCAAGGCAGGCAAATTGTGAGTTGATCTCAGCGTGAGAAACTGATCTTCTTGTTACTATGCCACAGATTTCAGCTGGGAGTTTGTCCATTTAAAAATGCATTGTCAATTAGTGCAATAAAACAAAATTAAAAAAATTAAGTTAAAGTCAAAATATCGCAAAATTGTTTTTGTAGGTACCTGCCATTTCGGGTGGCAGACACAGTGAACTGTCTCCCAGAATCCTGGAGGTATGCTCTCCTTGACCACAGGACTCAGCTCAGTCCTCATTGGCTACAGTAACATTTCACCCAGAGGTGTGAAAATCACACAGAACAAAACCAGAGGAATGTCCTTTCTTTCGTCTCTTTCTTCTCATCTGCTCATCTCTCCTGACGTGCCAGAGGTGAGCTGCTGCGCTCTCTCTGCGCTTCATCTCCTCAACCCAGGCTGACCTGGTTGAGGTGAACGGCTCTCAAGTCCAGAACTTGCAAACCAGTTCTGGTTCTGATCAATGGCCTGTTAGGAAACAGCCATTGCAACCAAGGAACCAAACGGCAGACGACGCGAGTGCTCTGCCCTTTTCACCAGCTAACTTCAAGCTATCAAGCAAAGAAGTTAGCACCAAACTAACAGCAAAGACGACCTCTTTGACTTGGAACCACAACTTCAACACATGGAATCACAAAACCGGTTCTTCCATGGATTGGTAACGTACTGGGCCTTAGCATTAGCAATCGCACAGGGCTGAGCAAGACTGTCCAACTTTGATTTCTAGAAAGTACTTGTATTGATTTGGTTTAATGTTATTCATTGAGTTTGACTGTGGTGATTTATCTGTATTTGATATCTGGGTAACTGGCTTTGCCACATCTGATGTGTTTAGTTTATGCTTCACATAGACAAGGTCTTGCATGCAACTAACCATCTTTTCTAACCCACTGCATATCTAACACACATAAAGATCACATACAGAAACTGTGAATTAGTTAAACATAAACATACAGCTTCAGATAATCTTAACCCCACATCACCCCCCCTCTCTGTCCTAGAACAAAGAGGTCATGTGATGACATGCTGACGGCCATCTTTGATTCCGCCATCTTTGATTCAGCCATCTTTGTAGTTTTACAGTGCTCGCCATTTTGTTTGTAGGCCATACAGACATTTTGAGACAAGAACCCATCTTGTTTCCCCCCCCCCCTCTCTCTCTCTCTCTCTCACACACACACACACCCACACACACACACACACACACACACACACTGTGTTTGGTTTGTTTAGTTTAGTTATTTAGTTAGATTAATATTGTGTTTTGAACCTTTATTAACTTGTAAATAAATGTTTGTGGAATATACATGCTGGTCTCTTTAATGTTGCACAAGAGTGAATACTGCCAACCTCTGCTATGTCAAGAACTCCGATATCCTTCAACCTTTACTATCTATTTTGGTTATAGTTATTAATTTAATTATTAATCAACATTCCAAATTGATAGTTTAGCATATATAATGAGACTATATTAACGTTTTGGTCATTGGTCCCTGATTCCAGGGTGGTGCCCCGTTTATTATTAATGTTTATTGATAATCTTTATTAATATTAATAATTATATTATTATTTATTAATTAATTTGCTAATAACCAAAACCTACCAAAGTAGAACCCCTACATTTTATACTCTTGGCTTGGAAAATTTGGTGTATAGATAAAAAGATAATTACAAATTGCAACGAGGAAGATCTTGTAGATTAAAAGTTGCCTTGAAAAGAGAAATTAACTATTTATTTGGAGCCTAACCCCTAGTCTAGACCACAAATACCACTTCAGCATCACATTCACGCAATGACGGCGTGCACTGAAGAGACTGTCTATACCGCTTCCGCCTGGTCCAAGCACTTCAAAACGTTAAGCAGCAAAGGAACCGCCAAACTTTCTGTGAAGGGTGGATTCCTGTTTCCCCCTCATAATCCCATACACCAATCCAAGGAAATACTGGATAAATACCAATTATGTCTAACTACACTATGCACACGTTTGAATGCAAGCTGTCCTAAAAGAAGTGTACAATTTTCTACTTTTACCATTATTTTCTATGTATTGTTACTTTTGATCAGGGATGCACCGATACCCGATACCAGTATCGGGTCCGATACAGTGCTCATGTATTCGTACTCGCACTCGCAAAACAGCTCCGATAAAACGGCACCGATACCACTTTACAGCAGCGCGTCGTTAACCTTTCGTCACCATCTTTCGTGACCTCACACTCCACCTTCCTGACGGTGCGGGCTAAACAGGCCGGTGGTGCGCCCAATCCTGCTGGGCCGGGATACCACCTCAGCCGGCGCGCGCTGGCCCTCACTTTCATTGCGCCACGTTTTTTTTTGTTGCGTCGGGCAGGTTGCAGACATCGTCGCAGACCCCTGTCGCCTTTTACGTGGGACGCAGCACGAAGAGGACAGTCCGCCCTGCACCGGGAGCAGGGAGCCCCGTCACGGTGCGGCGAGGTCCGGGCGGGGAGCGCTGTAAAGCTGCGGCCGCGAGCCACCTTCGCCCGAGCCTTTCCAAGATGACCTAGGGCTGGTAGCGGCGAACCGCCTTGTATGTGGGACTCCCCAGCCTGCCGTGTGTCGCTCACACCGTCCAGCTGGCTGTTAACGAGGGTCTTTTGGCACAGAGAAGTACTCATATCGGTACTCGGTATCGGCGAGTACCCAAATGTAAGTACTTGTACTCGGTCTGAAAAAAAGTGGTATCGGTGCATCCCTACTTTTGATAACATCTAGGAGTTCAGGAAGAACCTGAGCAGTTTTCAGCTGCCTAACGTTAGCCTGACACGGTGAAACAAGTAACATCAGCTCAGTTAACACTGCTTAGCTAACGTTAGCTAATGACATTAGGGGCTGCGGCGGTCCACAGAATAAATGAACTCAATCAACTAACTGTGGTGTTATTGTGAAATATAATGCTAGTTACTCTAACCAAGGACAGCGTAATGACCACAAAGTAAACATCATTAATCGGTCGGCATCACAAACAGAACACGTACAGTGTCCGCTAACTGTGTTGACTGAGTCTCAGCCGAATGCATCGTGGTGTCTCGAAGTGACAGCAGCTGTTGAAACACGAACAGAACATGTAGGTGTCCTCGTAAGAGCCTTCAATTTGACTTTAATCCATTTTAAACACATACTCATGTGTTTATTATCTACTCCAACCATTTATGGAAGTTACTACGTACGAGCAACCACGCATTCGACTGAAAGTCACCACTTACATGGTTAGCAGAGAGTACAATCACCATACAAACACACACACACACACACACACACACACACACCCGCAGCAGCTGCTCTGCAGGGAGAGAAAGACACGGGGGAATACAACATGTGGCGTCGGCACATTTTCCCATCTAACGCTGTGGATTAAGAGTTTTTTTCAACCATATTGTTGGAACATTGGAAGAGACCGGTGGAAAGACAAACCAAGACGGTTTCAATGAGTTTTATTTAGTTTCTGTCGGGTTTGAAAGACGATATGCTTCGCTGCTGGAACAGCTGATCTACATGCTGAAACTACGAGGGGTGCAGCGCCGCTTGCACACGGACACAATGTCGGGGTGCGCTCGCGGTGGTGCGGGGGGGTCTGCCCGGGGAGGGTGGTCCGGTGCCAACAGGCCTTGCCCGCCATTCGGAACCTAAAACCAAGTGCGGCGCAGCGGCCTCGCCCCGGTCGCCCGCCTTGCGCCTCCGGGTAACTCCTCCCTCCTCTCTACTGTCACAGTATTTATCCAGGACTTAAACCTGCTTTATAATAGAAAAGATATGAAAATCTCACTTTTTACAATATGGGACCTTTAATGTAGTTAAGTACTGTAGTAGTGTTTTATTTGTCAATAACCTAGCGTTTACATGCGTATTGTCAAAAAAATTACTGGAAGCGTAAATGTAATATGCAAAGTTGAATCAGAATGCTAAAATCAAACTTCGTAAAATAAGCTGGAGCTCATATTAATGCACATATTTGGGAAAAATGCAATGAAACAGTTGTATTCTGCATCCTGAGTTCCATGTTTCCCACTACAAAAAAATTCACACAGAAGCTAAAACACCAAATTTCATGATTCATACTCTATCTACACTGATTTTATTTCCTTGTTTGTACTGGTCGAGCGATAACCTTTAGGTTTTCTGTGGTGTGATGTCTTGCGTTACACTTGTTAGGAAAGCACTGAAACAAATAATAAAGTTTGCTTCTGTTGAATAACTGTAATTGTGTGGAAAAAGGTCACCACGCGACTATTCCTCCCGGTGTCGTAACCTCTCCTCCACACAGATTATGATCACTGAATATCATAAGTGACTGAGACGTTGATCCCGTCCGTGACTACATTATCATGCACAGACACTCCACGCCCTTGTCTAGGTACACACTGTCACCTATAATGCACGGACGAGCGAGCCATTTCATGCATGGATACACCGCAGGTATTATCAGCTGAACTGATGAGTGGCTCAGATGCCCCCTATTTGAGTCCAAGTGACACAGATTTCTCTGCTCTGATATAAAGTTGTTGGAGGAGTCAAGTCGTAGTAGTTCTGGCTTCAGCTTCACCTACTGTCGACGTGCACCGAGAGGAGACGCAGTCTTGAAAATAAAACAATTATATTTAGAACACCTTTATTTACTTTAAACCAACAGGTTAGCCTAAAGCCTTCATTAGGGTTCACCAACAAACATGTACAAACGTATACAGACACCTACATGTGGCTCTTTAGCTCCTCTCCAGTGGCTCCCTGTGGATTTTTAAAAAAAATTGTGGAAATGAATAACTGTTTTTTTGTTTACATTTTCAATTTTATTTGTCATTGTTGTAGGTCTATAGTACGACGGTACGACAGAGTATTAGGGCCACATTGAGGAAAAAAAACAAATCTGAGTTTTCAAGAATAAAGTCATAGTATTATGAGAATAAAGTCATAATATTATAAAGTAATAATTTTACGTATTATTTTCTTTTTTTCTCGTAAAGTTCTGACTTTATTCTCGCAATATTACAATTTTTTCTCGTTAAGTTATGGTTTTATTCTCGTAATATTACGACTTTTCTTTTTCTCGTAAAGTTATGACTTTTTTCTCGAAATCTCCGAATTTTTTCCCTCTATGTGGCCCTAATACTCCGTAGTATATTTGCACTTCACTGCATTAGACTTATATACTATATACTTAGACTATAAGCTGTGTTACCTTCATCACAATGCTCACATCATTTGCGGCTCCAGAAAGATTTTTTTTTTTTTTTTTGTGCTTAAAATGGCTCTTTTGATAGTAAAGATTGCTGACCCCTGTGTTAAGTGATTTTAAGTGTGTTTCTATATCATACAAAATCTCCTCGGTCCTTTTGTGACATCACTAGGTACCTTGTCTCAGAAAAATTAGGGATACAGCTAAGCCCCCAGGAGTAGGGGGGAGTTCCCATGAGGGGATCCTCCCACACCGAGTGGCCATTCCTGAAACCACAGCGCTGTAAAGGAAAGGAGTGCGCTGGGTTTATTACACAAGACAAAACAAGAGCATCATTGCGAAACAGAATGCGGCAAAATCATGATTGAAATTTGATTAATTGCGCAGTCCTTTGCGAGGAGCTGAGAGGAAGTCAGCCAGCTTGGCCAGTGGAAGTCTCGCACGTACATGCTCGCTCAGCTGGAGAAGGACTCTAGTGAGCATATAAACAAAAACGCGGAAGCTTGAGGAAACCCAAGGCTTTCTGGGTGTATGCGCCCCCATGTGCAACTTTCATAGGATTGACTGGGGCGCCATCTTTGAACGTGGTATCCAGTTCTCCTAAATATGTCCACGGATACAGCAATGTGTCCTTGAACAGGAAAACTTGACTGAATGTTCAAAATGACCAAAACCATGAAAACATGTGTTCTAGCAAGAAATTGCACATACTTCTTGTCTTATAAATCTCCAGTGTTGCTCTCCTGCCATCAATAAAGCGCTTTGCATCAGTGGCGAACTCTTCACCTTTGTGTGACATCATTGCTGACGCTCCAGGTTCTTCCTTCACATGCCCTAATCAAGCAAACTGAAAGGCTTTTAACATATTAAAAGGCTCATAATGCCCCCAACATATGGAAATAAACCATCTAGACTTGTCTAATCCCAGTAATCAACATCCCACAGTGGAACTTGTAGAGAACAGGTTGTGCTCGATAGTATCTTCGACAGCCACGTGAAGACCCCTCTGGGCAGCCCATCTATTCACCCTGACGCTGTTATTTATGAACACACAACAGAGCCTTCCTCTGATAAAGAGTTAACAGAAATAGCTAATTGGTATTAATCATGTTTGGGCTTACTTGCTATCATTTTTTATTAATCTCACTCCCCACAATCTTCCGTCTTGCCTTAGCCGTCAGCCTCAACATCTGCTCGCTGACAAGTGCTGTCTGTTTTATTCATAGCCACGGTGAAGAGACGAGCACAGCGTGTGTGCACAGTGAACAATGTGACATGCTTAGAGAAGACGTACCCGATGCAAACACAACATGCGATGGAGCTATTTTCAGTGTTTAAAGAGGAACAACGGTCTTTTTTTAAAACATTGATATGATTTTTGAGGCTTTATAAGGTGATGGAAAAAAATAGTGCAACTTGCTCATGTACGTGCATATTGCGAGGGCGCGCTGTGAGGAGACCAAGAGGTGGCAGCGTCATCACGGTAGACAGTAACTGCCCGTCAGTGGCGATTTGAACGGAGTATAGAATTTCAACAACATTAAATAAACATGTTGTCACTTTCTGAATCTATTTTATGTTAACAACAAACACTTCTAAGACAGGGAAACTGTATCATGTTGATAAGAGTATTAAACACTTGACAAATCTCCCTTTAAGATACATTTTGAACACATAAAAGAATGTGTGATTAATTTGCGATTTGCGACTAATTAAATATTTTAATCGATTGACAGCCCTAGTTTATTGTTAACATTAAAATAGATCCAGAAAGTGACAGCATGTTTATTTATTACCTCCGCCAAGGTGGAAGGCCTAAGAAGGAGGTTATGTTTTCACCGGCGTTGGTTTGTTTGTTTGTTGGTTTGTTTGTTTGTTTGTCCATTAGCAGGATTACTCCAAAGTCTACGATGGATTTGAATGAAATGTTTTGGAGGGGTGGGGTGTGGCACAATGAACAATTCATTAGATTTTAGTGGCGATCCAGATCATGATCCGAATTCGGGAATATTTTTAAGGATTACGATCAGCCTGAGCATTTAAGGTCCCATAATATAAAAAAAGTGAGATTTTTACGTTTTTTTATTATAAAGCAGACTTAAGTGCTATATAAATACTGTGAAAGTATCGAAACGCTCAATCCACAGGGAAATATACACAGCACGTATTCAGAAACTCTGCATTTGAAACAAGCTGTCAGGATTTCTGTCTATTTGTGATGTCACAAATGTACAATATTTAGAACCTTTACACAGATTTAAAAGTAAACATTCTAAATGTGTCCCAGTTTATTCCCGGTTGCAGTGTATGTGAATGATATCAGCTGACAGGAAGTACAAATGGATCCAAGCTTTTGCCTAGCAACGCAATTCTTTTGCAATTTTGTCGCAAATCCGTTGAAATGCGCTAAAACAGAGTGTTTAAGACAGAGGGTAAATACAGGCATATTCAGGCCGAAAGTATGAGGTAAATAAAGTTTTTTTTTTTAATATTACAGCATGTAAACATGTTCTAGTAGAAACACAAAATACAAGTATGATCCTGAAAACGATATGGGACCTTTAAAACCACAGGGTATAACACATGCGCAGTGTAACTGATGGCGCGTTGATGACGCGTGGCCCCACCTCCTTCTGAGAGCAGAGAGA
This sequence comes from Sebastes fasciatus, assembly GCF_043250625.1. Classification (NCBI taxonomy): domain Eukaryota; kingdom Metazoa; phylum Chordata; class Actinopteri; order Perciformes; family Sebastidae; genus Sebastes; species Sebastes fasciatus. The sequence continues at coordinate 4,961,136 of NC_133811.1, read as the reverse complement.
TACGTGTGTGGATGTGTGAGCGGAAGCTGCCGGCCGTCCGCGGTGAGACGGAAAAAAGCGGTAGATGACGGGATGAGAGACAACGTGGTGTAACGTCATACAGACATAACGAGGCTGCTGAAGGAGAGAGGCATCCGCCGATACGTTACACGGAAACACACCGTGTTAATAATAGGCCGACCACCTCACGGTACCGCCAACTGTGAGCTGTTTTTAAAGTCGCGCGTTGGCGGAAGTCTGCGCTCTCCGAGTGCAATTCTAGTATTGCAAATGTTGAAATTCTATACTTCATTCAAATCGGCACTGACAGGTAGCTGCAGTTCACGCTGCCACCTCGTGGATTCTCGGCGCCCTCGCAATATGTGCGTACATGAGCAAGTTGCAGTATTTTTTTTTAATCGTGTTAAAGAGCCTCCGGAATAATATCAATGTTTTAAAAAAACGGCCGTCGTTCCCCTTTAAGGGTGCTTTCACACTTAACTCATTTGGTTTCGGTAAAAAGAAACTCAGGTCTGTTTGCCCGGTTAGTACGGTTCATTTCAGCCGGTGTGAAAGCTCATTCAAACTCTGATCCGCCTGAAAAACGTGTCTCGTTTCGCTAAAGTTTGTTTTACATCGAGTAGAGAATTAACAGCCTTGTAACCGCTGCTCCATCATGCAATTACAATTTCCCCCGGTTTGCCGTTGATTGATGCTTAAGCGAAGACGAACCTCAATGAGCATTTTGATAAAGTAATTGAGTTTAAAGGTGAATATGCTTCCCTAAGACAGCAACACAAGAAACCAGCGTTGCTCCAGCCTTGTATCCCTTCAGTTTGCTGCTGATTAATGTTCTGTCACACCGCGGAATACAAACAAATACTTTCACTGCGGCAAAAAAAATATGCTCTTTATTATGGAGCCAATACTGGAGGCGAATAACACAAACATATGCTTTGTCAGTAAAGGAAAGATAAGAGCTGAATGTTAATTTTCTCTAAATGTATTCATCGATCGATACAAACACTCAAAGGTCAATCAAATTAACTTGCTCGCTTGAAGCTGTTTTCAATCCTCAAAATGAAATAAATGCACAGAATCTATATAGGTTAGCTAACTTTCATGGCTGCTATTTAATTAGGAGAAATGCCCCCCTGCATGCTGCTGCAGTCAATATTTGGTGAGCCGGTGGATTCGATGCGCTGCACTGACACCAAAGAAAATTAGATCTCACCTTGAATGAAACATTTTATGCTGTAATGCCTAAAGCTTTATGACTCCAGCAAAAAAAAGCTGTAGGCAGTTTGCATCCATTAACACATTTTATTGGCGGGCTACGCATACGTACTGTAGAATATGACTGGATTTCAGTCTGGCCCCACTCAGACGACTTGCTGCACAACTTTCTGGCATCATTTATGTAGCATGGCGAGGACTCATAAATGATTCATGAAGCTTGATCAAGCCTTTGAAGTTATAATATGATTTGTGTATCTCTGAAGGTCATTCTCACAACTATTGATAGAGAGGAGATGCTTTCCTTGTTAGGGTTAGAAAATGTCTTCGGCATATTCCGTACTTTTTAATAAGGGGGTTTCTCTTATATTTCAACAACTGAAGGAAGCAGAACACTGCTGGTGTTTAAGGATAAAGGATTGAACTGAGAGTGTTTTTTTTTTTTTTTTAATGTGTACATGAAGGCAGCCGGCATTTAGTTTAAAGCACGATGTGAGATTTCTTTTGTAAAAACCCTCGTCGAGCACTTTGAAAATGTTCTAAGTGCCAGAACTTTTAAAGGGGAAAGAAATCAAAGACATTATGTTACAACAACTAATAAAAGAGGCCTTCAAGAGGAGGAACAAGAGCACGAGCACGATCCCTCTTAAAAACACTGTAGAGAACTAAAGCTCTTATAGAAAATGTCATCCTGATTTACAGCCTGCAGCTGCTCCGCTGAACGGAACACTGGCTTTCTGGATTCCTACAATGTTTGTCAGAAATCTTACATCTAAATGAGTTACATAATGGATGAGATTGATCAGTTCTGATCTAGTAAGTGCTGCCCCCCCATCCATCCCCAGAACAGGTGTACAGTCACTCCTTTTGTAGTTTGCAGGTAGAGCTGTACAGTGTCAAATTACAGAACTGCAGATGGGATTGAAAACCAAAAGGCCCTAAAATGCAAGTAGGACAGTGTGGATCCATGTTCCTCATTCATTCAGTTCTCTCTTTGTTAATTCATTATTAGAAGTGTAGTGATCCATCGATCTGGATCAATGTATTGATTCAATTGATGCAAAGTGAATACATCGATACATATATGCCTTTATTTTGAAATTCCACGTCTGTTTCACCATTTCCGTCCAAGCGCACCTCCTTTCTAATCATCAATCAATTCTAATCGTAACTTTAGCAAGTTTCCAAAAGACCGTGTGTGAGGTTTTTGGTGGCGTTCTAGCTGTGAACGTAGGTGTAGCAGTGTGTGTACAGTTTATTTGTCACTGAATAAATGCTATGAAACTACAGCTCCTACGCTCCTAAGCGAGCTAGAGACCGGAGCCGACTTCCTGTATCCTGCAACTCCGGCTCCGCCTCTTGAGGTGGGCTGTTAAGGTGGACCAGCTTTTCTCCTTAAAAAGACGAGCCCCTCCTCTGAGCCGCTCAGCTTTTGAGTTAATTATTAACATTTATTTTAACCATTTGACCGATAGCGTTAATCGGTTAAAATGCTTAATGTCAGTTAACGGTTAAACGGTTAATTATGGACATCCCTAATCTCACTGGTTCCCTCGACAACAAGCCAATGGGAATTTTCCATTGGGTTTTGGATTATTGTAGAAAATAAGCTCTGTGGCAAACAACAGTTTATGATACTTACACGTTTTATTTCCCATAAGATAATCTTCACAAATGAACACTACTTTTAGGATTTTTGAAGAATAAATGCAATCCAACGTTACACGCTAAAAACGAACTACACCATGGTCACATGAACGCGAGTATACGCAACGAGGCTGTAAAGACGGACGAGTGACGCCTTTATTTTGAAATTCTCATTGCACGTCCTATTCACCATTTCCAAGCGCACCTCCTTTATAAACTTGCAAACAGTGCTAGCGGCGCTAGCGAGCAGCGTTAAGCATGATTTATGCTCGCCGCATCCACGACGGTCGCAAGTGTCCGCACGGGTAAAGTGACGTCACCCTTTGACGCCCTTCACGGGGATTCTGTGCGGCAGGTTTTCGCCTGTTCGTGCACTTCCAAATTTACATGGACGCGGATTGACGGCAAAAATGGAGAACTTTAAGTAGCTTTGAGAATGTCGGTTTGCCGCGAGGAGAAACCCGCATATAGTATAAAAGATCCAAGCATTTCCTCGTCACGATTCCGTGCTTGCTCATGTTCTCGCAAATGTCCTTGCAGAAAGCATAACCAAAGCTGTAGCAATCGCCGTTAGCGAGCGCCGTTATCGACCAAAATAATAATTGATAATTTTTCTGTTGATTTCTCTAATCAATTAACTGATAATTGTTTCATCTCTAGCTGAACCATTCTTGACAACTTTTCCAATGTTTTGTGCATTGTGTGTCGCAAGTTACGACAGCTTCTACTGCTTTTAACAAGTTTAAGTGGAGACTCCATTTTAGCTTGTGCACAGTCAATGTGCATTACATCTCTAATATATATATAGCCTACCCTCCCGATATAAATAAGGTTGACAAGATATTATAAGTTTAATGCAAAACAATGCAACGGCACCACAAACTACTACTGCTATACTGTTTGATGGTTTATTTGTTCACATGCCACACAGAAAAGCTAAAACAATCTCCACTTTGTTAACTAAAGCTGTGGTTACGATGAGGCGACTACAAAGTAAATGATCAACATCAACATAAAATGGCAAATAGAAAAGGGTGAAAATGGCTGTCTCATATACCATTAAGTAAAAGCTGAGGCAGTGATGTGGGCAATAAGTCTTGAAAGTTTTGAAAAAGACCACTTGAGTCTGTCTCTATGATGTTTCCATAGGAGCAGTGCATAGTTTTCATAGACATAAAAGCAAAGACTTGACATGCTATACCTTACATTAGCCACTTTTAGTGAATGTAAAAGGTCTGCAAGATAAGTGAAAAGCACAGTGTAGGATGTAAAGGAGCAGACACTCTGATATACCAGGTCCTCTGACCCATAACCACCAATTCAAACTTTTTAAAGCCATAAATATTATACCACAGGTCTTAGAAGGTGATGCATTTTGTAACTGGTTTCATTCACCAAAGTGGCATCCATTTTGACTTGATTATTAGAGAGCTGAAGCTGTGTCTGCACGGCCAGTGAATGAGCCAGGACAGGTGCAAAACGATCCAGCAATAGCAAAACTGACCATAAAATTGGAGCTACATGCTGCTGTGCATGCACTTTAAGAACTTTTACTTTGGCCGTTCGATACAGTGCATCAAAGAACATTACTGAAAAAGTAGTTTAAACAAATCTACTTCTGACAACACTTTAAGCAAGAAATAGGCGATGCCACTGCTGAATCTCCTGGCGACTGCTTCTCCTGCATTGAGACACCCTCCATCACGGATCTGGTGGAAATGCAGGTCGAGCATGTGCAGGCAGCAGCATGGAGGCGGGCCGGTCCAGCTTCATAGTCGTGGATCTTTCTTCAGTGTCAGCCTCGTTTTCACCAAGCAGCCAAATTAATACCCTCACTTTACAGATTTGTATTAAACAGAGCAGTCGCTGTTTTGATTATTTATGTTTTTATTTATCTGCACCATCCTTGTATTTTTCACTCAAACACAAATGATGCAGTAGTTCAAGACTGTTCTCACAGTTTGGTACCTCAAATTACAAAGCTTCTTTTCATTTCATTTAAAAATGTATTTAGAACATGTAGAATACAAAAAAAATAAAGAAAAAGAGAATGATCATACCAACAAGTGGACAACCAGAAAGAAGTAGTATTTACATACAATGAAAAGCAAAAGAAAAGCAAATTGTCAAACACTTGATGCCTTGATTTATATATTCGAAAAGGAGTAAGAAGAAGTACAAACTTATTTAATCCCACCCCTTCTCCATAACTCATTCATTAATAATTAACCAGCTTCCTTATTGAGCCATACATATACTCTAATTAAATGTTCTTAAATTTGTCTACTATAATTACCTTTTATCTCTGTCATACAGAAATATGAATTAATTACTGATATAATTATCCTTATCAAACTATAAATTTGTTATCAATCCAGAATACCAATTCATTACTTATAATATAACTTAATCACAATACCAATTACTTACTTATATATTTAACTTAATCATATTGACTAGTTATCTTTTCGTATATGCGCATATTATTATTGATAATATACAATTTATAATATACAATATGCACATGCAATACAACATGCAATACACATACACACATATATATATATATATATATATATATATATATATATATATATATATGTATATATATATATATATATATACATATATATATATATATATATATACATATATACATATATATATACATATATATACATATATATATATATATATACATATACATATATATACATATATATATATATATATACATATACATATATATATATATATATATATATATATATATATATACATATATATATACATATATATACATATATATATATATATATACATATACATATATATATATATATATATATATATACATATACATATATATATATATATACATATACATATATATATATATATATATACATATATATATATATATATATATATATATATACATATATATATATATACATATATATATATATATATATATATATATATACATATATATATATATACATATATATATATATATACATATATATATATATATATATATACATATATATATATATATATATATACATATATATATATATATATATATATATATATATATGTATACATTGCATATTGCACTACATGCGCACACTGCACACCACATACACATATACATATATGTATACATATGTATATATATATATATATACATATATATATATATATACACAATACACAGCATCTGACCATGAATACATTATTCTAAATTTGATTTTGAATTTTAAATTTGCATTATTCTTTACAGAAAAAATAGGAAGATAGACTAATACAGAATAAATATTAAGTAACCAATAAATAAATAAACAAACAGTAATAGATAAATAAACAGTAACCCCTGTAAACACCTTGTGATTGTCAAACCCCCACTTCATCCCTGTACCTTGTGAACATCATGTCTTTATACCTTATTTTAAACTGGTTTAAGTTTGGACATTGCTTTAGCTCCACAGTGAAACTGTTCCATAGTTTCACTCCACAGATTGAGATACAGAAACTTTTCATGGTTGTCCGAATACTGTGAGTTTTAAAATGACCTGTTTAAATGTGTTACATACTCTGATGGTTGGAATCAAAATTCATCAAGGTTAAGTTTTTCAAGTTTATTTTTTATTTCATATCACCTGAATCTGGCATTTATGTTGTTTGTTATTCAATTTGTAAATGTTAAATTATATGTTGGAATTGTTACATGATCAATAATGTGCTTTTGTAAGATGGAAGAATGATATTTGTATGTTATTTTATACTTGTATCAAGTTCACTGCACTTGTGGGTTTCAAATAGATGATAAAACAAGCAGAAATATTTTTTTTGATTTTTATTGAACAATAATCATTATTATTATTTGTGTATGGGAGGAAACCAGAGTACCTGGTAAAACCCATGCATGCACGGAGAGAATACTCTACACAGACAGAGACCGATCACCAGTCCTTCCTCTGTGCGGCTACAGTGCTGATCACTCTGCCACCGTGCAGCCCTCAAACTATGGAAGTATGGTGAACTCTCACGGTACACCACACCTCTCCCCAGCAGGTTCATATGGTGAACACTCACAGTACACCACACCTCTCACCAGCAGGTTCGTATGGTGAACACTCACGGTACACCACACCACACCTCTCACCAGCAGGTTCGTATGGTGAACACTCACGGTACACCACATCTCTCACCTCTCACACCTCTTTGGTGTACCGTGAGTGGTGAACACTCACGGTACACCACACCTCTCACCAGCAGGTTCGTATGCTGAACACTCACGGTACACCACACCTCTCACCTCTCACACCTCTGTGATGTACCCTGAGTGGTGAACACTCAGGGAACATCACACCTCTCACAGGGTTCGTATGGTGAACACTCACAGTACACCACACCTCTCCCCAGCAGGTTCGTATGGTGAACACTCACGGTACACCACACCTCTCCCCAGCAGGTTCGTATGGTGAACACTCACGGTACACCACACCACACCTCTCACCAGCAGGTTCGTATGGTGAACACTCACGGTGCACCACACCACACCTCTCACCAGCAGGTTTGTATGGTGAACACTCACGGTACACCACACCACACCTCTCACCAGCAGGTTCGTATGGTGAACACTCACGGTACACCACACCTCTCACCTCTCACACCTCTGTGATGTACCGTGAGTGGTGAACACTCACGGTACATCACACATCTCACCAGCAGGTTCGTATGGTGAACACTCACGGTACACCACACCTCTAACCAGCAGGTTCGTATGGTGAACACTCACAGTACACCACACCTCTCACCAGCAAGTTCATATGGTGAACACTCACGGTGCACCACACCTCTCCCCAGCAGGAGGTTTGCTGGGAGAAAGTATGGTGAACACTCACGGTACACCATATCCCATATAGGAGCAAACACCGTCTTCTATATGGTCCCATAGACCCTGAAATTGTACACGCAAGTGTAGTCAGGATTTCCCCAGTTGCTCTCGACTTGCAGCTTCACATGGCTGAAGACACCTGCTTCCTGATCCTGAGAGATAGAGAAATGAACAGAGAGAGTTAGTTGAGCACAAACCGAGAGGATGGGAAATAAGGGATATAATGAGTAGCCTACAATGAGGACAGACAAACTGTAATTCTTATGATATATTAGCTTGTGGGTGCATGTGTTTCGTTGCACGATGTAATACTCACAGACAGTTTGAAAGTCTGCAATGACTCGCCGTCCTGATCATAAAGAAAGGTTCCTAGTAGGGTACCTTCATCCTCTTTAGTCTTCATGCCCTGCAAGAGAGAAAGATAGAGATCCAGTTGAGCACCTTGTTGTTCTCCGTGTATGTGACGTCTGCAGTGTAACAATTTTAAATTTGTGACTTACATAGACAGCAAACATCTTTGGACTGTTCGAGATGCTGCCAGTTGGCGACACGGTCTTTGAAATGTGACCCAGTGTCACATGGCTGATGGTCACTGGGTGGGACAGGGCTATGACTAAATGTCCACGCTCACCATCAAATTGCCAGCAGCGTCCAACCACGATTGGTCCTCCCTGAAGAATGAAAGAGTATAAAAAAAAGTTTAGATGGTATGAGGTATAACAAAATAGACAGTAAAACAATCCAAATCATTAGATGATATTGCCAAACCGCATAGCCATGTGTTTTGTGTGTGTAGTTCCTAGTTCCTACCTGAGTCACAATACTTGGGTCTACAGGTCGTCTCCAAAGAGGTGTCAGGGATAAAAGAAAACAGGTTGGTCCGGTGCATTGGTATGTTTCCGAGGACAATCGAGCTAAAACAAGGGCCCCTGCACACAAAAACACACACAAAGAAAGTGAAAAAGGGATCTCAAAACTAAAAATCACATGTGTGAATTACAATCTGACAGATAAAAATGATGAGGGTGATTTAGATGTCTCACCTTGCGACTCCAGGGCAAAGTTGGGCATAGTGTCCCCTGGTGGCTCCTTGACCCGCTTTAACCTCAGCACCTTGTCCTGCAGCATTCTCATCCGCTCCCCCATCCATTCATATGTGCTCAAGGCCTGTAAGTGACAGGAGATTAATTTGAATGGTGGATGTTGACATCATTGTGTGTTTCAGCATGTAGGTGAGAACATATTTGGGCTGTGATTGTGTTTTATAGGTACACATTAAGAATAAAAAGAAGATCATACCATATCCCGCTTGGTTGATGGGAAAAGTGACGCTGAGGGTCCTGAGTCAAGAGAGATGCTGTTCATGGATAGAGCCAGGGTGAAGTATACAATTCCTGATGGATGGAGAGAAACAAAGTATTGGAGAAACAGGTCAGTGATGTTTAATTCAAAAGACAGACACTCTACAGTATAAAACACACAAGCTGATGAACAAGATATGATTGTTTGTAGAAGGAGAGATCGCTTACCAAGACACATGAGCAGCATGAAGAACAGCCAGCGAATAATGCCGTTCCAGCAGGCCCCGTTGCCCCCGCTGGCCCCGTTGGCCCCACTGGCCCAGTTGCCCCCGCTGTCCCTGTTGTCCCCGCTGGCCTCTTTGGCCCCGCTGGCCCCACTGGCCCAGCTGTCCCTGTTGGCCCCGCTGGCCCAGCTGGCCCTGTTGGCCCCGCTGGCCCAGCTGGCCCCATTGGCCCGGTTGCCCCCGCTGTCCCTGTTGGCCCCGCTGGCCTCGTTGCCCCAGCTGGCCCCACTGGCCCCGCTGTCCCTGTTGGCCCCGCTGGCCCAGCTGGCCCTGTTGGCCCCGTTGGCCCAGCTGGCCCTGTTGGCCCCGCTGGCCCAGCTGTCCCTGTTGGCCCCGCTGCCCCAGCTGGCCCCGCTGGCCCCGCTGCCCCAGCTGGCCCCGCTGGCCCAGCTGTCCCTGTTGGCCCCGCTGCCCCAGCTGGCCCCACTGGCCCCGCTGTCCCTGTTGGCCCCGCTGGCCCCACTGGCCCGGTTGCCCCCGCTGTCCCTGTTGGCCCCGCTGGCCTCGTTGCCCCAGCTGGCCCCACTGGCCCCGCTGTCCCTGTTGGCCCCGCTGGCCCAGCTGGCCCTGTTGGCCCTGTTGGCCCCGCTGGCCCAGCTGGCCCCGCTGGCCCTGCTGTCCTCGTTGCCCCAGCTGGCCCCACTGGCCCCGCTGTCCCTGTTGGCCCCGCTGGCCTCGTTGGCCCCGCTGGCCTCGTTGCCCCAGCTGGCCCCGCTGTCCCTGTTGGCCCCGTTGGCCCCTATGATCCCGCTGGCCATGCTGATTTTCTTGGCGATGGACTTTCTCAGACCGTCTGGAGAAAACCTCCCTTTTCTGAAAGTATTGTATAATGAAAATGAGAAAGAGTGAGAGCTTTGAAGATGTATAATGAAGAACTTATGACTGTTAAACACATAGCCTGTGTATGCTACAGAACATACTGTATACAAGCATGACTGCGACACACACACACACACACACACACACACACACACACACACACACACACGTCAGCTTACTTGTACGTAGCCGTCTCCTTGTAGGAAATGACTGGTTTTCCTAGATGGTTGTAATATCCTGCGTTGGTCAGTCGAACGCTTCTACGTACCGTGACTGTAAACAAAACAAGAGAGCAGAGGAGGTGGTCAGTCACTCACTGACACAAGTTATGTCATACACTTTATCTTTTCTAACTACAACACTTCTACTGTAAGAAGCAACTCAGTGCATGTCAATAGTTTTGTGTTTTTGAGTGTCAGACACACAGAAACCAAAAAAAAAACACTGTCAGAGATGTGTGGATTCAACTAAAGCCATTTTTGAGGTTGTAGTTTGTGTTGGATGAGCCTTTTAACCATCTTCTCTTCTTTTTGTGAATATAGACTGCTGTTTATTTTCCACATAGTCATACAAGTAACTTTTTCTTTAATATTTATAATATAAATAATTATATTTATCCTCTTTTATTACTTTTCTCAATGTCAGTTTTTGAATAAGTATAAATTCAATCAGTGCTCCATTACTGCCTAACCCAGTTGAATAGAGGCTTACAGGAACTACCACCTGTGCATGAAAGTCATTAAAGAAAACTATTTGACCTAACATCAAGTTGAACATATTGTTGTTTTTTTTGCACGATTAGAAACTTTGCAGTTATATTAGGAAATGTGCAAAAGGGAATTCATGTCCATGACTGGATTCAATTTTCTCGAAAAGTGTTTTTAACATTTTGTCAAACTGCATTGGACAAAAATGATTAGAAACATCTCTCTCACACAGTCTGAATATTAATCTCTCAAAGGTAGGATTAATCACGTTACATATGAATATGTTCCAACAGAAACCATACAGAGGTATTGCTGCTCTGCTTACTGAGTGTGTGTTTCACAGATCTGTGATAGAAACAATTCTTTACCTTCACTTTGCCTGTTTGATAACATTGTGTCAATGAAGAAGTGGATGTTCAGCGTTGAGTTTTGGTCTCTTGGCGGTTTTGCAAGATATTTTGCTCTGAGAAAACAAGTTAAGAATAAGGTGAGTCCTAATCTTACTGAATTCCACAATGGCTGTGATGCGTCATAGAATTCTAGAATGACATCCTAAAGGTAGAACATAGAACACACGCGCACACAGCAGCGTGCAGTGGCGCCCCGGTAGCTATGGCAACCATCACTGTCACTAAGATGAATAATAATAATAATAATAATAATAATAACACTATGATGAAGGCATAAAACGGCCAAAAAGTCTTTTATACACATTGTTACGGTCGCAGAAGTGACCGTTCGTTATTGTTTGTAGTGTTGTATGTTGCTGTGCGGCGCTGGTCCCTGTGCTCTCTTCTTTTAGTGCGCTCTGCTGTCCAGTCTCTCCAAGACGACGTCACGTCTTGGGGATTCCCTTCGGGGCGACGCCTCCGGAACGCCCTCAGGTGGATGCCCTTCGTTTCCCGCCGTTTGTGGTCCTGCCTCTGACGACATGTGATTAGCCAATCACCAGCCGGCTGGGGCGCGTGGAAAGCATTAAAGGCCAGCTGTGACTAGACCCAGGCGGGCAGTGATTATTATTGATCTGTTCCCCGTGCCTCTCGATTGTTGTGTGGAATTGTTAACCAGAAATTGTGTACAAGTCCCACTGGAGTCAGTGGACTTTAGATTGTGATATTGAATGTTAACTAGTTTGAGGTACTCGTGTTTGTTTATATTTAATTGTGCATAGCGAAGTTGTTTAATTTGTCTGTGTGTTAGGATTGTTCAGGGCTAGGGTGTGTGCCTTCGTTGTCTCCTTTTCGGCCACCCTAAACCCTCGTTTTTATTTAGTATTAATTCAACCATTGTACGTTTATTTTGCTTTAATTTCAATCACTCATCAATAAACAAGTGATTGCCTGATAACATCGGCTCTATGTTACTCCCTTTACCCCTACACCAACTCCGGGTTGTAACACACATAAACACACAATAAAACACTTTTATTTTTTAACTTTGCAAGATGTAGAGAACAGTTGGGGTAAATTTTATGGTATTCTTTTCATTTGGACAAAAAGTTGCAATTTATGAAATCATTCAAATAAAAAAAACTAGTTTTTTTTTTTAACACAATGACACAAAAAAATTACATTGAATCCTTTGGGAGTGTAAAACCCATACGGACATATCAGATCCATTTATCTACAAACTGAAAGAAACACAAATGCAAATTTTTCCCTTAAAATTGAGTGTTCTTGTGAAACAAAAATATATTTAAAAGTTCTAGAAATGTTTAACCAGTGCTCCGTCTTTTGCATTTATTATTCTTTCTTTTGGGGTTGATACGAGGTTTTACTGTAACCTTTTAACATAAAGGAAATAAAAGCAGAGGATGTTATTCAGCACCTTTTTTATCCTCCAAGACTGATGGTTGAACATTACTGGGAGAATAAAATATAAAATATCTTATCTATATCTATCTGCTTTGTATATAGGTAGATATATAGGTGTTGTAGCTAGTATACGAGGGCAGTCATGCAGCAGGTGGCTGAACTGATGAAGAGAAGATGGACGACATCGATAGCACATTTAGCTGGACAGTGAGGCCTTAAATGGGTCCCTAATAAAATATGCCTCACATCAGTCAGTATGTTTCCTTCTGCCTGCTTTAAGGACAGTTTCACTTTGCTCATTTAAAAGAAAAAGAAAAAGAAAAACCTGAATTTCGCCAAACAAAGACAGAAAATGCAAAAACTTTAATGGAAACAGATTATCTGTATTATAAACACTTTGGTAACGCTTTATTTTACAGGTCTGCACATTTCATGGTAATTAGGTGATAATTAGCAAGTACATTTCTTTGGAATTACTGCCAAATTACCCCAATATTTACAGTTGCCTAGTAAAATTATACCGGTCATAGATAACGTATTTAATCGCTTTTTATGCTGTTTTCTGAAATTTGCTGACTATGGCAAGCCAAGTTAGCTCACCTTAAAGCACATTACGCTAGATTTGAGATAAAGTTAACAAACCCCCAGTTGGACAGGATTTATTTAAACTTTTAGTACATAGTAATTTAAATGAGGGCTATTTAAGTGTTCCTACTGTGTAGCTGATTTACCTAAAAAAGATGTCCGAAAAAAAATTCTGAAAAAAAATATCTGAAATTTCTCAAAATAAAAGTTTGAAAAAAAATATCTGAAAAATGTCTGAAAAAGATGTCCGAAAAAAAATTCTGAAAAATTTCTGAAAATAAAAGTCTGAAAAAAAATATCTAAAAAAATTCTGAAAAAATGTCCGAAAAAAAGTCTGAAAAATAGATCTGAAAAAAGTCTGAAAGAAATAATTCTGGAAAAAGATGTCCGAAAAAAATTTCTGAAAAAAAATATCTGAAAAATTTCTGAAAATAAAAGTCTGAAAAAAAAGATATGAAAAAAAAGTAAAAAAAAAAAAAAATCTGAAAAATGTCCGAAAAAAAAGTCTGAAAAAATGTCCCAAAAAAAAGTCTGGAAAGTAGATCTGAAATAAAAGTCTGAAAAAAAAGATCTGAAAAATGTCCGAAAAAAACGATTTGAAAAATTTCGGACAAAAAGTCTAAAAAAAAAGACCTAAAAAAAGTCTGAAAAAAAAGATTTGAAAAATTTCGGACAGAAAGTCTGAAAAAAAAGTCTGAAAAATGTCCGAAAAAAAAGATTTGAAAAATTTCGGACAAAAAAAGTCTGAAAAAAAAGATTTGAAAAATTTCGGACAGAAAAAGTCTGAAAAAAAAGATCTAAAAAAAGTCTGAAAAAAAAGATTTGAAAAATTTCGGACAGAAAAAGTCTGAAAAAAAAGTCTGAAAAATGTCCGAAAAAAAAGATTTGAAAAATTTCGGACAAAAAAAGTCTGAAAAAAAAGTCTGAAAAAAAAGATTTGAAAAATTTCGGACAGAAAAAGTCTGAAAAAAAAGATCTGAAAAATTAGTTGAAAGACATCCATATTTATGAAGTTTGAAAACGTGTCAATTTGACCCGAAGACAACAGGAGGGTTAACAAAAGAAAAATCTTAAAGCCGCACTAATCAACAACAGAAATGTATTGTGAAAGGTGTTGCTTGTACTGATGAACCCCAGCAGATTATCCTGACTCAAAGTTCCCCTCAGTTCTACTGTGCTTTTTTTAGCATCTTTAAGCTCATTGTTTCTGTTATGTGGTGTTTTGAAGCCACAGCAGGCAGCTGTTTACAATGAAAAACACTCTATACACTATACAATTACCCAGCACCAAATGGCAGAGAAATTTAATGACTAACTGGCAAACAGAGCCACATATATTTCGCAGGAGTTGGTGGAGACCAAAAACAGAGCAAAAAGAGGGTGAATATTGGACCTGAGTTCACCCCTTGGTCAGACACATGACTCCAAATGAATGATAGTGTTGCTCGGTGTCTGCTGGATGTGTGGATAGGCAACTGTTTGCTAACGCGGTCACCATATCTACTTTATAATTTGATAAAATCTCAATGTTGTGTTTACAACGTGTTCCGATGCATGCAAGAGGCCAAAAATCAGTTAATGCAGATTTAATATAAAGGGGACATATCATGCTCATTTTCAGGTTCATACTTGTATTTGAGGTTTCAACTAGAACATGTTTATATGCTTTAATGTTCAAACAACACATTATTTTTCTCATACTGTCTGTTTGAATATACCTGTATACACCCTCTATCAGAAACGTTCCGTTTTAGCGCATTTCAACGGAATGGCAACGGAATTGCGTCGCTAGGAAACAGCTTGGGTCAATTTTTACTTCCTGTCAGCTGATGTCATTCACATACACTGCAACAGGAAATAAACTGAGACACATTTAGAATGTTTACGTTTAAAACTGTGAAATTGTCTAAATATTTTAGATTTGTGACATCACAAATGCACAGAAATCCTGACGGCTTGTTTCAAAAGCACAGTTGCTGAATACGAGCTCTGTGTATTTATCTGTGGATTGAGCGTTTTGATACTTTCACAGTATTTATATATCACTTAAACCTGCATTATGACATAAAATACATGAAAATCTCACTTTTTACAATATGGGACCTTTAAGGTCCAAGTCTACTTGTCAATGATAAGAGATGTTAATAATGAACCGTTTAACCGGTATTGTATATACAAAATACATTTATGGAAATAAGATTGATTGGATTATATTCACCAGAAGTTTAACACATTACATGTCCCTTATAAATTAAAAAGAAAATACCACTAAATTGTGAGGGAAATGTTTTATTCTTTGATTTGGGGATTTAGGGATTTTGGGAGTAAAAGTAACTAGAGTGTATGACTCAACTTGTTCCCATGGTCTAGTGTTAAAAAAGTTAACAATAATCACAATAAATCGGAATATTGAATCGCAATACTTACAATTCGCAAAACATATCGAATTTGCACCCAAGTATTGTTATGGTATCGAATCAGGAGGCGTATCTTCTCAGCACTAGTAAGTGGACCTTGATTCTTGTTGTTTTTGTCTGTAGTTACTGTTTTGCTAAGTGGCTTGTTAATGTTAGTGGCTTGTGGCATTGGTATATGTTATACCAAAAACTGTTTTCAAGGTTCATTTATCCACGAATGAATGTCAGAAACAAACTATTTCTCTGGCAGACCAAGTAACTAATGCAAAAAACAAAAACAAAAAAAAGATTTAATAACATTACATTGCAACTATCTAGACTTCTGAAAGACTCCCAGAAATCATTAAATGCCCATCGCTCAAGTTTACAGCGACCTTTAATATTTCAAAATGCACTCACAGCATCCCAGCAGCATCTTCCCCCCCTCCCCGAAGCAACAACAACAAACTGTGGTTTTTATTTTGTTTTGTTTGTGACACTTGTGACACAGCGTGGCAAGTCATCGCTGCTGGACCGAGAAGACATTTGTAACTTCTCGCTTGTTATGGATGAACGAGATCAGAGAGAAAACAAATGAAGGGGGCTGCGGTTTGTCGAACACAGCTATGCTGCGAGACAATTCAGGTGACAGAAGAGATATGAGAGGGCTTCACACTGCGTCGGCTGGACTCCGGCAGCTGCTGCGGATTTACAACGGCAGCTGTTAGGAGGAAAAATCTCATGTAGAAGAAGGGAAGAAAAGGGCCGAGACATTTACATTTAACTGAATGACTGATTGATGATTCTCTACCTGGTGCTGAGATTTCTGCCTTTGAGAATCCCTTTTGCGATGAAAGACTCTTCCCCCCCGCAGGAGTTTCATTGACACCTCTACCTTTTATCTTGACCCGTTTGCTCCCACTTTTTCATCTGGCACCTTTTCTTTTAACGCAAGTTCATTTATCCTTGGAACTCAGAAGGTGTTTTTGTCTTTTGCAGCTGGACCTATGAATAGATCCCTTGATCCTTATCACAGAGAACATTAGTTCCCACAAGTAAGTGCTTCCAAGTAGTCTCCGAGCATAGGAGGAGCTGTGGCATCATGCAGGGGATGAAAGGAGAAAACTCTCGCTCTGAAATGTAATTCATTCAGCACTTCCTGTCAGTTTTCTGGCAGGCTCCCCCCGCGTCAGCTGCAAATGAATGAGTAAAAAAAATTTTAAAATTGAGTTCCTCAACCTTGAGGGGTGATGGCGTGCACATTTGCTGCAGGCTGACAAAATGGGAAGTAAAGTTTTCACGTCGCATTTTGGCTTTCCAGCCGACTGTTTTCTCACATGCAAGGCTTTCACAAGCATCATGCATAATCATGATGTGTATTGCATCTGTGTACTTTTTGTGTGCAGTAAATTGGGAAACATAAAAAGCCCAGTTGCAAAACAGATTTTCCTCTCGCATTTCTTCTCAGGTTCCGTAGAAGCTGCTTAGGCCCTCCGACGCTGTGGGAAATGGCTCGTCGTCAAATTCATAAGGGCCTAATGGCGAATGAGACACCGGCTCGTCTTTAAGTACTCAGTCTCCCACCTCTTTTGGAATTGTCTCTCTTCAGCACAGATTTCCTTTTTTATTCATTCTCGTATATAGCTCGGAGAGACAGCTTCAGCGGATTCACTTTCTAGAGGATAAAAATTCATTGGAGGCGAGATCCAGCCCACAGGCCTGGAGATTGGCGTGCGATATACACAAGTTTAGTTTATAGAGTGGATTCCAACTTGGAAAATGAACTGATAGTTTTTTTTTATCAAGATTATTTTCCTGAAAACGGAAACATGTCGCTGCTTGTGCCTTGTGCTTAGTTTAGGCGACTGCAGTGCATCAGAACTGATTAAGAACACAAAAAAACCTGAGCTAAACAAGATCAAATGCTCTGACAAAAAAAGAAAAACATCTGGTATCTGTGGCTGTCGCAGGAGTGTAACGGCCACACTGCCTGCTAGGGCTGGGGGATGTGGAGAAAATCAAATATTACAATATTATTGACCAAATACCTCAATATCGATATTACGACTATTTTTTAGGGGTTGAACATTGGTGCTTTTGCAAAATATTTACACAATGACAATTTTGATAAATGTGGGAAAGGGGCTCTTGATTATTTTCTCAGCAATGGTCACAGTTTATATGCATTTACTGTAACATCGCATGTTTGTCCATAGTTATTTGCGATTAATCACAAATTAATTACATGTGTTTTCATCTGTTCAAAATGTACCTTAAAGGTTCCATATTGTAAGAAGTGAGATTTTCATGTCTTTTATATCATAAAGCAGGTGGTGTTAAATTTGCATTAACGCGTTATTATCAAGTTAATTTTGATAAAGCAGGTTTAAGTGCTATATAAATTCTGTTAAAGTATCAAAACGCTCAACCCATGGAGAAATACACACAGCCCGTATTCAGAAAACAGTACCTTTGAAACAAGCTGTCAGGATTTCTGTCCATTTGTGATGTCACAAATCTACAATGTTTAGACCATTACTCAGTTTTAAACGTAAACGTTCTAAATGTGTCCCAGTTTATTTCCTGTTGCAGTGTATGTGAATGACATCAGCTGACAGGAAGTAAACATGAACCCATACTGTTGCGATTCCGTTGCAATTCCGTTGAATTGCACTAAAACGGAGCGTTTCAAACAAATGGTGAATACAGGTATATTCAGGCAGACAGTATGAGGAAAATAATGTTTTTTTTTAACATTTAAGTATGTAAACATGTTCTAGTAGAAACATAAAATACAAGTATGAACCTGAAAATGAGCATGATATGGGACCTTTAAAGAAAGATTTTTCAAGTATCAACATGGGAGTGGGCAAATACGCTTGCTTTATGCAAATGTATGTATATATGTATTATTGCAAATCAATTAACAACTCAAAACAATGACAAATATTGTCCAGAAACCCTCACAGGTACTGCATTTAGCATAAGAAATATGCTTACATCATAACATGGCAAACTGCAGCCCAACAGACAACAACAGCTGTCAGTGTGTCAGTGTGCTGACTTGACTATGACTTGCCCCAAAACTGCATGTGATTATCATAAAGTGGGCTCGTCTGTAAAGGGGAGACTCGTGGGTACCCATAGAACTCATTCACATTCAGGAGGTCAGAGGTCAAGGGACCCCTTTGAAAATGGCCATGACCTCCTTCACAACAAGCTAGTATATGACATGGTTGGTACCAATGGATTCTTCAGGTTTTTCTAGTTTCATATGATGCCAGTAACTTTAGTCTAGCTTTAAAACTGAGCCTGGTACAACATCAAAAACTGCAGCCCTACTATTTATACAACCGACCTGTTTATGAATAAACTTTTTACTAGATCACAAAGTTCTTCATAGATCTAGCCTCTTACAAAAAAAAGAAGAGATTTGACTCATCGACTTTCAGGGGGCAATCTTTGAATGCTCTGAATATTGTATAAAAAAAACCTTTAAATGAAATTGAATTAATGACACCTGCTACTTGCAGAACCCCATTCACAAAGGCTGGTAGAATTAGACCGGCAGCGTGCTCAAGAGGACATCCAACGCTCTCCGCAGGTAGACGATGTTGCAGTCTGAGCACACACTGCAGTAATTGCAGGGGAGGGGGAACTCTATGAGAGGCCCTTTAGGTATTAATTGGTGTGCGAGGTTTCTCTCTGTTTTTTTTGCAGCCGCTCCGACATGACGCTGCATCGGAGGGACAGATGAAGGCCAGCACCGTGTGGTTCGATGAGATTGCAACAGGAGCCTGAGACAAATATCTCCCATTCAAAAGGGCACTTCAAAGCCGTGAAAGATGTTGATATTCATGAGTTTTTGTTTTTTTTGACTGAGTCGGTTTGCTTTTTATTCCCCTCCACCCCCGTCCTACTGGATAACCCAAGTGAATATTGCTTCGAAGAATGTTTTATATCATGCCTGAGGGGTGTGTGTACAGAGCTGACACATCTGAATGATTGATACGATTTCATCGTGCGCATCTTTGGATTGGAAAAATAAATGAGAGGAGAGGGAGTCGGTAGTGGGTAATAAATGAATTTCGCCCAAGGTGTTGACGTCTGTTCCAGGTGGACGAAACATTTCACCGAAAGTGCATTATTTAAAAGACATTATTCAAAAAAACACAAATGCGGGGTGACACCTTCACCTTGTTAATGAAACATTTATAACAGCCACATAAAAACCTGCATAATAGGTCTATTAAGCATTCATTAGCACTAATCACCTTTTATATTATCTTTAGACTGTCTTTCCATTTATTGCTTTTTTACCTTGTTATGAGACAAACTAAATAATACATACAGGAGTTTGACTACAAAAATTCAAATATTTGATTGTCAATACATTTTTATCTTTTTAAACCCAACTTTATTTATGCGCCATCTGAGCACAATCTACATTAAAGGTCCCATATCAAGCTCATTATCAGGTTCATACTTGTATTTTGTGTTTCTACTAGAAGGGTTATTCTGGCAGAAACCCTGACATTTGTTTATTTCACACAATCCCAGTCCTCCTCAATATCTGAATGCTCTTTTATAGTGAAATATTTACTGACAAATTGATTATTAAAGTTTGATGTTGTATTTTAATTTTTACACAACCATTCATGTGCATAAGTTAAACTTTAACAAATCTGGGAAAGGCTTACTTCTTGTAGTGTAAAGTCGCGGTTTAGACACTTATGTTCACCAACAGTAGAAATATAAGTTAGATCTCTCCGTTTACACTTATGCAGGAGTATTAAAAAGGGGAATAAACTACTCTTCATTTATTCTAAACCACTTCTGGAGTGTCATAACATTTCATAGACGAGCCGCAAGTGTTTACGGAGGATTTAGGTCAAGAAAAACATTCATTTGTTTGCACACCATATAGTATGGGCTTACTTAAGGCTATATGGCACAGCAATTTCTATAAAGCTTAATTAGCATCAGTGGTGACTGTTCATATGGTGTATTGCTACAGTGTGTTGGTTTGAAAGCAGTGGATTACATGTAAAGTCCTGAGCCTTGGTGGTAATGAGTGGTTAACTGGAACATTGTTTCTCTCTCAGACACGGAGCCATTGCTTATTTTTCGACCACAGTTTGGTCTTAAATTAGTCTAATATGTCAGAGCCATGAAAGTCTAAACAAACTGGGGGAACAGGCTGCTCATTTTTGCAGTTAAAGACTAACAGAGTGTGCTTTAGATCTCCATCTCTTGTAATTTGTCATTTTTAGTTTTTGTGCACAGATTGCATCATTTGCATATTTTTATCATACATATTTTCTTTCTTTTGTGTTGGTCTTCTGCCGTTCTGTTCTCCTGCTGTTATTTACTGTAACTTACAACGCCGTGGCTCATATCTTTTCATATTTTATATTCAAAACTATCCTCTGAATCTTTTCTCTTGACTAATAGTTGATAGTTGATCGTCTCTCATTTCTGTAATGTGTATATTGCACTGTAGATAATACACATAGGTTGAATATGATAACAGTCATAATTAAAGCTGCGATTAGCGATGAACGGGCCCTCACACCTTCTGACGCGGCCAGGCACAATGAACCTGGAACTCTGCCGAGTGCAATGACGCCTTCCACAAGACTATGACAAACGGTTCATGAGTTATGAAAGGGGGCGGGGCTAACGTCTTGGGGCTGTGCTATGAGTCTATATTGCATGTAAATGTCCTCAGGACTGGACCCTTATCATACCTGAGAAATTTGGGGCAGATCGGACTATATACAGTGGAGTTACAACAACTTCCTGTTTCATGGCGAATGGCTCAAAATGGCCGCCACACCACGGTCCGGTCGTTCGGTGAAAACTCACCATTTGTATATCTTTTCATCCTTAAGATCTTTAGATGGTCCTGACCAAATTTCAAGTCGATCTGATTAAATCTGTAGGAGGAGTTCGTTAAAGTACACAACCTTTAAAACGCAAAAAATTGGCGAAAATCTCACATTGAATTAAAAATGGTTGACTCCCTGTTGAGTTTTGGGCATACCTCCAAGAGGCTTTTTTGTGCGTCTCCACATGTTACATCTGTCTGCCAAATTTCATACATGTAGGTGAAACCGGAGAGGGGGTCTCAATTTTTCCGACTTCCTAGGGGGCGCTAGCGAGCATTTTGCAACAGCGAAGCCCGAGACTCTTAAAATATCAAATTTTTCACCGCGTCTGATAAGTATGCCAAGTTTAACAACTGTTTGAGCCTGTTAAGGCCGTCAAAAAGGCGATTAATTTGCATGAAAAAGAAAAAGAAGAATTCCTACAGTTTTAATGCTTCGCTGGCCCGACGTTGTCGGTGCTCAGGCCCTAATTAATGATATCAAAGCTGCTTCATTGGTCAAACAATCTCTACTCAAGGTCTACCGCTTGCTTGTTCTGGTGCTTTTGAGCTGATGAACTATGACTGTGTGTTTATAAGTGATCGGAAAAACAAAGTGTTTAACAAACGATAGAGGAACTAGAATTACTGCCTCGTGGTTGTATGCCTCTGCCAACCAGTCCAGTTGCAGTCATGTCTGTCCAAAATGTCATCACTTTTGTCTGAAATTTTTCATAATTAGCATATGGATTCTTGAGTTATGGCCAAAGAAATAGTTTTAGGTCACGGTGAACTTGACCTTTGACCACCAAAATCTAAACAGTTCATCCTCGAGTCCAAGTGGACGAAATTTGAAATATTCGCTCAAGGCCTTCCCGAGATATCACGAGAATGGGAAGGATGTGATGTCAGAGTGACCACAGGTACTGCTTAGCATAAAAAAATATGCTCAAATCATAACATGACAAACTGCAGCCCAACAGGCAACAACAGCTGTCAGTGTGTCAGTGTGCTGACTTGACTATGACTTGCCCCAAAATGCATGTGATTATCATAAAGTGGGCATGTCTGTAAAGGGGAGACTCATGGGTACCCATAGAACACATTTTCATTCACATATCTGGAGAAGACAAGCTAGTATGACATGGTTGGTACCGATGGATTTTCTAGTTTCATATGATGCCAGTATCTTCACTCGAGCTTTAAAACTGAGCCTGCTACAACCTCCGTAAGACAGAATAACGGCCGGGTCAAGGGCGGACCGTAACATTTTTAAGAGGTGAAATAAAAATCGATACAGCATTATGGAGAATCGATACAGTATCGCAAAACATTGCGATACTTGTGTATCGATATTTTCTTAACACCCCTAATTCTTATTAATATACTGAAACTTAAAGGTCCCATATCATGCTCATTTTCAGGGTCATACTTGTATTTTGTGTTTCTACTAGAACATGTTTACATGCTGTAATGTTCAAAAAAACTTTATTTTCCTCATACTGTCTGCCTGAATATACCTATATTTACCCTCTGTCTGAAACACTCCGTTTTATTGGATTTCAACGGAATTGCGTTGCTAGGCAACAGCTTGGGTCCATGTTTACTTCCTATCAGCTGATGTCATTAACATCCACTGCAACAGGAAATATACTGGGACACATTTACAATGTTTCCATTTAAAAACGTGTAATGGTCTAAATATCGTATATTTGCGACATCACAAATAGACAGAAATCCTAACGGCTTGTTTCAAACGCACAATTTCTGAATATGGGCTGTGTGTATTTCTCCGTATATTAAGCGTTTTGATAGTTTAACAGTATTTATACAGCACTTAGCCTGCTTTATAATATAAAAAACATGAAAATCTCACTTTTTACAATATGGGATCTTTAAAGCATTTGATACTATTGAAATCTGGGCTGGGGGCACACTAGAGAATTATCACACTGATCTCCCACCTGGCAGTCAGAGGCGAGATATTGAACAGAGGATTAATCGGTCAGCAGTAATGTAATGATACAGTAGTGTGAAAGACGGGAGGGGGTGGATATTAACAGATCTCAGAAAATGATCAAACATCTGGTCTCATTGCCTCTCTGTTATTTCTGACAAAGCCTACTCACATCCAGCTTTACTACACAGAAGAACACATTGATGCACATCTTTACAACCACTACCCCCACATCTTTCCCATCATGTTTTAAAAAATTCCACTAGCAAACAAAACTGTAGGCGTGATCCCACCCACAGTAATCTCAGGGATTCGGCCCACCGTAATCATGCGGAATCACTCAAGTTCCCCCCGCTGGGCTGACAGTGAATCTGTGACGAGGAGGACCGTTGATGAGAGACGAGCTGCTTCTTAATAAATGATAACTGGCTGCTGATCAGCACTGGGAGAGAGCAACACACGGCCAGGCAGATTCACACACAGCTCTGGATTGACATTATAGAAGCAGACAGACATGGCATGAAATGTCCACACACTCCAGGACAGGAGGGAATAACCCTGCTGCTGCTCGGCCCTTTTTTATCTGAGAGTGCTGGATTAATCCTTGCAGTGCTGCGCTGAAAATTAAAGACTTTACTTGCAATAAGTTGATTG
The DNA here is from genome assembly GCF_043250625.1 of Sebastes fasciatus. Lineage (NCBI taxonomy): Eukaryota > Metazoa > Chordata > Actinopteri > Perciformes > Sebastidae > Sebastes > Sebastes fasciatus. Next base: position 4,936,982 of record NC_133811.1, on the reverse strand, counting down.
ATTGTGCTGTTTGGTGAAAGTCAAGAGCAGAGGTGAAAACTACACTTGAGTTAAAGTCACTTTATAACCAGTCTAAACTGGACACTTAAAGGTCCCATGTCGTGCTCATTTTCAGGTTCATACTTGTATTTTGTGTTACTAATAGAACATGTTTACATGCTGTAATGTTAAAAAAACACATTATTTTCCTCATACTGTCTGCCAAGGGGCCCCTTGACCTCTGACCTCCAGATATGTGAATGAAAATGGGTTCTATGGGTACCCACGAGTCTCCCCTTTACAGACATGCCCACTTTATGATAATCACATGCAGTTTTGGGGCAAGTCATAGTCAAGTCAGCACACTGACACACTGACAGCTGTTGTTGCCTGTTGGGCTGCAGTTTGTTATGATTTGAACCTATTTTTTTATGCTAATTGCAGTACCTGTGAGGGTTTCTGGACAATATTTGTCATTGTTTTGTGTTGTTAGTTGATTTCCAATAATAAATACATACATACATTTACATAAAGCAGCATATTTGCCCATTCCCATGTTGATACGAGTATTAAATACTTGACAAATCTCCCTTTAAGGTACATTTTTTCAACAGATAAAAAGAAATATTAATTTGCGATTAATCATGGACAATCATGTGATAGATCGTGATTAAATATTTGAATCGATTGACAGTCCTAATTGGAACATATTTTTTAGGAGACACGGCTGAACAGAGTAGCAGACCACCTGCAAATCTATGCGTGAAATACGAAATAAATAAAGGTAGCACCATAAGTGTATCAAAATGAGTAAAAGTACAGATATTTCTCCCAAAATGAGTAAAAGGTATGCTACAATAAAACTTACACAAAAAAGTTACTAAAAGGTCCCATATCGTGTTAACTTTCAGGTTCACACTTGTATTTTGTGTTTCTACTAGAACATGTTTATTTGCTTTAATGTTAAAAAAAACAACTTTATTTTCCTCATACTGTCTGCCTGAATATATCTGTATTCACCCTCTGTCTGAAACGCTCCGTTTTAGTGCATTTCAACGGAATTGCATTGCTAGGCAACAGTTTGGGTCCATGTTTACTTCCTGTCAGCTGATGTTATTTACATACACTGCAACAGGAAACAAACTGGGACACATTTAGGATGTTTATGTTTAAAACCGTGTAATGGTCTAAATATTGTATATTTGTGACATCACAAATGGACAGAAATCCTAACGGCTTGTTTCAAACGCACAATTTCTGAATATGGGCTGTGTGTATTTCTCCGTATATTGAGCGTTTTGATTGTTTAACAGTATTTATAAAGCACTTAAACCTGCTTTATAATATAAAAGACATGAAAATCTCACTTTTTACAATATGGGACCTTTAAGCACATGTATTGGAGTAAATGTAACCTGTTAGTACCCACCTCTGGACAAGCATAAGTGATATATTGAGAAAGTGTGGCTGTTGTACTCATTTTCCCTCCACACACCTTTTTATACAACACCACTAGGACTTTAGTTTTTAATATTGTTCTTCCCTGCCCACCAGTCTCAGCTATACGAGATCACATTTTACAGAAAAACCATCAGTAATTTGTCTTCACTTTTGGGTGTGTTTCTGTAATAGCACATGAGTGAGGACAAAAGCTTAAGGAGGCCCCCAAGGGCCAATAAAAAACAGTCTCTTCCAGTACGGCCTGTGACTGAATTACCACCCACCTCCCCGCGGCCGCCGGCTCCCATTGGCCCCGGCAGCCGGGGCCTCTAATGCATTTACCGGCAGTGACGAGGAGACGGCACGCTGACAGGAGGGAATCAGCTTTCTCAGAGATGGTAATGGGGGGAAAAGGAGCCTCCAGCCCAGTTCCAAATCCTAATGTGGAGGGCAGGGCTGCCAGAAAAGGAGGCAGTCATGGTGAGAGGCTGTGGGATTGGTGGGGATTATAATGGCTTTTGGAGAGGATGAGAGGTGCAGATGGGCTGTGAGAGGAAACCGGGTCCAGAACCCAGTGCCGACGGTGGACGTCATTTGCGGAGATGGCGGCGTTTCACTCAGCAGTGCATCATAAATCCAATTAAGCACTCAAATCCAAATGAACACATGCATAAACATGCACACAGACAGTGGGACCGTACTGCAAAAGTACAAAATATTTGTTCTGAGATGCAGAGAAAATCATCAACCGAATTGGCATCTGTATTTCTCAAGTATTAAAAGTGCCAACAAATGTTTGTTTTTTTCTTCCGTCTTTCGCGGCCTTCTTTCTAGAAGGACAGAGTTGTTGCTCTTCATAAAGTCAAAACAAACTGCAGGTCTAAATCATGGAGATGCACAAAGCACACACACAAAACCCTCAGACAGAGACTCATACAAGTTTTTTTTTTTTTTTTATCGCACAAAGCCAAAACAGTCTAACCTCAACAGTTTCATATCATCTGAGATCATAAACTCCATAAATCGATACTGGACATTTTTTTCCATCACTGACCCAACTGCTGCAATTTCATACATTTAGCTGCCAAGAATCAATCTCAGGAGAAGTCAGTGAGGAGTTGCAAGAGATGAAGTTTTTGTTCTTTACTTGTATAGACGTAAACATTGTTTATGACTATTATTATTATAGGACTATTTTTTTCAATAAAGTAATTACAATGAGAACTGTGCAGTGAGTTCTGTGGATCATGGGCATGAAAAGCTTTAGTACTCGATTTGGGATGTCAGTATTTGTTCAACATATATATATATATATATATACACACACACATATAACCGATACATATAATAAAAAGGTATACAAGTAAGGGATAATGTACAAGAAAATCACCCTGTTGAGGTTTAGTTCACAACAATGACTCGTTCTCTGTTTATCCCGCTTATTACACAACTACTACTACTACTTAAAGGGACTGTTTGTAACTTCTTACACGTATAAATCATTGCGCGCCCATTCGCGCTTGCGTGTGGCTACGCTGTTCAGACTCAGACTCCAACACAAACTACACGGAAGCACCAAAACCACAAAGTTGTATGTAGTGAAGCCCGTCTGTTAAACAGTGTTGGCCGCGGTCGGAGGACGCGGGGGAGACCGTCGCTTTGGTCTCCAGGGCCGGAGTCTCTGCTGTACTCTGCTCCTCTGCCTGCCTACACACTGCAGAAGAGTTAGTTTAGCTCTGAGAATATCTAGTGAATGTACAGTGGACGTTTGTGCAGAAATAACTGCTGCAGCTCCTCCAGACCAACAGAGGTTTCCCGTGTCTTGAGAAGTGACGGTGCTCCGCAGAGAGAAACGTTATCGTCTCCGACCAAAACTCCGGTGTCTCACCTGTTTCCTCCGACCGCGGTCGGGAGGCTGAAGCAGGAAAAGCCAACACTAGGATCAGCAGTGATTGATGGAGAGACCTTCGTCTGGTCAGCTAACATTTCTGCCAAGCAGCTGAAATATAGAGTGATATTGTGGTTTTAGCTGACGTGTGTCGCCTCACTGTTTTGAACGATGCTCGTTCATGTCTATGTAGAGCGAGCACAAGCGCGAGCCCGAGCAACAGGATGCTGACTTTCGTTAACTCAACGGCCACAGGTTTTGCTGTTAACAAGCAATTTCAGATTTTTATATAGAGTCCCTTTAAGATATCAATAATTTGACACAAAAATGGTCCACCAGAGTCCGACATCAGAACTGCGCCGGTCTGTTATACATAGCAACGGTCTGCTTTAAAGAAATATGATACCTAATTTTTGTAACTCTAATAGACAAATTAAACTTTTAATAGCTACATAGGGCTACCATGAGCGGGAGAATATTAGGGCTGCAAATAATGATTATATTCATTGCTGAATAATTTGTCCATATTTTCTCGATTTATTGATTAGTTGTTTGGTCTATAAAATGTAAAAAAATTGTGAAAAATGTCAAAACAACTCAAAGATATTCAGCTTACTGTCAGAGGAGTAGAGAAACCAGAAAATATTCATATTTTAAGAAGCTGGAATCTGAGAATTTTGACTTTATTTTCCTTAACAAAAAAAATACTCAAACTTATTAATTATCAAAATAGTTGGCGAATAATTTAATCGTTGACAACTAATCGATTAAAAGATTAATCATTGCAGCTGTAGAGAATATGTTTGTTGGTATTAATTCTAAGTCCATACAAACGTGCAAATATTGACAAAAATGACACCAAACTGTGTCAAAATGACAACAGTTTACAATCTGCAGATGTTTATTCATATATTGTTCACCATTTATCCCATTACATATAGTATTACAGTAAACAAAATACCTAATTATACATTAAATATTAGGAACCATTTTGAAAAAATATCTGATTGGGATTATTTTGACTGATGTTGCAATTGCGATATGATTTGCAATATAAGAGGGAAGGGTCAGTTTTACATCATTATTCTCATTTTCATTGAAAACATATTGAACTGATTATGGTGTGATTTTTGCGGTGACCTGCACCGAACAAAGATGTTTTTTTTTAAGTTTGTAGGATATGTTGTGTAGGCCAGGACATCTCTGCAGCACCACGATATCTAATTTAAAATGGTAATTTGACACACATTCTGCCTTTAATAAATATGATATATATATTATGGCATTCCGTTTAGGAAATTATTACATATAAAATGTGAAATTTGAGAATATTGAATGGAATCCTGAATATATTGAATGAACCCTGAGAACAAAGTGCATTGAATATTTTTCCCATTATAAATCCACCAAAATTATGCAAAAGCACATTTTTCCAATATAAGTGTTGTAGTATAACCAGGAAGAGACCGTTGATGATGTGTGAAGCGATTTTGGTATTACTACACTGTGTCCTGCTCAGAGGACGGCTCGTTTTGATTAAAATGAGGCTGTAGCTCGTTGTCTACCTTACCATGGTTAGAAAAAGCCCTCATTGGTGTTTTAACAACATTTCTGTTCAAATCTGTCAATATTTTTCCAACTTTAGTGAACTAGTTCAGTTCTGCATTACTCTTCCACGATGAAAAAGTGAATAAACTCTTCATCTATAGAACGGTATTGAATATGTTTTACCAGTATTATTTTGGCCCGTGGTACACATATTTACCAGGGTGTTAATTATCTCCTCATTATTTAGGAAGACCGATACTAGATTTCGTGCTGACTCGCTCATAGTGACACACACGTCTAGCAGCATCAAGATCTGTACGGCTAATGACCTAAAACACAAGACGGCGGCATGCCGCTGTGATGACGTCAGATTTCATTCCATATTCTTAGAATTTCATTCAATATATACAGGATTTCATTCAATATATTCGGGATTTCATTCAATATTCTCAGGGTTCATTCCATATATTCAGCATTTCATTCATTATTCTCAGGATTCATTCAATATTCTCAAATTTCACATTATATATATAATAATTTCCTACACAGCATGCCATAATATATATATAAATATATGTATATAAATATATATATATATATATATGATATATAACATAAAGCAACGAGTTTCTAAAAGGCTAGAATATAAGTACAAAATCTAAATCTGTCAGAAAACAAGAAAAAGATAAGAAGCATCTCATTTTCGCATACATTTTCCCGTGGTATGTGCTGCTTCCCCCTACATTGATGCTAATTGGTTTGATAAGTGATGACAAACAGTGTGGTATGTGTTGAGAACAGTTGAACATCTTGCTAAATTGCGGGGAGGAGAAGCATGCAGCTCAGATCTTTACAGCCAAGCAGCCAGCGATTCTCCCCATCTCTCACATGTCTGTCACATTCACTCTATGGGATGCTGCCGTGCCAGGAAAAAATACTCCGCTTTATTGCCTTTCCAACCTCAATTTAATGTCTCGCAAAAAAAACGAAAAAAAAATCACCTCAATACAAAATGCAAAATACATTCATGTTTAATCCCCTCTGCCTCCTCTCGGGTGTTTTTAGAACATCCAGTCCTGATGTTGGGAAAGGTGTTTTGCATTTTCAAACCCAAAAGAGGTGTTCTGTCTGTGTTACAGAATTGGGTAGATTGATTGTACGTTGGGATAATGCATTGTTAGGTAAACAACCGCTCCCGTCTGATGCCTCGCCAGCACTGCAATTTAATCACACCAAAAGTAAATATATGAATTCCTGCTCCTGAACACTCATTAAGGATGCTCACCATACGGCTCCTTCCCTGGAATGAGGCATTTGCAGCTTCGGTAGTGAGAGTAATGACCATCATTCATACTGCCAGCTTTCATTGCCTGGTGGCGTGTTTAGCTACACATACTTGAGATTTCGGAGGAAGGAAAGGCAATTGTATTTAATCATCCCCGGGGAGAGATTTGCCTTGAAAAATCACGTCCGAGTGATCGATTGCTCGTGCAAGACACGTGAAAACGCTCCGGACATGATTACGTCTCTGTCCGGCACTTCTGACATAGCTGCGTTTCATGGGTTCATATTGTGTGATGAGATAACATCATTTTCAAAATAAGATGAAACCTTCATGTGAGGAAATTAGCTCTTGAAAAAAGCAAGAAATATAATTAAAAAATCGACATATACTTAATCATAATGATAGCGTATCATCATAATATATCTGCGGCTACAATGACTCAGCAATTAATGGCCGTAATTAAACACTTCACCCCCCCACTGCCTCAGTCAGAAGTCTGATGTACGGCCTCTTCGCTAGAAGTTTCTGTCAGATGACTCCTTCATTTCCTGCTCCCTACTGTGACAGAGGTCCATAAAGATTGGCTGACGTCATCTAGTCTGAATTTAAAAATCTAATATAAAATCTAATTAAAACTAATGATTAGAGCTCAAACAATTAGTCCATTGACAAGAAATTAATCGAAATTAAATGCACTGGTTCCAATTTCTCACGTATGAATATTTACAGCTTTTCTTCGTATTTGTTAATTGGAGATCTTCTTTTTTTTCGAGTTGACTGGACATTTTTCACTTTTTAATGACATTATTCTATATATTTATCAGCCCAGGTCTCAAATGAGGCATTAATGACACGGTAATTTGTAAGTCATGTAACACCTGTGTTACAAACGAATCCACGTGTATATGCAATATCATTTTCCACTTGTGCAATTTTGTTAATAGTCTGTTTATTGTCAATAATCCTATTTTTATAATTCCTTCTATTAAAATGGTTCATATTTTGTTACTTTGTTTAGCTCTCTTTGTTTTACTGTGTTAGCTGATGCATCTTGTTTTTTGCACTATCCCCTTTGCTGCTGTACACTGCAAATTTCCCCAATGCGGGACTAATAAAGGAATATCTTATCCTATCTTATCTAATGCTACGCTCAGAGCTAGTGACGTAGAAAAAATAAATGAGAAAGATTATGATTATGGCGGGCGGGTCCAACAAACACAGGACTTTCAACCAGAAGACCGTTGTTTGTGTGTTGTTGAGTTATTTTGATGTTACGTTAGTGACGCTTGCGATGATTTTTCCGTACTCACGTAACGTTGTTTACGTACGTATTTTACTTAGTTTACGTACTTATTTCAAGCCATACCATGATGTTTTTCCTAAACCTAACAGAGTGGTTTTGTCGCCTAAACGGCCACTTCACGGTGACGACGTGGCGTTAAATGACGAGCGAAAAGCCTAAAATGTGTTATCATGACATGCGGAATGTCCTTCGAATGCTGTGCTATTTATTAGGGCTGTCAATCAATTAAAAATGTAAATCGCGATAAATAAATTATTATTATTTCTTACACTGCCATATGTTCATTTTGGGGGAAGGTTCTGTGTTGTATGTACAATGTGTTAAATGTATCAAATCAATAAATATATGTTTAAAAAAAAATGTAAGGATGCACCTATACGGGTCCGATACTGTGCTCATGTACTCGTACCCGCAAAACGGCTCCGATACAACGGCTCCGATACCACTTTATGGCAGCATGACGTTAATCATCCTTCTTTCGGGTCCTATTGTGTGCTGACTTGACTATGACTTGCCCCAAACTGCATGTGATTATCATAAAATGGGCATGTCTGTAAAGGGGAGACTCGTGGGTACCCATAGAACCCATTTACAATCACATATCTTGAGGTCAGAGGTCAAGGGACCCCTTTGAAAATGCCCATGATAGTTTTTCCTCACTAAAAAAAAAAAATGTAGCATAACTTTTTTTAGGGTTATTTAACCTCCTTTGCCTCGTGCAAGCTGGGATGACATGGTTGGTACCGATGGATTCTTTAGGTTTTTTAGTTTCATGTGAAGCCAGTACCTTCACTCTAGCTTTAAAACTGAGCCCGTTACAACTTGAAAATTGCGTTACAGAAATTAGTGGCGTTAAAACAAATTTGCGTTAACGTGTTATTATCGCGTTCACTTTGACAGCCCTAATATTTATACGCCTTCCCATGAGATGACATTTATAGACAAAACAATTAATCGATCATTAGTTGCAGTCCTAATGATGTCAGATCAATAAGTCAAAACAAACAATCATGAGCTGGAGACAATGAAGAGAAACAGGTATTTTTCACTCACTTATTTGGTAATGAAGTGTCTGTGTGTGTGTGTGTGTGTGTGTGTGTGTGTGTGTGTGTGTGTGTGTGTGTTTCCTGAGCTCAGAGCTTGACCTGAGTAGGTCTCCACTTTCACTGGGACACAGTGTGTGGAGGCGAAGGCTCAACCGCTTCCACAAAGCAGTAAACACGGCAGCTTTTCTGAACACAGTGTACCGCTGCACCTGGTCAAACAGCACCTGAGGGCTGTTTTCATCTTGTTGCCGCCGAGTCTTTCCCCTCTTCACAAAGTTGTTTATCTCTCTCTGCAAATCTCTCTGAACACCACACAGGAAGCATTTTTCAACCCTGCTGTGAATTGCTTAAGCCCCTCTCTCTGCTCTGTAGTCCACATGATCCATAAAAATAAAGACAGTTTGCCCTTTTCTGATTTTCGCAGGGCTTTTGTCATCAGCCACGGTTGAAGTCGTTCTCTTTCTTATTCCTCTTGCTTGTTTTCGTCAGATGCTGTGCTTAATTGTGGCTGATTGATCCATTGAAGAGCTTCTTTCTTATTGTGTTTGCTACTTCTGATGGAAGATGAGCTGCAGGAGCACCCTTCATATTCTGGCCTGTATAGACACAGTCTCAAAAAAAGCTCCCGGAGCATCAACAATTCAGTAGCAGATGATCAAAATGCCTCCCCCCCCGGTGCTCCCCCCCACCCCCAGCGAGCTCTCCTCAGAGAAAGTGGATGTTTGTGAATGGAACAAATGTGTTTCACGAAGCTACCTCCGAGCTCTTTAAAACCTTCTCCGCGGCTCCTCGAAACTTTGTCACGATACCAAAATTCTTGCTTCGATACTACACCGTGCCTGAATATCTCGATACCGATACTGAAACGATACCACGGCAAAAACATCAGGAAAAGTAATGGAATAATAGACAGAACATGACACTTCAAATTATCTTTTATTAATTAAAAAAGTTTAAATGTAAAAATGTATTCAATAAAGGGCCCATATCGTGCTCATTTTCAGGTTCATACTTGTATTTTATGTTTCTATTAGAACATGTTTACATGCTATATATATATACCTGTATTTACCTTCTGCCTGAAAGGCTCTGTTTTAGTGCATTTCAACGGAATTGCGTTGCTAGGCAACAGCTTCGGTCCATGTTTACTTCATGTCAGCTGATGTCATTCACATACACTGCAACAGAAAATAAACTGGGACAAATTTAGAATGATAATGTTTAAAACTGTGTAATGGTCTAAATATTGTATATTTGTGACATCACAAATGGACAGAAATCCTAACGGCTTGTTTCAAACGCACAATTTCTGAATACGGGCTGTGTGTTTCTCCGTATATTGAGCGTTTTGATAGTTTAACAGTATTTATATAGAACTTAAACCTGCTTTATAATATAAAAGACATGAAAATCTATTTTTTTTTTTTTTTAAAGGGAGTTCTGCTGAGACACCAATTCAGAGCGGGACTGTGCAGCCGGTGAGAGATTCATGACCTGCTTTAACCTTCTGTTCAACTTCACTTGTTGACTCCTTTTGGTTATCTCTGCAGTGTATTTTTTCATGCTGCCGCACATCGACGCAACTCACGGCTCGTATTAAAACACTGCCATTCTTACAGTATCGGTACTAATAAAACGGGGTATCGTATCGTTTTTAACGGCAGGGTATCGCGGTTCCCTTTCTAGTATCCGTATACAGTGCAACACTATTTGTGGCTTTTTACGCGAGCGCGCGAAAGGGAGAGAGAGAGAGAGAGAGAGAGAGAGAGAGAGAGAGAGAGAGAGAGAGAGAGAAAAGACGGGGCAGTGCGAGGCCACCCACGCTCTTGCGGCGGTGCAGTCCATCTCAAAGCGGTCACGGGGGGTTAAGAAGACCAATCAGACGATGGTGATTGAGCCCGTGGGATGAGAAACAGGGAGAGCCTCCGAGGTTTCCAATCAGGAGTCCACAGGCAGGATACAAAGTGTGTGCTTTAGCAAACTCGTTCACATTGGCATTCAATCAGCTGCTTTGTGGGGAGATGGCGAGCCCTCTCATGTCAAGGTTAGAGATAGTAGAAGAGAGAGAGAGATGGATGCATTAGAGCAGCTCTTTAAAGGTGTTAGCGCCGGCGAAACAAGGAGCGCCTGAATCTTCCCTTTCGAGCGACATCCAAATTGGCCGGCATGTTATCCCGGAGTAAAGTCGCATCAAAGTTTGTCCCTGGGCTGATTGACTGGAGAGAGCTGCATTTTAAAATTGTCAACGTGACACTTTTCTCCCTCCCTCCCTCCCCTCTCCGTCCCATCTCTTTCAGGCACTCTGCTAAGCTGGACAGATTGGCGCGCCCTTAATTCCCATTATTCTATGCATTTTCAAACAGCCGGTGAACCGCCGGTGAATTTCAAACCACAGCCACGGCCGCCCCAACGCCGCGCCGCCATGCCCGCTGCTTGTATTGATTTCCAACTTCTTCTGAGTTTGCTTTGTTGTGGACGGAGGCAAGGAGCATCAAGGGCAACCAAAAACATGTTAAGGGTTTCCATGACAACAAGTGCTAGACTGGTAATTTTTCTGTCAGCTGCATGAGGGAAAGGACAGGTAAACCCCCCCCAGTGGTGTCAGGATGATTGTTGGTCAGACTTATCTTTATTGTCTTAGAGCGCACACACATACCAAACAAGGTTATGATAGTTTTGAATTTTCAATTAGTTTTTACTTTAGTGTGTACTTGTTTTTTATACTACTTTACATATTTAGTTTGTTTTTGTTAGGGCCAGGTATAATTTCTCAGCAACAATGATTAATCAATTAGTTGTCAACTATTAAATTAATCGGCAAGTATTTGGATAATCGATTTATCATTTTGAGTAATTTCTTTAAGAAAATTTCAGCTTCTTACATGTGAATATTTTCTGGTTTCTTCACTCTATGACAGTACTACAGACTGAATATCTTTGAGTTGTGTACAAAACGAGACATTTGAGGACGTCATCTTGGGCTTTGGGGAAACACTGATCGACATTTTTTATTATTTTATAGACCAAACAACTAATCGATTAAACAAGAAAATGATCAACAGATAAATCGGCAATGAGCTGTGTAGGTATGGCCACAATGTAGTTTAAAATTAAACAGTATTTTAAACATAAAACAGTAAATTTACATGCAGTAAAATCAAAAGAATGAGCTGAAAGACGTGAGAGGAATTGCAGCTTTGGCTGTCGGGGGATAATTCCATGGGTTTATCACTATTATTGATAGTTCTTTGATCCAATGTTAAAGGTCCCATATTGTAAAAAGTGAGATTTCTATATCTTTTATATTATAAAGCAGGTTTAAGTGCTATGTACATACTGTTAAGATATCAAAACGTTCAATATACGGAGAAATACACACAGCCTGCATTCAGAAATTGTGTATTTGAAACAAGCCGTTAGGATTTCTGTCCATTTGTGATGTCACAAATCTACAATATTTAGACCATAACACGTTTTTAAACGTAAACATTCTAAATGTATCCCAGTGAATTTCCTGTTGCAGTGTATGTAAATAACATCAGCTGACAGGAAGTAAACATGGACCTAAACTGGCCTAGCAACGCAATTTTGTTGAAATTCCGTTGAAATGCACTAAAACTGAGCGTTTCAAAATGTCTTTTGTACACAACTCAAAGATATTCAGTTTACCGTCATAGAGGAGTAAAGAAACCAGAAAATATTCACATTTAAGAAGCTGGAAGTTTGACTTTTTTTTGTTAAAGAAATTGCTCAAACCAATTAATCGATTACCAAAATAGGTGGCAATTAATTTAATAGTTGACAACTAATCAATTAAACAATTAATCGCTGCAGCTCTAGTATTTAGTTATGATTCAAATTAGTCATGGCTAATGTTGGCATCCATATTCATGGTCCCCAGAGGATGAACTAAAACACAAGAAATACTGAAATCAAAATGTACCTTCCATTTGAACACATTTAAAGGTCCCATATTGTAAAAAGTGACATTTTCATTGCTTTTATATTATAAAGCAGGTCTAAGTTCTATATAAATACTGTGAAAGTATCGAAACTCTTAAACCACAGAGAAATACACACAGCCCGTATTCAGAAACTGAGCTTTTGAAACAAGCTGTCAGGATTTCTGTCCATTTGTGATGTCACAAATCTACAATATTTAGACTATTTCAAAGTTTTAAACGTAAACATTCAAAATGTGTCCCAGTTTATTTCCTGTTGCAGTGTATGTGAGTGACATTAGCTGACAGGAAGTAAACATGGACCCAAGCTGTTGCCTAGCAACGCAATTCTGTTACAATTCCATTGAAATGTACTAAAACAGAGCGTTTCAGACAGAGGGTAAATACAGGTATATTCAAGCAGACAGCATGAGGAAAATAAAGGGTTTTTTAAACATTAAAGTAGGTAAACCTGTTCTTGTAGAAACCCAAAATACAAGTATGAACCTGAAAATGAGCATGATATGGGACCTTTAATAAAATCACAGTTACTTTAGAGACACAAAACACCATCAACAATCATGACATTCCTATAAAAATAGAAAAAATAAAATATGCAAAGACAATCAGCTATTGCAAAGTGAAATCAACCGGTTAGGATCAATCCATTATTATTATTTGCCTGCAGTAATTAAAAGTTATTTTTAATGTAATAATGACTTGTGACACTCTAAAGGCATGAGGCCTCTGGGGGGGTGTGAGACAGTCAAAAAGGAAAGTTTGCGTTTCAGTCTTGTCTGGGATGGAAAAGGACAAGGCAAACAGTCTCTTTTTTCAGGACAGAACTGAAGGACTGGGGATGAGAGCACATGAAGAGAAAGGACATTTTTCACCTCCAGGTAATCTTCTCTTTGCACTGCAACAATTATTCAGCCTGATGAGGTTATGGACAGAGTATAGAGGACACACCGAAAGCCCGCCTTCAGCATTTTGGAAGCACAGAGGAAGCTTTTTGTGTTGCTGTGCAGCCTGCACAGCGAGCTTTTTGTTCCGGCGCTTGTTGTTTATTCTGTCGGAAGCCTCTGAACTCCCCGTGAACACTTATGAGGAAAACATCATTAATATTTGCTGGTATTGACTGAGAAGAGATTTGAGCTGAATATAAGCTTTGTCATCCAGTCTAAATCGCACAGCTGAGCACAAGGTAAACAGCAAATAACACGGGAGGGATAAAAGTGATGGAGGTGTTTCTCACAGCTGAATAACTCCCGTTAGCGGCGCATGAATTAGCGAGGGTGTGCAAGATAATGCAGCTCAGTACAATACAGAGGAGTGATGAGATGCCTCGCTAACGGTGGGAACAAACTTTGAACATTCACAAGCTTCACAAATATGCATAATTATTATTTAGATTATAATAATAATAATAATAATAATTATTATTATTATTATTATTATAAGGATAATAATAATTATTATTATTATAAGGGCTGTCAAAGTTAACGCGATAACACAGATTTGTTTTAACGCCACTAATTTCTTTAACACATTAACGCAACTTATCATACAAGCTTGTTGAGAAGGACGTTGGGGTGTTCTTAATTAACCGTTTAACCGTTAACCTATATTAAGCATTTTAACCGATTAACGCTAACAGTTAGAACAGTTAAAATAAATATTTATAATTAATTAAAAAGCTGAGCGGCTTAGAGGAGCGGCTCCGGTCAATGGCTCGCTTGAGCAGAGCGGAGGAGCAGTAGTTTATAGCATTTATTCAGCAACAAATAATCTGTACACACACTGTTACACCTATATTCACAGCTACAGCGCCACCAACAACCTCACACTCACCGCCAACACACACACGGACATTCGTTAAAGTTACGTCGCGCTGACAGACTGTATGTGTGTGGCGGCGGCGGCGAGCAAGAAGCCTCCGGCAATGCCAGAGCTGCTAACGTAGCACAAAAATACACACACTGTTTATCAGGCAATCGCTATCGTTAATCCGGGGCAGACAGAGTGTCGTTACGCCGGGCAGACACACAGCGGACGCGAGGCACAAATGTTGTCGGTTAATAATCGGTTAACGAGGGTCGGTTATCGGTTGAGAAGATGTTTCAAAATGAGCATCCCTAGAAGGAGGCTACATAACGCTCCAAACTTGAAAGACTGGCATGGCCATTTTCAAAGGGGTCCCTTGACCTCTGACCTCAAGATATGTGAATGAAAATGGGTTCTATGGGTACCCACGAGTCTCCCCTTTACAGACATGCCCACTTTATGATAATCACATGCAGTTTGGGGCAAGTCATAGTCAAGTCAGCACACTGACACACTGACAGCTGTTGTTGCCTGTTGGGCTGCAGTTTGCCATGTTATGATCTGAGCATATTGTTTTATGCTAAATGCAGTACCTGTGAGGGTTTCTGGACAATATTTGTCATTGTTTTGTGTTGTTAACTGATTTCCAATAATAAATATATACATACATTTGCATAAAGCAGCATATTTGCCCACTCCCATGTTGATAAGAGTATTAAATACTTGACAAATCTCCCTTTAAGGTACATTTTGAACAGATTGTGCGATTAATCGCAATTAACTATGGACAATCGTACGATTAATAGCGATTAAATAACCCTAATTATTAACGCAATTATTATTATTGTTATTATTAGTAGTAGTAGTAGTATCAAGCTTTGATTTCAGGGATATTGTATTGAATTACATGTTATTGTGTAATGTTTGTGTTATAGTGCCAACCCTAGAAGTTGATATTTTCAGCTTTCAGAGACTACAGGAAGTAGGGTTTGTGTGATATGTGTATCCAAAAGAATAATACCAAAAGTTTTAGGTACTACACTTCAGTTGAAAGTGGCAAACTACGCTACAAGCTGCTCAAAAAAAGCACACTGAAGGTACTTCACATCAAGGAACATCAACTTTTTAAGTATTATAATAAACACATCTACTCATGATTTGGCTGTCAGAGACTGCAGTCTGCAGTGTAGCTCTGTATACTTCACGACAAATCAATGGCACATAATTAATTTACAAGTAAAGTTAAGCTTGAGTTTTAGCTCTAGTTGGTATGCTTTCACACTCTCTCTCTCTCTCTTTGTCAAGTCGGTTAAATTACTTTTGGCTGCGTAGTTCCCCGATGATTAGGCCTGGTGGGGAGTCAACTTAAGCCTGGCAGGTGAAGAAGGGTCATTTATACGAAAACGCCAAAGAAAATGTCTTACTGGAGAGAAAAAAAAAAGATTTGAAAACTTCTCTCTGTAAGGGTCGACGCCAAAAACATCAGACAAATTCAAGGAACGGCAAGAGACTTGGTTGTTTGTGACCAAATCATGTGACTGCGGTGTAATCCGTGTCATGTTCTGCCTCCTCCTCCGCCGCCTAAACCGAGTATTTCCAGTAGGTGAGAATGTGTCGGACACAGGAAATGGCTTGTTGTGTGTTATACATGTGTGAAAGGGGAAACTTCATAATAAAGTTAATATGAGAAAGCGGCTAAAGATAACTTGGCAGCTGTGAGGGGGAAAACAACTTAAGCCGCTCCGATTACCACCGCTCACTTTGAAACGCGATGGATCAAAGCGGTAACTGCGCTTTGCTCAACTTTCCATCACCGCTAAGCAGCAGTTTCTTTCTCACCTCCACATAAAATTCACTACATGTTATTTCGAAGTGGTGTCAGGACCAAGTGGCACAACAGAAAGCTGCTGCTTCTGCTGCAGCAGCAGAGGCAACATATTATCATTTTGTCAGCGTACGAGCACTCCAGGAACTCGTTTGTCTCTGGGCTGGGAGCCGTCATCTTCCCCGCAGACGAGTCGTGTAAAGCGGATACTAACTCAAGTGATAGTCTACTACAAGCTCTGACAAGTTCATTTGGGTATAATTACTTGCCCCGCTCAGGTATTCTGTCGACATTTGTCACCGAGACACCCGCATTACCCGATGAGATTAATTTGTCATATTTCTTGTGTTAAATATTTTTCCTTCCTGTAAGTGATCTAATCCTCAACAGCTCAGCAGAGGATGGCAGCGCGGGGCCTTCCTTTTTTACCTGCAGAGCTGGAGTGTTTTTTGTACAGATGGGACCACCTCCGGGCTTATTTATGTGAGTGGTCCCTGCACCCATAGATAACGTCATTTAGCAGGACCCCAGAGAGCGGGCCCCTCCACTCCTGTTTAGACCTGACACCGGGCAGACGGATTTAGCTCCCCTGCCCTGACTCTGCACCACTTACTATGGGCCATTGCAGTCTCCATTAAGAGAATCGTTTCCTAATGAACCCTCTTCCTCGGGAGGAAGTGATTAATAGGAGTGGCCATCCAGGATTGCATTACCCAGCAACACTCCTCTCTGCTAAAACGAGGAGGCACACACAGGAATACAAAGAGAGCAGGGCGCTAGCATGCTAACAATCATCCTAATGTTGTGAAGGGAGGCAGTCGTTTTTTTGCTGAAACAAGCGTCTGCACTCTCCGGCTGTATTCGAAACTGCCTACTACATACTATTGAGGAACACAGTATGCAGCATACATACTACATACTGCATACTGCGTTCTTCAGTCATATGTAGTATGAAACAGTTAAAGTGATTTATTTTGCAGTATGCTAGGCCAGGCTTTAGTCTTTAAACCAGCTCTAAAAGCATTGGACAAAAGAACTCGTACCACTATGGCAATATTGTCGAAAAATACAACTTTTTTTATTGTGATCAATGTTTGTTTACTTTATGAGATACTGCAGGTTTAGCTCCACCACCCATTAAAGGTCCCATATTGTAAAAAGTGAGATTTTCATGTCTTATATTGTAAAGCAGGTGCTATATAAATACTGTTGAACTATCAAAACGCTCAATATACGGAGAAATACACACAGCCCGTATTCAAAAATTGTCCGTTTGAAACAAGCCGTTAGGATTTCTGTCTATTTGTGATGTCACAAATATACAATATTTATACCATTACACGGTTTTAAACGTAAACATTCTAAATGTGTCCCAGTTTATTTCCTGTTGCAGTGTATGTAAATAATATCAGCTGACAGGAAGTAAACATGGACCCAAGCTGTTGCCTAGCAACGCAATTCCGTTGAAATGCACTAAAACAGACATAGGGTACACACAGGTATATTCAAGCAGACAGTATGAGGAAAATAAAGTTGTTTTTTTAACATTACAGCATGTAAACATGTTCTATTAGAAACACAAAATACAAGTATGAACCTGAAAATGAGCACGATATGGGACCTTTAAACAATTTATTGCAACAGCTCATAGCTGAATAAGACAGGAGACGGTAAATATAAAACATTACTCGACAATTTACTCAAACTGCTTTTTCAGTTACAGCACAAAAACAGTGGAATGATATCCCTACAGATATTAGAATAATGTTAAAAATGATCATGTTGTCTCAGCAGGTATCTTTCTGCCCCGTCAGAGGCTTCTCTTTCCCTCACCACTCTGCTGCTCTGTAGCCGGTCCATGAATGTGACGGGCCGGCTCTCCAGCGAGCTACGCCCGCGGGCGATTGTGGAGTTTTTCAACTAAAAAAAATGCAGATAATCACAGGTTCCTGTTAATTTTATAATGGACAAGTGTGTTGTGATATTTAAACAAACCATCCGTCAACAAGGAAATAAAAGCCCCTCGTCTACGAGAAGAGTCTCTTGAGAGCTCCAGCCAGCTCATAGCGGTTGGCGAGGTAGCGACCCCGGCAGGTCACTGCAAGTTTTTGGAGCTTCTCAACTCCGAAAACGTCGGAGCAGATTTCCCGTTTAATATCATAAAACTGCCAATATTGATTTCTCACCTCAAATTTTCAGAAGTGAATTTAGTGATGAAATAGCTACGAAAAATGTAAAAAAAGAAAAGGTGCCGTTTTTGTAACCGTAGCCTGTACCGTTCCAGCGCTTTGCATTGTGGGATACAGTAGGCAAGGTAGACTGGTCCGATGCATACTTGAGATTTTTTCTAAATCGGTTAAGCATGCGGGTATTTTTTACTGTAGATTTTGCTTCTGTTAGCATACTACATGCTACATTTGGGCCAAATCAGTACGTTCTACTAGCATAGTATGCCGTTTCGGATACAGCCTCTATCACAGCTTTGGATCCTATTTCTGCTTAACTCAAACTTGAGAGTTATCCTTTGATTCATAGTGTCCGTTTGAAGTCTCAAACCACACACATCTCAATAGCGATCACATGACTCACTTCAAGCACAGTGGAGATAAAGGGGATTATGTTGGAAAGGATCATCAGGTCCTTTTAATCAGTTTCACTTTCGCTAAAGAAGCCTCGAAACAAAAAGCAACGCCGCACATCCTTTGGAGTCTTAGTGTTGTACAGTGAAACTCCACAACAATGGCAGCCATCAGACAAAGCTACACAGGAGCCATATGTTGGTGACGACAGGATGCCACCCCCTCCCTAGAGCTCAAATCATGCCAAACTCAGCAGTGTGTCGCCTTCATTTCGCTTTAACATATGGCGGAGCAATGGCTGGAGACGATGGGGAGGGTTTTGACAGTCGCACAGCTCCATTGGCTCTGAGGGGCTTTCATTTGCTGGCAACGACACATGGCGAGGATCAGGAAAAGTCTCCCTGGGGATCAACAGCACGCTGTGGAGAAAAGCTGTTTTCTACAGTATTAATCTACTGATCTATGACTTGAGCACAAGCCCCATAAAGTCTGTAAGGCCAAAAGGGCTGCGAGAAAATAGTCATTTAGAGGTGTGAGGTATGAATGATGTGGCTCACAGGTAAACTTCGGTGACCCTCGATGCCGTGACCTCCCGGAGTCACGCAGGAAATGAGTGAAAACCTTTGCCCTGCAGAGGCATAAGACTCCGCCACCTGTACACCTCCATGGATGGCTTCATCAGAAGAAAAAAAAAGAGGATATAGACAGCCTGGACCCTTGACACCACTGATGAGACAGTGAGAAAAAGCAGTGAAGAGTACTTGAAGGAGGCTCCAGAGGACAGCTGAGACTGATTACAGTGACCACCGGGGCTCGTCTGAGCGCGCCAGGAGCCGCCACACACACACTCCTCAGCAGGACGCGACGTGAAAAACCCACCACTGCACTCTTATTTGCCAGCAACCTTTAGTCTACATGCAAGCTGAGCCTGTGATAGGAGTCGCCGAAGACAACCTGTTGGTGGACTCCAAGGACGTCCCGTCGTCCAGAAAAAATATGATTGGGGAGGATGAAAATTAGTTGTGGGATGAATTTGGGAGGAGAGTTGAAATAAAAATACCCGTTACGTTAGAATGAAAGACGATGAAAATGACTGCACGTTTTGTGTAGCGCACCATTATTATTAAACCTCCTTGACAACATAAACACACGCACATACACCGTCAGTGTTCGATCCGTCCCGCCCGTACACACCGCCGACCTGTGTCCTCACGACAGCCGCAGCGGCAACAGGCTTCCTAGTATTAACGTTACCAGTTAGCTAACGGTAGACTGTTTGATGTTAACAGTAACGTTACAGTTAAAGCTCGCTAAGGAGCCGGCAGCTGACGTGAGTGAGCCGACGATAACGTTACCTTAACTAAGAGGAGTCAAAACTCCGCAACAGCTCAAATCCTGTTACCAATGTTAACCACTTATTTACTTACTTACTTACTCAGCTTCATCCCCTTTGGGAAATTAGGCTGCAATGAGATCTCGACGCCAAATCCTCCGCCATCGTCTCTGTGATGGAATTTTCCATCAATTCCTCTCTTATTGGTAGAAAGGTCAGAGTGTTTGTCAGAGTGTCCCTCTGTTGACATTATTGGGTTGGAGTCCTGTCTAGATGAGCCACCGTTATCTGTACAGCTGTGCCTGTAGTGGAGACCGTAGAGCCAGTCGCTAGGGCAACCAGGGTCAGAGATGCCAGAGGAACGGAGTAAGTCAAAACATAATAAGGGGTAAGACACTGAGCACCGGGGAGGAAGGACAGAGTTGTGAGGCCTTCACGCAGAGAGCATCTATTGTGGAGACCTGACAATTCTCCTTGATCAAGCTTCAATAAACCTTCTTTTGTAAGACATCATCAGCTCCGGACCTCTTCCTTCCAAAGATAACTTGTATATCAATTATTCCATCACAGTCTCGTCTGTCAACTCTCTCCCGTCCCGTGTATGAAATATGACTCCTGCTACTCTGAGCTGAGACTCAAACTAGCTGAGCTGAGACTCAAACTAGCAAAGCTAGCAAACAAACTTTACCTGCCTCGGAGCTTTCAAACAAATCTTTATTAACAACAGCCAGAACGGCCCGCAGTAGCCGACCTGCCGTGTGTTTTTTTCTATTTGTGAGCACATAAATCGTGAGCTTTGGCTTTACATTGCAAGCAATCTACTCGTACAGTAGGAGTAGGAATTACACAACAACATTTTCTAAAATCATACAGTGTATGCCCAGCTTAACACCGGTAACACCGACTACTGCGACAAGCCTACGCTGCTCTCTTAATTCACCTTTAGCCTACATGCATGACAACAGCTGAGCCTGTGATAGGAGTCACAGAGGAACCTGTTGTTGGCCTCCAAGTCATGAAGGTCACTCTGGCTGAGACGCTCGTGCGGAGGAATGGAGTCCATTGTTCGCACTTCATTTTCTGGTCAGTTGGCATTCGCTCTCTGATTAGCTCATTATTGTATTCAACGAGCGGCGGGCGGTGTGATGGAGTGTACCGGCCCACGAAAAATAGCTGCCATCACAGATGTGTGTGACAGACATTCTGAGGCATTAGCGCCCTGTTAATGAACTACAAACGATGATGACGCTGATGACGGTAATTAGACCTATTTCATACATGCGTGTTTGCCTGCAGAGAGGAACAAGCAAATGATCTGTTGAGCCCCGGAGGAAATGGCTTTCTGACAAGGGGAGTGACTTAATCTGTAACAGAGGTTTATGGGGTTTGTTGGAGTTATTGGCTGGCTGCATGCTGCATTAATACAACCCTCCCCACCCCCCCCAACCCTCTACCACAACAACACACACAAGCCCTCATTAGCTTTAGTGAAGCATAAATCCACACACCACCATCTCTTGTCATTCTGCGAAGTCATCTGCTTGCCTCAAAGGAAACATTAAGTAGTTGTCAATTCAGAATAGGGCTCGCGGTGCCTCGGCCATCTTAACAACATCATTTCCTGCTTTTCAATTTGGAAGCGGCGCTTTTATGACCACGGAAAAACTGTCAAGGCAAAGCCATAAACAGCGCCTCATTGCACTGAATGTTTTGTTTCAGCAGCTTATGTCCACACTGAAGCCCAGATGAGCTCGAGCTGAAAATATGGATTAATTGAGAATGTCAATCAAATGCCATCAATCCATACGTGATCGATCAGCGGGTGAGCTGTGCTGTGTGTGAGAGCTGCAGGGAGAGTAGTCAGAACAACAGATCTGTCCTTGGACGGCGGCGTGGGCAGAATGACTGATTTCTGTTTGACCTCCAGTGTTTTGTTTTTTTGGCGGATGGGAATGTGCTCTGCTTTGTCACGGCCCCAAAGTCGTCCACAAATGTAGAATATTTTCCCTTTGACTCTTCACCGAGAGCTTAGCAGTGGAAATATAGATATCCCCTCTGCAAATCCTTAAATGACAGTTACTCCTCCTCTCCAAAGTGAAGTTAATCCCCTCCTCTCGGCCCACTGGTCGCTGTCTGGTACATATTAGCACTGCCTGATCACCGGCACACCTGCCTGCTGCTGCTGCCGCTTCACAATCTGAATTAAAATATCCGCTTTTATTCACCAAGTAGGTTACGTAAACTGAGAAGCTGGCTCTTCAAAGACAGAATGTATTTTGGAATGTATTCAGGACTCTGGCGATGATAACGTGAGGAAAAACAAGTCGCCTTCAGAGGAATACATAATAGCTACCCACTTGAACATGCAGGTTCGCTCATAAAAACAAATTATATTCGGCAGAATATTGGACTTGAGAAAAATGTGATACGCATTTCTACCAATAAATAATGCAATGAGACAATTTTTTTTTTAAAGAGAAAATCATATTGTTCATTATCTTGATGCTGCATGTTCAGTCTCCCTTGATATGATGCAGTTTGTTTGATTACACATTTATTGTAATCACCGTAGTGGTTGTCACAGAAACCGCTGAAAAACACTTGACGAAGAAGAAGAAGTGATTGCAGTGGTGTATTTTAATAAGATTCCACATGAATAAACATTAATATGTTTATTAGTAGTATTAGCAGAAGTGGTAGCAGTTGAAGTATTCTGTGTTTTAATGACAGCAAATAAAGTTTTGGGGGTTAATTCTTGCATTTTTTTCCATGTTGTTGTAACTAAATTAGGGCTGTCAAATTAACACGATAACGTGTTCATGCAAATTGTGATTTTTACAATTATAGCGGGCTCAGTCTTAAAGCTACAGTGAAGACACTGGCATCATATGAAACTAAAAAAACTAAAGAATCCATCAGTACCAACCATGTCACACTAGCTTGTTGCGAAGGAGGTTAAATAATGCTCCCAATTTAGGCTAAATTTTGGCGACGAAAAACTGGCGTGGCCATTTTCAAAGGGGTCCCTTGACCTCTGATGGGTTCTGTGGGTACCCACGAGGGTTTCTGGATAATATTTGTCATTGTTTGGAGTTGTTAATTGATTTTCAGTAATAAATATATACATATATTTGCATAAAGCAGCATATTTGTACACTCCCATGTTGATAAGAGTATTAAATACTTGACAAATCTCCCTTTAAAGTACATTTGGAACAGATTAAAAATGAGCGATTCGTTTGCGATTAATCGCGATTAAATATTTTAATCGATTGACAGCCCGAGTCTAAATGTGCCACACTGAATCATCACATTGATCATAGGCAGCTTCAATTAAAACCACTCTGTGTTGAATTGTTGATGTTATTACAGCATCTTTCAAATGGTCCTGATGGTACAATATAAGGGAGGTAGCGCTGATCTGATGATTATGTTTTTTTTGTCCCACACTGCAAAGATAAAGTGTCACTTTTTTAGAGTCTGATATAAGGAATCTTGGCCAACAATCGTTGGTGGTTTATTTTGCATTATTGATTTTATTTTCTTTGTACATAAGAGATGATAATGATCGACTTAATACGACGCTCTCAATGCGGCGGAACGAGACGTGCATCCAGTCTCTCTCTGTGTTTTACCCTGTGCCACTGTAGCCTTTATGTTAATCTGATGGCATTCAACTCAGATTCGTCCTCCAAATTAAACGACAAAATACGTTGTTGGTCCGTGACCTCCGGATCAGAAACTGAGGCAGGTGTGAACTGAGCTGGTGGAGGAAGCGCATCCAGATGTACAGATGAGTCATAATTCCTGCGGTTGCTATAGGGCTTTGTCACTTGAACATAAACATATGTTTTGGGGCTGTTATAACCACTTCACCCTAGGGATGTCACGATACCAGAAATCTAGTAGTTGATACCGATACCAGTGAATTTCCACAATTTGCAAGCAGTATTTTAAATTCACTGACATGGTGACATGTCACTGGGTATAGGCTACTAGACGTGGGACCAAGTCATTGTTTTGCAAGTCACAAGTAAGTCTCAAGTCTGTGACTTCAGTCCCAACTCAGGTTTTGAGTCCTAAACCAGCCATATGCGCTCTTCACTAAAATGTAACGTCATTTTAACAGCAGAGTAACTGGATCCAACTGGTGCTCAGTAACGTAACGTTAGTTCTTCATGGGTTTTCTCCTGAAACTTGATTGGATGCTGTTGGATTGGTTCAAACTAAGTGGATCTGGGGAGTTAAGTGTAGGATAATTAAATGCAAGTCCCAATAACATTCACCGGAAATAAAGAGTCCAGAGTTCAATAATAAAAAAAAAACACCACTTTTCAGAGATTTAGCAATAACCAACAAAAGACAGAAATTCAGTTTGTTTAGTTCGGTTCAGTTTTTCCCCAACGAGTAAATCCTCTTCTCGAACAAATCAATAAAATATCTCTGATCAGTTTGTTCAGTTCAGTTTTTTCCTCCACGAGTGAATCCTCTTCTCGAACATAAAGGATCTTTGCATCTCTGGATCTCGCTGCTGCATGGCGCTGTTGTGTGTGTGTGTGTGTGTGTGTGTGTGTGTGTGTGTGTGTGTGTGTGTGTCAAACTCCGACACAGAGAGCAGAGGACAGAAGCAGCCGCATTTGGCGCTTGGCGGGTGTTCATTTCTGACCCTGCAGGCATCACAAGGTATCGTCGGTACTGAAGAAAACGTGTACCATCACGTTTTTAGAATTTTGGCATCGACTTGGTACCGAAGTATCGGTTCTCGTGACATCCCTAGTTCACACTACATATATACAGTGGGTAAAATAAGTATTGAACACGTCACCATTTTTCTCAGTAAATATATTTCCAAAGGCGCTATTGACATGAAATTTTCACCAATGCTGTTAACAACCCAAGTGATCTATACATACAAAGAAACCAAAACAAATTAATTCAGAAATTAAGTTATGTGTAATAATGTGAAATGACACAGGGAAAAAGTATTGAACACATGAAGAAAAGGAGGTGCAAAAAGGCATGGATAGCCAAGACAACAGCTGAAATCTATCAGTAATTAGAAAGCAATCCGGCCCCTTGTCAGTGCAAATTAATATCAGCTGGTTCAGGCCCAACTGATGGCCTATAAAAAGGTGTGTCATTACCAAGGTGTCACACAAGAAACATCTCATGATGGGTAAAAGCAAAGAGCTCTCTCAAGACCTTCGCAACCTTATTGTTGCAAAACATACTGATGGCATTGGTTACAGACGCATTTCTAAACTTCTGAATGTTCCAGTAAGCACTGTTGGGGCCATAATCCGGAAGTGGAAAGAACATCATTTCACCATAAACTGGCCACGACCAGGTGCTCCTCGCAAGAGTTCTGACAGAGGAGTGAAAGAATTATCAGAAGAGTTGTCCAAGAGACAAGGACAACTTGTGGAGAGCTTCAGAAAGACCTGGAATTAGCAGGTACAATTGTTTCAAAGAAATCAATAAGTAATGCACTCAACCGCCATGGCCTGTATGCACGCTCACCACGCAAGACTCCATTGCTGAAGAAAAAGCATGTTGAAGCTCGTTTAAAGTTTGCTGCACAACATTTGGACAAGCCTGTGAAATACTGGGAGAATATAGTCTGGTCAGATGAGAGCAAAGTTTAACTCTTTGGATGCCATAATACACACCATGTTTGGAGGACAAATGGCACTGCACATCACCCTAAAA
This sequence comes from Sebastes fasciatus, assembly GCF_043250625.1. Classification (NCBI taxonomy): domain Eukaryota; kingdom Metazoa; phylum Chordata; class Actinopteri; order Perciformes; family Sebastidae; genus Sebastes; species Sebastes fasciatus. The sequence goes on along the minus strand of NC_133811.1, from coordinate 4,911,282 downwards.
ACACCATACCAACAGTGAAGTTTGGAGGTGGGAACATCATGGTGTGGGGCTGCTTTTCAGCATACGGTACTGGCAAACGTCACATAATTAAAGGAAGAATGAATGGAAAAATGTACCGAGACATTCTTGATAAAAATCTGCTGCCATCTACCAGGATGATGAAGATGAAACCAGGGTGGACATTTCAGCAAGACAATGATCCCAAACACACAGCCAAGGAAACTCTCAATTGGTTTCAGAGAAAGAAAATAAAGCTGCTACAATGGCCAAGCCAATCACCTGACTTGAATCCAATTGAAAATCTATGGAAAGAAATGAAGATCAGAGTTCATAGAAGAGGCCCACGGAACCTTCAAGATTTGAAGACTGTTTGTGTGGAAGAATGGGCTAAAATCACCCCTGAGCAATGCATACGACTAGTTTCTCAATACAGGAGGCGTCTTGAAGCTGTCATTACCAACAAAGGCTTTTGTACAAAGTATTAAATAAATATCAGTAAGCGTGTTCAATACTTTTTCCCTGTGTCATTTCACATTACTACACATAACTTAATTCCTGAACTTATTTGTTTTGGTTTCTTTGTATGTATGGATTACTTGGTTTGTTACCAACATCTGGTGAAAATTTCATGTCAATAGCACCTTTGGAAATACATTTACTGAGAAAAATGGTGACGTGTTCAACACTTATTTTACCCGCTGTATATATATATATTTTAATTCCTGTTCAAGTTTTTTGTTGCTACATTAAAAATGTTGAAATTGACAAACCTGAATTCTTTGCCAAGTCGTTGGTGTATAATCTATTATTTCAATAATAAATAACAATTCACTACATTTCTATCCATGTATTGATTTGTTACATTTTGTTTGTTACGTTTGTTTTCAAGCCTGATGTTGCCTTAAACATAAAAAGAATGACCCCAGTCAATTCCACACAGTGAGGCATACAGCTTATTAATTAAACACTGGTATCGGATCGGTACTCGGTATCGGCCGATAAGCCAAAGCCCGGCTATTGGTAACAGTATCGGGGCTGAAAAAGTCAGATTGGTGCATCCCTGAGCGGCATACTGTTGCTGCCTCAGTGACTACTACACGGGGGTCACCAAAGTGAAACACAATTCTCATTCTACACACAGATATATGCAGAAACCTTGCACCTACAACCTGTGTGCTGCATGGTATGCTGTCTGAAATACAAGCAGTGAAAGAGGTGAGGAGAAATGAAGGATGAATCTAACATTTTTCTCTGCGCACACACAGTGCAGTGTAGTGCATTCATCTTAGGGCAGTGACGGCACCTCGCTCAGTGACCCCTATCCCCCCTCTCTACTCTCAAACAGTAAATTATTACTGTCCATTGCATAATTACAAGGCTAAGTGCAAGTTATTCCAGCCTGCATGCACTTATCCGGCAGACAGCGCTGTCAAAGTCGGGTTATGCAGCGTGTGTGTGTCTTATTTCTGGGGAGAGAAGATGTCTGCTTAAGAGTAACATCGTGCAGGATGGTGGGATCAGATTTCCTAATCAGGCGGCGGCGAGGGAGCATCGTGTGGTGAAACGAAAAGAAGGGGGACAGAAAGGAGAGGGAGAATGGGGAGGATTAAACGAATAAGCTGAAATGTGATCAAATATAAGGAGCGAGATGAGATGGAATGGGAGCACGGAAGATGAGGAGAAACAGACTTTCTGACAGCAGCTCTTATAGGAGAGGGTAATAAATCAGAAGTCGCCCTGCAAGTCCCCCTCTATCACAAGACTTTTTCTACATGGGCAACTTTGCATTGATGGGGGAGCCAAGCATGGAGCAGAGCTGAGAGTCTCATGATGGGATGGCAGGGCTGTGGTTGTGAGATGACTGATAGGATGAGCTCCCCTCAAGCACTCATGTTACACCTCAGTGGGCGGTGTTGACTAGCTGGGCGGAGGCGGCGCTACACCGCCGTACAGCTCGGTCTAAAGGTATACTCCAGTACAGTTCGGCACATGTACTGTAGCGTGCTGTAACTTTCATCATTTATACCCCAACACCACAAAGGAAGACACCAAGATTAAAGCAATAACCGTTTAGGAAGCAAGGGGTGACAAAAAGTCAGAGAGCCTCTGCTGAAAGAGCAAAGACAGCTGAGGGACTGAGAGGATTCAGATACAGTTTGATCGGTCACAAAGTTTGCAGAAATCCTCTAACAAGCTCGGCGCGCAGAGCCCGTGAACCATTCATTTAGAACAAGCACATCACTGGATGTTAGCGTGCAGAGGGAAACAAAAGGCGATGAACTGTAAAAAAAGAATGGAGATGCTTTTTCTATGAGCCAACACAACAATTTGTGTGATATTTTCGACCAGTTGCAGATGGTCACCAGTGGTACTGGTGTGTGAAGAATTAGATTATTTCAGTCAGTGAGCTTTTCTCACAGCAGAGCATGCAGCCAATATGGCACTCTTTTTTGTTCCCTAAAAATTAGCTGTATTTTGTTTTTACAGGTATACCAAAGAGTAGAGTAGAAAACAGACGAAACTCCGGTGCCTTTTTGACAGACGCTAGATGGCGCTGCGGTCATGCTGCCACCATTTTGGACTGAAAACGCCAATGAGTCTGTGGCCACGGATGTATAAAGAGACGTCTGTAAATCAGGGAATACTTTTTTGAAGTAAATCAACTTCACAGTACGAACACTTAAATAGCCCTCATTTAAAAAGGGACTGTTTGTAACTTCTTACACGTATAAATCAATCTGGGTCGGTGTCCCATGCGCACTCGCGTGTGTCTACGCTGTTCAGACTCAGACTCCAACACAAACTACACGGAAGCACCAAAACCACAAAGTTCTATCTAGTGAAGCCCGTCTGTTAGACGCGTCCCCGTCTGTTGGCCGCGGTCAGAGGATGCGGGGGAGACCGTAGCTTTGGTCTCCAGGGCCAGAGTCTCTGCTATACTCTGCTCCTCTGCTTGCTTGCCTTCACTCACACACCGCGCTCGTTCTCGCTTTTTCACTCCACTCTCACATGCATGCACGCGTGAGAGACACAGAAGAGTTAGTTTAGCTCTGAGAATATCTAGTGAATGTACAGTGGACGTTTGTGCAGAAAGAACTGCTGCAGCTCCTCCAGACCAACAGAGGTTTCCCGTGTCTTGTGAAGTGACGGGGCTCCGCAGAGAGAAACGTTATCGTCTCCGACCAAAACTCCGGTGTCTCCCCTGGTCGGGAGGCTGAGGCAGGAAAAGCCAACACTAGAATCAGCATTGATTCATGGAGAGACCTTCCTATGGTCAGCTAACATTACTGTAAGATACATAATGTAAGATTACTCGTTCATGTCTATGTAGAGCGAGCACCAGAAATAAACAATTTTAGAATAGGCAAAAATAACACATTTGTACTGCATGCAAAAAACTGCATCGTTTTGGACAAATTGGATTATCATAAAGTGGGCATGTCTGTAAAGGGGAGACTCGTGGGTACCCATACAAACCATTTTTCATTCACATATTTGGAGGTCAGAGGTCAAGGGACCTCTTTTGAAAATGGCCATCCCAGTTTTTTCTCGCCAAAATTCAGTGTAAGTTTGGAGCGTTATTTAGCCTCCTTTAGCCTCCATAAGCAGGTGTGACATGGTTGGTACCGATGGATTCCTGAGGTTTTGTAGTTTCATATGATGTCAGTACCTTCACTCTAGCTTTTACACTGAGCCCGATATCTCAAATATCGAATAGTTGCCGGGCCCGACGGCGGTTAGGGTTAATCAAAAATCTATATAGTGTTTTGGAGAAATGATACAATATCGCACAACATAATATCACGATACTCGTGTGTGTCATGTATCAATATTTTCTTACACCATTGGCTGTAATTCATCACTTTTGTTATCTTCTAATACACCCATGGGCTGTATGCTGTAAGCCTGTACCGTGGAGGATGTATTAACGTCTCTGTCCCCAAACAACCGGCTATCGGCTAGTAGCTAGTAGCGCTAGTAGCGCGACATAAACAGAATTTAATGGAGTTGTAGGCTATTTACTAACACGCAGGGTAAAAGCACAGGACACAACCTCTTCTACATACATGGTCTCTGGCCTATTGGACATTGATTTTGGATCCTTGACATGAAAAGTTCCATTTATGTCCATCGCTCACTCTATGCTCCTCTGTGAAACAGCCGGGCAGAACGTTTTCATAAATAAATAAGTAAGTAAATCTAAATAATTATAATAGTTTGCATATTTACTATATTTTCATTGTTCAACACAGGCCATTTCGGTAGAGACATTAAAATTATAAAAATAGAATATAAATAATTTAGTTTTACTTTTGTACTGCACTTTGTAGGCGGATGTTTTACTGGCGTCCGGTAGACGCTTCTAGTCCAAACTGGCGGAGGAGTAGGTCTGCTGCTGAGCGCTAACGTTGCAATGGAACGAACAATTGACTTTCACTTCTTATCAATATACAGTACATTCTTTGGCTACTCCTGTCTATGACAGGCACCTTTAAAGCACAGCTCCCATGGTGCTTTGCAATGAATGATTTAATCACCAAATCAGTGGTTCTTTCAGTCCCGGAGAGGTCTCCAGTGGGACCCCCCAGCTCAATGACGCGTCTTCAGAGTGTAATTTAATTCACAAGAAATGATCCCAAGCAACAGCCTGGAAGAAAAACTACTGCATCCTAATCATAGTATTCACCCTATTATCTCCCTGCACTTCTACAATCCTGTAACAGGCGATATAAATCTATCACTCACACAAAAATCTCCTTATATGGATGTCTGGGACTAAAACTCAGTGGTGTCTGTCATACAAGGGGTGATATCACTAATGGCTTTATGTGTCTGTGACATGGAAACAAGTGAGAACACTTGCATCAAACAAGGAGCAAAATAACTAGTTTGCGGTGGATATTAATGTGCTGAGATTGAATCATGGGATCTCATCTTACCCTCCGATGAGAAAGCTTCGACTGTGGTGCAGTTGGAGAGTATTGGGAGATTTAGAGCAGGGCTCAGCTGTGTATCCATGTCCAACTACTGCCCCCTGCAGCATCTAACGGGAACTCTCTAGCAGCGGGACTGCATGTTTTTTTTGTGTTTTTTTCATTAGTTTTACAGTTTCAAATAGAAAAAGGAACTGTCTTAAAGGATAACATAGGGCTGCAACTACTGTTGTCATTATTAAATACCAATCATTTTAAAAGATGTCAAAAATAGTGACAAATGCACATCTCTGCCCAGAGTGATGATTATTTTGTCTAAAATAGTCCAAAACCTCAAAAGGTATAGTTTTACACTAATATTGAAGTGTGAAAAGCAAATAAATGAAAAAAAAAAATGTTTCCGCTGAGTATTTATTCATTTCTTTAGCTATTGGTAATTGGTGCATTTGAGGAATAAATTTGCAAAAAAACAGATAAAGGCCATTCTTAAAATGAAAAAAGCATTTTGATTGATATTCTCTTCAGTTACTTTTAAGGTATTTTATCAATACAGCCAAACACAAGATTGATTTATATCCCCTATAGTGCAAAAAAATAAAAAATAAAACAATCTAGGGAAATAAATTAAAATGGAGATATCAGTTGTTTGCAAATTAACCCTGTGTTTTTCTTCAATTCATTTTCTTTTCGTTGACTAATCCACTGCATCTTAAGCTTTTTTGGCTTGTAACCCTTTAAAATGAATTAGTTAGTGAATGGTGTCTTAAAGGGGCCAGTGTGTTACAATTAGGAGGATCTATTGGAAGAAATGGAATATATATCATTAATAAGCATGTTTACTTTAGTGGATAAAAAACCCCTGAAAATAATAATCTCTGTGTGTTCTTTACCTCAAAACGAACCGCTTATATCTACATAGGGAGTCTACACGGAGTCCGCCATGTTGAGTCCGCCATGTTTCACCACCATGTTGCACCGCCATGTTTCACCACCATGTTTCACCACCATGTTGAGTCCACCATGTTTCACCACCATGTTGAGTCCACCATGTTGAGTCCACCATGTTTCACCACCATGTTTCACCACCATGTTTCACCACCATGTTTCTACAGTAGCCCAGAACAAACAGCTGGAACTGTTACTTTTTTTCACCATTATGAGCCACCGGCTCAGCCGTCGCCATGTTGACAGTCCTGCCGAGGCAATAGATATGCTCTGGCATTTAGCACCTTTAAGTTTTATACTATGACCACAATGGAAATGAGCCTTCAGGCTTTGTGGTGTATTTAACGTATGTAATGACTGCAGTGCAGTGTTATGTGTTCTTTTAATCATCAAATAAATAATCATTCAATCAATCAATCAATTTCATTCAATTCACTCTAAAATAGAACTCCTGAGAGATTATTTTCTTCAGCACTCTTTATTTCCTGGTACAGTATGCTGACATGTAGTATATTCTGACCATGAAAGGTGTCCCTCCCTCTGGGGAGACAGAAGTTGGCATTGTGAGAAAAACTTTTAGGTAGTAAGAATGTTAAATGACCAGTGCAGGCAGGGTGATCTCAATCCAATCCAAATGCTGCGTTTTCATTCCCATAAGCAGCCAGCTTCACAGTGCGGCTGGCACAGAAAGGAAAATAAAATAAAAAGGGAGCGTTGGGTTTGAACTGCGACGGTGAGTTTTGTCTTGATTTGCTTGTGGCCACCTGAGTCAGCATTCGTCACAGCGCATTTCGTTACGGACTCAGTCGAAATTTATCTTGCCAGTAAACTTATTTAAATGCCGTGGGAGGAGAGGAGCGAGCCATGTGGCGCATACCATCATGGCCCGGGTGCCAAAAAGTTGATATTCAGACCCAGCTAAAGGGACAAAGATAGAACACCAGCATTAATATTTCAGGAGGGAACGCCATTTTTCTTTGTATAATCAAAGTGTTCTTATTTTGCCGTGGCATTTGATAAAGCGCTATCAAAACTGTGGCTGCCATGCATAAAAAGATACGTCTCTAATGTGCATCTTAATTACTGTGTGAATATATTAGTATTCAGGAGGAAACATTATGATCCTTGCCACCAAAAAAATGTCCTGGCATGGCCAGAAGCTTCACTGCTCCTCTGAGAGAAAGACACTCAGATGGCTCATTCATTCACATGATAAATTCATCTATTGATTTAACTGTGAAATGCTTCCATGGATGCTGGATGGCAGGATGTTTTATCCTTGAAGCAAGTCAACTTTAGGTCAAATCAAGAGCTCAGCAACAATTTAGTTTTTTACAATTGTGAAATCTTCTTTTTAATGCCAGGATCGATATATTTGCTTTATTTGAGTCTATGTAGAGGTAGAAGGAAGTTACCGCTTCTATTGTTGTAGTCTGAGTAGCGTGAGGTCATATTCTTTCCGTATCCGTCAACCAAAACAAACCTCAGCGAGCCGAAATGAGAAAGTAGAAAACGACGGAGGGTTGGCATGGATATGACCTGCACCCTCACATTTTAAATCCAAAGTTGTAAACACTACACATCCAGTAAAGTATGGAAACACGTTGGGTTTCACACATTGCAGGAAAAGCAGAGCCAGACATCACATGCATGCTAACTCTGTCACGGACAGGAAACGTTATCGTATCGCCGTAACGTGCGGTGGAGCCAGCCGTCGCTCTCATCTCTGTGGTCGAATGGGCCGACGCTACAACTGTAGAGCACCCATATACTGACATTTATGTTAAATGCATTCAAACGGCCCCGTTGGAGCTGACCATGGATGTATAAAGAGAATGGAGCTGACCTGAGAGCTAGAGACGGACTTGGAGAAGTTAGAGGAAGTATACACGTGTGACTACATCTGGTTTTCAAAATAAGGTGTTAACAAAGGGAACTGTATGTACAAAATACATATATGGAAATAAGATTGATTGGATTATATTAACCAGGAGTATAAACCATTGCATGTCCCTTATAAATTAAAAAGAAAATACCACTAATTTTTGAGGGAAATTATATAATATTTATTATAAATAATGCCTGACAATGACTGATACTGTATATTGGACTTCAAGACATCTTTGATTACATACGTGCTGAAAATCTAAAATTTTTAGTGGATTCATTTAGATATTTTCCAAAGTAAAACTCCCTAGAAGTGTATGATTCAACTCTTTCTTATGGTCTAGTGTTAAAAAAGTTAACAAAAATTGCAATGAATCGGAATATTGAATACTTAAAAATCGTAATACATATCGAATCGGCACCCGAGTATCGTGATAGTAGTGAATCGGGAGATAGGTGTATCGTCTCAGCCCTATGAAATTCATCTATAGATTTAACTGTGAAATGCTTCCATGGATGCAGGATAGCAGGATGTTGTTTTTTTTTATCCCTGAAGCAAGTCAACTTTAGGTCACATCAAGAGCTCAACAACGATGTCAAAAAAAAAAATAGTTTAACTTGCTGATTGCAACATGTTTTAATGTTACCTGTTTACAGCCTCTGCTGAAAACTTTACTCCAGAAGTTTGATTGATGACATCTTTGTTGTTTGAAGTGTTGCGTAGGTGTGTGACTGTGGTGCATATTGCTTCTAGGTGGTGAGGAAGAGAGGAGGAGGAGGGTGGTGGGGGAGACAGTTTATTGGCCCATCACTGGTAGTGCAACAGTATTACATTCCATTTGCATTCTAATTTTGTACAAATCCACTGCTTGTTCAATGGGCCTTAGTGAGATGGATGCACAGGTTTATAATAAACAGGGGACATCATTATGCAAATGAAGGAAATATTACACCCAGGAGTCGTAAAAATGCCTGCGATGTGTGTGGTGGGTGGCGGAGTCTCGAAAAAAAAGCGTGGCACAACACTGTTCATTGCCTTACGCAAATGTCATTATAGTCAGATTAGAAGGCGAGGGGGACCGAGGGTAGTGAAGCAGTCGCTGGCTGGGGGTGGCAGACTGATAGCTTTGGCATGGGAGTACTGTCTGTAGTACAGCATCAGGCGCTGATTGCACGGAAGATGTACATGGCTTTTAATAATCAGATTTACTGAGCACAAAGCAGCTCTAATTAGTTTTAAATTTTTTGCTAATTGGCATTTATGGAGGGCTGCTCAGCGGCGGAGAGGGATGGGCGAGGAGAGGCGGGTTTGCGCGAGTGAGCGGGCCTCGGCGGAGTCGCTACGCCCGTGGAGGCTGTCGGTGACTCTCCTACATTAACTCCTCTATGACGAGATAAATAAGAATAGCCAAAATACACAGTGGGAGAGACACAGCGGTACTTAGTGAAGCGCCCCTTGTTAGTATTCAAAGAGAAAAGTGTCCATTAAGGTTCATTTTTAGTCTCTCCCCAGAGCTAGCTTAATGGACAGGCGTTCAAGCAGCCCGCCGGCTCAGAGTCCCAAACTAAACTGACACAAACACACGGCGGGCACGAGGAACTTAATCTGCATCAAACCGTGTGCATTAAAGCCCTCTGAAAGAGCCTCCGAAGACTTTACACCCCTGGGGAAGGCGCGGCGCTGCTTTTAGTGGCTTTTACAGTACATCATATTATAGTCACACTTCACGACAATAAACACGCTAAGCTAACCTCGACACAGGCCACTTATTCACCGCTTGTATTAAAACTATCAGTCACGTTGTCATTGTTTTCTTTTAACACATTCGTCTTCATGGTCACAGTTGAATTGGGCTATATTAGTCTTTATCTTAGCCCCCCCGTGTTCATGTTGTATTCATACATCTCTTTATAAGCAGTGCAGCGGGGGGGGCCTGAGGCCTGCTCGCTCGGTGGCACCGACGTGATGAATGGCTGCCAGCGGCTGGCACCGCCGGCTGATGGATGGGGGGGAAAAATGCTAATGGCCTATTGTTTTAAGGCCTTCGCCCGCCGTAACTTATAGCATTGTGAAAGCCCTTCGCCGCAACCCCATCAATTTGTCACAACCCAAAAGTTCAGAGTCAGAAAATAAAAAGGGGAACAGAGAGAAGAAGGGCTGCTGGGTGATTTAAAGTCAAATGTGCAGCAAGAGACGCCGCAGAGTCAAGTAGAAGGTGCTGGAACGCCTCACGCCCCATATGTTTCATGGCATGTGTTAGCAAAACATACAGCTTGCTCTTGTAAAGTGGATACTTTCTTTTTTTAGTGTGCAGAGCGCCTAGCTGATGAAGCATCTGCTGATGGCTATGGATGCTAACTCAGTGGATATAGGGGTGGGAACAAAAAATAGATTCACCTATGTATCAGGATTTTGAAATCTTATTTTTAATGCCATAATCGATATATTTGCTTCATTTGAGTCTATGGAAGGAAGTTACCACTTTTATTGTTGTAGTCTGAGTAACGTGACGTCATATCCGTTCCGTATCCGTCAACCAAAACAAACCGCAGCCGGCCGAAACGATAAAGTAGAAAACGTCGGAGGGTCGGCGTGGGTACGACCTGCACCCTCACATGTTAAATCCAGTGTGGTAAACACTACACATCCAATAAAGTATGGAAACACTTGGTCACACATTAACAGGAAAAGCAGAGCTAGACATCACGGCTAAAGCTGCATGCTAACTCTGTCATGGACAGGAAACGTTATCGTATCGCGGTAACGTGCGGTCAAGCCAACCGTCGCTCTCATCTCCGTGGTCAAATGGGCCGACGGTACAACTGTAGAGCACCCATATACTGACATTTATGTTAAATGCATTCAAACTGCCCCGATGGAGCTGACTATGGATGGATAAAGAGAACGGAGCTGACGGGAGAGCTAGAGACCACCTCTGAGAAGTTAGTGGAAGTATACACGTGGGACCACGTCCGTTTTTCAAAATAAGGTGTTAACAAAGGGAACCGTATATACAAAATACACAAATGAAAATAAGATTGATTGGATTATTACTATTAATTCACCAGAAGTTTAAAATATTACATGTCCCTTATAAATAAATTAAAAATACCACTAATTTGTGAGTGAAATGGCTTTATTCTTTCATTTTTGGGTTACTGGAAAAAATTTAATAAATAATTCCTGACAATGACTAATATATTTGACTTCAGGACATCTCTGACTACATACATGCTGAAAATCAAACATTTTAATGTATCAATTTAGAGATTTTTTCAAATTAAAAGTCCCTAGAAGGGTATGATTGAACTTTTCCCCATGGTCTAGTGTTAAAAAAGTCAACAAACCTGCAATAAATCACAATATTGGCTCACAATACTTACAAAATCGCAATACATATCGAATCGGCACCCAAGTATCGTGACAGTATAGAATCTGGAGATAGGTGTATCGTCCCGGCCCTATGTGGATATAGCTTAAGGAAAACCAGCACAGATTATATTCTCTCTGGAGTCAAAATAAAAAAGTCTACCTATATACAACATGTCACACAGGGTTTGTGTTTCAATTTATGCATTAGCCTCAGAGATTGTGTAGGAGGTGGATTTGAACCCATCGACTTGACACCTGTTCATTTCCAGTGTCAGTGTTATACCTGCAAGGACTACAGCTACATTCCCAAGGGATCGAGTCGCTCTGTCCTTGGTCGGCCTGCCTGCAACATTTATGAGTGGCAGTACATCTATCTCACCTGTCCTCAGCTCTCATTATCACAGACATTTAGCAGCTTTGGACACAGACTTTGAAAAGCACAGACAAAGGTTCCTAGGGGGGATGTTTGAAGCATAGGAAGTCATTTAAAGCAACTAGCTAAAACTAATGTAGTCAAATGCAACTGCAGTAAATCCAGCCTACATTAAGGTCTGTGGTGCTGTTGAACCGTATTACATTATACAGAGAGATGTCTGTTAAAAGCCGCAGTGGGTAGAATTGGAGCAATTATGATTATTATAGGCATAGGCATTACTGTAATGCCTATTTCTCTCGTCAAATGTTTTCAGAAACATCTTGTAGTGTACTGGTTTAGCTGTAAAATGAGAAAGTTTGTGACCCGGCAGCCATGTTGAAATCAGTTGAGGAAATACCAAGCACCGCCTACCAGCCAGAGCAAACTTTCTAATTTTACAGCTAAACAGTAAACTACAAGATGTTTCTGAAAACATTTGAGGAGAGAAATAGGCTGTTTGATCAGAGTTCGCAAGTGATTGACAGCTGGCTCCGTCGAATGAACAGCCAATAGGAACGCTCTCTCTCTCTGATATGACCCGTGATTGGTCAAAGTCTCCCGTCACGGGCTAGATTTTCTGAAGCCTGAAAACAGAGCCATGAGGAGGTGCAGAAGTCTAGTTATCTCTCAGAACACTTGAATTACAATATGCTGAAAGGTTATTGTGATTTTTATTTGCCAATTGATGCCAAAAACATTCGGCCTATGGCAGGTTTAATTAGCCCACCCTCATTCAGCACCACAGACAAACTACATCCTCCCAAAATGACCATATAAAGTTAGACAAATGAATCAGCAAATATGTTAGCAAACAGTTCCAGCATGATATTGAGCCACATTAGCATTCATTCGGAGTCATGTGTCTGGAGACATTTTGAATGTCAAGTCAAGTCTTTCTCATTTATAGCTCTGTTTTAGTCTCCACCATCTCCTGAGGGAAATATCTGTCACTTTAGCTGCTAAATGCTCCACTATGTTCACCAGCTAGTTGCTAACTTTGTCTGTTGTTTGGTGCCGGACAGATTGCACAGTGGGTTCATCAGAGCTTGAAACGAAAGAAAGCAGAAAGATGCTAAAAAGCTCTGAAATAAAAAGCACCTGTTGGCCCTGTAATTTGAGTATGGCACAAAATTTTATTTTCAGTAAAAAAAATTTAGAGAGTTTTTGGAGACTGCAGCAAAACTGTGGGTTACAGTTAAATTACATTTCCTGTTTATTACAACTTGAGGTCTATTAGTTTTGTCTATCAATATCTTCAGTTATCAAAATGGATGGCGTGGCAAGAAGAGCAGACAGACGATCAGATTAGAGGTTGTAAACAAGCAAAACAACAAACCACCAGATACTGTGTCCTCTCTTATAGTACTGAAAAAGTTACTTATGACAATTCCAGCTCTGAAACAATAATAAATAAGCTAAAACAAGCTTTAGCAATGCAATGAGCAAACAGCACGGAGAGAGAGTTATCACCAAAACAAAACACGGCTAAATTCTTAAGCAACATGCAAATCCTCCTTACAAATAATGGCATCTTCACACAAGCTGTGTGGTGACAACTGGCCACCCCCTCAACACTACCACACAAAACCAGCAACATTTCATGTAAACCCACCAAAATACATCCATGAAGCCTCCGGAACCATAGACATTGAACAGCCATCATGGCATTTTGAATCCACCACCACAAACAAACGATGTTGTTAATAAATAATGTGCCATTTGGCACAGTGGTCTATTATGTTAGTTTATTTGGGTAACTGTCATTATGCAGAATTACGATAAATGTGCACACAGAAGTTTTATTTTGTGGTTTTGTTTTCTTTCAATTGAATCTTTTTGAGAGTTCTTTGAGCCTGCAGCAAAACTGAAGGTTACAGTTAAAAAATATTTCCAGTTTATTACAACTTGAGGCCTTTTGTCAGAGTTTTGGCTATCAATATCTGGCAAGAAGAGCAGACAGATGATCAGAATACAAGCTAACAGTCTAGGCCTGGGGTCAGCAACCTTGACAATCAAAAGAGCCATTTTAGGCAAAAGAAAATAATAAATTGAAAAATCTGTCTGGAGCCACAAAACATTTGAGCATTGTGATGAAGGTAACACAGTTTATAGTCTAAGTATATACAGTAGTATATAAGTCTAATGCAGTGAGGGCCAAAGTGCAAATGTACTACGGAGTATTAGGGCCACATTGAGGGGAAAAACATCTGAGATTTCGAGAATTAAGTCATAATAATACAAGAAAAAAAGTCGTAATACTAAGAGAATAAATTCATAACTTTACGAGAAAAAAGTCATAATATTACGAGAATGAAGTCATAACTTTCTGAGAAAAAAAGTCTTAATATTACGAGAAAGAAGTCATAACTTTACTGGAAAAAAAAGTCATAATATTACAAGAATAAAGTCAGAACTTTACGAGAAAAAAAGAAAATAACACGTAAAATTACTTCTTTATAAATTATGACTTTATTCTCGTAATATGAATTTATTCTGGAAATCTCAGATTTATTTGTTTTACTCAATGTGGCCCTAATACTCTGTCGTACCATCGTACCATAGACCTACAACAATGGTAAATCAAAATGAAAATGTAAACAAAAAACAGTTATTCATTTCCATTTTTAATAATCCACAGGGAGCAACTGGAGAGGAGCTAAAGAGACGCAGGTTGCTGACCCCTGGTCTAGGCAGAAAAAGCAAACCACCAGATACTGTGTCCTCTCATAGTACTGCAAAAGTTAATTATGGCAATTCCAGCTCTGCAATACAAATCAAGACACTAGTCCTTGGAGAGAGACTTATCACCAAAACAAAAAAAAGCCAATTTCTTAAGCAAAATGCAAATCCTCCTTACAAATAATAGCATCATCTTCACACAAGCTGTGTTTGCACTTCTTCAGCAGAATATGGTGACAACAGGCCTTCCCCTCCTACCACACACAACTAACAACATTTCATGTAACTTAAACCTACCATAACACATCCATGAAGCCTAAACTACATCATGACAGCGCGGTTGGTCGGTCGGTTGGTTGGTTGGTTGGTCGGTCGGTCGGTTGGTTGGTTGGTTCCGTTTATTGCGAGCAACAGAAGCCTCAACGTTCTGATTGGTTGACCATGGTAAAGATGGCCGACAAAAGTGAAGTCAAAACATCTCGATTGCCCCCTGGTGGCTGACTGCGGTATAGGTCATAAATCTCCCTCTCCATGTTAATGGATGGGACTTTTTTATTATTTTAGAAAATATAAGTACAATAGAGTGCTACAGGAATGAGTCCTAAAATGAGTTAGTATTTTAGCACTTCCGGTTCCCTCGTCTGAAAGTCAATGGGTTTTTTGAATGGGTTTTTAGTTAGATGCCTAAAATAAGGTCTGTGGTTAACACAAGATAAAGAGATTTTAATGTTTTGTTCTGCAACATAAGATACATCAATAAATACCCCACTTGTGAATTTTGAAGCCTTTATGTGTCTTAAAAAAGGCGGTTGCTAACAAGTGTCTAAATGAGGCTACTAAGCGTCATCGCGCTGACTCGTCCTCCTTTACAGCCTCGTTGTGTATACTCGCGTTCATATATTCTTCAAAAATCATAAAAGTGGTGTTCATTGGTGGAGAGTATCTTCCTGAACAAAATGTGTAAGTATAAACGTGTGTTTAAATATGTCCTCCCTGGAGGACAATATAAAAATATATACTATACATACAAAACTGCTCATGCCTGGAGTACATTAAAAAAGTTTAAAAAAAAAAAAATAATTTAAAAATGATAAACAATATAAAAAAAATTACTTCTATATAGATAAAAAGTAATACAAAATCAGAATACAATCGCATTGGTCCATAATGAATGTATCAAATACATAGTTTGTTTTGATTGTCTTCTTATTCTTAATGTTTCTTATTGTGGTGCCATATTGTTTCAATTTCTTGATAAAAAATGTTAAAAATTAGGTTTGGAGTCCGCCCATCTCTTCTTGTGAATGTGGAATTCTCCCAAAAATAGAATTAACTGTACAAGTGGATGGGACATGGGCCAAAATTAAAAGTCAAAGTACACGTCAAAAAACAATTTCTCTCAAAGATGATTTCAGTTTTTTTAAAAATACTTTCTTTATTGTACACATGTTCATATACAGAAGTACAAACAAATACATAGACTATAAAAACAACAAAAAAGAAGACCAAACAAAATAATTACATTTACATTTCATAATGCCAGACTTTGTGTTATATGCATCATATTATATTAATTTAATAACATAAAGGTCTTAATGGCTTGTTTTATTTTTAACATTAGGTAAGATGGTGCTATATTCTTTGAATTTGCTAATGAAGTGCAGGAAAGTTGGTTTGGTTAACCATTTTTTTATGAATATGGAATTTTCAAAATATAATAAATAGTTGTATGATATACAGCATGTTATTTTCAAACTTACCTTGACTAAAATATAGCATTACAACAAACATAGTTATTTCAACGTTCATCTTAAAGGTCCCATATCATGCTCATTTTCAGGTTCATACTTGTATTTTGTGTTTCTACTAGAACATGTTGTAAGGTAAGGCAACAGCTTGAGTCCATGTTCTCTTCCTGTCAGCTGATGTTATTTACATACACTGCAAAAGGAAATAAACTGGGACACATTTAGTAGGTTTATGTTTAAAACCGTGTAATGGTCTAAATATTATATATTTGTGACATCACAAATGGACAGTAATCCTGACGGCTTGTTTCAAATGCACAATTTTTGAAAACGGGCTGTGTGTGTTTCTCCATATATTGAGTGTTTTGATAGTTTACGAGTATTTATAAAGCACTTAAACCTGTTTTATAATATAAAGGACATGAAAATCTCACTTTTTACAATATGGGACCTTTAAGTTTCTTGAGTAGAAAGAAATTACCCAGCATGTCGTTCGCTGGTATAACAGTTACTAGGGGTCCCTTCTCATTGCACCACAGTGTGTACATGATGCACAACTAATAAAAATGTCCCATAGATCAAGAGCTCGCACTCAACACTTGCACTTCCTTGGGTTCTCCGCAATACGCCCGCCGAGTGTGAAGTCTATTGGATGAAAGGTTGTCGAGAAAATGGAAGGACAAACTGACAAACAGACAGACAGAGACTCCTTCCATTTGAGTTAGATTAGTCTCACTCAGCTGCATTGGCCTGGTTCTCACATCTCTCACTTTTCAGCAGCTAATCCTAAAATTAGCATCTCTGGTAAAAAGCTCTGGTGCCAAGTTACTGTTCCTCGTCATTATGAAGAAAAGATGTCTGATAGGTTCAGGAACTTTATCTCCATACTACATGTCTGAACTTCTTTAGCTCATAAAATTGGAACGACCTCTCTGAGCAAACTATCTCGCTATACGAGGCACAGCGTGTGCGAGGCCCATTCAGCTGACCGTGCCGTACTTGGCGATCTGTGACATCTTAACTTCATTTTCAATTTCCCACACTTTTCTTTAAAAAGCAAGAAAAGATATACAGTATAAAAATATCTGCTTCTGCCAATTTATCCCTGTGGAGCTGCAGTGTATACGAGGTATCAGTGACTAACCGGGACCATATCCAGGAGAAGTGGAAATCATTTCAGCGGTAAATTGTGGAGCATTTCACAGCTTTCCATTTTGAGAATAAGCTGCCTTATTTCTCCTAAATTTATCCCATTCTTCAATCTCTCACTTTCACACCTCCTTCACTTTTTATTTATTCACTTTCTCCTTAATATTTCTCATTTTACATATTCACCGCAGGCATGCACATCCGGCCAGATAAATTCTCCTCATTGTGTTCCTAACAAGGAACTATTTGCCTAACAAGGGACATGATATGTGACGTTAATAGACTGAAGAAAAAACACATTCACGCTCTCTCTCTATCTCTCTCTCTCTCTCTCTCTCTCTCTCTCTATCTCTCTCCCTCTCTCTCTCTCTCTATCTCTCTCTCTCTCTCTCTCTATCTCTCTCTCTCTCTCTCTCTCTCTCTCTCTCTCTCTCTCTCTCTCTCTCTCTCTCTCTGGTACTGATTCTGTGCCTGTTATGGGATTTAAGACCTTGAATCTCTACAAGAATGAATGCAAACACAGATAATAACCTGGAAAATCCATTCGGTGGAGCAGCTGTGACCCTTGATTTTCTCCCAGACCCTGCGGTAATCTCTTCCCAGAGGACAGAGCTGACAGAATATGATGTTCATGCCCTCCCTTCATGCAAGATATTCCAAATAACTGGTGATGTAATTTAGTCATGTAGGCATGAGTCTGTATATCATTCTGCATTTTCAGACAAGCAGCACGGATAAGCTTTTTTCTTTCTGTGGGTCACATAACCTTGAATATATTATCTCAGAGGACAGTCACGTGGGAGGCTTTGGATTGTTTCTCTTCATTAGAATAAAGGAGCTGAGATGATTGATCTCACCGTTTGTCTAAAGCCCGGGTCACGCAAGAAAGTGGCACAGCTCAGGTCCAGGGTTTGTTTTCTAGAGGATCCTTCTGCTTGGTGAGAAAAGAGACAGATTAAGTAGCAAAGCTGAGCTGTTGGATGGAGAGTTTGCTTTTCTGAGTCAATTGTTGAGTAAATGCAACAGTCGTCTATAGTTGGAATCAAAGCTTAGTGCATCAAGCTAGACAACAGTGTTAGCCCTCAGTGCCTGCAGCCCCACTAATGTAAATAATCACAATACGCAACACAGCTAAGCTGCGACAGCTTCCTTTCTTCATGACTTTCCAGCTCTCTGTTACCTCAAAGGTTACACTATTAAGGCGATTTTCTGTTGGTCAACTGTGTGAATATGCACGTCACAGTTCAGCAAATTTGAACGCAACGCAAAACACAAGCACCTCAGCTGAAACAAAGAAATTTTTTTGGGACATTTTGCCATTTTAATTGATGATATGACCAAACCTTAAAGGCCCCATATTATGCTCATTTTCAGGTTCATACTTGTATTTTGTGTTTCTACTAGAACATGTTTACATGCTGTAATGTTAAAAAAAATAATAATTTTCCTCATACTGTCTGTCTGAATACACCTGTATTCACCCTCTGTCTGAAATGCTCCGTTTTAGTGCATTTCAATGGAATTGCGTTGCTAGGCAACAGCGTGGGTCCATGTTTACTTCCTGTCAGCTGATGTTATTTACATACACTGCAAAAAGAAATAAACTGGGACACATTTAGAGTATTTATCTTTAAAACCGTTTAATGGTCTAAATATTGTATATTTGTGACATCACAAATGGACAGAAATCCTGACGGCTTGTTTCAAACACACAATTTCTGAATACGGGCTGTGTGTATTTCTCCATATATTGAGCGTTTTGATAGTTTAACAGTATTTATAAAGCACTTAAACCTGTTTTATAATATAAAAGACATGAAAATCTCACTTTTTACAATATGGGCCCTTTAACACTTTGGCCAACTTCTATCTTTAAAAAAAGCATTATTTATTGACTCACTTGGACTGCGTACATGTACTCTGTTCTCCAAGATACAGAATTGTTTCATTGTAAAATATCAATGAATAAGCCAGAGAACATGCCATAACGTTATCATAACTCCAAAAGAAGTATTTTTATGTGAGGGTAAAGAAAAAAATATAGAACAAACAAAATAAATAAATGAAGAAAAGGAAGAGAAAATAAATATATAAAATTAAATAAAAGCAAGGGGAAACAGCCAAACAGATAATAATAATAATAAGTAATTTATTGGAAAATAAATGTATTTAGCCAACATCTATCTGCCAAGATATCATTGAGGGTCCTTAGAGGATAATTCATCTTTGGTGTGATTGGTGAGAAACAGGAACAGACACAAATTCGCTCTAGACCGTGCAGATTGAGGTGAAGAGGCCCTCCGTGCAAGTTGAAAGTGTTCTTCATAAACCTACAGAGACAAGAGGAAAAAAGAAAAGAAAAACTACACACGATTGGTGCGAAGAACTCAAGGTAACCTTTTGGGCGAAGCAGTGGTTCCCGCCTGGTTTGCTACACCTGTAGCAAAGTGGAATCTTATACTTACACTTAAAGGGACTGTTTGTAACTTTTTACACATATAAATCTACCGGGTTGGTTTCCCATGCGCACTCGCATATGCGCGCTCGCGTGTGGCTACGCTGTTCAGACCAGACTCCAACACAAACTACACGGAAGCACCAAAACCGCAAAGTTGTATCTAGTGAAGCCCGTCTGTTAAACAGTGTCAACTCTTCCTGCTGATATTTATACCACTGTAGTGTACAGTGTTTGCATACTGTAATATTTCACCAGAAATAGTATGCAATTTGTGTCCTAATGGTTTTGTACTAAGGTTTTGGACATACTAAAAAAATCTCACATACTGTTTTAGCATACTAAATAGCATGTTAGTGAGGAATTTCAGACGCAACCACAATGTTTGCTAACTAGCAAGCTAGTCGCTTCAGCGGCAACAAGTCAAGTCAAGTAAATTTTATTTGTATAGCCCAAAATCACAAATCACAAATTTGCCTCGGGGGGGGAGGGGGTGGGGGGGGCTTTACAATCTGTACAGGATACGACACCCTCTCATCGGATAAGGAAAAACCTAACCAAAAAAAAAACCTTTTAACAGGGAAAAAAATGGAAGAAACCCCGTTGTGTGTACAGAGTAACAACATAATGAAAATACAACATAGACAATCCATGACAAAAATGAATATGTATAATGTGAATATAAGTGAAAAGGTGGATCCATGAGGATGTCAAGTAAAGGGTGTCCAGGCGTCGCCAAACAGATAGAGCCAGAGCAACTTGACCTCCTCTCCACGCCATATAGGTAGAACCAGAGCATCACAACCTCCTCTCCACGCCAGATCGATAGAGCCAGAGCAACTTGACCTCCTCTCCACGTCATATAGGTAGAACCAGAGCAACACAACCTCCTCTCCACGCTAAACAGATAAAGCCAGAGCAACACCACCTCCTCTCCACGCCAAACAGAAAGAGCCAGAGCAACACAACCTGTTCTCCACGCCAGATCGATAGAGCCAGAGCAACACGACCTCCTCTCTACGCCAGATCGATAGAGCTAGAGCAACACAACATCCTCTCCACGCCATATAGGTAGCATCAGAGCAACACAACCTCCTCTCCACGCCAGATCAATAGAGCCCGAACAACGAAACCTCCTCTCCATGCCAGACCGATAGAGGCAGAGCAACACGACCTCCTCTCCACATCAAGATAGATGGAGCCCGTGCAACACAACCTCCTCTCCACCATGGAACCTAGAGAGAGGACCATATTTTTGTTTTTAATTCACAGTTGCTTAGTAATATAAACATATGTTACCCATACCAATAAGTGAGAAGTGGTGGAGGTGATGTTGAGTAATTTCTTAGCTTCCTTCACGTCATGACGTTTAAATTTCAAAAGACACAGTTGCTTCACTCGAGGAGACAAAATAAATTTGTACAACGCTTTCGTTCAACTTTTGATGCAAATTCGCACCGTTGACTGCTGTCTTGACAAAAAGCTTACGTATTAGCTGTGTTGCACCAACCAGTTTGAAGTACCCCTTCTCATGCAAATGTCAAGTCAATACAACTTTACTCGTTGTGTCAATTTGCCAAAAAATATAACTAGCCACAACATACAGCAGCCACAGCACGGACGTAGTTAGTATGTCACCAAGCCTCCAGGACCAGTTCTCATGGACATGTAAATGAATCTCTCTGTTCCACTTTCTGGTGACTGGCCACAAATACTCACATTTCTTTTGTTGCAGACTGGTGCAGATTTTCTCAATGACCATTGTAGCATGTAGCAGCAATAGTGGAGCTTTTGACCTTTTTCTGTGACCAAGGTCTTTTCATAACAGTCACAAACGTTTGTAGCTATGAAAAACCACTTCACTGCATGTAGTTTGAATCACTATTACAGGAGCAGCAGACACTTTTATAAGAAGTGAATTAAATTTAGATGTAGCTGAGTCACCTTGAGCCTCCGCCCTGCTGCTCTGCTCACTTAAAGACTCAAATTTGTTGACTAAAAACTTGGAGAGCATATCCTGGTCCATCTGGAAAACACCCACACCTCGACATAAATTAAACTGCATTTACTGCATCACAACATGTCACAAGAACAGCGTCCAAAAAAGTACAACTGCAGTCTCAAAGTGAGAGAATCTCACTTCCGAATGGTAATTGGAATCACATTTACTTTTCATATTTCTTCAGATAAATCTTTATCTAAAGCTTGCAGATGTAGCCTCGGTGTATTTGGATACACACATATTCATCCGAGCGAGCCTTGCTTGATGTAATTAGGCATTCTTCCAGTTTAATCAAGTAACCTCGACACCAGACACACACACATACTTCCTCGCTGTTTGAAAGCAACTCAATTTCCAGGCAGAAAACATCAAGCAGTGTTTCTGCCTGTAAAGTTCCTCTTCCCATTCACATTTCTGTTTATCTGCTCTGCATTACTGACTCCCTCTATCATCGCCGCTCAGAGTTGCTGCGACTTGACACACCGCTTCCAGGGAACGTGCTTCACCTCTTAGAAAAACAACTGCACGTTCACCAGTCGGGATTTAGTTGACTTTTCCACAGTGGCTTTGCATAAATCAACGTTGGAAACGATCCCTGACTGAGGGGGGAGGTTCATCACGGGGGGCTGAATCGAGATAAAACCCAACAATCAGTTATTATTCTTCACAATAGTGGGAGCAAATTGCAGCAACAGCGCGCTGCTGTGCCTGAAAAGAGGGTGAGATTTTAGCTACTCAACTGTGGGTCATCTGCTATAAGCACTGAGGCGGTTGGATTAGCTACTCCTACACTGCTGTACTGTGGGACCGCTGCATGTGAAAAGTATGCATGACACACACACACACACACACATTGTAGGCCTCTCTGGATACACAGCGTTGCTGATCAATATGTGTGATGCAGCTTCAAGTGAAGAGATGCTTGGCTTGCTGACACCTACACAAAAACCAATGCTTACAGAGACGTGACACTAAAACATCCTCCTCCGCTTGACATCACTTATTTAATATTTATATCAACACTTTACCCAGCGGGCTCTGGTGGAGCACGGACAGCGTGGATAACCTGAAAGGCTGTTTGAGGGGTCAAGCGTTGTTCTGCTTTTTTGCAGATATTTTTTTTATTACATATTTTATTGCAGTGTATGATTGGTTTGGTTGGAGCGGTGGTAGACATTTGGGTCACGTTAAACTGCAGGTAACCATGGCAACAATACTCAAGCTTCATTGGTGAAAGTAACCTAAACATGGGTTAATGTGACTACAAACATGTTTGAAAGGGTCACTTTTCAAAAAACTGATTTTCTAAGTGTCTAAGTGTTTCAGAGCCACCCAGGTAGTTTTGGTTTTATGTGCAGAGGTTTCGAGACGACCCAAAACAGTGGAGGTGAATGGTATTTGCATGTAGGGTGATTAAACGTCCCCAAAAATTCGGGACAGTCCCAAAATACGAGCAGTTGTCCCAAATCCTGAATCCTGCCCTGTCCTGCTACTCCCGAGAATTAAACTAAACCCGGGTTTTGATTAGTTATAGCCTAATTAAACTTTAAAGGTCCCATATTGTAAAAAGTGAGATTTTCATGTCTTTTATATTATAAAGCAGGTTTAAGTTCATATAAATACTGTGTACTGTGTACAAACAGCTCAATATACGGAGAAATACACACAGCCCGTATTCAGAAACTCTGCGTTTGAAACAAGCTGTTAGGATTTCTGTCCATTTGTGATGTTACAAATATACAATATTTAGACCCTTTCAAAGTTTTAAACGTAAACATTTTAAATGTGTCCCAGTTTATTTCCTGTTGCAGTGAATGTAAATAACATCAGCTCACAGGAAGCAAACATGGACCCAAACTACTGCCTAGCAACGCAATTACACGCAATTACACACATTCCATTGAAATGTGCTAAAACGAAGCGTTTCAGACAGAGGGTAAATACAGGTATATTCAAACAGACAGTATGAGGAAAATAAAGGATTTTTTGAACATTACAGCATGTAAACATGTTCTAGTAGAAATACAAAATACAAGTATGATCCTGAAAATGAGCATTTGGACGGAATTGCGACAAAATTGCAACAGAATTGCTTGGGTCCTTGTGTACTTCCTGTCAGCTGATGACAATCACATACACTGAAACCAGGAATAAACTGGGACACATTTAGAATGTTTACGTTTAAATCTGTGTAAAGGGTCTAAATATATGTGACATCACAAATGGACAGAAATCCTGACAGCTTGTTTCAAATGCAGAGTTTCTGAATACGGGCTGTGTGTATTTCTCTGGGGATTGAGCGTTTCGATACTTTCACAGTATGGATATAGGACTTAAACCTGCTTTATAATAAAAAAAAAAAACATGAAAATCTAACTTTTTTATAATATGTCCCCTTTAAGCGATATGACATAAACGCGGCATTAGGCACAGCGCTACTTTGACATAAATGCTAATGTTAGCATGCTACTACTACTACTCACGATGACAATGCTAACATGATGTTGAGCAAGCTTACCATGACCACCATCTTAGTTTAGACTTGTTAGCATGCTAACATTTGCTAATTAGCACTAAAGTACAGCTGATGCTCCTGGGAGTGTCATTAGTTTTGCAGATAATTGGTCATAAACCAAACTATTGGACACGTTGTTTCTGAACCAAATTGTACTACAGGAAAAGTCAGGGAATCACCAACGACACCGGGGTTCGTCTTCTGGGGACTATGCACATCTGTACCAAATTTCATGATAATCCATGTATGAGATATTTTAGTGTGGAACCAAAGTGTTTGACTGACTGACTGACAATCCTTAAAGCCACATAAGCCAAGTTTCCTCATTTATCACATGTGGTATGAAACTATACTCATTCAAGCGGTTGAAGATGGATGGATGGTATGAAACTATTTGGTTTTATGTGCTGGGCTTTTGCAATATCTGCCTCTGGAATTTGGACAGCCGCCCCAGTACAATAAAGGTGACTGGGATTTTCTTTAGTCCATCCATCCATCCATCTGCAACCGCTTATCCCGTTAGGGGTGCAGCAGTAAAATAAAACATTTGCAACTAAATAGCAAACCTCGCTTTCTAGAATATAATGCCCTTATTTCTTTGGGTAATCCACAAATCACTCTGTGGACAGTTTTATAAGGGACTATTTCTTTGGCAAAAAAAGTCATCCCAATTAATCAGTATGTTCCAAACACTTATCCCTTTGCCAATAAATCGCTAGCAAATCGTGCAATTTCTGGCAGCGCTTCGGAGCTATAAGGAGACGAGGGCCGTAGCCAAGACTTTAAAAAAATACATAGGTCTAAAGTACAATTCCTGTCAGCTGATGTTATTTACAGACACTGCAACAGGAAATAAACTGGGACACATTAAGAATGTTTATGTTTAAAACCGTGAAAATATTGTATATTTATGACATCACAAATGGACAGAAATCCTAACGGCTTGTTTCAAACACACAATTTCTGAATACGGGTATAGTATTTTTGTAGCACTTAGTCCTGCTTTATAATATAAAAGTCATGGAAATCTCACTTTTTACAATATGGGACCTTTAAGACTGCTTTCCCTTTTCCATGCAGGTTGGTGTTTTTTCTATGACTCTAGGTTGCCATTGCTGTGAAACCAAGCTAACCACTATCTAAGAGGAACACTGCTGCTGTCGTGCTCTATATGTGCTAAATATGTTCAAACGTGTTGGATTTGTGGACACACCCCGATAAGTGATATTACCCAGCAGGTGATGTGGCTTTGACAGCTGTTTGGAGATGTCAGTTAAGGCCTGGCTGAGAGGGGTGGCGAGTCTCAGAGCAGCAGCCCTTTGTGGTCCTGATTTACCCATCAAGGGCAGTTAACTGCCTAAAGAATTTCATTAGCCTGGCTGTCAGTCCTGACACGAAGAACATTGTGGGGAAAAAACTTGAAACGTTTGACATGAAAATGGTCAGATTCAAAGATATTTAGCAGAAAAATAACAGCAGCAGCTTTGATTTCAGAAACACACTTGGATGTTATGGATTTATACTTTTTGGTCTTACCAAAAGTTTTATTTTTTATTTTTTTATTTTTTCTCTACAAACATTGTGGTTCAGTATATGCTATAAGTGTCCATGCCCACATTATCATACACAACCGACTTAAAAGAATACTCTAATTTGTTACACCTAATTAGTTAGTTAATTTATAGTTTTTCTCAAATTATATTTAGGATTTTTTATGTTTTTAAACTTAAATTGCAATCAGTTAAGTATATTTCATTTGATTGTTTTAATCAAAACTGGGGCAGCCTCCCTTGCATATTCTGTTATTATTTATATTGTTTTGTTAAATGTTCTTTTTTTATGTGCTATTAAATAAATCATCATTACTTGGTTGAAACCTAAAATTCGGATTCAATATCAATTAAATTATTTCTCTTGCCAAACACAAAAATGTACATTCATACACAGTAAAAAGATGATTTTGGACTTTTTTTTCATTTAGTAAAATAACTGATATTCACTATTACATTTAAGTATAGTTTTTACATTTCAATAAACTAATTTAAACACTAATTTTATTACAGGTCATTTTATTTACTTCGTAAGAAGTTGCTAACAGTCCCTTTAATGCAGGTCAATATAACAATATGTTTTTGCTTATTTTACAACTTAAATGTGACCATAAACAAAAGCTAAATTTGCTAATATATAAGTATAATTTTCACTTAAGATGAAACTAAATACATTTTGTTACAGTCAATGTTTAATTTACTTGACTTACTATAAATAAAGACAGGAATATACTCTTCAAAAGACCTAAATGTATATGCTTTTTTAAAATAAGCGTCAGATTTTGCAGCCAATAAGGCTAACCAGTATGTGTTTTCAACACTTGAGGAAAAAAACATTAAGTAAATTATGGTGTTTTTGGCACACGAGAGAAGTTTTAATCTGCAACCTCACCACTAGATACTGCCAGATCCTACATACTGTTCCTTTAAGACCAGTTTTAAAGGTCCCATATTATAAAAAAGTAAGATTTTCATGTTTTTTATTATAAAGCAGCTTGGGTCCATGTTTAGACCATTTCAGGTTTTAAACATAAACATTCTAAATGTGTCCCAGTTTATTTCCTGTTGCCCTGCATGTGAATGACATCAACTGACAGGAAGTAAACATGGACCCAAACTGTTGCCTAGCAACGCAATTCCGTTGAATTGCACTAAAACGGAGTGTTTCAGACAGAGGATAAATACAGGTATATTCAGGCAGACAGTACGAGGAAAACAAAGGTTTTTTTTAACATTACAGCATGTAAACATGATCTAGTAGAAACATAAAATACAAGTATGAACCTGAAAATGAGCGTGATATGGGACCTTTAAGGAAATTCCCAATATTTGTGTAAGTCAAACTGTGAAGGCCTAATGTTATCTTTAGCAGAGTCTCATTTTTACATTGAAAAGGACAGCAAATGTAATGCAAATATACGTACAGACATGTGAGGATTGATTTCACATACAAAAGTATTAATTCATAAAAGTGCAAAGAGTATTTTCCATTACGTTTTGTGATATTTAGAAGGTGTACTCTTAAGCTGAGCTGTTTATTTTTGTCCATAGTTGACTGGCTATCTGAATCATACTGAAAATTCCCATAACAGATCCCAACTGTATTAATATTATACACAGGATTGTACCAGCCTTCAGAAAGCTACATCAGTAGTACTCAGAGAACAAATAAACTCCAGGGAAACAATACATTTCTATAAGTTAGATTACAGCAGAAAACATCAGTTACTGGCAGCAATGCTTTGTATCAGTATCTACCTTAAAAAGCCAACGTTGGTCATCCCTGGCTGATATCCCTGAGCAGCCTCACATTATCAGTATACGCTTGCTCTACCACCTGCTACTTTTAATATTAACAGCATCTCTTTGCTACATTAAAAACTCAGCCAGCCCTGTAATAGTATTTTCACATGCGAGATCATCATTCCTCCTCCTCCTCCCGTTCCTGACTTTATCTGACTCTTCCTCATCATCTCTGCTGATCTGTGTTTCTCAGCCTTAATGTGGCTTCTACACCGCCTCCACTGACCCCGCTCAGCTCCGCTCGCCTTATCCCTCCCTGCCTCCGCCTATCTGCACTCCGGTTACACTCCCTGTAGTCCTAGCCTTAGCCTGGCCCTATTTGTTGTTTCCCCACAGACATTTTCATTAAGATGATGTCAGGATAGACTCAACTCATTCTGCATTATGTTTACTCAAGGAGATACAGCCCAGAATGTCTTCCTTCTTTGTTGTGATCTCACCAGGCTCAACATGGCTCTCTTTAAATATATATATATAAATTCAAATCGAAGAAGATAAGAGAAATGTGGCAGAGAGAGGACTGTTAACTTCTGTACATTATGGAGGATGTTATATTTGAGATAGAAATTCACACAAATTGCCATTTGAATAATAGAGTAAAGCCTTAAAGCAGCGGTTCCCAACATGGGGGGTCAGGACTTTCCTAGGGGTCCTAAGATAAATCTGAAGGGTCACAAGATGATTAAAGGGATGGTTAGAGGAATACAAATTTACACAAAATTATGTCTATTTTTCTAACTTTCTCCGTTTTTTTTTTGCCACTTCACCTACTAATTAATAAATGTTAGCACGCTAGCATGCTAAATTAAGATGATGAACATGGTATAGACATTAAACCTGCTTAACATTAGCATGTTAGCATGCTGATGTTAACATTCGTCTTAAAGGTTCTAAATGTGAGATTGGGAGCATTTCTATTGCCTCTGCACAGCTCTCAACATGGCGACGGCTGAGCCGGGAGCTTGCAGCTAACGGTGCTAACAGTAAAAACTATGGCAACAAGTGCTAACAGAGCTAACGGTGTTAACCTGAGGGGGGAACCGGAGGGTGGGTGCTACACTTCCGCAACGCCACCGCAGGTCGGGACAGCGTTATCAGCTTTAACCGCCGTATGAGAGCAGTTCAGAGCGGCGGCCATGAGCTAGCCAGTGGGACACGCTCACATGCACTTACATGCACTAAAAGACATGCACGGCCGGCCCGGCTGTGTCAACAAAGCACAGAGAAGCTCTGAGGGAGAGAGACTTCTCTGCTCAGGTAGACGAGTCTAAAAGGGAGCCCGCAAATTGCGAAATCTGACCTGAGATCTGCTGAAAACTTGCAAAAACTCTCGCAAGACTCGCTGCCCGACGACCTAACCTTAACAATCTCGCAAGAGTTTCCCCTGTTTGCGGGCTCCCTTCTAGCCACTACCATTACTCGTCTATATATTTACATAGCAAATAGATGTTTGCTGCGTAAAAAGCAAGTTACAATGAAAGCTCTACTTCACTGCTCTGTATTTCCTTTCAAGATACCCACAGCAAAGTAAAACAAGGATTGATTGCGGTAAATGCATGTGATTAGTAATCTGCAGGCTGTGCACTAGTAAGCAATGAGTCATAATGAGTGCCCGGTCTATACTGTCAACACTGTTGAGCTGAGTAAAATCATTCACAGTGTAGGCCTGCAAGTGTTGTGCCAATTAAAGCTACTTTAACATCAAACTTCGTGCATCTAACACCGTGTGTATTTACGGTCCTTTCATGCTGTGTGTATCAGTAATCATCAGACCTCTTGTGCATACAGAGCATTATTGAGCTGTCACGGAGAAAGTAGTCTCGGGTCACTCGCGCCGTTTTAACACAGAGAAATCACGGAGGGTTATTACAGGTCGTTTGTCTGCAGAGTGCTCTCCGTTTCTAGTCACGCTAAAAAACTCCACAGGTGGAGACGTTAACAGCGTATTTCACTTTTTTAACCCACACTTTGGTCCTTTTCTTCGACGTTGTCGAGTCTCAATAGATTTCTCTTAATTATTCTCCTCTGTGCGAGAACAGCAGAGCAAATCAGGCGTGGAGAATGAGTTCTCCGACAAGGACTTTAACAGCTGTGATATTTCTTTTGTCAGTTTTTTTTTTTGTCTCAGAATAGTAGGTGCAAATTTCCAACAAGTGCCAGACTTCACGGTGACACCCTGATTGTCGCCTGCATTACACACAGCATGTGTTCAGCCAGGTACTTGCTGTGGAGGAGCCAAGAGCAGGGGCTGTTATATGGGCTTATAAGGTTTGACAGGAATTCTGCAGGATTTTAATGGTATTTTACAGTTAATATGTAAGCTGAGACAGCAGCTCCCAAACTGGGACTCCCAGTGGTTCTTGATGCTGTTTTAGGGGTTTATGAACCCAGTGAGGAATAGTTGATTTCTAGTTTCCACTCTCATGTTATTATCACCCCACATTGGTGGGAAGTTTTGTACTTTGTACTTGAGTATTTCCATTTTATTCACTTTATACTTTTACTTCAATACAGTTAAGAGAGATACTTCTTTTACTCCACTGCATTTAATTACTACTTACTAGGGATGAACCGATTGCAAAATTATGGACAAATACCAATGATTACAATAAAATATTTGCCGATAGCCAATATCGTGGTTTTGTTGTTGTTTAGTTTGTTGTTATTTATTCCCCCTTTGGTACTAGGGAAATAAAGACATCTTCATTATAAAAAAAAAAAAAATGAACTGTCTTCACTTTTAAAGTCATTCAGCTCTTCATTCATATCTTGAATGAGCACAAATTGAATTATATAAATTTATGAAAAAAACTTTAAAGGTCCCATATTATAAAAAAAAATATTTATAAATGCCTACCTGTTATACAAAGTAGGGAATTTAGGTGACGTGATGACAGCTGAGCTATCGCCATAACAGCTGAGCAAACTCCTTCCACTGAATACAAATGTTAGACGTGGTTGAAAGGCCCTGAAAAAGCGAGTAAGGGGACCTTGAGTTAAGTGTAGAGCTGCAAAGATTAATCGATTAGTTGTCAACTATTAAATTAATCGGCAACTATTTTGATAATCAGTTTGAGTCATTTAAAAAAAAATAATAATAATTCTGATTCCAATCTCTTAAATGTGAATATTTTCTGGTTTCTTTAATCCTCTATGACAGTAAACTGGATGTCTTTGAGTTGTGGACAAAGCAAGACATTTAAGTACGTCATTTTGGGCTTTGGGAAACACTGATAGAAATTTTTTAACATTTTATAGACCAAAGAACTTTGATTAATCAAGAAAATAATTGACAGATTAATCAACAATGAAAATAATTGTTAGATGCAGCCCGAGTTAAAGGTCCCATATTGTAAAAAGTGAGCTTTTCTTGTCTTTTATATTATAAAGCAGGTTTAAGTGCTATATAAATACTGTGAAAGTATCAAAACACTCAATATACGGAGAAATACACACAGCCCGTATTCAGAAATTGTGCGTTTGAAACAAGCGGTTAGGATTTCTGTCCATTTGTGATGTCACAAATCTACAATATTTAGACCATTACACGGTTTTAAACGTAAACATTCTAAATGTGTCCCAGTTTATTTCCTGTTGCAGTGTATTTAAATATCATCAGCTGACAGGAAGTAAACATGGGCCCAAACTGTTGCCTAGCAACGCAATTCTGTTTCAGACAGAGGGTAAATACAGGTGTATTCAGGCAGACAGTATGAGGAAAATAAAGTATTTTTTGAACATTACAGCATATTAACATGTTCTAGTAGAAACACAAAATACAAGTATGAACCTGAAAATGAGCACGACATGGGACCTTTAAGTGTTTTTTTTTGTCAAACAACTCTGTTCCTTTTCCAGCACCTGCAAAAATAAATCATGCCGACACAAATACTTTTGGGCTTTCTGCATACATATATATGAATATAAAGTACTATACTTGTACATGTATCATTTTACTTAAATAGAGATTTGAAAACAGGAATTTTATGTCATTCCATTTTGTTGTATTTCTACTTTTACTGAACTAAAAGATGCAAATACTTTTTCCACCACATTCACGAGTTGTACACGGATCAGTATTAAATCAGCAACTTGACTTTGTCCATGTGGTTTACTGGAGACATCCATATGCAGTGGGACTATGTGACCCTAATGTTTGAGAAATCCATAGACAAAGTTTGTAAGTGATGCAACTAAATAGTACTGATTACAGTTTAGTGAGTCGAGACGTTTCTTGCTGCAGTCTGCAAAAGTGGATGAAAAAAATAAATAAAAAGATGGATTTAATCCAAGATTTTAAAGATAGTCCTAATTTGAATTGATATCATGGAGATTTGGAGAGAGGAGGTAAAGAACAACATTGCCCTCTGCTGGTCTGTTAAAGTGATTACTAAAAAAGAACAACTACAATGTGACAGAAGAGCAGAACTTTGAGGTGTGACATGAGAATAACAAGAAATCTACCTTAGAGCTGCAACGATTAAGTGATTAGTTGTCAACTATAATCGATTAATCGGTTTGAGTAATTTTTGTAAGAAAAAAAGGTCAAATTCTATGATTCCAGGTTATTAAATGTGAATATTTTCTGGTTTCTTTACTCCTCGATGACAGTAAACTGAATATCTTTGAGTTGTGGACAAAACAAGACATTTGAGGACGTCATCTTGGGCTTTGGGAAACACTGATCGACATTTTTTAACATTTTATAGACCAAACAACTTCGATTAATCCAGAAAATAATTGACAGATTAATCAACAATGAAAATAATTGTTAGATGCAGCCCGAGTTAAAGGTCCCATATTGTAAAAAGTGAGCTTTTCTTGTCTTTTATATTATAAAGCAGGTTTAAGGGCTATATAAATACTGTGAAAGTATCAAAACGCTCAATATACGGAGAAATACACACAGCCCGTATTCAGAAATTGTGCGTTTGAAATAAGCGGTTAGGATTTCTGTCCATTTGTGATTTCACAAATCTACAATATTTAGACCATCACACGGTTATAAACGTAAACATTCTAAATGTGTCCCAGTTTATTTCCTGTTGCAGTGTATGTAAATAACATCAGCTGACAGGAAGTAAACATGGACCCAAATTGTGCCTAGCAACGCAATTCCGTTGCAATTCCGTTGAAATGCACTAAAACGGAGTGTTTCAGACAGAGGGTAAATACAGGTTATATTCAGGCAGACAGTATGAGGGAAATAAAGTGTTTTTTGAACATTACAGCATGTAAACATGTTCTAGTAGAAATACAAAATACAAGTATGAACCTGAAAATGAGCACGACATGGGACCTTTAAGTGTTTGTTTTTTTGTCAAACAACTTTGTTCCTTTTCGAGCAGCTGCAAAAATAAATCATGCCGACACAAATACTTTTGGGCTTTCTGCATACATATATATGAATATATAGTACTATACTTGTACTTGTATAATTTTACTTAAATAGAGATTTGAAAACAGGATTTTATGTCATTCCATTTGTTGTATTTCTACTTTTACTGAACTAAAAGATGTGACTACTTTTTCCACCACATTCAGTATGTTGTACTCGATTCAGTATTAAATCAGCAACTTGACTTTTTCCATGTGGTTTACTGGAGACATCCATATGCAGTGGGACTATGTGACCCTAATGTTTGAGAAATCCATAGACAAAGTCTGTAAGTGATGCAACTAAATAGTACTGATTACAGTTTAGTGAGTTGAGACGTTTCTTGTTGCAGTCTGCAAAAGTGGATGAAAAAAAAATAAAAAGATAGATTTAATCCAAGATTTTAAAGATAGTCCTAATTTGAATTGATATCATGGAAACTTGGAGAGAGGAAGTAAAGAACAACATTGCCCTCTGCTGGTCTGTTAAAGTGATTACTAAAAAAGAACAACTACAATGTGACAGAACAGCAGAACTTTGAGGTGTGACATGAGAATAAAAAGAAATCTACCTTAGAGCTGCAACGATTAAGCGATTAGTTGTCAAATATAATCGATTAATCAGTTTGAGTCATTTTTGTAAGAAAAAAAAAGTCGAAATTCTCTGATTCCAGCTTCTTAAATGTGAATATTTTCTGGTTTCTTTCCTCCTCTATGACAGTAAACTGAATATCTTTGAGTTGTGGACAAAACAAGACATTTGAGGACGTCATCTTGGGCTTCAGGAAACACTGATCAACATTTTTCACCAATTTCTGACATTTTATAGAACAAACAACTAATCGAGAAAATAATCGACAATGAAAATAATTGTTAGTTGCAGCCCTACTGTAATCTATCTAGATCTCTCCTCACAGACTATGAATAAAAAACTACACCATTCAGGTTTTGTTGTACAAAGGTGGAAAGTAATTTATTACATTTATTTAAGTACCTAAGTACAGTTTTGAGATACATACTGTGGTTCAATCCTCGGCTGCTCCGGTCACATGTGGATGTGTCCTTGAGCAAGACACTTAACCCCAAATTGCTCCCGAAGGCATAGCCATAAAAGTTGGCACTGATAGCCTCTGCCATCAGTGGGTGAACGGGTGAATGCTGACATGTAGTGTAAAGTGCTTTGAGTGGTCGGAAGACTAGAAAAGTGCTATATAAATGCATTTACCAATATAAAAATAAAAAATAATAATAATAATGATAATAATAAAAAAAGATCTGGGGCAGCTGTGGCTCAGAGGGTAGAGCAGGTCGTCCACTACTCGGAAGGTCGGTGGTTCAATCCCTGGCTGCTCCGGGTCACATGTTGATGTGTCCTTGAGCAAGACACTTAAAAGGACTGTTTGTAACTTCTTATACGTATAAATCATTGTGGGTCGGTGTCCCATGCGCGCTCACGTGTGGCTACACTGTTCAGACGAGACTCCAACACAAACTACACGGAAGCACCAAAACCGCAAAGTTGTATCTAGTGAAGCCCGTCTGTTAAACAGTGTTGGACTCGGGGGAGACCGTAGCTTTGGTCTCCAGGGCCGTAGTCTCTGCTCCTCTGCCTGCCTGCTTGCTTACACACCGCGCTCGTTCTCGCTATTTCGCTCCACTCTCACGTGCATGCACGCACACTCCACACTGCAGAAGAGTTAGTTTAGCTCTGAGAATATCTAGTGAATGTACAGGGGACGTTTGTGCAGAAATAACTGCTGCAGCTCCTCCAGACCAACAGAGGTTTCCCGTGTCTTGTGAAGTGACGGGGCTCCGCAGAGAGAAACGTTATCGTCTCCGACCAAAACTCCGGTGTCTCCCCTGTTCCCTCCAGCCGCGGTCGGGAGGCTGAGGCAGGAAAAGCCAACACTAGGATCAGCAGTGATTCATGGAGAGACCTTTGTCTGGTCAGCTAACATTACTGCCAAGCAGCTGAAATATAGAGTGATATTGTGCTTTTAGCTGACGTGTGTCGCCTCACTGTTTTGAGCGATGCTCGTTCATGTCTATGTAGAGCGAGCACAAGTGCGAGCAACAGGACGCTGACTTTCGTTGACTTAACGGCCACAGGTGTCACTTTTAACAAGCATTTTCTGATTCTTACAAAATAGTCCCATTAACCCCAAATTGCTCCTGAAGGCATGACCATCGGTGTGTGAATGAGTATTTAGATTAGATCCTGATGGGCAAAGTTGGCACCTTAGCAGCCTCTGCCATCAGTGTGTGAATGTGTGTGTGAATGGGTGAATGCTGACATGTAGTGTAAAGAGCTTTGAGTGGTCGGAAGACTATAAAAGTGCTATATAAATGCAAGTCCATCCGAACACTTCTTCCCTCCTTCAGTATGGCATCCCATCAGATGAGCAGCTCTCATTAGAGAGATTTATTAAATGAGTTTGGGGGGTTTTCTTTATCCAAATGAAGGGTAGAGAGCGCCATTTGTTGGTCAGATTATAAAGTCCTCTGAGACGATAAGTTGTGGAGTTCAGCATCCTCTTCTATGTTCACTGCCCCGCTGTCAACACAAGTAGTAAATAAAGTGAAATCCTTGTCATATTGGTTTCCACATTATGCCGGACGTTTGTTTTTATGGTGAACAGGATATTAGTTGCTCGCCCACAAGGGGAAAAAATATATAATTGTATATAATGTGAAATATGTCACAGTATAATACTTACTGTTAGCAGGGCGAAACCCTGAAATACAGATGAGAGAAAACAATGTTAGAAAATTAAAGCAGAAAAAGAAAAAACAGCACTTTGTGCTTCACTATCAGTTGTCAAATAAATGGATTGAGTTACCAGAAGTACCACACTAAATATGCAGGATGAGACTATCACAGGTATTTATTTGAATTCATCAGAGGAATAAAAACATCTCTGTTCCTCACCGTTATTGTTCCTCCTCCAGATGAAGAGTCCAGCGATGCAGACCACCAGCAGCAGCAGCAATCCTACAACAACTCCAATAACAGGACGAGCAGGGAACCCTGCAGGAGGAACTGGAACCAAAACAGAACATTCACACTTTGGGTTCATTCACACTGTGTGCTGTGTGGTTCTGAAAGTGTTTTGCCTTTTTAGCTTCAGTGCTTCAAATTCTCTAGAAATGCTGCATTGTGCAGTAAATATGTACAGTAGTGTGGTTCTGAAAGTGTTTTCAGTGGTAATGCCTCAGTTCTGGATATGACTTTCATTTCAAATCAACATTCAGGCAGTGCTGTCAATCATTATTGGTCAAACAAATGTGTAGTAAATAAAAACCCTGACAAAGAGGTTCACAGCTTATCAGTGGTTTAAGTGGGTACAGTAAACCAGGAGTTCAAGATGTAAAAACGAACAATAATGTTCGGACGGGTGCTCTACAAACAAATCAATGTCCAGAGCGCTGTGTAACGTTATATCAGTTACATTTATTTACACTTTCACATCTCACCATCATGTTCTTCCCCTGTTTCCATTCAGTGGGATCTAATTCAACAATGTTTCATATGGCAAGGCTCTGCTCTGCTCGGCTCGGCACGGCACAGCCTGGCACGGCACGGCACGGTCAAAAACTGTTTGGCTCTCCGTCTCACACATCCTGATCCTAATCAGGAGAGCTTACCTATATGCACTTTCATGTCCATGTTACACCCTGTGGTCAGTGCTAGAACTGCAGGCATACATTAATTGTGACATCCACAGATAAAAGTAAAACAAACAAAAAACGACATTAAGGCTCCAACATAAGGCTTTGTTTGTGTGTTTAGTTTGGTTTAGTTTGAACAGCTAGCTCCTAGGCGTTGTCCAATGTGCTCCAGGCACTGTGGATTTCTGATGCGTTTCGTGACTTTTTCTCTCCCCCCGACCCGCCGGAAATGCCCCGTCAGAAACTCACCTGCATGCACACTTTGATTCTCACAAACACACTCACTAAAAATCAATTCTATATCACTGGTAGAGGCGATATAATGTAAATGTCATTCCCCGGTATAAAATAATGTTTTCCTTTTTAATATGTTATCCCGACCCCCAGGTTGAGAACCACTGATGTAATAAACCATTACTTGGAAAATTTCACAGACAGTCCCACTGTAGACAAATAGCACAACATCATTGACATCATAAACTTTGCTCATGAAGCTGACGGTTTAAGACGCTGACCACGAACCACAACGTCCCCAGTTTGAGCAACAGATCTTTGTTGCATCTTTCTCTGCCTCGTTTCCTGTCATCTCAATACTGTCTCCAGTAAAGGCACAGACTGTCACTGCTCTACTTTGTTTTATGTGAGTTTATATGGCTTTTTTTTTTTTTTTTTAAAGTTATTTTTTTGGGGGCATTTTTCCATTTTTATTGAGGACAGTGGATAGAGTCTTGAAAGGGGGGAGAGAGAGAGTGGATGCGGAAAGGGCCACAGGCCGGATTCGAACCCGGGCCGCCGCGGTCAGGACCAAGCCTTGATACATGGTTTACCAACTGAGCTAACCCAGGCGCCCTATATGGCTTTTTTTAAGCATTTCTTTTTACATTTGTATTATGTTTTATGTTTTTATGTTTTCTGTGTTTTACCTAGCTGCGAGACAAATCGCTCCTGGGGGACAACAAAGTTGAAGTTAACATTATGGCACTATACACACTAGTTTCTAATAAGTTCTTCCTTAATTATGGTCTAACTGTCCACCAAATGTTACAGGAATCTTTTGCAAATAAATAAACAAATATACAAGTATATACCAGTCTTACCCCAGTTGGTCCTGATCACTGCTTTGTCCAGTCTGGTGACGATGTCGTCCACCACACCAGAGAGATGAAACACACAGTCGTACCTCCTCCAGGCTTCAGGTGCGACTGATGACAGGTTCAGCTCAACACTCATCTGGAAGGATCCATCGTGGTTGGGGAGGATATCTCCGAGGTCCACGTCCTCATGAATCTCCTCTCCATCTTTCCTCCAGTACATCATGGCTCTGTCGGGGTAGAAACCTGTAGCGTGGCATCTGACTGGAGAGGAGGGAGTCTTCTGGAGGAGAGACACTGAGGGACGCTCTGGGGAGAGGGACAGACACAGATGAGTCTGTACTGAGACACCAGGATGTGTCAGGATATTATGTTCATTGGAATGATACAGAGCCTTAACAGCACTGAGTCCATGTACAACAGTACATCTTGCCATGTGATCCTACCTGTTCTCTGCAGAAAGCTCCTCCCATAGTGTAGGTACTTCCTCAGCCATTCAGGATATATGTGGATGTAGTAGTTTTTGTTGCGTTCTAATCTAGCTTTGTCATTATCCCATCGAAGTTTGGTGATGAAGGCCTGTTGTTTTGGAGCGGTCCATGTCAGCGTCTGCAGGTCTAATGCAAGGAAGTCTTCTCCATCATAACCGTACTGATTATAACCAACAACCTCTCCAGTCTCGTCGTCCCACTCACAGCTGCTCATCCTCTGTAAAATGTGGACATCTGAGAGAGACAGAGACAGAAAAAAGAGACATCTCAGTACAGCCAGCTCCTTTACCATTCTACCTTCTGTTTTAGAGGGGTCGGGGTACAGGGGATGTTCAGGGGTAGATAAATAGTCAACAGTAGATGTCACATAGAAGTGGTGTACATCATCTGAAAGCTGGGAACCTGAAGATTCATTTGAGATGCAGCACTGTGTGGCAAGTTGTTCTAGTCATTAATAACAAATACAAATTAATTGATAAATGGATGAATAAATTAAAATAAATATTGAAAGTGTATAAGAGCATAGAACATTATGATAGAAGTATATGATGGTCTTCCCCATGCTCTATTATGTCTCATAAGTTGTTGCAGCATATTATGGTTTGATACCATTTGTTACAGATTTGTTGCTAAATTTAACCATTTTTTACCACTGGAGTATTGATAAAAATTATCAATAATCACTAAAATTTGGTATCAAAAACGTTTGACATTTGGAGATTTCTGCAAGAATTGCATTTTTCTGCAATTCTAGAAACTGCTCAGAAACCCCCTTATTGTCAATCTAGCTAGGAAAACCATCCATCCTCTGAATGCTCTAGGTCTCTTGTTGGTGGCTGTAAAGTTTCATGAGGCTGTGATTATCCTAGAGGTCACCACAGGTCATTTCATACAGTGAGGTCAAATTTCAGAAATGGTCTCACTACACTGAAATGTCTCCTATGGGGACTAACATCATCACACATGAATACAGTTGGGCTCATTGGATCCACAAGAGTCTCAGCTTTACAGTGATACCCAATTTATGTAATTCAAGACTGATTAGGGACCAAAGTATGCAGAAATATTCAAATACAACATTTTAGAATAGGCGGAAATAACAGGTTTATACTACATTAAAAAAAACTGCATGTGATTATCATAAAGTGTGCATGTGTAAAGTCAAGGGACACCTTTGAAAATCGCCATGGCAGTTTTTCCTCGCCAAAATTTAGCGTAACTTTGCAGCGTTATTTAGCGATCTTCGCGACAAGCTAGTATGACATGGTTGGTAGCAATGGATTCCTTAGATTTAGATCACTCAGTGCAACAACCTCTTAAAGAGGTTAAGGGGATAACAGATAATATGATATCTTCACCACAGAGACACACACACATCGGCTCAGTGTGTTTATACTGTAAGCTATGTCTCACCTCAGAGGGAGGAAACATTTCACCAGTAAAAAGTTACATATGAACATAAACATACTGTACCTCCAGTTTGGTTTAAGCGCTGCTTCAGGCTGTCCAAGTTGGCTCTGAAGAACGGCTGGTTATCATAACACTCCTGAGAATACCACTCCAGGTGTTGTGGGTAATCCTTTGCTAGTTTCCTCATCCAGTCCTGTTTGGGTTCTGGGGTCTTGTTGTTGCTGTCACAGTAACCCATCAGCACTTCATCGACCATCGCAACAGCTACAAACTCTGGGAAGTTTGGGACTCCAGAAGTTACAGTAAGGAAAAATTTCAGGGAGTGTTTCACTGCAAGACAAAGAAGGTTTTGAAATGGAATTTAAAAATGTTTGAGGGGTTGATTGATTAACCCATTTGTGCCCACAACTGAAATTTTGAATTTTGGACTTGCCTCAGCACAAATTTGAAGACATTTTCAAAATCGGTCAAACCGTTTGGCTGAAAAGTGAGTTTTTCTTATCATACTAAATATAGTCTTTGGGCACATGGGCCTACTGTTTTTGCACTCCTTTATATTTGAGGTAAAAACAGTAGTCACGTGACCTCAGATGAAATATACAGTAGTATGATAAGAAAATGGCTGTATCTCAGAAATTACAAATTGCACAATCAAGTATTTGGTATCTATGAACTCATACAAAGTTGAATATCAAAGATATGCACACATATGCAGTGTAAAAAGTGTTGTACTGTTAGATACTTTCCAAAAATATGTCCGTACCACTTTTCAAATCTTTTGACCGATCAGAACAAATGTGTCTTTATCATACTAAATATAGTCTTTGGGCACAAATGGGTTAATTGGTTGTCAATTCCCCAAAAAGGAGAATTTTATAATATGTTGAATTACTCTGAGCTACAAAAGAATACGTTATAGACCCATTCTCATTACTGATAGATAGATAGATAGATAGATAGATAGATAGATAGATAGATAGATAGATAGATAGATAGATAGATAGATAGATGTGCTTAATTGATCCCAAATTGGGAAATTATTGTGTTACAGCAGCAGGTTATCCAAGCAA
Organism: Sebastes fasciatus; assembly: GCF_043250625.1. Classification (NCBI taxonomy): domain Eukaryota; kingdom Metazoa; phylum Chordata; class Actinopteri; order Perciformes; family Sebastidae; genus Sebastes; species Sebastes fasciatus. Next base: position 4,870,720 of record NC_133811.1, on the reverse strand, counting down.
TGCACAGGGACTGTAAATATACATATTAACACTAGAGGTAATATCTATAGTATACTCAATATAAAGAATATATTAAAATACACTATAAGCTAGCTTAGAAAATATACAATTTGAACATAGAATAACAATAACATGCTATATACAACAGCAAAGTGTGTAATGAAATACTATGTATTAACAGTGTGCAAGTTACAATTTTGTTTTAAAATAAAATGAAATGAGGTATATATATATATACCTCATTTCATTTTATTTTAAAACAAAATTGTAACTTGCACACTTTGCACCTCTATTTTCATAGAGGACCTGAGCTTGAGGAAGACACAGAGAGGGAGATTTATTATATTTATATATATATTATTGTAGGGCTGCTAACAGCAGAGATTTGCTCTTTTACAGTTGATAGAATTATTATTAAGGAAACCTAGTAAATGTGTTGGAATTGCTGTAATATATCATTTTGATTTAATTATGTCATACTACATAAACAATAATATTGGGGGATAGTATGTCCTCTCTATGATCACAGCATTTCCCACAGCACAGAGGTTATGTCTCCTAGCAACAGTCAAGGTTTCCTCTATCACGTTTATGACGACGTTATTGATATATTATTGCCTAAACTAAGGCATATATACAGTTTATGTGTCGTTCTGTGACACAATGGCGTGTAGGTCTATATAAAAACTGTAAAGAAGATTCCATATCCTTTCATGCATTTTCTACCTCAGTTTATGTGGTTTGAATATCTATGCCTTAGTTTATATCCTTAATTATCGTTTTGCTAAGTGCATTTCTATTGGCTGAGTAGCCTGTCAATCAATCCTTCGTAGCAGAGGTAAATCGTCTCCTTTTTCTGTTGCTCCAGAGAGTTCCGTGACAAGTGAGCTGTAGTTGATCTACAACGTAATTAGTACTGCACAGTTTGGACATTTTAGACAGTGAGAGCCTGTGTGCGTCCATTGAGATGTAAGTTTCCTTTTTGCTATTTGAAGATATAAGTCTTAAAGGTCCCATATTATGCCCATTTTTAGATTCATACTTGTATTTTGTGATTCTACTAGAACATGTTCACATGCTGTAATATTAAAAACAACTTTATTTCCCTCATACTGTCTGTTTCAATATGCCTGTATTTACCCTCTGTCAGAAATGCTCCGTTTTAGTGCATTTCAACAGAATTGCAACAGAATTGCGTTGCCTGGCAACAGTTTGGGTCCATTTTTACTTCCTGTCAGCTGATGTGTGTATTTCTCTGTATATAGAGCGCTTCGATACTTTCACAGTATTTATAAAGCACTTAAACCTGCTTTATAATATAAAAGACATGAAAATCTCACTTTTTACAATATGGGACCTTTAAGTTGTTACATGAGGGATGCATAATTGTTAGCCGTGCTCGTTACAGAGTTAGCTCTGTATTTACTGTGTTTATGTTTCATGCCATGCGTAGCAATGCTGTACGTAGTGTTACGGAGTGAAATGGTGATGTTTACATGTCTAGAGGGAGTTCGTAACGAGGCACTGCTCTCCTGTGCCGTTCATTGCACACAGACAATTACAGCAAGTGTAGTACGAGAGAGGGGGGCTGCCCAGTAGAACCATGTGTTCATAAGAGATAGTGCATAAGAGATATTGAATGTTATTTTAATTTATTAGCTATAATGTTGTTTATCCTGTTATTTGACAGCACTGTGTAAGAGTATTAAGGATCACAGTATATCCTGTATATGTTAGTAATGTTAGTTATATGGTGAAATGATGTACATAATGCTGTATTCTGTAGGGCGTTGTATGTAATGATTCCCATACAATCAATATTCATTAAAGTCCTTTATTTCTACGGTTACAGAACCACACACTAACGGAAACTATACTTCCTGTCTGAAGTGTAAATGGTGCACAGTGCGTGAAGTTTACAATAAAGTTCACTGAAGACAAATCCATCTCAAGAGCATTTTTACTGATGTCCCACGGTTATTCCCCTATCCTACCAGCAAAGTAGTAGTCAAGAGCAGGTCGCCTTGTCCGATTTATTGTGACATTATTGTAAGGTCAGTGTGACAAAGTGAAAGTGAAAGTGGTTCCTTAATGTCGCACTACAAAGTGACTAAATCAAACAAGTTTTGCAGCAACAAGAATAACAAGAAATAACGGTGAGAGTCCCAATATGATCTTACCTGTAGATGCAACGTGACAGAAGAGGAGCAAGTTGAGCAAAATTAGTAACTTCATCTTGTTTTGAGTAGAAAGAGAGAGAGAGCTTCAGTCAGCTGACCAGCAAATATTTCGACATGGGTCAGGTTCCTGGAGGAAGTTATGACGTCCAGTTTAGGGGCTGATATTATCAACGGCTAATAAGCGAGATCAATTTTTCTGAAAGATCAAATTCTTTTGAAATTTACTCTCTTTAAAATAATTATAATTATTATAGCCTATTTTTTTTTTTTACTTAATATCCACGAAAAGATATGTTGAGCAAAATGTCACAGTTACCTTGTAGTTCGCTCTTATTTGCAGTTTTCAGTAGCTTTCACTGTCGTCTACTTAAAGTGGGACATTATAACACTTTACGTTATGACAACTTTAAATCAAGTATTAATACATGACATAATGTTACCCAAAGTACAACATCTTTAAACAAGAACAAAAAGCATGCATGACAACTCCATGTAAATAAAGTTAAAATAAAAATAAAAGTTAAAAATAAAAAATAAATTATAAAAAATATCCATTTATAACTAAGTGTATGTGCATCTCAATATCTTCCCATTATTGTAATTGGATGTGTTTCTGTTGTTTGAGGTTTGCATAATAATAGAGCTAGAGTAAAATAAATACCATAATTAACAATCTATGTGCATTATTCCATTATTAATAAATCCAGCAATGAAACTGAGTATTTTGTGAGTATTTATCTGTGTTGAAAGAGTTGGTGTTGTCGTTAGCCAAAGCCTATGGAGGCAAGATTTCTCCCATGATGCATTGGTTTCTTCTTCTTCTTTTTCTTATTCGGTTGGCAAGACTGGTTTAGAGACGTGGTAATGAAAGATCATGCTGTTTTTCCCTCCTTATTACCTGAATCAGGTGATTTCTCTTGTATGCATTCGGTCGACTATGTCGATTTTTTTTTTAATAGATTTAATTTTAAATCTGTTAATACAATAAACAATCAAACCTTTACATAGATAAATACATATGAAAGAAATGAAGGGACACAAAATGAAAATAAATAGATACAAAAATAAAAATAAATAAAGCAACATAAAGCATGCCAGGGTCAATATAAATAAATAAAATATAGAGTAATTTAAGTAAAAACATTATCTTAGGAGCTTTCTTAAGTTACTGTCTTTTTATATAGTTACATTTCTGTGTGACATCACTGACATGATTGTGCATTACAGTGTTGAGATTCTACATGAATTATTACTAAAGAAGACCAGGCGGATATCCAGGACTTTAATTAAGCTACCAGCAGACGGAGACAAAGACTAGTTTTTAGGAAGCTGGTCCACAGAAGAGACTAGAGGTGATGCACAGTGATCACACACACCTACAGTATATCACCATTCACTTTAAGAGTCGTCCCTTTCAAAATGTTGAACTTCACCCTCAAATATTCAAGTATAGGATCCATGGTTTTACTTGGCTGGCTACAGTTAGAGGACATGTGAGGGCCAGTCTGTCCTCCAGCAGGGAGCAGTCTGGTGATATGAAAAGTAAAAAAAAAGTGTATTTAGTCTTTGTGGATAATAAAGTGAAGGTGTGAACTAACCACAGATACAGGAGGTCAGGATGATGAGCAGCAGGATGCTGCAGATCATCTTTTCCCTGTGAGAGGAGACAGAAACACAAGTTCAGTTATTACAGGTATGAGAGATGATCTATAGTCTTCATGTAGTCATTACAAAACCTGATCCTGTTTAGGATTACAACTGACTGATGTCAGATTATATATATATATATATATATATATATATATATATATATATTGAAATATTTCACAGTATAATACTTACTGTTAGCAGGGCGAAACCCGGAAATACAGATGAGAGAAAACCATATTAGAAAATGATTCACATTTCAGAATTTATGAAAGCAGAAAAATTAAAAACAGCACTTTGTGCTTCACTATCACTTGTCAAATAAATGGATTGAGTTACCAGAAGTACCACACTAAATATTCAGGACGAGACTATCACAGGTATTTATTTGAATTCATCAGAGGAATAAAAACATCTCTGTTCCTCACCGTTATTGTTCCTCCTCCAGATGAAGAGTCCAGCGATGCAGACCGCCAGCAGCAGCAGCAGCAGTCCTACAACAACTCCAATAACAGGACCAGCAGGGAACCCTGCAGGAGGAACTGGAACCAAAACAGAACATTCCCTCTTTGGGTTCATTCTGTGCTGTGTGGTTCTGAAAGTGTTTTGCCTTTTTAGCTTCAGTGCTTCAAATTCTCTAGAAATGCTGCACTGTGCAGTAAATATGTACAGTAGATATGAGCCGAAGACACAATTATATACAGTTTGTTAGAGAAACCTCCTTTATCAAAATAATGTTTTTCTCCCCACAACAGTCAGAGGCATCATGTTTCCATGTCTCTGTGGTTCCTCCTCATGGACTGAAGGAAGAATTGAAGTAGTCCAAGTTGGCCAAACGATGGCACTCAAACCAAAATAGTGACGTCACAGTAACCCATGGCAGACCTGTGGTGATTAACAGCAGTTCTTAACAACAAATAACACATTTCCAAATGGAGTTTCATGATCAAGCAGCACCATCTGTAACTAAAGACAGAAAAAGAGAGATTGTCTGAGTGTTAGATGTTTGTTCATCACATATAATCAAAGCATTATGATTAGAAAACGATTGTGTTTAGCTCTTGCCTCTTGTTGAAGCTACTGTCAGTGGTTTGATGCAACAGACACAACCTCTGTGTTTACCCATAGACATTAAATTCATTGAATACATCTGCTATATCATATTTGTCTGATGGATCCTGGGTCTGAAATTAACCTTTTTCCTCACCTGCTACTTCGGCAGGTCACTGAACATTTCTACCGGCCACTCAATTATTTTTGTCTGCCACTTCTGAAATCTAGGAAGAACGCTTTAAAATGGTAAACACTGAGTCAGTGGTACCAGACCGTAGAATTATGGACTATATCATGTAACCTTAATCCATGACTACTGTGTATTTAATTTAGGCTTTAGAATTGCTTTTTACAAATAATATTTCTTAATATAAGGAAAACCTGTCTGCCATGGTGGCAGGTGACCTGAATTTATTAACCTGCCACAGCCAACATTTACTCTGTATTTGGCAGGTGGCAGGTGTTAATTTCATTCCCTGCCCAGATCCATAAAATACACTAACAATCAAAGGTAAACTCTGCACTAATGTTGAGATTACAGGCTACACTGTTTTTGCAGTTCATATACAAGAAAAGGATGTTTTTGGTACGTACAGGAAATCTCAGGTAGCACACATCACAGGACCCGGCAGCCTTGTCGTCACACTCAGTTTGGCTTTGGACGGACGCTCCACAGCAAAACCTGTAGAGGGAAAAAATAAATAAATATAAAGTTTTGGAAGAGCTGTAGAACAAAGAGGACACTACTGAACAGCCAGTCAGCATCAACAGATTCAGAAAGCTTACAACACTGTTAGAATGAGAGGTGTGTTGTGTGTCTCATCTTCCAGCCTCACTGACCTCATGTTCTTGTGTAGTCTCCCACAGACTCCAGCACTTCATCAACAGATTTAGAGGATGAGCCAGCACCTTCCAGCCCAGGAGAGAAAGCTCTTACTGTCTGCTGGCCAGCCCACACCAGTCCTCACTTCAGATGAATTAAGCAGAGCAAAGCAAATTCAGTCACAAAAACATATGACAGAAATAAATCAGACATTTACCTCCAGCTGACATTAGGACTGTTGTCTCATGTGGTGTGTAACAGGAGATATGAGCTGAAGCTTTCTCAGGGACTCTGTCAAAAATATAAAAGTTAACATATTACAGGATCATTTATCTAGTTAGCAACACCCAAAACACCAAGCTAATGGTACACCTAATCATTTTACTAACATCTGTGTCTAAAGTTAACTCAACCTTATTGTTACATCAATATAATTTGATTGCATTGAACTTGTTAGCTGCTAGTTAATCTCCATAATACGTTAGCACACCTAAAGTAACTTAAGAGAGCGCTGAATAAATAAAGTCAAGCTAAATATTGCTCAGAGTCAACGTTTCTGTTCCAAAACCAAAGCCAGCCATCAGTTTTATTGTTTGCAATATCAGACATATCGTCTTTAATACATACAATACGTACATATCATGTTTTAAACACGATATTATGTTCGATATGAATAGTTTATAATCATGACTTTATAATTGATGGGAATCATATCGAAGGACAGACCGGTGATCCAGGAACCGGAAGCAGTAACGTTAACGTATTTAACAGTTTTTCACCAAAGAAAACGGAACGTTAGCTTAACGTTACTCCTCGTAGATCATAAACGTTTGAATATAAAACGACTCGTTGAAATGGGTTGAGAAATGTAGACGTTATAGTGCTTTTTATCCAGAAAAACAGAGCTCCTCCGTTCACTTGTATTTGTTTACAGGTCAGTCTTGCCCGGTCCAATATGGCGCCCACGTTGACGTCTGCTCCAGGAGTCAATCAGTCAAATTCAAAGAGGCTTTATTGGCATGAATGTTCAGGTTACATTATTGCCAAAGCAAAATTACATATTAATGAATAATTACATTTCACAAGAAATAATCACAAAATAATCACAATCACAATATACCAAATACATTTTAAATATACATTCTTTTACAGATGTAGTTAATCAGAAACATGTTCGGAGCTTGTAGCACCACTTATTGTAATGTATGGCAACAGTCAACATATTTTGCAGCTCATATTGCACATTGATTTTTCTCCCTATAAGTATGGTATTTCTATCAGTATCAGTCTACGTATATGTCTATGGAGGGCACTGTCAGACAGCGGACTCACTGCTGACACCAGGCAGATCCACATCCCCCCTCCCCCTTGGATTTAATCCAAGATTTTAAAGATAGTCCTAATTTGAATTGATATCATGGAAACCTGGAGAGAGGAAGTAAAGAACAGCATTGCCCTCTGCTGGTCTGTTAAAGTGATTACTAAAAAAGAACAACTACAATGTGACAGAAGAGCAGAACATTGAGGTGTGACATGAGAATAAAAAGAAATCCACCTTAGAGCTGCAACTATTAAGCGATTAGTTGTCAACTATTATCGATTAATCGGTTTGAGTCATTTTTGTAAGAATGAAAAAGGTCTAAATTCTCTGATTGCAGCTTCTTAAATGTGAATATTTTCTGGTTTCTTTTCTTTTCTCTGACAGTAAACTGAATATCTTTTGAGTTGTGGACAAAACAAGACATTTGAGGACGTCATCTTGGGCTTTGGAAAACACTGATCGACATTTTTCCCCAATTTCTGACATTTTATAGACCAAACAACTAATCGAGAAAATAATCGACAATGAAAATAACTGTTAGTTGCAGCCCTACTGTAATCTATCTAGATCTCTCCTCACAGACTATGAATAAAAAAACTACATCATTTAGGTTTTGTTGTACAAAGGTTGAAAGTAATTTATTACATTTTTTTAAGTACCTAAGTACAGTTTTGAGATACATACTGTGGTTCAATCCCCGGCTGCTCCGGTCACATGTCGATGTGTCCTTGAGCAAGACACTTAACCCCAAATTGCTCCCAAAGGCATAGCCATAAAAGTTGGCACTGATAGCCTCTACCATCAGTGTGTGAACGGGTGAATGCTGACATGTAGTGTAAAGCGCGTGTGGTCGGAAGACTTGAAAAGTGCTGTATAAATGCAAGTCCATTTACTATTTACCAATATAAAAATAAAAAATAATAATAATAATGATAATAATAAAAAAAGATCTGGGGCAGCTGTGGCTCAGACGGTAGCTCAGACGGTAGAGCAGGTCGTTCACCAATCGGAAGGTCGGTGGTTCGATCCCCGGCTGCTCCGGGTCACATGTCGATGTGTCAAGGAGCAAGACACTTAAAGGGACTGTTTGTAACTTCTTATACGTATAAATCATTGCGGGTCGGTGTCCCATGCGCGCTCACGTGTGGCTACGATGTCAGACAAGACTCCAACACAAAATACACGGAAGCACCAAAACCTCTTGGTTGTATCTAGTGAAGCCCGTCTGTTAAACAGTGTCGGAGTACGCGGGGGAGACCGTAGCTTTGGTCGCTGACTTTCATTGACTTAACGGCCACAGGTGTCGCTGTTAACAAGCATTTCTGATTCTTACAAAATAGTCCATTTAACCCCAAATTGCTCCTGAAGGCATAGCCATCAGTGTGTGAAGGAGTATTTAGATTAGATCCTGATGGGCAAAGTTGGCACCTTAGCAGCCTCTGCCATCAGTGTATGAATGTGTGTGTGAACGGGTGAATGCTGACATGTAGTGTAAAGAGCTTTGAGTGGTCGGAAGACTAGAAAAGCGCTATATAAATGCAAGTCCATCTGAACACTTCTTCCCTCCTTCAGTATGGCAGCCAATCAGATGAGCAGCTCTCATTAGAGAGATTTATTAAATGAGTTTGGGGGTTTTCTTTATCCAAATGAAGGGTAGAGACCGCCATTTGTTGTGCAGATTGTAAAGTCCTCTGAGACGATAAGTTGTGGAGTTCAGCATCCTCTTCTATGTTCACTGCCTCGCTGTCAACACAAGTAGTAAATAAAGTGAAATCCTTGTCATATTGGAGTCCACATTATGCCGGACGTTTGTTTTTATGGTGAACAGGATATTAGTTGCTCGCCCACAAGGGGAAAAATATATAATTGTATATAATGTGAAATATTTCACAATATACTACTTACTGTTAGCAGGGCGAAACCCTGAAATACAGATGAGAGAAAACAATGTCAGAAAATGATTCACATTTCATTTTGTGCTTCACTATCACAGTCAAATAAATGGATTGAGTTACCAGAAGTACCACACTAAATATACAGGACGAGACTATCACAGGTATTTATTTTAATTCATCAGAGGAATAAAAACATCTCTGTTCCTCACCGTTATTGTTCTTCCTCCAGATGAAGAGTCCAGCGATGCAGACCGCCAGCAGCAGCAGCAGCAGTCCTACAACAACTCCAATAACAGGACCAGCAAGGAACCCTGCAGGAGAAACTGGAACCAAAACAGAACATTCACACTTTGGGTTCATTCACACTGTGTGCTGTGTGGTTCTGAAAGTGTTTTCAGTGGTAATGCCTCAGTTCTGGATATGACTTTCTTTTCAAATCAACATTCAGGCAGTGCTGTCAATCATTATTGGTCAAACAAATGTGTAGTAAATAAAAACCCTGACAAAGAGGTTCACAGCTTATCAGTGGTTTAAGTGGGTACAGTAAACCAGGAGTTCAAGATATGAAAGCTTTATTTAGCGCCACCTATGTGTGAAAAGCCATCAAACTTGGCAGCACCTCTCAGAGTAAATGTCAGCACCGGTCCTCTAAATGTGGTTGCTGTTGCACGTTTTTAAGACTAATGGCTGGTTATGTAATACAGTGGTTCTCAACCTTTAGAATAATCAGGTTGGTGTTCGCGATACCCCAGCTAGGCGTGAACAGCTGTTTCTATACACCTCCCCCAGCTGATTTTGAGTGATTATAGTGAATGCTCTGATTAATAAATGTAGGATAAATAATATAAGGCTTTGTTTGTGTGTTTAGTTTGGTTTAGTTTGAACAGCTAGCTCCTAGGCGTTGTCCAATGTGCTCCAGGCACTGTGGATTTCTGATGCGTTTCGTGACTTTTTCTCTCCCCCTGACCCGCCGGAAATGCCCCGTCAGAAACTCACCTGCATGCACACTTTGATTCTCACAAACACACTCAATAAAATCTGTTCTGAGGAAAATTATTTCACTGGTACAGGTGATGTAATGTAAAAACCATTCCCCAGTCTAAAATACACCATCAATTGTGATTCCAGTCTTACCCCAGTTGGTCCTGATCACTGCTTTGTCCAGTCTGGTGACGATGTCGTCCACCACACCAGAGAGATGAAACACACAGTCGTACCTCCTCCAGTCTTCAGGTGCGACTGATGACAGGTTCAGCTCAACACTCATCTGGAAGGTTCCATCGTGGTTGGGGAGGATCTCTCCGTGGTCCACGTCCTCATGAATCTCCTCTCCATCTCTCCTCCAGAACATCATGGCTCTGTCGGGGTAGAAACCTGTAGCGTGGCAGCTGACTGGAGAGGAGGGAGTCTTCTGGAGGAGAGACACTGAGGGACGCTCTGGCGAGAAGGACAGACACAGATGAGTCTGTACTGAGACACCAGGATGTGTCAGGATATTATTTTCATTGGAATGATACAGAGCCTTAACAGCACTGAGTCCATGTACAACAGTACATCTTGCCATGTGATCCTACCTGTTCTCTGCAGAAAGCTCCTCCCATAGTGTAGGTACTTCCTCAGCATGTCAGGACACATGTGGGTGTAGAAGTGTTTGGTGTATTCTAAGCTAGCTTTGTCATTATCCCATCTACGTTTGGTCATGAAGGCCTGTTGTTTTGGAGCGGTCCATGTCAGCGTCTGCAGGTCCAACACAAGGAAGTCTTCTCCATCATAACCGTACTGATTATAACCAACAACCTCTCCAGTCTCGTCGTCCCACTCACAGCCGTCCATCCTCTGTAAAATGTGGACATCTGAGAGAGACAGAGACAGAAAAAAGAGACATCTCAGTACAGCCAGCTCCTTTACCATTCTACCTTCTGTTTTAGAGGGGTGGGGTACAGGGGATGTTCAGGGGTAGATAAATAGTCAACAGTGGATGTCACATAGAAGTGGTGTACATCATCTGAAAGCTGGGAACCTGGAGATTCATTTGAGATGCAGCACTGTGTCAAGTTGTTCTAGTCATAGATCAGAAATACTAATTTGTTAATAAATGGATGAATAAATTAAAATAAATAGTGAAAGTGTATAAGAGCGTAGAACATTATGATAGAAGTATATGATGGTCATCCCCATGCTCTATTATGTCACATAAGTTGTTGCAGCATTTTTTGGTTTGATACCATTTGTTACAGATTTGTTGCTAAATTTAACCATTTTTTACCACTGGAGTATTGATAAAAAAGCTCAATAATCTCTCCAAAATACAACATTAAGACACCAAGACCTCGAGGAACACCATAGAAAAAGCAATGCTGTGATTTGGGATAAAAAATGTTTGACATTTGGAGATTTCTGCAAGAATTCAATTTTTCTACAATTCTGGAAACTGCTCAGAAACCCCCTTATTGTCAATCTAGCTAGGAAAACCATCCATCCTCTGAATGCTCTAGGTCTCTAGTTGGTGGCTGTAAAGTTTCATGAGGCTGTGATTATCCTAGAGGTCACCACAGGTCATTTCATGCAGTGAGGTCAAGTTTTTAAAAAATGGTCTCACTACACTAGAATGTCTCCTATGGGGACTAACATCATCACACATGAATACAGTTGGGCTCATTGGATCCACAAGAGTCTCAGCTTTACAGTGATACCTAATTTATGTAATTCAAGACTGTTTAAGGACCCCAGTATGCAGAAATATTAAAATACACCATTTTAAAATAGGCAGAAATAACAGATTTATACTGCATTAAAAAAACTGCATGTGATTATCATAAAGTGTGCATGTGTAAAGTCAAGGGACTCCTTTGAAAATGGCCATGGCAGTTTTTCCTCGCCAAATTTAGCCTAACTTTGCAGCGTTATTTAGCGATCTTCCCGACAAGCTAGTATGACATGGTTGGTAGCAATGGACTCTTTAGATTGTATAGTTTCATATGATAACAGTATCATCACTCAGTGCAACAACCTCTTAAAGAGGTTAAGGGGTTAACAGATAATATGACATTCTCACCACAGAGACACACACACATTGGCTCAGTGTGTTTATACTGTAAGCTATGTCTCACCTCAGAGGGAGGAAACATTTCACCAGTAAAAAGTTACATATGAACATAAACATACTGTACCTCCAGTTTGGTTTAAGCGCTGCTTCAGGCTGTCCAAGTTGGCTCTGAAGAACTGCTGGCTACCAAAACACTGAAGAGAAGACCACTCCAGGTGTTGTGGGTCATCCTTCATTAGTTTCCTCACCCAGTCCTGTTTGGGTTCTGGGGTCTTGTTGTTGCTGTCACAGTAAGCCATCAGCACTTCATCGATAATCGCAGGTACAACAAACTCTGGGAAGTTTGGGACTCCAGAAGTTGCAGTAGAGAAAATTTTCAGGGAGTGTTTCACTGCAAGATAAAGAAGGTTTTGAATTGGATTTTAAACATTTTTGAGGGGTTGATTGATTAATCCATTTGTTCCCGTGACTGAAATTTTGAGTTTTGGGCTTGCCTCAGCACAAATTTGAAGACATTTTCAAAATCGGTCAAACCGTTTGGCTGAAAAGTGAGTTTTTCTTATTATACTTAATATAGTCTTTGGGCACATGGGCCTACTGTTTTTGCACTCCTTTATATTTAAGGTATTTTAGGTGTACCCTCAGATGACATAAACAGTAGTATGAAAAGAAAATGTCTGTATCTCAGAAACTAGAAAGGGCACAAACAAGTATTTGGTATCTATGAACTCATACAAAGTTGAATATCAAAGATATGCACACATATGCAGTGTAAAAAGTGTTGTACATAGATACTTGCCCAAAGTATGTCCGTACCACCTTTCAAAACTTTTGACCGATCAGAACAAATGTGTCCTTGTCATACTAAATATAGTCTTTGGGCACAAATGGATTAATTGGTTGTCAATTCCCCAAAAAGGAGAATTTTAAAATATGTTGAATTACACTGAGCTACAAAAGAATATGTTATAGACCCATTCTCATTACTGATAGTTAGATAGATAGATAGATAGATACATAGATAGATAGATAGATAGATAGATAGATAGATAGATAGATAGATAGATAGATAGATAGATGTACTTTATTGATCCCAAATTGGGAAATTCTCCTGTTACAGCAGCAGGTTATCCAGGCAATGCACAGGGACCGTAAATATACAATAAATATACATATCAACAATAGAGGTAATATCTCTAGGACACACAATATAAAGAATATATTAGAATACACTATACATATACCAGACTTTTACAACTAGGTTGGAAAATATAAAATATGAACATAGAATAACAATAGCATACTATAAACAATAGCAAAGTATGGAAGTTACAATTTTGTTTTAAAATAACAATAAATGAGGTAAATATGGTATATATAATAATATAATATTTAAATTGAAATGTTGTGCATGGAGCAATGAGTAATGTAGATGGCCAGTATACAATCATTATTATTTTTTATTGTAGCCCTACTAACAGCAGAAATTTGCTCTTTTACAATTGATAGAATTATTATTAAGGAAACCTAGTAAATATGAATTACTGTAATATACAATTTTGATTTAATAATGTCGTTCCATATAAACAATAATATTGGGGTACAGTAGGATAGGATTTCCCACCGTAGAGGTTCCGTCTCCTAGCAACAGTCAAGATTTCCTCTATCATGTTTACGACGACAATATTAATATATTCCCTTTTAATTGCCTAAACTAAAGCATATATACAGTTTAGGTGTCGTTTTGTGACACAATGGCGTGTAGGTCTATATAAAAACAACAGTAGGCTAGTGGTATTATTGTAAGTTCAGTGTGACAAAGTGAAAGTGGTTCCTCAATGACGCACTATAAAGTGACTAAATCAAACAAGTTTTGCAGCAACAAGAATAACAGGAAATAACGTTGAGAGTCACAATATGATCTTACCTGTAGATGCAACATGACAGAAGAGGAGCAAGTTGAGTAACACAGTTAACTTCATCTTGTTTTGATTAGTAAGAGAGAGAGAGAGATACAGTCAGCTGACTAGCAAATGTTTCGACATGGGTCGTGAAGCTTTGAACTTGTCGACTCAGGTGCGGATCCGCCCTCAGGTGTCTCACTCATTTTGGCCATGCGCCCAGGATACGGCCCGCCTACAGAGAGGTATCATACGAAACTAGAAACCCTAAGGAATCCATTGGTAGATTTGAAAACAGGAATTTATGTTATTCCATTTGTTGTATTTCTACTTTTACTGAACTGAAAGATGTGAATACTTTTTCCACCACATTCAGCATGTTGTACTCGATTCAGTATTAAATCAGCAACTTGACTTTTTCCATGTGGTTTACTGGAGACAATCCATATGCAGTGGGACTATGTGACCCTAATGTTTGAGAAATCCATAGACACAGTCTTTAAGTGATGCAACTAAATAGACGTTTCTTGCTGCAGTCTGCAAAAGTGGATGAAAAAATAAATAAAAAGATGGATTTAATCCAAGATTTTAAAGATAGAATTTGAACTGATATCATGGAAATTTAGAGAGAAGAAGTAAAGAACAACATTGCCCTCTGCTGGTCTGTTAAAGAGATTACTAAAAAAAGAACAACTACAATGTGACAGAAGAGCAGAACTTTGAGGTGTGACATGAGAATAAAAATAAATCTACCTTAGAGCTGCAACGATTAAGCGATTAGTTGTCAACTATAATCGATTAATCGGTTTGAGTCATTTTTATAAGAAAAAAAAGTAAATTCTATGATTCCAGCTTCTCAAATATCAATATTTTCTGGTTTCTTTCCTCCTCTATGACAGTAAACTGAATATCTTTGAGTTGTGGACAAAACAAGACATTTGAGGACGTCATCTTGGGCTTTGGGAAACAATGATTCACCAATTTCTGACATTTTATGGACCAAACAACAAATCGGGAAAATAATCGACAATGAAAATAACTGTTAGTTGCAGCCCTACTGTAATCTATCTAGATCTCTCCTCACAGACTATGAATAAAAAAAACTACACCATTCAGGTTTTGTTGTACAAAGGTGGAAAGCAATTTATTACATTTACTTAAGTACCTAAGTACAGTTTTGAGGTACATACTGTGGTTCAATCCCCGGCTGCTCCGGTCACATGTCGATGTGTCCTTGAGCAAGACACTTAACCCCAAATTGCTCCCGAAGGCATAGCCACCGGTGTGTGAATGAGTATTTAGATTAGATCCTGATGGGCAAAGTTGGCACTGATAGCCTCTGCCATCAGTTTGTGAACGGGTTACTTGAATTTATTGAAAGGATAGGATAGCCACTTGAGATGTAGCATCTCATTTTTGAGGGGGTCCTATAGACACAAATACAAAAACACATACAGACAAAACAGCATTACATTACAAACATACACTCCAAATACACAGATACAGACATCTTGCTCACCATCTCCCACCCAGACCCCCCATCAGCCCTCAGCTGTTATACAAGAAAGATTTGATACAATTGATTTAAATCAATTACATCAGCATAAAGAACAATTGCAACAGTTTGTCTTTAGTTTATATGTAGCACAAATAAACTGAGAATTATAAGTACACACAAATTAAAAATATGAACAGGTTGTTTTAAGATAAGAAAATAAAGATGTCCTGAAGCAACGGAAAGAGGTAATAGATCTCAGAAAAAGAGGAAGATTATTCCAGTCTGATGGAGCTTTGTATTGGAATGACCTGCGTCCAACTTCTTTGAAAATTCTTGGGACAAAGAAAAATGTTGCATATGTCTGAGTGAATATGAAGATCATCATGGAACCAAAAACTGTTTCAAATAGGAAGGACAATTAAAATAAACTCATTTGAAAATAAACTGAACACAGTGAAATTACCGTCTAGATTTCAGCTGCAACCAATTAATTGATTCATAAATGGAACAATGGTGAGTTCTATAAGGACACCTCAAGACAAATCTACAAAGAGAATTATATACAACATTAAGGGGCCTAAGATAAGTGTCAGAGGTGTTTTGATAGACAATGTCAGCATAATCAATAATAGGTAGTATCAACTGAGAAATTTAAATTTTTCTGACTTGAAATGTAAAACAATTAATTGAGCGAAAAAGTGAACTCAGACAACCACATGCTCTTTTTATAAAATCAATGTGGGGCTTGAAGGAGAGTTCATGGTCAATCCAAAGTCCAAGATATTTGAATAAATCAACTTTCTCAAGGGGTGACCCATCAACAAAATGATTATGCAAATCCAAGTAATATGAACGATTGTGTCGCGTACCAAACACCATGCTGCAGGACTTCCTTTTATTCAATGCAAGTTTGTTGTTATGAAACCAGTTTTGGACCAAATTAAAATCGAACTGTAAAGAATTCTGAATTTGTAATATATCAGAGTTAGAAATCTAAATAACAGTGTCATCAGCATAAAGATGAACAAGACAATTTGAGCATATTTGAGGTAGGTCGTTGATAAAGAGAACCTTGTGGAACAACCTTTTAAAAAATGAAATAGTCTGGCTGAGAACCTTGAAAGACAACACACTGACGTCTATTATGAAGATGAGCATTAAACCAGAGGAGAGCATTTTGATTTAAACCAATAGAATAGAGCTTATCAAGTAGGAGGTAGTGATCAACCATATCAAAAGCCTTGGAAAGAGCCATAAAAATTGCACCTGTCAGTTGGCCTTTATCAAAGGTTGAGGACACATCGTTAGTAAATCTTAGAAGAGCCATGGTGGTGGAATAATTAGGTCTAAACCTGATTGGAATGGAGATAAAATGTTGAATAAATTGATGTATTGTGATAATTGCTTGAAAATAAGTTTCTCAAAGATTTTAGCGATGGTACAAATAATAGAAACTGGCCGATAATTATTCATGTCAGATGGGTCTCCACCTTTGAAAAGAGGGGTAACTCTGGCACCTTTCCATATAGAGGGTATTGAACAAGTAGACTGAGACAAGTTAAATAAATCTACAAGGGGGTACATTAATACATGAGCAGCAAGTTTAGCAAATTTGGCTTCCAAACCATCTGGACCAGCTGTACTGCTTTCTTTAACTCACATATAGCATAAAAAACATCAACAGGCAAGATTTTTCTAAAGGAAAATTAACCAGTGGAAATAATAAGGTTTGAGGAACTAGCTGTACCATAGGAGATTTAATTATCCTTTCAGGATTAGTGACAAGTATCCAATCCAACAAAGATGAAGACCGATAATCCACTCTAGTAGGTTCGTTAATTAACCGAGTAAGGTTTAAACTACCAAATAAATTTCTATCATTAGAGGAGGAACGATCAAGCCAGTTACTATTGAAGTCACCCAAGGTAATCATTTCATTATGCCTCTCTAGAGAATTAATAGTTGACAATATACACTTAGTAGAGTCAGTCGGAGCAGAGGGAGGCCTATAAATGTAAGCAATAGTTAAATGTTTGTTTAGTTTAATGTTAATGAAAAGACATTCAAAATTAACTGGCTCTATGTTAGGAATGACACACTCAGAGACAAGATTTGCAGCAACATATGTGGCCACTCCACCTCCTCGAGAATCCCTATCAGCTCTATACAGGACAAAGTTGTCAATTTTAATTTCATTATAAGTGATTCTACTGTGTAGCCAAGTTTCAGAAATAGTAATAATATCAGGTTTGTAAAGAGTAACCCAGGCTCTGAGGAGATCGATTTTTTAAATAAGGCTTCTAATATTAAGGTGAATAACTTTTAAACCTTTAACTAATTCAATTGTACCTATAGAAAAAATAAAAACAGTAGGTCAGAAAACTGAGTTGTGAAGGAGAAGGTGATGGGGGTGAGGTGGAGCAGCAAGCATGACAGACAGACAAACACACACACACCCACACTCACACAAATGAAAAACATAAAAGGAAATGAGTGGCAAGTAAACTAAAATAGAGCAAATAGCCACAGGCTCAGACTGCTACATATACATATGTGCACAAAAGGAGGGCCCTGCTTAAGTCAAATAAAATAGGCCTATATTATCCAAAAAGCATGTGGATTATATTCATATGAAAATAAAAATATTCATGGCCTCAGATATTCACAATGAGAGAAAAAAGAAAGTGTAGGTAACAAAAGAAAGAGGGCCATTTCATTTCATGAAAAAGCAGAAGTTAGCAAAAAAATGATGGTACCCCTAGAAAAGATGTAAAATAATTTGACCATAGGGACATGTTAAACTAAGGTGTGTCCTGTAAACAGCATCACAGGTATCTTCAAACTTGTAATCAGTCAGTCTGCCTATTTAAAGGGTGAAAAGTAGTCACTGTGCTGTTTGGTATCATGGTGTGTACCACACTGAACATGGACCACAGAAAGCTAAGGAGAGAGTTGTCTCAGGAGGTTAGAAAGAACATTATAGACAAGCATGTTAAAGGTAAAGGCTATAAGACCATCTTCAAGCAGCTTGATGTTCCTGTGACTAGAGCTGCACATATTATTCAGAAGTTTAAGGTCCACGGGACTGTAGCCAACCTCCCTGGACGTGGCCACAAGAGGGAAATTGATGACAAATTGAAGAGACGGATAATACGAATGGTAAGCAAAGAGCCCAGAACAACTTCCAAAGAGATTAGAGGTTAACTCCAAGGTCAAGGTACATCAGTGTCAGATCGCACCATCCGTCACTGTTTGAGCCAAAGTGGACTTAATGGAAGACAACCCAGGAGGACACCAAATCATAAAAAAAAGTGAGACTGGAATTTGCCAAAATGCATATTGACAAGCCACAAAGTTTCTGGGAGAATGTCCTTTGGACAGATGAGACAAAACTGGAGCTTTTTGGCAAGTCACATTAGCTCTATGTTCACAGACGCAAAAATGAAGCATACAAAGAAAAGAACACTGTACCAACAGTGAAACATGGAGGAGGCTCGGTTATGTTCTGGGGCTGCTTTGCTGCATCTGGCACAGGGTGTCTTGAATCTGTGCAGGGTACAATGAAATCTCAAGACTATCAAGGCATTCTGGAGCGAAATGTGCTGCCCAGTGTCAGAAAGCTTGGTCTCAGTTGCAGGTCATGGATCCTCAAACAGGATAATGACTCAAAACACACAGCTAAAAACACCCAAGAATGGCTAAGAACAAAATACTGGACTATTCTGAAGTGGCCTTCTATGAGCCCTGATCTAAATCCTATTGAACATCTGTGGAAGGAGCTGAAACATGCATTCGGAGAAGGCACCCTTCAAACCTGAGACAGCTGGAGCAGTTTGCTCACGAGGAGTGGGCCAAAATACCTGTCGACAGGTGCAAAAGTCTCGTTGAGAGTTACAGAAATCACTTGATTGCAGTGAATGCCTCAAAAGGTTGTGCAACAAAATATTAAGTTAAGGGTACCATCATTTTTGTCTAGGCCAGTTTCATTAGTTTGTTTTTTAAAATGATTCTGTTGATGTTATGTTCACTACCTTTAGTCTAGAAGTTCCTTTTGTTTCCTATGTTTCCCTGTCCTTTTGTCTCTTGTGTGTTTTCCCCTGGTTTGTCTAGTTTGTCAGTGTGTCGGGAGGTGTGGCCTTCCTTCTCCTCCTCCTCCTCTGGGCGGGCTCGGCTGGAGCAGCTGCCACCAATCAGCACACCTGCAATATATATACCCCGGGTTTCATGCTACTGTTCGCCAGATCGTTCCGTCGCCCTCAGTGGTATTGAACTAAATCAGGCTCACTAATATTTTTTGCTCTCGTCTTTGCTGTTGCTCTCGTTTTGGATATTTTGGACTTATCTCGTGTTTTTGTTTGCTCTGTGCTCAGGTCTGTTACCTGCCAGCTGTGGCTGCTCCAACCTGCCTGCTCACTCCTGAACTCGGCTCCTTGATCCACCTGGAACCCTTTTTGTTAAAATAAATATTCTTTTTGTTCCACCTTTAAAACTCTCGTTTGGTGTGCTGCATTTGAGTCCACGTTTTTGGGAACTAATCATAACAGTTGAACCATAATTCAAAAGCAATGACTGATTTTCATTAGTTAATTTTCAGTAAATTTGTATTTATTATTACTTTTGTCAGTTTCAAGTTATTTCAGTGACCATTGTGGGTTTTTCTTTCTTTAACGGAAGGGTACCAACAATTTTGCCTACGTGTGTATGTTCATTGGAATGATACAGTGCCTTAACAGCACTGAGTCCATGTACAACAGTACATCTTGCCATGTGATCCTACCTGTTCTCTGCAGAAAGCTCCTCCCATAGTGTAGGTACTTCCTCAGCCAGTCAGGATATATGTGGATGTAGTAGTGTTTGTCGTATTCTAAGTTAGCTTTGTCATTATCCCATCGAAGTTTAGTGATGAAAGCCTGTTGTTTTGGAGCGGTCCATGTCAGCGTCTGCAGGTCTAATGCAAGGAAGTCTTCTCCATCATAACCGTACTGATTATAACCAACAACCTCTCCAGTCTCGTCGTCCCACTCACAGCCGTTCATCCTCTGAAAAATGTGGACACCTGAGAGAGACAGAGACAGAAAAAAGAGACATCTCAGTACAGCCAGCTCCTTTACCATTCTACCTTCTGTTTTAGAGGGGTGGGGTACAGGGGATGTTCAGGGGTAGATAAATAGTCAACAGTAGATGTCGCATAGAAGTGGTGTACATCATCTGAAAGCTGGGAACCTGAAGATTCATTTGAGATGCAGCACTGTGTCAAGTTGTTCTAGTCATAAATCAGAATTAAAATGTAATTAATAAATGGATGAATCGATTTAAATAAATAGTGAAAGTGTATAAGAGCACAGAACATTATGATAGAAGTATATGATGGTCATCCCCATGCTCTATTATGTCTCATAAGTTGTTACAGCAATTTTTGGGTTGATACCATTTGTTACAGATTTGGTGCTAAATTTAACCATATTTTACCACTGGAGTATTGATAAAAATGATCAATAATCTCTTCAAACTACCACATTAAGGCACCAAGACCTTTTGGAACACCATAGAAAAAGCCATGCTGTGATTTGGTATCAAAAACTTTTGACATTTGGAGATTTCTGCAAGAATTGCATTTTTCGGCGATTGGATGGCAAGCACTTCTGTTGTGTAAACTGCTCAGAAACCCCCTTATTGTCAATCTAGTTAGGAAAGCCATCCATCCTCTGAATGCTCTAGGTCTGTAGTTTGTGGCTGTAAAGTTTCATGAGGCTGTCATTATCCTAGAGGTCACCACAGGTAATTTTATACAGTGAAAAAATGGTCTCAATACACTGCAATGTCTACTATGGGGACCAACATCATCACACATGAATACAGTTGGGCTCATTGGATCCACAAGAGTCTTCGCTTTACAGTGATACCCAATTTATATAATTCAAGACTGTTTAGGGACCAAAGTATGCAGAAATATTCAAATACACCATTTTAGAATATGCGGAAATAACAGAATTATACTGCATCAAGGGACTCCTCAGAGGGAGGAAACATTTCACCAGTAAAAAGTTACATATGAACATAAACATACTGTACCTCCAGTTTGGTTTAAGCGCTGCTTCAGGCTGTCCAAGCTGGCTCTGAAGAACTGCTCGCTAACAAAACACTTCATAGAATACCACTCCAGATGTTGTGGGTCATCCTTTATTAGTTTCCTCATCCAGTCCTGTTTGGGTTCTGGGGTCTTGATGTTGCTGTCACAGTAACCTATCAGAACTTCATCGACCATCGCAGCAGCCACGAACTCTGGGAAGTTTGGGACTCCAGAAGTTGCAGTAACGAAAATTTTCAGGGAGTGTTTCACTGCAAGACAAAGAAGGTTTTGAATTGGATTTTGAACATTTTTGAGGGGTTGATTGATTAACCCATTTGTGCCCACAACTCAAATTTTGAGTTTTGGGCTTGCTTCAGCACAAATTTTAAGAAATTTTCAAAATCGGTCAAACCGTTTGGCTGAAAAGTGAGTTTTTCTTATCATACTTTATCTAGTCTTTGGGCACATGGGCCTACTGTTTTTGCACTCCTTTATATTTTAGGTAAAAACAGTAGTCATGTGACCTCAAATGAGATATACAGTAGTATGATAAGAAAATGTCTGTATCTCAGAAACTACAAAGGGCACAATCAAGTATTTGGTATCTATGAACTCATACAAAGTTGAATATCAAAGATATGCACACATATGCAATGTAAAAAGTGTTGTGCTGTTAGATACTTGCCCAAAGTATGTCCGTACCAATTTTCAAAGCTTTTGACCGATCAAAATAAATGTCTCCTTATCATACTAAATCTAGTCTTTGGGCACAAATGGGTTAATTAATTGTCAATTACCCAAAAAAGGAGAATTTTAAAATATGTTGAATTACTCTGAGCTACAAAAGAATATGTTATAGACCCATTCTCATTACTAATAGATAGATAGATAGATAGATAGATAGATGGATGTACTTAATTGATCCCAAATTGGGAAATTATTGTGTTACAGCAGCAGAGTATCCAGGCAATGCACAGGAACTACAACTAGCTTAGAAAATATAAAATATGAATATAAAATAACAATAACATGCTATATACAACAGCAAAGTGTGTAATGAAATACTAAGTATAAACAAAGTGTGCAAGTTACAATTTTGTTTTAAAATTAAATGAGGTACTATACGTACAGTGCCTTCAGAAAGTATTCAGACCCCTTCACTTTTTTCACATTTTGTTATGTTGTAGCCTTATGCTAAAATCGATGAAAAAAAAAATTCCCTCATCAATCTACACTCAATACACCATAATGACAAAGTGGAAACAGAATTTTAGAATTTTTTGCAAATTTATTAAAAAGGAAAAATTGAAATATCACATTTACTTAAGTATTCAGACCCTTTACTATGACGCTTGAAATTTAGCTTAGGTGCCTCCCATTTCCCTCGATCATCTTTGAGATGTTTCTCCACCTTGACTGGAGTCCACCAGTGATAAATTCAATTGATTGGACATTATTTGGAAAGGCGCAAACCTGTCTATATAAGGTCTCACAGCTGACAACGCATATCAGAGCAAAAACCAAGCCATGAGGTTGAAAGAAATGCCTACAGAGCTCAGAGACAGGATTGTGTCGAGGCACAGATCTGGAGAAGGCTACAAAAAAATTCTGCTGCATTGAAGGTCCCCAAGAGCTCAGTGGCCTCCATAACTCTTAAATGGAAGAAGTTTGGAACAACCAGGACTCTCCCTAGAGCTGTCCGCCCGGCCAAACTGAGCAATCGGGGGAGAAGGGCCTTGGTAAGAGAGGTGACCAAGAACCCGATGGTCACTCTGGCTGAGCTCCAGAGATCCTGTGTCGAGATGGGAGAAACTCCCAGTAGGACAACCATCACTGCAACACTTCACCCATCTGGGCTTTATGGCAGAGTGGCCAGACGGAAGCCTCTCCTCAGTGAAAGCCCGCTTGGAGTTTGCAAAAAAAGCACCTAAAGGACACTCAGACAGTGACAAACAAGATTGTCTGGTCTGATGAAACAAAGATTGAACTGTTTGGCCTCAATTCTAAGCGTTATGTCTGGAGGAAACCAGGCAACGCTCATGACCTGCCTAATACCATCCCAACGGTGAAGCATGGTGGTGGCAGCATCATGCTTTGGGGGTGTTTTTCAGCGGCAGGGACTGGGCGACTGGTCAGGGTTGAGGGAAAGATGAACGGAGCAAAGTACAGAGATATTCTTAATGAAAACCTGGTCTAGAGCGCTCAGGACCTCAGACTGGGCCGAAGGTTCATCTTCCAACAGGACAATGACCCTAAGCACACAGCCAAGACAATGCAGGAGTGACTTCGGGACAACTCTGTGAATGTCCTTGAGTGGCCCAGCCAGAGCCCAGACTTGAACCCGATTGAACATCTCTGGAGAGATCTGAAAATGTCTGTGCACCGACGCTCCCAATCCAACCTGATGGAGCTTGAGAGGTCCTGCAAAGAAGAATGGGAGAAACTCCCCAAATCCAGGTGTGCAAAGCTTGTCGCGTCATACCCAAGAAGACTCAATACTGTAATTGCTGCCAAAGGTGCTTCAACTAAGTACTGAGTAAAGGGTCTGAATACTTAAGTAAATGTGATATTTCAGTTTTTCCTTTTTAATAAATTTGCAAAAAAATCTAAAATTCAGTTTCCACTTTGTCATTATGGTGTATTGAGTGTAGATTGATGATGGACAAAAGTAATTTTATTGATTTTAGCATAAGGCTGCAACAAAACAAAATGTGAAAAAAGTGAAGGGGTCTGAATACTTACTGAAGGCACTGTATATATAATGTTATTAAATGAAGTATGTATATATATATAGCACAGCACAGAGGTTATGTCTCCTAGCAACAGTCAATGTTTCCTCTATCACGTTTATGACGACGTTATTGATATATTATTGCCTAAACTAAAGCATATATACGGTTTATGTGTCGTTTTGTGACACAATGGCGTGTAGGTCTATATAAAAACTGTAAAGAAGATTATATCCCTTCATGCATTTTCTACCTCAGTTTATATGGTTTGAATATCTATGCCTTAGTTTATATCCTTAATTATCGTTTTGCTAAGTGCATTTCTATTGGCTGAGTAGCCTGTCAATCAATCCTTCGTAGCAGAGGTAACTCGTCTCCTTTTTCTGTTGCTCCAGAGAGTTCCGTGACAAGTGAGCTGTAGTTGAGCTACAACGTAATTAGTACTGCATAGTTTGGACATTTTAGACAGTGAGAGCCTGTGTGCGTCCATTGAGAAGTAAGTTTCCTTTTTGCTATTTGAAGATATCAGTCTTAAAGGTCCCATATCGTGCTCATTTTCAGGTTCATACTTGTATTTTGTGTTTCTACTAGAACATGTTCACATGCTGTAATATATTGTCTGCTTGAATATGCCTGTATTTAGCCTCTGTCTGAAACGCTCCATTTTAGTGCATTTTAACAGAATTGCAACAGAATTGCAAGAGAATTGCAACAGAATTGCAACAGAATTGCGTTGCCTGGCAACAGTTTGGGTCCATGTTTACTTCCTGTCAGCTGATGTTATTCACATACACTGCAACCAGAAATAAACTGGGACACATTTAGAATGTTTACGTTTAAAACCGTGTAATGGTCTAAATATTGTATATTTGTGACATCACAAATGGACAGAAATCCTAACGGCTTGTTTCAAACGCACAATTTCTGAATACGGGCTGTGTGTATTTCTCTGTATATTGAGCGCTTCAATACTTTCACAGTATTTATAAAGCACTTAAACCTGCTTTATAATATAAAAGACATGAAAATCTTACTTTTTACAATATGGTACCTTTAAGTTGTTACATGAGGGATGCATAATTGTTAGCCGTGCTCGTTAGCAGAGTTAGCTCTGTATTTACTGTGTTTTATGTTTCATGTTTAATGCCATGCGTAGCAATGCTGTACGTAGTGTTACGGAGTGAAATGGTGATGTTTACATGTCTAGAGGGCGTTCGTAACGTAATATAATATAATATAATAATATATAGGAGAATATAATCCATAAGAGATAGTGCATAAGAGATATTGAATGTTATTTTAATTTATTAGCTATAATGTTGTTTATCCTGTTATTTGACAGCACTGTGTAAGAGTATTAAGGATCACAGTATATCCTGTATATGTTAGTAATGTTAGTTATATGGTGAAATTATGTACATAATGCTGTATTCTGTAGAGTAAGGTTGCAGCGTTGTATGTTACAGAACCACACAAAACGGACACAAATGATGCACAGTGCGTGAAGTTTACAATAAAGTTCACTGAAGACAAATCCATCTCAAGAGCATGTTCACTGATGTCCCACGGTTATTCCCCTATCCTACCAGCAAAGTAGTAGTCAAGCGCAGGTCGCCTTGTCCGATTTATTGTGACATTATTGTAAGTTCAGTGTGACAAAGTGAAAGTGATTCCTTAATGTCGCACTACAAAGTGACTAAATCAAACAAGAATAACAAGAAATAACGGTGAGAGTCACAATATGATCTTACCTGTAGATGCAACGTGACAGAAGAGGAGC
The DNA here is from genome assembly GCF_043250625.1 of Sebastes fasciatus. NCBI lineage: Eukaryota > Metazoa > Chordata > Actinopteri > Perciformes > Sebastidae > Sebastes > Sebastes fasciatus. The sequence continues at coordinate 4,844,777 of NC_133811.1, read as the reverse complement.
AAGTTGAGCAAAATGAGTAACTTCATCTTGTTTTGATTAGTAAGAGAGAGAGAGAGAGAGAGAGAGAGAGAGAGAGAGAGCTACAGGGCCTTTCCCATTTCCGACTTTATACGGCTCGATTCCTCTCCTCGCGTCTTAGGCTGCATCCCAAAGCTCTTAATTGCATCCCTGTTTCCCTCACTTGCATCTTTTCCTTGCGTCTTAGTCCCTCCCACCAGGGAAGCATGGAGAGACGCAAGGAAACCATGCGACGAGAGAGGAAACGAGGAAATACGATTTAAGCGACATGAGACGGGGTCTTTCCCATTAGTGCTTTTATATGGCTTGACTCCTCGACTCCTCGGCTCCTCGACTCCTCAACTCGCGTCTTAGTCCCGCCCCCGGGAGATGCGAGCGGAGGAGGCGAGGAAAAGACTCGAGGAGAGAGGAAACGAGTAAATATGTTTTTAGAGACATGAGACGTCGTTTCCTCTGAAGCGTCACGTGAAGCGACGTCCGTTTCTGATGACAGCAGCAGCTGATAACAGCTGGATCAGCTGTCAGTTGGCTTCAACAGCTGTTTATGTCTGAACTGATCTAATAGTAATAAAGAAACAGAGTTATCAGAGCAGCAGTGTTTCCTCTCTGTAGTCTGTTACCTGTTTAACAAACACCTGCACATGAATAACAGCTGCAGTCTGTATTTCTACTGTGGACTGAGTCCTGCTTAGAGGACCAGAACCATCTCTACTGGCACAATATCTTTATATTATTTATTCATTATTAGCGTCTGTATTAATTTATATTCTGACAGTAGAAGTTATGTATTAGTCTGAATGTTTGAGGGGAAAGTGAAATGATATAACTCATATCAAACCCGACGCTCAGGAATTATCAGTTTCACATGTGACTGAATGGAAATGAGGATAAATTATGTAAAAGGTATAAAAGACAGACTCCCCTTCTCTCTCTGACTTTAACTGGATACTTAATAAAAGTGAATGAGTGAAATAACAGATCATCAAAAGAAAACTCTTTCTAATAAATGAAGAAAGTTATTTTAAGTCTGTTCATTGTCAGCCTTTATAAACCCCTCTCAGTGTCAGACTCCTTCAGTGACGGTGTGTGAAGCAGAGAGACTGCAGGTCCTTCTGCTGCTGGAACACTTCACCATCAACATGGTCCGTTTGCTGTTCACACCTACAGTTAACACAGATTATAACTAGACGGTGAATCAGAAGACAACTAAAATATAAAACTGTTAATCTGTGATCCGTCTTCACTCTGGTATGAAACTCTAGTGATGTTGATGTATCTGATCAGTCTGATCGGGCGCAGCGTCCAATCAATAACTGATATCCAATAAGGGGGCGTGTCGGTCGGTGATAAACTTCCGTGCAGGAAACACTGGAGGATGCACTGGTGTATCCTCGCTCATAGCTCCTCCAGCAAGCCTCCTCGCTCCTCGATGCGCATTTTATGAATTGGGACGTCCTTCAAGATGGAGGACTGAGATCGATTTCCGGGGCTGCATCCCAAAGCTCTTAGGCTGCATCCCAAAACTCTTAATTTTCATTTCCTCGCTCCTCGATCCTCGCTTGAACCGGAAGTAGTTCTGGTGCGCCATTTTGAAGACTGTTCCAAAGCCCTTATTTGTGCATCGAGGAGCGAGGATCGAGGATCGAGGAGGCTTGCCGGAGGAGCGATGAGCGAGGATACACCAGTGTATCCTGCACGGAAGTCTTTTGCCGACCGACACGCCCCCTTATTGGATATCAGTTACTGATTGGACGCTGCTGATCAGATTGATCTGATAACTTTACCTCTCAACATCACTGGAGTTTTATACCGGAGTGAAAACAGATCACAGATTAAACGTTTTATAGTTTAGTTGTCTTCTGATTCACCATCTAGTTATAATCTGTGTTAACTGAAGCTCTGAGCAGCAACAGAAGGACCTGCAGTATCTCTCCTTCACACACCGTCAGTGAAGCAGCCTGACAGTCAGAGGGGTTTATAATACCTGATGAACTGACTTAAAATAACTTTCTGCATTTATTAGAATGATTTTTCTTTTCATGATCTGTTATTTCCCCCGTTAACTTTTATTTATGAAACTATTAAAGTCAGAGAGAAAAGGAGAGTCTGTCTGTCAGCAACAAACACCTTTTACATCATTTATCCTCATTTCCATTCAGTCACATGAGGCTGATGATTCCTGAACGTCTGGTTTGATATGAGTTACATCATTTACATTTTCCCTTTAGCCTAATAAATAATGTACAGTGTTCAAAAAACACCATAGTCATATTCTGGGTTATGAAATAATTAACTCACAATCAGAATATCAATAACTACAGACACTAATAATGAATAAATAATATAAAGTTATTGTGCCAGTAGAGATGTTTCCTGAGCCTCTAAGCAGTCCACAGTAGAAATACAGACTGCAGCTTGCACTTGTCTTTATTAGTATTACTATAGTTCAGACATAAACAGCTGTTAAAGTTGACTGACAGCTGATCCAGCTGTGATCAGCTGCTGCTGTCATCAGAAACGGACGTCGTTTCATGTGACGCTTCAGAGGAAACGACCGTCCCATGTCGCTTAAATCGTATTTCCTCGTTTCCTCTCTCCTCGCATGGTTTCCTTGCGTCTCTCCATGCTTCCCTGGTGGGAGGGACTAAGACGCAAGGATGAGACGCAAGTGAGGGAAACAGGGATGCAATTAAGAGCTTTGGGATGCAGCCACGGTCGTTTCCTCTGAAGCGTCACGTGAAGCGACGTCCGTTTCTGATGACAGCAGCAGCTGATCACATCTGGATCAGCTGTCAGTAAACTTTAACAGCTGTTTGTGTCTGACCTGTAGTAATACTAATAAAGACAAGTGCAAGCTGCAGCCTGTATTTCTACTGTGGACTGCTTAGAGGCTCAGGAACCATCTCTACTGGCACAATAACTTTATATTATTTATTCATTATTAGCGTCTGTAGTTATTGATATTCTGATTGTGAGTTAATTATTTCATAACCCAGAATATGACTACGGTGTTTTTTTAAACACTGGACATTATTTATTAGGCTAAAGGGAAAATGTAAATGATATAACTCATATCAAACCCGACGTTCAGGAATCATCAGCCTCAAGTGACTGAATGGAAATGAGGATAAATGATGTAAAAGGTGTTTGTTGCTGACAGACAGACTCTCCTCCTCTCTCTGACTTTAATAGTATCATTAATAAAAGTTAACGGGGGAAATAACAGATCATGAAAAGAAAAAACATTCTAAAAAATGCAGAAAGTTATTTTAAGTCTGTTTGTCAGCTTTTATAAACCCCTCTCAGTGTCAGGCTGCTTCACTGACGGTGTGTGAAGCAGAGCTACTGCAGGTCCTTCTGCTGCTGTTCAGAGCTTCAGTTAACACAGATTATAACTAGATAGTGAATCAGAAGACAACTAAACTATAACACGTTTAATCTGTGATCTGTTTTCACTCCGGTATAAAACTCCAGTGATGTTGAGAGGTAAAGTTATCAGATCAGTCTGATCGGCAGCAGCGTCCAATCAGTAACTGATATCCAGTAAGGGGGCGTGTCGGTCGGCAAAAGACTTCCGTGCAGGATACACTGGTGTATCCTCGCTCCTCGCTCATAGCTCCTCCGGCAAGCCTCCTCGATCCTCGATCCTCGCTCCTCGATGCACAAATAAGGGCTTTGGGACGGTCTTCAAAATGGCGCACCAGAACAACTTCCGGTTCAAGCGAGGATCGAGGAGCGAGGAAACGAAAATTAAGAGCTTTGGGACGTACCCTTAGTCCCGCCCACGTGAGATGCGAGCCTCCTCTGAAGCGTCACGTGAAGCGACGTCTGTTTCTGATGACAGCAACAGATGATCACAGCTGGATCAGCTGTCAGTCGGCTTTAACAGCTGTTTATGTCTGAACTGATCTAATAATATGTTGTAGCCCAAGTAATCCAAACAAAGAAAGAGAGCGAGACACTAGCATGGATTTAACTCTGAACTTTACTGCTTCTCTTCTTCTCTCAATCTCCTTTCAAACATGCAGTACAATGTCATGTGCTCTACATCGCCATCTAGTGGTTAAACAGTAACTGAATACACAACATATTTCCCCCTTAGTTTAGGAAGCTTACCCGGTAAAATAAAGGTAAATACACAGTCTCTTAAATTACTTGAGACATTGCTGTAGAATAATGCAAACTTAAATATCTTCCTTATCCCACATAGCATAAACCCCAAAATGTTCCAATAACAGTGTTATTGTAATTATAACAAACAGCATTACTGTCTATTACAACTTTACTAACAGCATGTAAACTTTATCCTAAATATAGCTTTAACTTAGCTGAGGTAAACAAATGAATTTCACAAGATATTGACACCTGTATCTTAACCAAAACAACATTCAACATTATAGTCAACTTGGTCACGTTCAGATATGGTAAACAGTCTTTTTTTGTTTGTTTTTTTCACAGTTATTTTCCTGTTTTGAGGTAAATATACTTTACTTGAGTATTTCCATTTTTTGCTAATTCATACTTGAATAATATACATTTTACTCCATCAGTTATTTACAACTAACAGACTAATCTTTCAGATTAAGATTTTACATACAAAAACACATACATTGAAAGCTTTTACTTCATTTGGAGTATTTTGTATTGCTACTTTTACTGAAAAATTAAGAATTAAGGTCTCCCTTGTAAAATAGATTTTTGATCTCACTTCCAGGAATATAAAATTATAATGAAAACAATAATAATAATGAAATATATGTTGTACAGATTGTAAAGTCCTCTGAGACAGAAGGTTGTGGAGTTCAGCATCCTCTTCTATGTTCACTTCTCCCCTGTCAAAATAAGTAGTAAATAAAGTGAAATCCTTGTCATATTGGAGTCCACATTATGAAGGACGTTTGTTTTTATGGTAAACAGGATATTAGTTGCTCGCCCACAAAGGGAAAAATATATTAAAATGTATAAAATTGTATATAATGTGAAATATTTCACAGTATAATACTTACTGTTAGCAGGGCGAAACCCTGAAATACAGATGAGAGAAAACAATATTAGAAAATGATTCACATTTCATTTTGTGCTTCACTATCACAGTCAAATAAATGGATTGAGTTACCAGAAGTACCACACTAAATATGCAGGACGAGACTATCACAGGTATTTATTTTAATTCATCAGAGGAATAAAAACATCTCTGTTCCTCACCGTTATTTCTTCCTCCTCCTGAAGAAGAGTCCAGCGATGCAGACCGCCAGCAGCAGCAGCAGCAGCAGCAGTCCTACAACAACTCCAATAACAGGACCAGCAGGGAACCCTGCAGGAGGAACTGGAACCAAAACAGAACATTCACACTTTGGGTTCATTCACACTGTGTGCTGTGTGGTTCTGAAAGTGTTTTCAGTGGTAATGCCTCAGTTCTGGATATGACTTTCTTTTCAAATCAACATTCAGGCAGTGCTGTCAATCATTATTGGTCAAACAAATGTGTAGTAAATAAAAACCCTGACAAAGAGGTTCACAGCTTATCAGTGGTTTAAGTGGGTACAGTAAACCAGGAGTTCAAGATGTAAAAGCTTTATTTAGCGCCATCTATGTGTGAAAAGCCATCAAACTTGGCAGCACCTCTCAGAGTAAATGTCAGCACCGGTCCTCTAAATGTGGTTGCTGTTGCACGTTTTTAAGACTAATGGCTGGTTATGTAATACAGTGGTTCTCAACCTTTAGAATAATCAGGTTGGTGTTCGCGATACCCCAGCTAGGCGTAAACAACTGTTTCTACACACCTCCCCCAGCTGATTTTGAGTGATTATAGTGAATGCTCTGATTAATAAATGTAGGATAAATAATATAAGGCGTTGTTTGTGTGTTTAGTTTGGTTTAGTTTGAACAGCTAGCTCCTAGGCGTTGTCCAATGTGCTCCAGGCACTGTGGATTTCTGATGCGTTTCGTGACTTTTTCTCTCCCCCCGACCCGCCGGAAATGCCCCGTCAGAAACTCACCTGCATGCACACTTTGATTCTCACAAACACACTCAATGAAATCTGTTCTGAGGCAAATTATTTCACTGGTACAGGCGATGTAATGTAAAAAAACATCCCCCAGTCTAAAATACTCCATCACTTGTGATTCCAGTCTTACCCCAGTTGGTCCTGATCACTGCTTTGTCCAGTCTGGTGACGATGTCGTCCACCACACCAGAGAGATGAAACACACAGTCGTACCTCCTCCAGTCTTCAGGTGCGACTGATGACAGGTTCAGCTCAACACTCATCTGGAAGGATCCATCGTGGTTGGGGAGGATCTCTCCGTGGTCCACGTCCTCATGAATCTCCTCTCCATCTCTCCTCCAGAACATCATGGCTCTATCGGGGTAGAAACCTGTAGCGTGGCAGCTGACTGGAGAGGAGAGAGTCTTCTGGAGGAGAGACACTGAGGGACGCTCTGGGGAGAGGGACAGACACAGATGAGTCTGTACTGAGACACCAGGATGTGTCAGGATATTATGTTCATTGGAATGATACAGAGCCTTAGAAACACTGAGTCCATGTACAACAGTACATCTTGCCATGTGATCCTACCTGTTCTCTGCAGAAAGCTCCTCCCATAGTGTAGGTTCTTCTTCAGGAAGTCAGGACATTTGTGGATGAGGTAGTGTTTGATGTATTCTAATCTAGCTTTGTCATTATCCCATCTAAGTTTAGTGATGACAGCCTGTTGTTTTGGAGCGGTCCATGTCAGCGTCTGCAGGTCCAACACAAGGAAGTCTTCTCCATCATAACCGTACTGACTAAAACCAACAACCTCTCCAGTCTCGTCGTCCCACTCACAGCCGATCATCCTCTGAAAAATGTGGGCATCTGAGAGAGACAGAGACAGAAAAAAGAGACATCTCAGTACAGCCAGCTCCTTTACCATTCTACCTTCTGTTTTAGAGGGGTGGGGTACAGGGGATGTTCAGGGGTAGATAAATAGTCAACAGTAGATGTCACATAGAAGTGGTGTACATGATGGCCATCCCCATGCTCTATTATGTTTCATAAGTTAACATTTTTTTCTGCTGGAGTATTGATAAAAATGATCAATAAACCCTCCAAAATACCACATTAAGGCACCAAGACCTTTTGGAACACCATAGAAAAAGCCATGCAGTGATTTGGTATCAAAAACTTTTGACATTTGGAGATTTCTGCAAGAATTGTATTTTTCGGCGATTTGATGGTGAGTACTTCTGTTGTGTAAACTGCTCAGAAATCCCTTATTGTCAATCTAGCTTGGAAAGCCATCCATCCTCTGAATGCTCTAGGTCTCTAGTTGGTGGATGTAAAGTTTAATGAGGCTGTGATTATCCTAGAGGTCACCACAGGTCATTTCATAAAGTCAGGTCAAGTTTAAAAAAAATGGTCTCACTACACTGAAATGGTTACTATGGGGACTAATATCATCACACATGAATACAGTTGGAATCATTGGATCCACAAGAGTCTCAGCTTTACAGTGATACCCAATTGATGTAATTCAAGACTGTTTAAGGACCCCAGTATGCAGAAATATTCAAATATCACCATTTTAGAATAGGCGGAAATAACTGGTTTATACTACATTAAAAAAAACTGCATGTGATTATCATAAAGTGTGCATGTGTAAAGTCAAGGGACCCCTTTGAAAATCGCCATGGCAGTTTTTCCCCGCCAAAATTTAGCGTAACTTTGCAGCGTTATTTAGCGATCTTCCCGACAAGCTAGTATGACATGGTTGGTAGCAATGGATTCCTTAGATTTTCTAGTTTCATATGATAACAGTATCATCACTCAGTGCAACAACCTCTTAAAGAGGTTAAGGGGATAATAGATAATATGATATCTTCACCACAGAGACACACACACATTGGCTCAGTGTGTTTATACTGTAAGCTACGTCTCACCTCAGAGGGAGGAAACATTTCACCAGTAAAAAGTTACATATGAACATAAACATACTGTACCTCCAGTTTGGTTTAAGCGCTGCTTCAGGCTGTCCAAGCTGGCTCTGAAGAACTGCGGGCTATCAAAACACTCCTGAGAAAACAACACCAGGATTTGTGGCTCATCCTTTAATAGTTTCCTCACCCAGTCCTGTTTGAGTTCTGGGATCTTGGTGTTGCTGTCACAGTAACCCGTCAACACTTCATCGACCATCCCGGCTACCACAAACTCTGGGAAGTTTGGGAATCCAGAAGTTGCAGTAGAGAACATTATGTGGGAGTGTTTCACTGCAAGACAAAGAAGGTTTTGAATTGGATTTTAAACATTCTTGAGGGGTTGATTGATTAACCCATTTGTTCCCGCGACTGAAATTTTGAGGTTTGGACTTGCCTCAGCACAAATTTGAAGAAATTTTCAAAATCGGTCAAACTGTTTGGCTTAAAAGTGAGTTTTTCTTATCATACTAAATATAGTCTTTGGGCACATGGGCCTACTGTTTTTGCACTCCTTTATATTTTAGGTAAAAACAGTAGTCACGTGTCCTCAGATAAGATATACAGTAGTATGATAAGAAAATGGCTGTATCTCAGAAACTACAAAGGGCACAATCAAGTATTTGGTATCTATGAACTCATACAAAGTTGAATATCAAATATATGCATACATATGTAGTGTAAAAAGTGTTGTACTGTTAGATACTTGCCCAAAGTATGTCCGTACCACTTTTCAAAACTTTTGACCGATCAGAACAAATGTGTCCTTATCATACTAAATATAGTCTTTGGGCACAAATGGGTTAATTGGTTGTCAATTCCCCAAAAAGGAGAATTTAAAAATATGTTGAATTACTCTGACGTACAAAAGAATATGTTATAGACCCATTAGAGAGAGAGAGAGAGCGAGAGAGAGAGAGAGAGAGAGAGAGAGAGAGAGAGAGAGAGAGAGAGAGAGAGAGAGAGAGAGAGAGAGAAAGAGAGAGAGAGAGAGAGAGAGAGAGAGAGAGAGAGAGATAGATATGTACTTTATTGATCCCAAATTGGGAAATTCTTCTGTTACAGCAGCAGGTTATTCAGGCAATGCACAGTAAATACAATAAATATACATATCAACACTAGAGGTAATATCTATAGGATACACAACATAAAGACTCTATTATAATACATTATAAATATACCAGACTATTACGACTAGCTTGGAAAATATAAAATATGAACATAACATAGAATAACAATAACATGCTATAAACAATAGCAAAGTATGGAAGTTACAATTTTGTTTTAAAATAAAAATAAATTAGGTAAATATTATATATATATATATAATAATATAATATTTAAATAGAAATGTTGTGCATTGAGCAATGAGTAATGTAGATGGCCAGTATACAATCATTATTATTATTTATTGTAGGCCAACTAACAGCAGAGATTTGCTCTTTTGCAATTGATAGAATTATTATTAAGGAAACCTAGTAAATGTGAATTGCTGTAATATATAATTTTGATTTAATTGTGTCATACCATAAAAACAATCATATTTAGGGATAGTAGGATAGGATTTCCCACCGTAGAGGTTCCGTCTCCTAGCAACAGTCAAGATTTCCTCTATCATGTTTATGACAACGATATTAATAAACTGGGAAAAAAACAGTTCGTAAACTTGTGTTTGGTCGATTATTTCTCTGTTACAATGCTAATTGGCATTATATTTTACATGGTTGGAAAGCCTGTTTATTTACTTTCATAATGATGTCCAACTTGTAAGGATCATGCATTTGTGGGATGAGCAGCACAGCTGATTATGTGGGTAGCGCCCAAGAAAGATTTGCCAAAATGCTCTGCCAATGGTAAACAGTGTATTCTCCTGTTGGTATTGACTCTTGTTTTGAGCTCCAGGTGCTGCCAATCAGGTGCCTGATGTGCATGGGGCCTGCTGGGTGCTGCACCCTACTAAAGTGATAATTTGGTGTCTGCTCCAAGCATCGGCATGCCACGTTTATCTAATCTGGATAAGGCCCGTGCGACAGGGCAAGTTGAAGCTGGTGTTCCACAAAACCAAGTTGCAGCATTATTTGGAGTCAGCCCTGGTACCATCTCCAAACTGAAGGCCAAGTTACGTGAAACCGGTGGTGTAAAAGACAGACCGCGGAGTGGGCGTCCCAGGAAGACAACACCCCAGGAAGACCGGTTCATCACCCTTACAGCACTGAGGAACCATAGGCTGTCTTGTAGAGATTTGCAGGCAAGGTTTACAGGACGTTATGTCATACAGATCTCTGATCAGACGGTCAGGAACAGAATGCACACAGACAATCTCAGAGCTCATAAGGCTACCAGGAAGCCTGCAATGACTGCCCTTCACTGTCAAGCCCGTTTGCGCTGGTGTCGACAACACAGACAATGGAACCTGAACATGTGGGTGAATGTCATGTTCAGTGATGAGTCCAGGTTCTGTCTGCGGAAGTTGGATGGCATGTGGAGGAGGTGCCAGGCTGTTGTGGCTGCGTATCGATCTTGCACCGCTACTGAGGCTCCTGACGGTGTATTGAATGAATAAAGTGTAAAATAGCCAATATGTCTTGTTTGTTCCTTGTTACTGAAAGAGAGTTCAATCATCCAATCCACCTAACAACTCAAAACAAGAGTCAATACCAACAGGAGAATACACTGTTTACCATTGGCAGAGCATTTTGGCAAATTTTTCTTGGGCGCTACCCACATAATCAGCGGTGCTGCTCATCCCACAAATGCATGATCCTTACAAGTTGGACATCATTGTGAAGGTAAATAAACAGGCTTTCCAACCATGTAAAATACAATGACCATTAGCATTGTCACAACAGAGAAATAATCCACCAAACACAATTTTCCAAACTTTTTCTTCCCAGTTTGTATTCCCTTTTAATTGCCTAAACTAAAGCATATATACAGTTAAGGTGTCGTTTTGTGACACAATGGCGTGTAGGCCTATATAAAAACAACAGTAGGCTTGTGGTATTATTTTAAGTTCAGTGTGACAAAGTGAAAGTGGTTCCTTAATGTCGCACTAAAAAGTGACTAAATCTAACAAGTTTTGCAGCAACAAGAATAACAGGAAATAACGTTGAGTCACAATATGATCTTACCTGTAGATGCAACGTGACAGAAGAGGAGCAAGTTGAGTAACACAATTAACTTCATCTTTTTTTGAGCAGTAAGAGAGAGTGAGAGCTACAGTCAGCTGACTAGCAAATATTTCGATGTTTGTCAGAAGCTTGGACCTTGTCGACTCAGGTGCGGATCCGCCCTCAGGTGTATCACTCATTTTGGCCATGCGCCCAGGATACGGCCCGCCTACAGAGAGGTATCATACGAAACTAGAAACCCTAAGGAATCCATTGGTAGATTTGAAAACAGGAATTTTATGTCATTCCATTGGTTGTATTTCTACTTTTACTGAACTAAAAGATGTGAATACTTTTTCCACCACATTCAGCATGTTGTACTCGATTCAGTATTAAATCAGCAACTTGACTTTTTCCATGTGGTTTACTGGAGACAATCCATATGCAGTGGGACTATGTGACCCTAATGTTTGAGAAATCCATAGACAAAGTTTGTAAGTGATGCAACTAAATAGTACTGATTACAGTTTAGTGAGTCGAGACGTTTCTTGCTGCAGTCTGTAAAAGTGGATGAAAATAAATAAAAAGATGGATTTAATCTAAGATTTTAAAGATAGTCCTAATTTGAATTGATATAATGGAAACTTGGAGAGAGGAGGTAAAGAACAACATTGCCCTCTGCTGGTCTGTTAAAGTGATTACTAAAAAAGAACAACTACAATGTGACAGAAGAGCAGAACTTTGAGGTGTGACATGAGAATAAAAATAAATCTACCTTAGAGCTGCAACGATTAAGCGATTAGTTGTCAACTATAATCAATTAATCAGTTTGAGTAATTATTGTAAGAAAAAAAAATTCTCTGATTACAGCTTCTTAAAGGGAATGTTTGTAAGAATCAGAAATGCTTGTTTACAGCGACACCTGTGGCCGTTAAGTCAACGAAAGTCAGCGTCGGGCTCGCGCTTGTGCTCGCTCTACATATACATGAACGAGCATCGCTCAAAACAGTGAGGTGACACACGTCAGCTAAAAGCACAATATCACTCTATATTTCAGCTGCTTGGCAGTAATGTTAGATGATTTGACGAAGGTCTCTCCATAATAATAATAATAATAATAAGTTTATTTGTATAGCACTTTTCAAGCACAAAGCACAAAGTGCTTTCCAAGGCAATTCATATAACGTACAACAGAATACACCGAAACATAAATAATTAAATAAAAACAATAGGATGGAAAAAATAAAGAAACAAGCATGTACATATTCATACAGTTACATATGCACATATATATACATGAGCACACAAGCATACAAAAGACTAAAATGCATCTGATTGAAAAGCAATTTTATAAAAATGGGTTCTTTTTCTAACTTCGTTCGGTGTTTCACTATGGGAATCGCCTCGGCGTGACCAACTAAGGAAGCTCCAATGACACAACGTCTGTCATTGACAGACAGGTCGACCTGTGTTAGGGCTACGCCCCCTTATATTAACACAGTCGACCGCCCCTTACAAATCATTCTCGCTTTCTTCCCGTGAAGAAACTATAGCTCCCTCAGCTCATCTAAGCTAGCTTGGTTTTTCTGCTTAACAGTTCACAGACGACCCGTCAAGGAACACGTCGCCGAACGCAGTTCCCGGCTTTAGTTTGGTTTTGCTGAGTAAGTACTTCGTGAGAAGTGTACTTTGTGGTGTTACACAGGATAATTAACCGAGCAGTGTCCGCATTAAGGCGAGCTGTTTTGTCCGGCTAACCTGTATTTGTTTATCGGCGTAGCCGGTGACTGTGTAACATTATACCGTACGGCTAGCGCGTTAAGGCGAGCCTACTAGGTTCAGTTAGCATTAGCTTGTTAGCCGAGCCGAGTACCCGGAGTTCAGCTAACGTGTCACGGCGAGCAGACTCTAACGGTGCGCTGTTAGCTCGGGCTAAACCCCGTTTGCTAACGCTACTAACCGACAGGCTAACGCGTTGCGGCGCGCCTGATACGGCTGAATATTTATACTTTTCGCTCCTTTTCCAGTCGCCATGTCTTCGGCTGCTACCCCCACCAAAGGGTCTGAGCCGAAGGTTAAAGAGGCTGCATCCCGCCTGTGCCCTGCGTCATGCGGGGCTTCCATCTCGGGCAAGGACCCTCATCCTATGTGCATAGCTTGCATGGGCGCTAAACACGCTCAAGCATCGCTGGCTAACCCCCAGTTATGTACCCACTGTGCGTCAATGCCAGAAAAGATCCTGGAAAGGAGGCTGAGAGTGGCAGTGGCCGGTAGTCAGGACCCGTGCCTGTCTGGAGCCATCTCAAAAGCCACAACCAGCACCCATCAGCCGCGAGCCTCAACCGGCTGGGCGGACTCGATGGACGCTGTTTGCCCGGACATGCCTCCACTTTTCGAGGAGCTCCTCGAGGTGGAGCCGGGCTACGAGGACGCAGAGGGCGATGCCAGCTCTGACCTCCTCGACATGGACGACATGGAGGATGAGGAGGATGACTCCACATTTCCTCTTCAACAGTCCAGACCCCCCAGCGCATCTGATGCTGTTCCCACAGTGGACAGCAACTTATACGAGGTCTGCAAACGGGCCGCGTCCAAATTGGGGATTCAATGGCCTGCAGCCCAGGATGCCACAGGGGCGGAGAGAGATCTATATGATGGTAAGAGGCTCCCACCAGCCCAACCACCATCTAAACAACTCCTGCCAGCAGTGCCTGCCTGCATGAAAGAAATGAGCAGGTACTGGTCCAGCCCATTTAAGAGTAAGCTTCCCACCAAGGGCTACTCAAAGCTTGAGATCCACGGAATGGGGGAACTGGGGCTGGCCGAACCCCCAGCGGTGGAGCCTTCAGTGGCTTATCACCTCCACCCAAACCGTCGCTCTCTCTCAGCTTCCTCCAGCATCTCTCTACCTAGTAAAATGGAGCGCCTCACGGCGTCTGTTTTCCAGAGGATGTACAAGTACGCAGCGCAATCAGTGTGCTCTCTTAATGCAATGACACTGCTATCTGCATATCAGGCGGAAATCCTGGAGGAGATGGGTGGACAGCTGGACTCAGGTTCACCTAACCCTGCTCTCTGGGATGAGATTTGTGTGGTGAACGACCTCATCCTGCGCTCCTCACGTGGCGCAGTGCAGGGCTGCGGTCATGTAATGGGACTTGCAGTCTCAGGTGAGAGGGCCCTGTGGCTGAATCTCTCAGGCCTGAGTGATGCTCAGAAGGCAGAGGTTATGGATGCGGCATACGACCCCACCAAAGGTCTTTTCGGTCCAGCTCTGGAGAAAATGAGAGAGACCAGCACCCTCAGAAAACAAGAGGGTGAAGCTTTTGACCTCTGCCTAACCCGACCACCCATCTCTCGCCCCCCTCAGGGACCAAGGGCTGGCTTTGCTGCTGCAGCCTCAGCAGTGAGGGAGAGACAGGGGTCGGACCGCAGACCGCAGAAACAGGCAGCTGGTCAACAGACTAGCCAGCAGCCCCGGTCAGAAAAAGCTAAGCCATGGGGCAAACACTCTTTCGCTGCAGTTGCAGCAAGAAACCGCCCATCCCACCCCGGGGACGGGAAGAAGAGGCGTGCGACCTAACACCCCTTGCTTCTCCCTCCCCCCCTCCCTCAAAGAAAAGAAAGGGAATGGAGGTGGAGCAGAGCCCCCAAGCTCAGGCTTCAGAGGCCCTGGTGTGTTCCAGTTTTCCAGAGGTCCTCTCTCAGTTCCTCTCCCCTCATGTTCAAGGGGAAGAGAACAGGGGGCAGGTAACACAGTGTCCCCAAGCACTTGTACCCAGTTCAACACTAAAAGAAATAAAGTGTGCATTTTCACAGCCAGGCCAAGGGCCGAGGGTGAAATGTTCCCCCCAAAACAAAATAAAAACAAAACAAAGTAATGGCCTCATAATCCCAGCAGATGGAGCTCATGCTCCTCTGAGGGGAGGCCGCTCCCTCCAGGTGATGGAGGTGACGTCACCACAGGGCGCGCACAGTCCACTCGCTGCGCGGACAGACCAGTGGCGCGCATGCGCAGTTCACCCATGGGTTTTGTCCACTGTTACCCAGGGTTACAGGCTACAGCTCGCTATGAAACCACCCAGATTCAACGGTGTGTTAGTTTCAGTAGCCAGGGGGGATTCAGCACTAGTCCTAGAGGACAAGATAGCATCCCTGCTAAACAAACAGGCGATCAGAGCCGTCCCGAGCGAGGAAGCGCAGCGGGGTTTTTACTCCCGTTACTTCCTCATTCCCAAGAAGGGCGGCTCAGCCTTACGGCCCATTTTAGACCTCCGTGTGTTAAACAGACACCTACGAAAGTACACTTTCAGGATGTTAACACACAAAGTGCTCTGTCGATCTATTCGTCCAGGAGATTGGTTTGTAACGATCGATCTCTCGGACGCGTATTTTCACATCGCCATTTATCCCGCACACAGGAAGTTTCTCAGGTTTGCGTATCAAGGCAGAGCCTACGAATACCAAGCCATCCCGTTCGGGCTGTCATTAGCACCGAGGGTGTTCACAAAGTGTGTGGAGGCAGCTCTGTCTCCGTTACGGAACAGCGGCATCAGGATATTCTCGTACATAGACGACTACCTGATATGCTCCCACTCACGGGAGCAGGCAGTCAGGGATTCCGCTGCGGTGATAAATCACCTCAGGGATCTTGGGTTCAATATAAACTGGACAAAGAGTCGAGTAGAACCCGCACAATGTACAGAATACTTGGGTCTCAACATAAACTCGCTCTCCTATCGAGTCACGCTGTCGGAGGGGAGAGTAGCGTCCCTCACTCAGTGTCTCTCCCGTTTCCGGGTAGGGACAGCCGTGACGTTCAGACTCTGTCTGCGCCTACTCGGCCTCATGGCGTCAGTGATTTCTGTCGTACATTTGGGTCTCCTACGGATGAGGGATTTTCAGCGCTGGGTCGCGGCGTTGCGCCTGTGCTCACGCCGTCACCTCAGCCGCAGAGTGAAAATAACGCCAGCTTGTGTGCTGGCGCTCCGCCCGTGGGAGGACCGGACGGCTCTCGCGTCAGGTGTCCCGCTAGGGGCGGTGTCATCCAGGGTAACCATGACAACGGACGCGTCCCTGTCAGGTTGGGGAGCGACCATGTTGGGCAGAACAGTGAATGGCACCTGGGACCAGAGACTGGCTCAGGCTCACATAAATCTCTTGGAGCTTTGGGCAGTGTTTTTTGCACTAAAGCATTTTCTGCAATTTCTCCAAGGTCGCCACGTCCTGGTGAAAACACACAACACCACGGTGGTAGCATACATCAACCGCCAGGGCGGGACTCGCTCATTGCAGTTACACAGGTTAGCTTGGAAGATAATCATGTGGAGCAGCTCGAGGCTAATGTCCCTCCGAGCGACTCATGTGCCGGGCGTTTTGAACAGGGGCGCAGATCTCCTGTCCCGGGGAAACCCCCTGTACGGAGAGTGGACTCTCCACCCGCAGGTGGTGGAGCAGGTGTGGCAGAAATACGGCCGGGCAGCTGTAGATCTCTTCGCCTCGCAGGAAAACGCTCACTGTCGACTGTTTTTCTCCCTGTCAGACGTAAATGCACCTCTGGGGGTGGATGCGCTGGCCCACTCATGGCCAAACGTGCTGCTCTATGCATTCCCCCCTCTCAGCCTGATCTCCCCCACTCTAGCCAGGGTGAGAGAGCAGGGCTTGTCGCTAATCCTGATAGCACCGCGGTGGTCGTCCAAGCACTGGGTAGCAGAAATAATTCAGCTTCTAGTGGGCGAACCGTGGCCTCTTCCCATACGCAGGGATCTTCTGTCCCAGGCGCGCGGGGAGATCTACCACCCACACCCAGACCGCATGGCGCTCTGGGCCTGGCCCGTGAAAGGTGGAACCTGAACGCGGCAGGCCTGCCCGCACAGGTCATTGACACCATTCAGAGTGCGAGGGCCTCCTCCACTCGCTCTCTTTACAGTGGTAAGTGGCGGGTTTTTGAGGAGTGGTGCGACTCGAGGCACACCATTCCTTTTCAGTGTTCGGTGGTTGACCTGCTATGTTTCCTGCAGGAATTGGTAAATAAGGGCAAGGCCTTTTCTACCATTAAAGTGTATTTAGCGGCCATCTCAGCCTGTCATGTAGGCTTTGGAGAGAAGCCTGTGGGGCAACATCCTTTAGTTTGTCGCTTCATGAAAGGTGCACGCCGCAAGCTTCCAGTTTCCAGGCCCCTGGTTCCTCTGTGGGATCTGTCGGTCGTGTTGGACGCCCTCTCTCATCACCCATTTGAGCCTATAGAGGCGGTGGGGATGAAATTTATTGCACTTAAAACAGTGTTGCTCTTAGCCTTAACCACAGCAAAGCGTGTGAGTGATTTACAGGCTTTATCCATCCGCCCTTCCTGCTTACAGTTTGCCCCAGGGCTCACCAAAGTCTGCCTACGGCCCAATCCAGCGTTTGTGCCTAAGGTGGTGGAGTCAACCTACAGATGTCCCACAGTGGAGCTTTTGGCTTTTCACCCACCTCCATTCTCCTCAGTGGAGGAGCAGAGGCTTAACACATTATGCCCAGTGCGGGCTCTGCATGTCTATGTGAGTAGATCAGCAGGTTTCAGGAAAGGGGATCAGCTGTTTGTGTCCTGGGCCACTCCCCACAAGGGCAAGCCAGTGTCCCGCCAGAGGCTATCCCACTGGATTGTGGAGGCCATATCCCTGGCTTATGGCTGTAGAGGTCTGCAACCTCCACAGGGGTTAAAGGCTCATTCCACTAGGAGCATGGCCACTTCATGGGCCCTGTTCAAGGGAGTTTCAGTGCAGGACATTTGTGCTGCGGCGAGCTGGGCTACGCCTCACACTTTTTTAAGGTTCTACAGGCTGGATGTCTCGGGGCCATCCTTGGCACGGGCTGTGCTAGAGGCAAACACGCCAGGGTCGGTGTGATGTTCACTGTCTGGCTTATTGTTTGTGGCTTCGGGAAACGTATGCAATACGGGAGTGGTCTATATCTCCCATAGTGAAACACCGAACGAAGTTAGAAAAAGAACTTAAGGTTACTTAACGTAACCCCGGTTCTTTGATAACAGAGTGAGGTGTTTCACCAGCACGTCCCTACATGCATAGACACGGAAAGAAACCGTTCTAGAATGATTTGTAAGGGGCGGTCGACTGTGTTAATATAAGGGGGCGTAGCCCTAACACAGGTCGACCTGTCTGTCAATGACAGACGTTGTGTCATTGGAGCTTCCTTAGTTGGTCACGCCGAGGCGATTCCCATAGTGAAACACCTCACTCTGTTATCAAAGAACCGGGGTTACGTTAAGTAACCTTACGTTTTTAGACGGGATTTAAAAATTGTGACCGAGTCTGCTGATCTAATATCAATTGGAAGAGTGTTCCAGAGTCGGGGAGCCAGTACTGCAAAAGCACGATCGCCTTTTGTTTTCAACCTTGTCTTTGGAACTGTTAAAAGTCCCAGACTTGCCGACCTGAGGGGCCTGTTTGGACGGTACCGTGTGAGGAGCTCAGTGACATACTCGGGTGCTAGGCCATTCAGAGCTTTTTATGCCATTAAAAGCACTTTAAAATCAATTCTAAAAGACACTGGGACCCAATGTAGCGAAGCCAGAGTTGGTGTGATGTGAGAGCAGCGTTTGGTTTTGGTTAGCAGTCTAGCTGCAGAGTTCTGAACTATTTGGAGCTGCTCAATTGCTCGATTATTTAAGCAGGTGTACAAGGCATTACAATAATCAAGACGGGAGGATATCAGGGCGTGTATAATTTTCTCCGTGTTTTTGAATGAGAGAACTGATCGAATTTTTGAGATATTTCATGAATCAATGCTGATCCTTGTGTTGGCTTTTCCTGCTTCAGCCTCCCGACCGCGGTCGGAGGGAACAGGGGAGACACCGGCACCCAGTCAGAGACGATAACGTTTCTCTCTGCGGAGCCCCGTCACTTCACAATACACGGAAAACCTCTGTTGGTCTGGAGGAGCTGCAGCAGTTCTTTCTGCACAAACGTCCACTGTACATTCACTAGATATTCTCAGAGCTAAACTCTTCTGCAGTGTGTAGTGAGTGTGCATGCGGTGGAGTGAGACAGCGAGAACGGGCGGTGTGAGTGAAGGCAAGCAGGCAGAGGAGCAGTGACTTCAGCCACACGCGAGCGCGCATGTGCGAGCGCGCATGTGTCCCGACCCGGTACATTTATACGCTTAAAAAGTTACAAACAGTCCCTTTAAAGGAAAGCGATGTTTCAATCTGCTCTGCCCGCAGTCTGTCATCCACCGCCGCTTAGACAGGCTCAGCGTGCTAGCTCGGCGGCTAACAGCTAACTGTAACCACGTGTTAGTTATTTAGTTGAGTTGTGACTGACTTTAGTTCCCTGGTCAGCAGTGATCCAGTGTTCAGTGTCCGGGGAGTTTATTGTAAAGGAACGGAAAGTGTGAAGCGGTGATGCGCTCCAGACTGAAACTAAAGCTGGCAGTAGGCTGTGTAGTCTGACTGGTTAGGTTAGTTTGTCACATATCTTACCTGTAAACTCATCAACTGGCTGAAACTAAACAGCCTCTCTTCCCTCTATCAGCCCTAATGTTACTGCAGCAGAGGGAGGAGGACAGAGGACAGGAGGACAGGAGGAAGGACTGATACTTACTGATGTGTTCTTCAGTCTTTATAAACTTCACTCAGTATTTTCATGTCAGGAATATGATTTATTTTATTAACATGTTAGATTTGTTTCCAGTCAGATATTAAGGAGTTTATATGGTGACTTTTCTGTTGTAAACATTACTGTTGCTGCTCTAGAAACAACATTTAGACTAGTTATTTTTAAAATACAGTATACGTATAGCTAATATGCACACTTCAATATTTGTTTATTTATCGCAAGTCATATCGTCATCGCAATATTGAACAGTGTTATTGCACATGGCAGATGTTCGTCATATGGTGCAGGCCTAGTGTGAGAGGCTGCCCCTTGTGTAGTATGAGAGTTGTGTGGAAGAGTTTAAGTGCCAGTTCTAGTGCTACCCCTTTAACAAAAGTCAACAATAAGTAATATTCTTATTAGAAATAAATCTGCGTCCTGTGTGAACTGTGCATTGCTGAATAGGGTAGGCCTACGCTACTGTATTTTGACATCGGTCATAATGGATTACTCGGAGAGCCAAATATTTTCTGAGGTGGTACTTGGTGAAAAAAGTTTGAGAACCACTGCTGTAATCTACGTCTCACCTCAGAGGGAGAAAACATTTCACCAGTAAAAAGTTACATATGAACATAAACATACTGTACCTCCAGTTTGGTTTAAAGGGACTGTTTGTAACTTTTTAAGCGTATAAATGTACCGGGTCGGGACACATGCGTGCTCGCCTATGCGCGCTCGCGTGTGGCCGCTGTACTCTGCTCCTCTGCCTGCCTGCCTGCCTTCACTCAGACAGCGCGTGCATTCTCGCGTACTCGCTCCACCTCTAGACGTGAACGCCCACTCACTCCACACTGCAGAAGAGTTAGTTTAGCTCCGAGAATATCTAGTGAATGTACAGTGGACGATGGTGCAGAAATAAATGCTGCAGCTCCAGCTCTTGTGAAGTGACGGGGCTTCGCAACAAGCTACGTTATCGTCTCGTTACCGACCGGGTGCCGGTGTCTCCCTGCGGCTGCGGTCGGGAGACGAGTTACTCGCTGCGGAGCCCCACTGCCTGAGCCTGCGCTAAGGAGGAAAAGCCAACACAAGGATCAGCATTGATTCATGGAGAGACCTCCGTCTGGTCAGCTAACATTACTGCAAGACAAAGAAGGTTTTGAATTTGATTTAAAAAAAATTTGAGGGGTTGATTGATTAACCCATTTGTGCCCGCAACTGAAATTTTGAATTTTGGACTTGCCTCAGCACAAATTTGAAGAAATTTTCAAAATCGGTCAAACCGTTTGGCTGAAAAGTGAGTTTTTCTTATCATACTTTATCTAGCCTTAGGGCACATGGGACTACTGGTTTTGCAGATGAAATATACAGTAGTATGATAGGAAAATGTCTGTATCTCAGAAACTACTAGATAGATAGTGTAATGGCAATTTTCATATCTGCATTAAGACAGTGTACTTTTAGATAATCTCAGGGCCTCACATGTTCAACTTTGTCACCATAAGACAGTGACCCGACGGTTTTAATAATAATAATAATAATAGCTTGGATTTATATAGCGCCTTTCATGAAACCCAAGGACGCTTAACAAAGACATAAATAAACACAACAAATGTAGCTAGAGGCCATAGGCCTTGGTGAAGAGGTGGGTTTTGAGGAATCTTTTGAAGGTGTCCAGAGATGGTGCGTTGCGGAGCTCTATGGGGAGAGAGTTCCAAAGTGTGGGGGCTTCTGTAACTGGAAACAACAGATTGCTGAAATACTTGTTATGTCTTGTGATGCTCTGTTGTCTGCTGTGTGCTGACACATTGATACACTTTCTATCCTTCCCTTCTTTGCACTTATCTATGTGTTATGCTTTAGTATGTATAAATACTGACTACTCTTTGTGTTCGGGGCTCACTTGCCACAGTCCACAAAGGTGGCTGTGCTCGTGAGTCCATCTGCAGATGCTTTTCTTATTAATATATGCTTTTTTATCAAATTTACTTGAAAGACAAGTTGTTACCTTGGTTTTTTAGAGAGAGAGAGAGAGAGAGAGAGAGAGAGAGAGAGAGAGAGCGAGAGAGAGAGATAGATAGATAGATAGATAGATAGATGTCAATGCACAGGGACTGTAAATATACATATTAACACTAGATGTAATATCTATAGTATACTCAATATAAAGAATATATTAAAATACACTATAAATATACCAGACTACTACAACTAGTTTAGAAAATATAAAATATGAACATTAAATAACAATAACATGCTATATACAACAGCAAATTGTGTAATGAAATACTATATATTAACAAGTGTGCAAGTCATAAAAATAAAACATAAAATGAAATGAGGTAAATATATACAGTTATACAGAATGTATATATATATATTTTTTTTTTTATTGTAGGCCTACTAACAGCAGAGATTTGCTCTTTTGCAATTGATAGAATTATTATTAAGGAAACCTAGTAAATGTGTTGGAATTGCTGTAATATATAATTTAGATTTAATTATGTCATACTACATAAACTATTATATTGCAGGATAGTATGTCGTATGTCCTCTCTATGATCCCCCCCACCCCACCCCCGGCCTGACGGCGGCCCTGTGACAAAGTGAAAGTGGTTCCTCAATGTTGCACTAAAAAGTGACTAAAACAAACAAGTTTTGCAGCGACAAGAATAACAGGAAATAACGGTGAGAGTCACAATATGATCTTACCTGTAGATACAGCGTGACAGAAGAGGAGCAAGTTGAGCAACACAGTTAACTTCATCTAGTTTTGATTAGTAAGAGAGAGAGAGAGAGCTACAGTCAGCTGACTAGCAAATATTTCGACGTGGGTCGTGAAGCTTGGACCCTGGTCGACTGAGTTGCGGATTCGCCCTCAGAGGCCTGTACTACGAAGCAGGATTTGGGGTTAGTGAGGTAACTTCAGGGTTAACTCTTCGGGGTTTTCCGTCCTACAAAGGTGGATCAATTCTTACCGGGTTAGATCGCCAAAAACTGATGCTGAGCAGATAACCTGCTCCGGAGCAGGTTATGTTCCAGATAAGAGATCAACTTCTATAAAAACACCTCCTACTGACCAATCAGAGCTCTGTGCAGTGATTGTATGATAATATTACACACAAAGGAAGAAGTTACAGTCATAATCAGGCTATAAACAACACAGTTTAAACTGAGAAATGCAGGAAGGACAGATGAATTTATGATGTGGGTGTTTACCTCTTTGTGTTGTGTTTTTATATTTACTTTTTTACTTCCTCTTGAGTCCATTTCACACCACCAGAGAGAGGGGGGGCAAGGGGGGGAGGGCTCAGCTGAAAGAAGGTTCAAATAGTCATACACTCCATAATGGAGCCACAGGGTATACAGACATGTAATCTATTCATCCATTGCTCTCTTAAAATATATTTATAACTACACGACTATATCTGACTTTTGAGTGTTCCGTTAAATTAATAAATCCCTTTAATTTGGCAGCTTCAACTGTGTTACTTTTAGTCTTGATTAAGTGTTTAACTTAATCTTCCTGTTATAAAATGTGCCGCTCTGCCTGTCTGTCTGCAAGTCTGTGGACTTGTCTGTGTTTGGTATGGAAGTTTTTATTGGTCAGATGCTGCAAACACCACCCCGTTCATGTGAACGCGCTCACAGCCAGACTGAGAAACCCTGGGTTGATTTACAGAGTTGATAACCAGCGTCGTAGGACCGCTTAGTGGGATCTCAGTTGTTAGGGTTAGTAAAGCCAGGGGCCTGTTTCACAAAGCAGAATAAAGATATCCAGGATAAGAGAGAAAGCGATGGTTGACCTAGTCTAGTCAGTTCATCCTGGTTTAATAGGTTTCACGAAGGCCAAGCCAGGCTGAAGAAGAGCGAATAGGTTGAGCCAGGTGGAAGTAATTCAGATAGATGCGCGTTCACTACTTTCCTCAACAGACCACGAGGTCGATCACAGATTTACTGATGCTGAAATGGAGTAAAATGTTCCGCGTACTTTAAACCCAGTGAGAAACAGATTTTAATGGAAGATTACGAGGAAGTTAAACATATAATATGTAGAAAAGGAGACACGGCTGTCGGCTGCTGTAATGAAACAGCGAGATAAAAAGGTGGCAGACAATAGCGGAGCGACTCAATGCGTAAGTAGCCTAAAAATAGCCCATAACGTTACATTCACCCACCACTGCTGTTAACTGAAACCGTCATAATCAAACCATTCAAGGAGTTACTGTCACTACGCTTTAAAAGTGAGCGGTGGAAGTTAATATATTATTAAGGAAATTTACCATTGAGATTAATTACAACCCCTAATCCACAATGATAGAATACGACGATAATATATATATATATATATAGTATATATATATATATATATATAGTGTATATAGCATATATACACTATATATATATAAAACAATGATTAATACATTATGTTACATACTGTACATGCTTACAGTGTGCACTGGAATGATCACTTACTTCTCTTTCTAATTTCCTCAATGTCTTTTTATCTCCAGATCTCAGTCCAAGTCCTGCAGGGTTTTTTTGTGGTTTTAAATGTCGACTTTTTAAATAAATCACTTTTTTCATTGATATTTGCACCTCTGCAAAGTATATTTGCTTTTTAAGTGTGTGCTATATGCCTACAGGCATCTGACTGTTTGTCAGTTCTTTAAAACACATTAATTAGCACAGCAGGAAATTGTGCATGGTCTGCCCCATTACTACCATAATTTATGTGCCGGAGGAGGCATCACAATTATGATCATCATCCTAATAATCATAATGATGAATTACTTAAATTTAAGATGAAGCACAAGTGCACAACTACAACTCGCATCATTAGACCATTATAGGCAATACATAGTTATACATATTTGCTCGAAATAATAAAATGAATTATGGAGCCCCCCTCCTCCATCATCCTGTGGTGTGTTCCATTGCGCTTGATGGTACGTGTCCACTGGGGCGTTTTTTATCGAGAGGGGACGCTCCGCTTCCCAGCATTGGACGCTTGGTGGGCTGCCACCATGGATGTATTAAGAGAACTGGATACAGCATTGGAGGCGGGGCCCCGTTCATTCCTATGGAAGTTGATCGGTGGCGCATGAAGCCTAAATGGCTCGACTTCCGTCTGGAAAAGTACCCGGATCTTGGGCAGATGGACTATGGATGGGACATGTGCAGTAGCGTCCGCTCGGTCACATGACTCGGTCACGGGGTCCCAACGTCACGCTGTCGTCACGGCTTGCGCTCCAGCCTCGGTCTGGGTCTCATTCACATGAACGGAGGAAGGGAAATAACTCTGGATTCAGCTATTAGTGCGTTTAAGTGCTTAAAAACAGATTTTTTTAAAATAAGGACTATTAGAGTGTTCGTACTAGGAAGTTGATTCACCTAAAAAAAAATTATCCGCTGAGTTACAGACGTCTCTTTCCCCATGTAAGTCTATGGGAAAAAGTATTTTGGTGCCCAATGGCATCACTTGACTGGCACGGAAGTTGCAGTACCGCCGTTTGGCCACTACGAAAGTCCGGATCGACGACCGGCGCACTTCCTGGATTCTTGGCTGCCACTAGACACAACATACTCGGCACCTGATTGGACGAACGCTTTCCCTCCGTGGGCTGCTGCTCCCAGCTTTCAAACTGGAAACAATATGGAGGCTCGTTTGGAAACTTTCTTCTCTTATTTCACGAAAATAGTTCACCGAAATGTGTATCTGAAAACATTTTGGATCTACAACGTTTGTAAATGGCTAGCAGCGGCCCTGTAAAAAACAACGCTTTGTCACGGCTGTTGGCGTTAGATACCGATGCACAAGTCCACATTGAGCGCCAGTATGTGATGAGATGGGATGAGAACCCGCTGTGTGTTGTCCCGCTGTATTGTTCTAGGGATGACAATATTGGTAGGTCAGTCTCCCACCACTTGTCGTCCAGACTGAAATATCTCAGCAACTACTGGACAGATTAAGATGACATTTTGAACAAATATCCATGGTGGATAGAGGATGTAGCCGACTAATTTTGATGACTCCTTTCCTTTTCCTCTGGCTCCACCAGTAGGTCAAAGTTTTCACTTATCCTGTGAAATATTCCATAAATGCCTACCTGTTATACAAAGTATGGAATTTAGGTGACGTGATGATAGCTGAGCTATCGCCATGACAACTGATCAAACTCCTTCCACTGAATACAACTGTTAGACGTGGTTGAAAGGCCCTGAAAAAGCGAGTAAGGGGAGCTTGAGTTAAGTGTAGAGCTGCAAAGATTAATCGATTAGTTGTCAACTATTAAATTAATCGCCAACTATTTTGATAATGGATAAACTAGTTTGGAACTTTTTTTAAGAAAAAAAAGGCTACATTTTCTGATTCCAGCTTTTTAAATGTGAATATTTTCTGGTTTCTTTCCTCCTCTATGACAGTAAACTGAATATCTTTGAGTTGTGGACAAAACAAGACATTTGAGGACGTCATCTGGGAAACACCGATTGTCATTTTTTAACATTTTAATCGATTAATTGAGAAAATAATTGACAGATTAATCGACAATGAAAGTAATTGTTAGTTGCAGCCCTACTGTAATCTATCTAGATCTCTCCTCACAGACTATGAAAAATGACAGCATTCAGGTTTTGTTGTACAAAGGTGGAAAGCAATTTATTACATTTACTCAAGTACTTAAAGGTCACCTATTATGCAAAATGCACTTTTCCATGTCTTTTAAACATCAATATCTGTCCCCAGTGTGTCTACAGGCCACCATAGTATCATAAAAGACCATCCTCTCTCTTTTTCTCCTCCTCCGTTTGTCCGGAAATGGGTGCAGAAAAAAAAAATCGCTTTTTTTCCTTCTCTTCTGACGTCATTAGAGAAATGCAAGCCATGTAAGGGTTTCCTGGTCGAACCAGAGAGAACCTTCAGTAGCTGACCCCGCCCCACAGCGCGTCACTGTCTCTCCTCCTCAACCTAACTTGAGCAAAGTCTGCAAGAACCAGCAGAACAGGCTTCATGTACTCCCATCATCTAAATATAACATGTTCTTTCACAAAGGCTTTATGTAATTACACTGTTTAAACAGATGATATTTATATATTATATATATTTGATGTCATGCATGTAGCAGAGTACAGGTAGTAAATAGTGACTTGTAAGCAACACAACACATTTCTGTTTCACAGTCAAACTTTATTTGAGTTGACAGATGACAATATTAATTATTCACAGCATTTGTAATCATCTCACCTGTTAGTTAGTTATGTGACATGGTACAGGAGAAAGTCTTCAGCTCTGGTAAACTATGGTAAGCTAAGCTCCGGTGGTCTGTAGTCATGGTAACACAGAGACAGCTACTACTGTAAATAATATACCATTACTCTGATCTTCCATACATTTATCTTTTAGCAGAAATAATGAACTGACTACTGTTTCACATCTTCTATTTTCCACCCTGATGGTCGCTGTGTTTACACACCGTCTCATAGCGGTAGCATGTAGCTAACCCGTTAGCATGTAGCTACATGCTAACGGGTTAGCTTTGTATCTCCATGTAAACAGAGCCATCTGCCCACAGCTGTCTGCTCTCCTCTGGGATGATTCTGTCGGTCATTTCTCACAGATGGATCTGTAAAGACAGACGTAAAACAGAGTGTATGTTTACGGTTTACAGAGTTGATGCATGAGGTAAACACTGAGTTAACTAACAGAGATATAAACAGCATTATTTACCTGAGAGAAACCGTCAGGAAAACCTGGAATCTGGACCGCAGATGTTCATCATGTGTCGCCGATTTCTGATCAGATTCCTCCGGTAACGTGCGCTGGGTGAAGTTTCTGGTTTATAAACTTTAAAGTGGTTTATAAGCTCTATTCTAGCTGCTATCTCTCCACTCATCTCTCTCTCCAGAGCTTCTCCGGGAGGGAGGGGGAGGGTGACGCTGTTGTTGTTGAGGAAGTTTGATTGACAGAAAACGCTGACCAATCAGAGCAGAGTGGGAGGAGACAGGCTGTGAATCAGTGGTTTTCAGACAGAGGCTGAATTAGGCTCTGAGGCAGGCAGACTCAGGCTGCAGTATGAGAAGAATAAAGGGTTTTTTGAACATTGCAGCATGTAAACATGTTCTAGTGCAACATTAAAATACATCTATGAACCTGGAAATGAGCATAATATGTGACCTTTAAAACCAGTTTTGAGGTACATATACTTTACTTGAGTATTTCCATTTTTTGCTAATTTATACTTAATATACATTTTACTCCATCAGTTATTTACAACTATAGTAATCTTTCAGATTAAGATTTTACATACAAAAACACATACATTGAAAGCTTTTAATTCATTTGGAGTATTTTTTATTGCTACTTTTTTCTTAAGAATTACAGTCTCAATTGTAAAATAGATTTTTGATCTCACTTCCAGGAATATAAAAATAATAATAATAACAATAATAATAATGAAATATATGTTGTACAGATTATAAAGTCCTCTGAGAGGATAAGTTGTGGAGTTCAGCATCCTCTTCTATGATCACTGCCCCCCCTGTCAAAATAAGTAGTAAATAAAGAGAAATCCTTGTCATATTGGTGTCCACATTATGCCGGATGTTTGTTTTTATGGTGAACAGGATATTAGTTGCTCGCCCACAAGGGGAAAAATATATATTAAAATATATATAATTGTATATAACGTGAAACATTTCACAGTATAATACTTACAGTTAGCAGGGCGAAACCCTGAAATACAGATGAGAGAAAACAATGTTAGAAAATGATTCACATTTCATTTTGTGCTTCACTATCACTTGTCAAATAAATGGATTGAGTTACCAGAAGTACCACACTAAATATGCAGGACGAGACTATCACAGGTATTTATTTGAATTCATCAGAGGAATAAAAACATCTCTGTTCCTCACCGTTATTGTTCCTCCTCCAGATGAAGAGTCCAGCGATGCAGACCGCCAGCAGCAGCAGCAGCAGTCCTACAACAACTCCAATAACAGGACCAGCAGGGAACCCTGCAGAAGGAACTGGAACCAAAACAGAACATTCAAACTTTGGGTTCATTCACACTGTGTGCTGTGTGGTTCTGAAAGTGTTTTCAGTGGTAATGCCTCAGTTCTGGATATGACTTTCATTTCAAATCAACATTCAGGCAGTGCTGTCAATCATTATTGGTCAAACAAATGTGCAGTAAATAAAAACCCTGACAAAGAGGTTCACAGCTTATCAGTGGTTTAAGTGGGTACAGTAAACCAGGAGTTCAAGATATAAAAACGTTATTTAGCGCCATCCATGTGTGAAAAGCCATCAAACTTGGCAGCACCTCTCAGAGTAAATATCAGCACCGGTCTTCTAAATGTGGTTGCTGTTGCACGTTTTTAAGACTAATGGATTGTTATGTAATACAGTGGTTCTCAATCTGTTCGAGTCTTGACCCCCCAGAATAATCCGGTTGGTGTTCGGGACCCTCCAGCCAGGCGTAAAACAGCTGTTTCTACGTGCGATTTTGAGTGATTATAGTGAATGCTCTGATTAATAAATGTAGGATACATAATATGAGGTGTAGTGACTTTTAACAAACAAATATCAAAATCTATAAGCCACTGAGGGGCGGACGGGAGAACTTGTTCGGAAGCGTGCTCTACAAACAAATCAATGTCCAGAGCGCTGTGTAACGTTATATCAGTTACATTTATTTACACTTTCACATCTCACCATCATGTTCTTCCCCTGTTTCCGTTCAGTTGGATCTAATTCAACAATGTTTCATATGGCAAGGCTCTGCTCGGCACGGCACGGCTCGGCACAGTCAAAAACTGTTTGGCTCTCCGTCTCACACACCCCTGATCCTAATCAGGAGAGCTTACCTATATCCACTTTCATGTCCATGTTATACCCTGTGGTCAGTGCTAGAACTGCAGGCATACATTAATTGTGTCATCCACAGATAAAAGTAAAACAAACAAAAAACTATATTAAGGCTCCAACATAAGGCTTTGTTTGTGTGTTTAGTTTGGTTTAGATTGAACAGCTAGCTCCTAGGTATTGTCCAATGTGCTCCAGGCACTGTGGATTTCTGATGCGTTTCGTGACTTTCTCTCTCCCCCCGACCCGCCGGAAATGCCCCGTCAGAAACTCACCTGCATGCACACTTTGATTCTCACAAACACACTCAATGAAATCTGTTCTGAGGCAAATTATTTCACTGGTACAGGCAATGTAATGTAAAAACCATCCCCCAGTCTAAAATACTCCATCACTTGTCATTCCAGTCTCACCCCAGTTGGTTCTGATCACTGCTTTGTCCAGGCTGGTGACGATGTCGACCACCACACCAGAGAGATGAAACACACAGTCGTACCTCCTCCAGTCTTCAGGTGCGACGGATGACAGGTTCAGCTCAACACTCATCTGGAAGGTTCCATCGTGGTTGGGGAGGATCTCTCCGTGGTCCACGTCCTCATGAATCTCCTCTCCATCTCTCCTCCAGAACATCATGGCTCTGTCGGGGTAGAAACCTGTAGCATGGCAGCTGACTGGAGAGGAGGGAGTCTTCTGGAGGAGAGACACTGAGGGATGCTCTGGGAGAAGGACAGACACAGATGAGTCTGTACTGAGACACCAGGATGTGTCAGGATATTATGTTCATTGGAATGAGTCCATGTACAACAGTACATCTTGCCATGTGATCCTACCTGTTCTCTGCAGAGAGCTCCTCCTATATTGTACGTACTTCTCCAGCATGACAGGACATGTGTGGTTGTATAAGATTTTGTCGTATTCTAATTTATCTTTGTCATTATCCCATCTAAGTTTGGTGATGACAGCCTGTGGCTTTAGAGCGGTCCATGTCAGCGTCTGCAGGTCTAATGCAAGGAAGTCTTCTCCATCATAACCGTACTGACTAAAACCAACAACCTCTCCAGTCTCGTTGTCCCACTCACAGCCGTCCATCCTCTGTAAAATGTGGACACCTGAGAGAGACAGAGACAGAAAAAAGAGAAATCCCAGTACAGACAGTTATTCAGAGATAATAGCTAGGGCTGTCAAAGTAAACACAATAATAAAGCATTAACACAAATTAGTTTTAACGTCATTCATTTCTTTAACGCATTAATGCAACTAGTGATTTTTAGGTTGTAGCGGGCTCAGTGTTAAAGCTAGAGTGAAGATACTGGCATCATATGAAACTAGAAAACCTAAAGAATCCATTGGTACCAACCATGTCTTGCTTGTTACGAAGGAGGTTAAATAACGCACCAAACACGCACTAAATTTTGGCGAGGAAAAACTGTCATGGCCATTTTCAAATGGGTCCCTTGACCTCTGACCTCAAGATATGTGAATGAAAATGGGTTATAATATATATATATATATATATATATAAATGTGCATATAGCAGCACTGATAAGAGTATGAAATACTTGACAAATCTCCCTTTAAGGTACATTTTGAAAAGATAAAAAATGTGTGATTAATTTGCGATTATTCACGATTAAACATTTTAATCGATTGCCAGCCCTAATAATATCACATCTTCACCACAGAGACACACTGATCCACAGTGGAAGCCACTCATCATTTTGACAGTGTGGATGGCTCACAGAGAGACAGAGACTGCTAGGAAACAGAGTGAAACTCGTCCGTATTGTCTGTATCAAAAAGCATTAGAGAAGCCAGGGATGTGTGTCTACATCTCACATCAGAGAGAGAAATCATTTTACCCGTAAAAAGTTACATATGAACATAAACATACTGTACCTCCAGTTTGGTTTAAGCGCTGCTTCAGCCTGTCCAAGTTGGCTCTTAAGTACTGCTGGCTATCAGAACACTGAAGAGAATACCTCTCCACGTACTGTGGGTCATCCTTTACTAGTTTCCTCACCCAGTCCTGTTTGAGTTCTGGGGTCTTGATGTTGCTGTCACAGTAACCTATCAGCACTTCATCGACCATCGCAGCAGCTACAAACTCTGGGAAGTTTGGGACTCCAGAAGTTGCAGTAACGAAAAATTTCAGTGAGTGTTTCACTGCAAGACAAAGAAGGTTTTGAATTGGATTTTAAACATTTTTGAGGGGTTGATTGATTGAAATTTTGAGTTTTGAACTTGCCTCAGCACAAATTAGAAGACATTTTCAAAATCGGTCAAACCGTTTGGCTGAAAAGTGAGTTTTTCTTATCATACTAAATATAGTCTTTGGGCACATGGGCCTACTGTTTTTGCACTCCTTTATATTTGAGGTAAAAACAGTAGTCACGTGACCTCAGATGAAATATACAGTAGTATGATAAGAAAATGTCTGTATCTCAGAAACTACAAATGGCACAATCAAGTATTTGGTATCTATGAACTCATACAAAGTTGAATATCAAAGATATGCACACATATGCAGTGTTAAAAGTGTTGTACTGTTAGATACTTGCCCAAAGTATGTCCGTACCAATTTTCAAATCTTTTGACCGATCAGAACAAATGTGTCCTTATCATACTAAATATAGTCTTTGGGCACAAATGGGTTAATTGGTTGTCAATACCCCCAAAAAGGAGAGTTTTAAAATATGTTGAATTACACTGAGCTACAAAAGAATATGTTATAGACACATTTTCATTACTAATAGATTGATAGATCGATAGATCGATAGATAGATAGATAGATAGATAGATAGATAGATAGATAGATAGATTTTATTGATCCCAAATTGGGAAATTCTTGTGTTACAGCAGCAGGTTATTCAGGCAATGCAGGGACTGTAAATATACAATAAATATACATATCAACACTAGAGGTAATATCTATAGGATACACAATATAACGAATATATTAGAATACACCATAAATATACTAGACTACTACAACTAGCTTGGAAAATATAAAATATGAACATAGAATAACAATAACATGCTATATACAATAGCAAAGTATGCAAGTTACAATTTTGTTTTAAAATAACAATAAATGAAGTAAATATTATATATATATATAATAATATAATATTTAAATTGAAGTTGTGCATTGAGCAATGAGTAATGTAGATGGCCAGTATACAATCATTATTATTTATTGTAGGCCTACTAACAGCAGAAATTTGCTCCTTAGCAATTGATAGAATAATTATTAAGGAAAGCTAGTGAATGTGAATTGTAATATATAATTTTGATTTAATTGTGTTGTTCCATATAAACAATAATATTGGGGTACAGTAGGATAGGATTTCCCACCGTAGAGGTTCCGTCTCCTAGCAACAGTCAAGATTTCCTCTATCATGTTTATGACGACGATATTAATATATTCCCTTTTAATTGCCTAAACTAAAGCATATATACAGTTTAGGTGTCGTTTTGTGACACAATGGCGTGTAGGTCTATATAAAAACAACAGTAGGCTAGTGGTATTATTGTAAGTTCAGTGTGACAAAGTGAAAGTGAAAGTGATTCCTCAATGTCGCACTACAAAGTGACTAAATGAAACAAGTTTTGCAGCAACAAGAATAACAGGAAATAACGTTGAGATGTGCACAGGATCTTACCTGTGGATGCAACGTGACAGAAGAGGAGCAAAATGAAGAACTTCATCTTGTTCTGATTAGTAAGAGAGAGAGAAGATTTATCCTCCTGCAGAACAGTCGGAGCTGTAGAGCCACTCCCAGACACACAGTTGTAGACCTTCTAGTGATGGGAATTCCGGCTCTTTTTAGTGAGCCAGATCATTTGGCTCAGCTCACCAAGAAAGAGCCGGCTCTTTCGGCTCCCAAACGGCTCTTCATTTTACCACTTCTGCCTTTTATATTCAGCCAAATTTAGCGCTGTTTTGACCTATGATTAGTATGTGTGCACATATATCATTTAAATTATTCAATATAATTATACCAAACCTTATAATTCCAGACTACCCTGATTTTACATGCTGCTTCGTTTCCGACTGTCACTCATCTTGTCTGCTATTCGCACACCACACTGCGGCCCGTGGTCCATTTTTAATTGGCCTGCAGCAAATTCTAAAAATATAATGGAATATGGCCCACACATGAAACTTGCAGTTGTGAAAACAGTTAACATAATTCGAGCACGGGGGCTCCACCACAGAGAATTTCAAGCTTTCCTATCTGATGTTGACGCATTGTTCCTCTTCGATCTGAGGTTCGACTATCGGCCGAACCCTCCTTTCCAGCACCTTGGAGTAGACTTTACCAGGGAGGCTGAGCAGTGTGATACCCCTGTAATTGGCACACACTCTCTGGTCCCCCTTTTTGAAAAGGGGAACCACCACCCCGGTCTGCCACTCCTTAGGCACTGTCACCGACTTCCACGCGGTGTTGAAGAGACGTGTCATCCAAGACAGCCCCTCCCCACCCAGAGCCTTCAGCATTTCTGGGCGGATCTCATCAACCCCCGGGGCTTTGCCACTGTGGAGTTGTTTGACTACCTAAGTGACTTCCACCAGGGTAATTGATGATGGTCCCCCATTAGCTTCCAGCTCTGCCTCTACCATAGAGGGCGTATTGGTCGGATTCAGAAGTTCCTCAAAGTGCTCCTTCCACCGCCCGATTACCTCCTCAGTTGAGGTCAACAGTGTCCCATCCTTACTGTACACAGCTTGGATGGTTCCCCGTTTCCCCCTCCTAAGGTGCCGGATGGTTTTCCAGAAGCACTTTGGTGCCGACCGAAAGTCCTTCTCCATGGCTGCTCCGAACTCCTCCCACACCCGCTGCTTTGCCTCCGTCACGGCAGCGGCTGCTGCTCTTCGGGCCCGTCGGTACCCTGCAACTGCCTCCGGAGACCTCCGAGATAACATATCCCGGAAGGCCTCCTTCTTCAGTCGGACGGCTTCCCTGACCACCGGTGTCCACCACGGTGTTCGAGGGTTGCCGCCCCTTGAGGCACCTAAGACCTTAAAACCACAGCTCACCGCCGCAGCTTCAGCAATGGAAGCTTTGAACATCGTCCACTCGGGTTCAATGCCCCCAACCTCCACAGGGATGCCAGAAAAGCTCCGCCGGAGGTGTGAGTTGAAGATCTCTCGGACAGGGGCCTCCTCCAGACGTTCCCAGTTCACCCTCACTACGCGTTTGGGCTTACCAGATCTAAGATTTTAAAGATCCTAATTTGAATTGATGTTATATAAACTTGGAGAGAGAAAGTAAGGAACAACATTGCCCTCTGCTGGTCTGTTAAAGTGATTACTAAAAAAAGAACAACTACAATGTGACAGAAGAGCAGAACTTTGAGGTGTGACATGAGAATAAAAAGAAATCTACATTAGAGCTGCAACGATTAAGTGATTAGTTGTAAACTATAATCATTTATTCGGTTTGAGTCATTTTTATAAGAAATAAAAGTCTAAATTCTCTGATTCCAGCTTCTTAAATGTGAATATTTTCTGGTTTCTTTACTCCTTTATGACAGTAAACTGAATATCTTTGAGTTGAGGACCAAACAAGACATCTGAGGCAGTGCACAGGGACTGTAAATATACAATAAATATACATATCAACACTAGAGGTAATATCTATAGGATACACAATATAAAGAAGTATTAGAATACACCATAAATATACCAGAATACTAGCTCGGAAAATATAAAATATGGAGAGAGAATAACATTAACATACTATAACCAATAGCAAAGTATGGAAGTTACAATTTTGTTTTAAAATAACAATAAATTGGGTAAATATTTTATACGTATATAATAATATAATATTTAAATTGAAATGTTGTGCATTGATCAATGAGTAATGTAGATGGCCAGTATACAATCATTATTATTATTTATTGTAGGCCTACTAACAGCAGAAATTTGCTATTTTGCAATTGATAGAATTATTATTAAGGAAACCTTGTAAATGTGAATTGCTGTAATATATCATTTGGATTTAATATTGTCTACCATAAAAACAATCATATTGTGGGACACCGTAGAGGTTCCGTCTCCAAGCAACAGTCAAGATTTCCTCTATCATGTTTATAACGACGATATTAATATATTCCCTTTTAATTGCCTAAACTAAAGCATATATACAGTTTAGGTGTCGTTTTGTGACACAATAGCGGGTAGGCCTATATAAAAACAACAGTAGTCTAGTGGTATTATTGTAAGTAGTGATGTTATGTGCTGTGATGAGGCTTCGGAGCGTGTGTTGAGTAATCCGGGAAGATTTCTGTGAAGCGCGTGTAGAGGCATGTATCATTTTAGACAAATGACATCATTGAAGACGCCCGAAGCCGAAATACA
This sequence comes from Sebastes fasciatus, assembly GCF_043250625.1. Classification (NCBI taxonomy): domain Eukaryota; kingdom Metazoa; phylum Chordata; class Actinopteri; order Perciformes; family Sebastidae; genus Sebastes; species Sebastes fasciatus. The sequence continues at coordinate 4,808,869 of NC_133811.1, read as the reverse complement.
GTTGAGAACTTATTATTCCTGAATAAAAAACGAATAATGTCTCCCATCTATCAATTTCCTTTAGTTAAACAAGCACTGCCCTCTGCCTGGTTAAACCACTGCCACACATCTGGAATATATCTGTCTGTTTTACACTCTTTGACCAATAGTTTCGTGTGCACATGAAGCCCATGATGAAGCCTCGTGAGATGAACCTTTTTGCGACCAATTTGCTGGAGAGCTTCAGTGCTTCATGAAGCTTCATCTCGTCATCACTAATTGTTAGTTCAGTGTGACAAAGTTAAAGTGATTCTTAAATGTCGCACTAAAAAGTGACTAAATCAAACAAGTTTTGCAGCAACAAGAATAACAAGAAATAATGGTGAGATGTGCAATGGGATCTTACCTGTAGATGCAACGTCACAGAAGAGGAACCAGTTGAGCAACACAGTTAACTTCATCTTGTTTTGATTAGTAAAAGAGAGAGAAGATTCATCTCCTGCAGAACAGTCGGAGCTGTAGAGCCACTCCCAGACACACAGTTGTAGACCTTCTAGTGATGGGAATTCCGGCTCTTTTTAGTGAGCCAGATCATTTGGCTCAGCTCACCAAGAAAGAGCCGGCTCTTTCGGTTCCCAAACGGCTCTTCATTTTACCACTTCTGCCTTTTATAATTCAGCCAAATTTAGCGCTGTTTTGACCTATGATTAGTATGTGTGCACATATATCAATTAAATTATTCAATATAATTATACTAAACCTTATAATTCCAGAATACCCTGATTTTACATGTTGCTTCGTTTCCGACTGTCACTCATCTTGTCTGCTATTCACGCACCACACTGCGGCCCGTGGTCCATTTTTAATTGGCCTGCAGCAAATTCTAAAAATATAATGGAATATGGCCCACACATGAAACTTGCAGTTGTGAAAACTGTCAACATAATTCGAGCACGAGAGCTCCACCACAGAGAATTTCAAGCTTTCCTATCTGATGTTGATGCTGAAAACGGCGACCTACTCTATCATTCTGATGTGATCAGTCGCGGCTCTGTGCTGCAGCGGTTTTATTTCCTGAGATCAGAAATTGACCAGTTTTTGAAAGAGAAGGACCGACCTCTTCATGAACTGAGTGACCATCTATGGTTGGCAGACCTGGCATTTCTAGTTGATCTTACTGGTCATCTCAACACGCTAAACAAGAGCCTGCAGGGCAAAGACCAGCTTGTACCACAACTTTACGTATACATGAAAGCATTCCGTGCGAAGCTTCATGTCTTTGAGACACAACTACGCAACTTCAATGTTGCGCACTTCCCCACGCTGTCCGAAATCAAAGTTGCTTTTCCAGAGGTTAACCTTTCTGCTAAAAAGAGGAAATATGTGTCTGTCATCACATCTCTCATGACAGAATTCAGTGAGCGCTTCCAAGATTTTTCTGTCATTGAGTAAGAAATCAAGCTGTTCTCCACTCCCTTCCTGATGGATGCAGAAGAAGTGGAAGAGAGTCTGCAATTAGAACTTATCGAAATGCAGTGTGATGAATCTCTGAAGAATCAGCATCAGCTTCTCTTCCTACCTGACTTCTACCGGAGCTTGGAAAAGGCCAAGTTTCCTCTGATGCGACGCCACGCAAGACGAATGATGAGTCTGTTCAACATACATACTATGTGAGCAGACATTTTCTCTGTTAACTCTAAACAAAAGCAGACTGAGAACAAAATGACCGACAGCCATCTCTGTGATGTCCTCCACATCTGAACCACCAAACTTACTCCTGACCTGCCAGCCATCCTTCAGTCCAAAGCGCAGCATCACTGCTCCCACTAAGTGCAGCGCTGTTCCCATTATAGGTGAGTTCAAATATATTACACAGTATTCATGTGTTCACAAGCCCAATTACTTTATAAATTCAGTCAATTAAGGTTGATAACATTTTATAACAAACGTTAGTTGATTTGTTAACAACCCCAATAACTTATTTGCATAACTAGCTTAAATATACCCATCCCCTTGTCCCCTTATTTCCCCCACAGTATACAGGGCTGTGAAGGGGGATAACAATCCTGATTAAGAAGCAATCTCAGGCTGCTGTTTTGAGAATGAGCTGCCAAACCTTTTTGTAACAAAATAAATGAAAACCCATTAATGGAAAGTTGTGATGTAGGATGTTTTTTTTCTTTAAGCATATTCAAATATCAAGCATAATTTACCTAATTTGATTAATTTTGTTAAATTTAATACACTAGAGGTGAGGCGATATACCTCACCTTTAGTGAGTGGCCCAGCCTTTCGTATATTTGTCTGTATGTGGCCCTTAGTGAAAAAAGTTTGGACATCCCTGCCCTAGACCGTCAGCGCGCCTTGCACCCCCGCCCCTCCCTGCTTGATGGTATGATCCTTGTCTGTCATCACCTGATTGGTCGCACGGACGTCATTAACACAACATTCAGTCACAGTCAGTGCATGGAGTGCCCGTGGCGCGGAGAAGACCGTCCTATCATTCTGCCTTGAATTAATGACAACAAAAAAAAAAAAAAGAAACAGGACGGGAGCCGACTCTTATCGTTCAATTAAAAAAGCCGGCTTGTTCGCGTCCGACACATCACTAAAACGTACGCATGCGCCACAGTTGTAGACGTAGGCATGCCTCAGTTTAAACAACAACAAATGAAAATAGCGGGACAGCAAACAGTAATGTTCTTTTAGTACATCCATGTAATGTAGTGTGAGTGATACATTTAATAAGACAACGTTATTTTGAAATGTAGCGCTGACTAAAATTAGATATAGCGAACAATATTTCATTCATTCACTGTTGTCTGAGAACAGAGTTTTAATGTTAACGTTTTGATAACCCCATGCAATGTTAGCGATCCGCCGGCCCGGCCCATACTGGGTGCATTTTGGAGGTTGTAGCGGGCTCAGTTTTAAAGCCAGAGTGCAGATACTGGTATCATAGGAAACTAGAAACCCTAAGGAATCCATTGGTAGATTTGAAAACAGGAATTTTATGTCATTCCATTTGTTGAATTTCTACTTTTACTGAACTAAAATATGTGACTACTTTTTCCACCACATTCAGCATGTTCTACTCGATTCAGTATTAAATCAGCAACTTGACTTTGTCCATGTGGTTTACTGGAGACATCCATATGCAGTGGGACTATGTGACCCTAATGTTTGAGAAATCCATAGACAAAGTTTGTAAGTGATGCAACTAAATAGTACTGATTACAGTTTAGTGAGTCGAGACGTTTCTTGCTGCAGTCTGCAAAAGTGGATGAAAAATAAATAAAAAGATAGATTTAATCCAAGATTTTAAAGATAGTCCTAATTTGAATTGATATCATGGAAATTTGGAGAGGAAGTAAAGAACAACATTGCCCTCTGCTGGTCTGTTAAAGTGATTACTAAAAAAGAACAACTACAATGTGACAGAAGAGCAGAACTTTGAAGTGTGACATGAGAATAAAAATAAATCTACCTTAGAGCTGCAACGATTAAGCGATTAGTTGTCAACTATAATCGATTAAAATCGGTTTGAGTCATTTTTGTAAGAAAAAAACATTCTCTGATTCCAGCTTCTTAAATGTGAATATTTTCTGGTTTCTTTCCTCTATGACAGTAAACTGAATATCTTTGATGACAAAACAAGACATCTGAGGACTTCAGGTGGGGTGAGGTGTGACATGAGAATAAAAAAACTACATCATTCAGGTTTTGTTGTACAAAGGTGGAAAGCAATTTATTACATTTACTTAAGTACCTAAGTACAGTTTTGAGGTACATACTGTGGTTCAATCCCCGGCTGCTCCGGTCACATGTCGATGTGTCCTTGAGCAAGACACTTAACCCCAAATTGCTCCCGAAGGCATAGCCATCAGTGTGTGAATGAGTATTTAGGTTTGATCCTGGTGGGCAAAGTTGGAACCTCAGCAGCCTCTGCCATCAGTGTGTGAACGGGTGAATGCTGACAGAAAGTTGTGGAGTTCAGCTTCCTCTTCTACTTACTAATGCAGGAGCATGAGGGACGACAGAGACCTGTTGCACAACTTCTCCGACAAACTGACCAAACCTGGAGAAAACACATGGCCATCTTTTTATCTGTTTTATTTTTCATTTTTATTTTCATTCCTATGCCTATATTATATTAGTTATTATTTTTTATTATCTTATATGTGTTACAGAGTACATCAGACTTGTTAAATTGATTATGCATTTTCCTTGTGCTAAAGCTATGATTGCCTCTTTGATCAAATCTACTGTTGGACAATATGTACATACACCACAGCTGGAGAAAGGCATTCCTGACCTTTTTACACCTCCAGGGTGGACGCCACCATTTTATGATGATATTGTCTGAGATAGTTTATTTCCTTCTTTCTCATATACTTAAATCAAAATCACATAGTATCTTCACACTTTGATTTTGTGTATTACAACGGTGCTAGTAGTAATCAGATATGTTAATTAATTAAGTGAGCATAGAATGCTCAAAGGGAGGAATGTAATGGCAATTTTCATATCTGCAGTTTAACACTGTACCTTTAGATAATCTCAGGGCCTCACATGTTCAACTTCGTCACCATAGGACAGTGACCTGACATTTTAGTTCTCTATAACTGCAAACAACAGATTGCTGAAATACTTGTTATGTCTTGTGATGCTCTGTTGTCTGCTGTGTGCTGACGCATTGATACACTTTCTATCCTTCTCTTCCTTTCTTCTTTGCACTTATCTTCATGTTATGCTTTAAATGTATAAATACTGACTACTCTTTGTATTCGGGGCTCACTTGCCACAGTCCACAACAGGTGGCTGTGCTCGTGAGTCCATCTGCAGATGCTTTAGTTATTAATGTATGCCTTTTTATTAAATTCACTGAAAGACAAGTTGTTACGTTGGTTTGTGTCTTGTTTTAACAGAAACTGCCACCACAAGTCATAAATCAGAATTAAAATGTATTAATAAATGGATGAATAGATTTAAATAAATAGTAAAAGTGTATAAGAGCATAGAACATAATAGAAGTATATGATGGTCATTCCCATGCTCTGTTATGTCTCATAAGTTGTTGCAGCATTTTTTGGTTTGATACCATTTGTTACAGATTTGTTGCTAAATTTAACCATTTTTTACCACTGGAGTATTGATAAAAAAGATCAATAATCTCTCCAAAATACCACATTAAGACACCAAGACCTTGAGGAACACCATAGATAAAGCCATGCTGTGATTTGGTATCAAAAACGTTTGACATTTAGAGATTTCTGCAAGAATTGCATTTTTCTGCAATTCTGGAAACTGCTCAGAAACCCCCTTAATGTCAATCTAGCTAGGAAAGCCATCCATCCTCTGAATGCTCTAGGTCTCTAGTTGGTGGCTGTAAAGTTTCATGAGGCTGTGATTATCCTAGAGGTCACCACAGGTCATTTCATACAGTGAGGTCAAGTTTCAGAAAATCGTCTCACTACACTGAAATGTCTCCTATGGGGACTAACATCATCACACATGAATACATTCAGGCTCATTGGATCCACAAGAGTCTCCGCTTTACAGTGATACTCAATTTATGTAATTCAAGACTGTTTCAGGATCCCAGTATGCAGAAATATTCAAATACACCATTTTAGAATAGGCAGAAATAACAGATTTATACTGCATTAAAAAAACTGCATGTGATTATCATAAAGTGTGCATGTGTAAAGTCAAGGGACTCCTTTGAAAATCACCATGACAGTTTTTCCTCCCCAAAATTTAGCGTAACTTTGCTGCGTTATTTAGCGATCTTCCCGACAAGCTAATATGACATGGTTTTTAGCAATGCATTCCTTAGATTTAGATCACTCAGTGCAACAACCTCTTAAAGAGGTTAAGGGGTTAACAGATAATATGACATCTTCACCACAGAGACACACACACATTGGCTCAGTGTGTTTATACTGTAAGCTACGTCTCACCTCAGAGGGAGGAAACATTTCACCAGTAAAAAGTTACATATGAACATAAACATACTGTACCTCCAGTTTGGTTTAAGCGCTGCTTCAGGCTGTCCAAGTTGTCTCTGAAGAAATGCTGGCTATCAAAACACTCCTGAGAATACCACTCCAGGTGTTGTGGCTCATCCTTTACTAGTTTCCTCATCCAGTCCTGTTTGGGTTCTGGGGTCTTGATGTTGCTGCCACAGTAACCCATCAGCACTTCATCGACCATCCCGGCAGCCACGAACTCTGGTAAGTTTCGGACTCCAGAAGTTGCAGTAATGAAAATTTTCAGGGAGTGTTTCACTGCAAGACAAAGAAGGTTTTGAATTGGATTTTAAACATTTTTGAGGAGTTGATTGATTAACCCATCTGTTCCCACAACTCAAATTTTGAGTTTTGGGCTTGCCTCAGTACTAATTTTAGGAAATTTTCAAAATCGGTCAAACCGTTTGGCTGAAAAGTGAGTTTTTCTTATTATACTTAATATAGTCTTTGGGCACATGGGCCTACTGTTTTTGCACTCCTTTATATTTAAGGTATTTTAGGTGTGCCCTCAGATGACATATACAGTAGTATGATAAGAAAATGTCTGTATCTCAGAAACTACAAAGGGCACAAACAAGTATTTGGTATCTATGAACTCATACAAAGTTGAATATCAAAGATATGCACACATATGCAGTGTAAAAAGTGTGATTTTTCATGTGATCTTTCAAAGTTGTACTGTTAGATACTTGCCCAAAGTATGTCCGTACCAATTTTAAAATCTTTTGACCGATCAGAACAAATGTGTCCTTATCATACGAAATATAGTCTTTGGGCACAAATGGGTTAATTGGTTGTCAATTCCCCAAAAAAGGAGAATTTTAATATATGTTGAATTACTCTGAGCTACAAAAGAATACGTTATAGACCCATTCTCATTACTGATAGATAGATAGATAGATAGATAGATAGATAGATAGATAGATAGATAGATAGATAGATAGATAGATGTACTTTATTGATCCCAAATTGGGAGATTCTTCTGTAACAGCAGCAGGCTATCCAGGCAATGCACAGGGACCGTAAATATACAATAAATATACATATCAACACTAGAGGTAATATCTATAGGATACACAATATAAAGAATATATTAGAATACACTATACATATACCAGACTACTACAACTAGCTTGGAAAATATAAAATATGAACATAGAATAACAATAACATACTATAAACAATAGCAAAGTATGGAAGTTACAATTTTATTTTAAAATAACAATAAATGAGGTAAATATTATATATATAATAATAATATAATATTTAAATTGAAATGTTGTGCATTGATCAATGAGTAATGTAGATGGCCAGTTTACAATCATTATTATTATTTATTGTAGGCCAACTAACAGCAGAAATTTGCTCTTTTACAATTGATAGAATTATTATTAAGGAAACCTAGTAAATGTGAATTGCTGTAATATATCATTTTGATTTAATTGTGTTGTTCCATATAAACAATAATATTGGGGTACAGTAGGATAGGATTTCCCACCGTAGAGGTTCAGTCTCCTAGCAACAGTCAAGATTTCCTCTATCATGTTTATGACGACGATATTAATATATTCCCTTTTAATTGCCTAAACTAAAGCATATATACAGTTTAGGTGTCATTTTGTGACACAATGGCGTGTAGACCTATATAAAAACAACAGTAGGCTTGTGGTATTATTGTAAGTTCAGTGTGACAAAGTGAAAGTGGTTCCTCAATGTCGCACTAAAAAGTGATTAAAACAAACAAGTTTTGCAGCAACAAGAATAACAGGAAATAACGTTGAGAGTCACAATATGATCTTACCTGTAGATGCAACATGACAGAAGAGGAACAAGTTGAGTATCACAGTTAACTTCATCTTGTTTTGATTAGTAAGAGAGAGAGAGAGATACAGTCAGCTGACTAGCAAATGTTTCGACATGGGTCGTGAAGCCTAGACCTTGTCGACTCAGGTGAGGATCCGCCCTCAGGTGTCTCACTCATTTTGGCCATGCGCCCAGGATACGGCCCGCCTACAGAGAGGTATCATACGAAACTAGAAACCCTAAGGAATCCATTGGTAGATTTGAAAACAGGAATTTATGTTATTCCATTTGTTGTATTTGTACTTTTACTGAACTAAAAGATGTGAATACTTTTTCCACCACATTCAGCATGTTGTACATGATTCAGTATTAAATCAGCAACTTGACTTTGTCCATGTGGTTTACTGGAGACAATCCATATGCAGTGGGACTATGTGACCCTAATGTTTGAGAAATCCATAGACAAAGTTTGTAAGTGATGCAACTAAATAGTACCGATTACAGTTTAGTGAGTCGAGACGTTTCTTGCTGCAGTCTGCAAAAGTGGATGAAAAAAATAAATAAAAAGATGGATTTAATACAAGATTTTAAAGATAGTCCTAATTTGAATTGATGTCATGGAAACCTGGAGAGAGGAAGTAAAGAACAACATTGCCCTCTGCTGGTCTGTTAAAGTGATTACTAAAAAAGAACAACTACAATGTGACAGAAGAGCAGAACTTTGAGGTGTGACATGAGAATAAAAATAAATCTACCTTAGAGCTGCAACGATTAAGCGATTAGTTGTCAACTATAATCGATTAATCAGTTTGAGTCATTTTTATAAGAAAAAAAACATTCTCTGATTCCAGCTTCTTAAATGTAAATATTTTCCGGTTTCTTTACTCCTCTATGACAGTAAACTGAATATCTTTGAGTTGTGGACAAAACAAGACATTTGAGGACGTCATCTTGGGCTTTGGGAAACACTGATCGACATTTTTCACCAATTTCTGACATTTTAGAGACCAAACAACTAATCGAGAAAATAATCGACAATGAAAATAACTGTTAGTTGCAGCCCTACTGTAATCTATCTAGATCTCTCCTCACAGACTATGAATAAAAAAAACTACACCATTCAGGTTTTGTTGTACAAAGGTGGAAAGTAATTTATTACATTTACTTAAGTACCTAAGTACAGTTTTGAGGTACATACTGTGGTTCAATCCTCGGCTGCTCCGGTCACATGTCGATGTGTCCTTGAGCAAGGCACTTAACCCAAATTGCTCCCGAAGGCATAGCCACCGGTGTGTGAATGAGTATTTAGATCAGATCCTGATGGGCAAAGTTGGCCCCTTAGCAGTCTCTGCCATCAGTGTGTGAATGTGTGTGTGAATGGGTGAATGCTGACATGTAGTGTAAAGAGCTTTGAGTGGTCGGAAGACTGGAAAAGTGCTATATAAATGCAAGTCCATCTGAATACATCTTCTCTCCTTCTGTATGGCAGCCAATCAGATGAGCAGCTCTCATTAGAGAGATTTATTAAATGAGGTTGGGGGTTTTCTTTATCCAAATGAAGGGTAGAGAACGCCATTTGTTGTACAGATTGTAAAGTCCTCTGAGACGATAAGTTGTGGAGTTCAGCATCCTCTTCTATGTTCACTGCCCCGCTGTCAACACAAGTAGTAAATAAAGTGAAATCTTGTCATATTGGTGTCCACATTATGCCGGACGTTTGTTTTTATGGTGAACAGGATATTAGTTGCTCGCCCACAAGGGGAAAAAATATATATAATTGTATATAATGTGAAATACTTCACAGTATAATACTTACTGTTAGCAGGGCGAAACCCTGAAATACAGATGAGAGAAAACAATGTTGGAAAATGATTCAAATGAAATTTTGGGCTTCACTATCACTTGTCAAATAAATGGATTGAGTTACCAGAAGTACCACACTAAATATGCAGGACGAGACTATCACAGGTATTTATTTTAATTCATCAGAGGAATAAAAACATCTCTGTTCCTCACCGTTATTGTTCCTCCTCCAGATGAAGAGTCCAGCGATGCAGACTGCCAGCAGCAGCAGTCCTACAACAACTCCAATAACAGGACCAGCAGGGAACCCTGCAGGAGGAACTGGAACCAAAACAGAACATTCACACTTTGGGTTCATTCACACTGTGTGCTGCGAAATATTTCGATGTGGGTCGTGAAGCTTGGACCTTGGTCGACTGAGGTGCGGATCCGCCCTCAGAGGCCTGTACTACGAAGCAGGATTTGGGGTTAGTGAGGTAACTTCAGGGTTAACTCTTCAGGGTTTTCCGTCCTACAAAGGTGGATCAATTCTTACCGGGTTAGATCGCCAAAAACTGATGCTGAACAGATAACCTGCTCCGGAGCAGGTTATGTTCCAGATAAGAGATCAACTTCTATAAAAACACCTCCTACTGACCAATCAGAGCTCTGTGCGGTGATTGTATGATAATATTACACACAAAGGAAGAAGTTACAGTCATAATCCAGCTATAAACAACACAGTTTAAACTGACAAATGCAGGAAGGACAGATGGGGGCTAGGGGGGGGGCTCAGCTGAAAGAAGGTTCAAATAGTCATACACTCCATAATGGAGCCACAGGGTATACAGACATGTAATCTATTCATCCATTGCTCTCTTAAAATATATTTATAACTACACGACTATATCTGACTTTTGAGTGTTCCGTTAAATTAATAAATCCCTTTAATTTGGCAGCTTCAACTGTGTTACTTTTAGTCTTGATTAAGTGTTTAACTTAATCTTCCTTTTGTGCCGCTCTGCCTGTCTGTCTGCAAGTCTGTGGACTTGTCTGTGTTTGGTATGGAAGTTTTTATTGGTCAGATGCTGCAAACACCACCCCGTTCATGTGAACGCGCTCACAGCCAGACTGAGAAACCCTGGGTTGATTTACCGAGTTGATAACCAGCGTCGTAGGACCGCTTAGTGGGATCTCAGTTGTTAGGGTTAGTAAAGCCAGGGGCCTGTTTCACAAAGCAGAATAAAGATATCCAGGATAAGAGAGAAAGCGATGGTTGACCTATTCTAGTTAGTTCATCCTGGTTTAATAGGTTTCATGAAGGCCAAGCCAGGCTGAAGAGGAGCGAATAGGTTGAGCCAGGTGGAAGTAATTCAGATAGATGCGCATTCACTACTTTCCTCAACAGACCACGAGGTCGATCACAGATTTACTGATGCTGAAATGGAGTAAAAGTGTTCCGCGTACTTTAAACCCAGTGAGAAACAGGAAATGGAAGATTACGAGGAAGTTAAACATATAATATGTAGAAAAGGAGACACGGCTGTCGGCTGCTGTAATGAAACAGCGAGATAAAAAGGTGGCAGACAATAGTGGAGCGACTCAATGCGTAAGTAGCCTAAAAATAGCCCATAACGTTACATTCACTCACCACTGCTGTTAACTGAAACCGTCATAATCAAACCGCATAAGCAAAAACCGACGCTTTATCACGGCTGTTGGCGTTAGATATCGATGCACAAGTCACCATTTAGCGCCAGTATGTGACGAGATGGGATGAGAACCCGCTGTGTGTTGTCCCGCTGTATCGTTCTAGGGATGACAATATCGGTAGGTCAGTCTTCCACCACTTGTCGTCCAGACTGAAATATCTCAGCAACTGCTGGACAGATTAAGATGACATTTTGAACAAAGTTCAAAAGTCATAAGTTTTCACTTATCCTGTGAAATATTCTATAAATGCCTACCTGTTATACAAAGTATGGAATTTAGGTGACGTGATGATAGCTGAGCTATCGCCATGACAACTGAGCAAACTCCACTGAATACAACTATTAGACGTGGTTGAAAGGCCCTGAAAAAGCGAGTAACGGGACCGCGAGTTAAGTGTAGAGCTAGAAAGACTTTGGGAAACACTGATCCTCATTTTTTAACATTTTAATCGATTAATTGAGAAAATAATTGACAGATTAATCGACAATGAAAATAATTGTTAGTTGCAGCCCTACTAGTCCATGAGCCAGACCCCCAAAATTTGGCCGTCGTGCCACTTTGGAGGGACCATGTCTCATAGTGATTTTTTTAAAGGTCTATGTCCCTAGTGTTGGAAAACGCATGATAGCATTGCAGCAATGGTAGCTTTCTGTGTTCTATCACTCCTTTTTTCATCCCTCCATCATTAAAACTTTTCCATCTTTTTTCGCCATTTTACACAGAGATCCAGTATAAAAGAGGGAAACCAACACACAATATCATGAAGTCATATATCGTTGTAAAGCTTAGACTATAATCTATCCTTCAGTCACATTGTCATGATACTGAGGTCAAGAGAATTTGACCTTTGACCTCTAATGCTGCAATGGGGCAAATTCTGAATGCAACTCCAAATGCCATTATAACTAACTCCATGACTTCATGATATTGTGTGTTGGTTTCCCTCTTTTATACTGGATCTATGTGTAAAATGGCAAAAAAAGATGGAAAAGTTTTAATGATGGAGGGATGAAAAAAGGAGTGATAGAACATAGAAAGCTACCATTGCTGCAATGCTATCATGCGTTTTCCAACACTAGGGACATAGACCTTTAAAAAAATCACTATGAGACATGGTCCCTCCAAAGTGGCACGACCAACCCCCTGGCTCATGGACTATATGGCTGTACTGTGGAGTCTAATGGGCTGGGCTGTTGAACTGAATTGACAACAGGTGTGCCTGCTCATTTCTAACGAGTGAAATGAGACTCCTCTAACCAAACCTGTCATTTGCCTAAGTCTGATAGAGATCTGGCAGAATAGGCAAATTCCTCCCATGTGCACTCCACCCCCTGAAGGTTTGTTTTAGCACAATTGAAACTGTTGTGCAGTGTTGCTGCAACCTTTGAGTCCGGCCCCCCAGAATAATCAGGTTGGTGTTCGGTGTTCGCGACTCCCCAGTTTTGTTAAGTTTGAACACCTACATGTTGTCCGATGTGCTCCAGGCACTGTGGATTTTGATGTGTTCCGTGACATTTTCTCTCCCCCTGACCCACCGTTGTGATCATACAGGAGAATTGTGAAGTGCTCCACAATGGATATGATCTCCTTTGGAATGCCTTTTGGAGCCTTTGACAGAGCAATGAGCATGGAGTAGCATCCTTTTCTTCACTCTTGATCTTGTTCTATCATCTCATCCACAAGAGACAGATCAGATTTCCCCTTGCATGCATGAAAAGGCAGATACAAAGATGCTACTACATGCGGCGGGCGCTGCAAGAAAAAGCTTTAAAAAGATCACCCTGTGTACTGTGGACACAGATGTTGTTGTCCTAGCCATTGCACATGTGTCAGAGCTGGACACTGAGAAGCTGTGGGTGACATTTGGGACTTGTAAGAACTTCAGATACATACCTGCTCATTGGGGCTGTAACGATATGTTTTTACTACGATACGATACGTATCACTTTCCATGGTTCCGATACGATTCGATATTTGGCTCATCTAGAGCGATACAATACGATACGATTCAATGACTTGAAATTGATACAGTAAGTATTTTTTGCCAAAAATTCAATCTGTGTGACTGAAATAAATAGCTGATACTGGTCAGTGCAGGTCAGGATTCCCCAAAGTTTTTCTTGTAAGGGAATCAGGGATAAATTAATTATGGATATAAACAAGTAAACACAATGATTAATGGCAAATACGTACACCTTTCATTTATTTTTTTCTAATTTATTTTATTTGATTAGTGAACATCCATATGACGTTTGTCGTGCTTAAATACAAGGTGCAAATTCTTAGTATCGATACAATAGATTATTTACCTTGCAAATTGATTTTAGATCGATATACGTCCCCGTGAAGGACAACTTGCCATGGACCTATCGATGTAGTTGGATTGTAGGAATATAAATCGATACATCGATGTAGTAGATGAATCGTTACACCCTTACTGCTCATGAGATTGCCAAGCCTCTGGGTCATGACAAATCCAAGGCCCTTCCTGTGTTCCATGCCTTCACTGGCTGTGACACAGCATCTGCACATGGGATACCTGCAATGCCTATGATATGGCAACAGAGACCTTCATGGCTCTGTCAAAGGCTCCAAAAAGCGTTACATCGGAGATAATTTCCATTGTGGAGCACAATGGTGGACTCTGAGGGGCAGGGGTGAAAAAAATAAAAAGGACTCCATCTGCATGTGGAGGGGCACCAGAACGCAGAAAAATGTCTTGCATGTAGGGCAGCCAATATGGTACTGCTTCATGTTTTCTCAATTTTACGGCCACCCTAAAGACCTACCCAGCAGTATGAGCAGTGCTGCCTTGTATGACACCAGTAACATCCTGTAGCTCCCGATTAGTGGCCTCTCTGAAGAGTTCTTGGTGTCATTGACAAGGGAAGCTCTCCAGTACAGAGAGTCCAGAGATCCAAACGTGGCATCTGCCGGCATCCAAGTCCAAACAGGCAGGAGAGTCGACAAAGCAAAGAGTTGCAACATCTCGTTCAGGAGGAACTGTGGGTACGAGTCAGCAGGATGGTAGGGATGGGACAGCAAGGAGCATGGACTAGATGGGAAAGAGTACTGCAACGAAATATCAGCTGGTCAAATATCTGGCAAGCAGACTTCCATCACATCAGGTTCTTAGTCCAAGCTGTCTACGATGCCCTACCAAGTGCATCAAACCATAACATTATCACTGCCGCCATGACCAGGTGCCATAGAGGAAGGCCATCAGATCCATTACTGAAGCTGCAGAGAAAGCCACCAGACTGGCTTTGGATCAAGAGGCTAGATCCATGGGCGACTGTTGCTGGGACTCAAGCTGGGGTCTGATCAACCCTGGCTGGGTCGCCTGGGCGAGAGTGTCTGATGTTGAAAGACCCGAAATACCCAATGACCCCAGGTTCCATCAGTGATGATGCATCCCGGCACATCTGCAGGATGTATCTTTCATCTTTTGTGTTTGACATTCTTTTTATGCTTTAAGTTGTTATGGTCATATTGAATATTGCTCTCCTCTTTACAGTCACTTTATTGTCAGGGTTAATGAACAAAAGGATTAAGCTTTCTAAAACTCTATACAACATACATGCACATAACAGACATGATATTATAGTCTAGTTAAGTAGTAGTAGTTAAGTCTAGCCTAGGTTCTCAGATAGTGTGATTTGCTTCATACAACATCACTGAATTCACCATTAACTATTCACCTGAACAGTTTATGATATTGTGAATGGTATCATTGTAAACATTGGCCATCCAAACATAGGGATAGACATCACCTTTTCTGTGTTATCATGTTTGGCACAGGAGCTATGATGCAAAATACATAATTTGGTTATGGTAATTTTTGTTGCGATGGCTCCATGTCTCAAAATGTTTAGGGCTCCAAACTGTTCAAGTGTACCAAGTTTCATGCCTTTATAAAAAAGTGAACATCATTTTCACATATCACCTGGAATATAACCCATTGCCACTGAGTCAGGGCATCATCAGTTAGAACATGTTTATATTGACAAGGAGGTAAGAGTGAGAAAACATAAAATAATGGATAGAGAATTAATTTCTTAGTACAGTTTTTTGAGTTTTTGTATTATTTTGTGTTTCTGCTGCTAAGAAAGCCATTTACAAACGGCCCCAATAACAGAATCCAATGCAACGTTCTGAACATTCTATGAGATACAAACTGCACAAAGTTACGTTTATTCTGATAAGAAATGTTGTTAGTCATAGAATATATCAATTTAAAGCTCTTTTTGTGCTCTTTATGCTGGAACTATCCATGGGCACAATCGATCAATATGGAGTTAGTTATAAGGGTATTTGGAGTTGCATTCAGAATTTGCCCCATTGCAGCATTAGAGGTCAAAGGTCAAATTCTCTTGACCTCAGTGTCATGACAATGTGACTGAAGGATAGATTATAGTCTAAGCTTTACAACGATATATGACTTCATGATATTGTGTGTTGGTTTCCCTCTTTTATACTGGATCTCTGTGTAAAATGGCGAAAAAAGATGGAAAAGTTTTAATGATGGAGGGATGAAAAAAGGAGTGATAGAACACAGAAAGCTACCATTGCTGCAATGCTATCATAAGTTTTCCAACACTAGGGACATAGACCTTTAAAAAAATCACTATGAGACATGGTCCCTCCAAAGTGGCACGACCAACCCCCTGGCTCATGGACTATACTGTAATCTACCTAGATCTCTCCTCACAGACTATGAAAAACGACACCATTCAGGTTTTGTTGTACAAAGGTGGAAAGCAATTTATTACATTTATTCAAGTACTTAAATCCAGTTTTGAGGTACATATAATTTACTTGAGTATTTCCATTTTTTGCTAATTTATACTTGAATAATATACATTTTACTCCATCAGTTATTTACAACTATATTTAGCATTCAGATTAAGATTTTACATACAAAAACACATACACTGAAAGCTTTTACTTCATTTGGAGTATTTTGTATTGCTACTTTTACTTAAGAATTAAGAATTAAGGTCTCCCTGGTAAGATAGATTTTTGATCTCACTTCCAGGAATATAAAAATAATAATAATAACAACAATAATAATGAAATATATGCTGTTCAGATTGTAAAGTCCTCTGAGACAAAAAGTTGTGGAGTTCAGCATCCTCTTCTATGTTCACTGCCCCCCTGTCAAAATAAGTAGTAAATAAAGTGAAATCCTTGTCATATTGGTGTCCACATTATGCCGGACGTTTGTTTATATGGTGAACAGGATATTAGTTGCTCACCCACAAGGGGAAAAAATATATATAATTGTATATAATGTGAAATATTTCACAGTATAGTACTTACTGTTAGCAGGGCGAAACCCTGAAATACAGATGAGAGAAAACAATGTTAGAAAATGATTCACATTTCATTTTGTGCTTCACTATCACAGTCAAATAAATGGATTGAGTTACCAGAAGTACCACACTAAATATGCAGGACGAGACTATCACAGGTATTTATTTGAATTCATCAGAGGAATAAAAACATCTCTGTTCCTCACCGTTATTGTTCCTCCTCCGGATGAAGAGTCCAGCGATGCAGACCGCCAGCAGCAGCAGCAGCAGTCCTACAACAACTCCAATAACAAGACCAGCAGGGAACCCTGCAGGAGGAACTGGAACCAAAACAGAACATTCACACTTTGGGTTCATTCACACTGTGTGCTGTGTGGTTCTGAAAGTGTTTTCAGTGGTAATGCCTCAGTTCTGGATATGACTTTCATTTCAAATCAACATTCAGGCAGTGCTGTCAATCATTATTGGTCAAACAAATGTGTAGTAAATAAAAACCCTGACAAAGAGGTTCACAGCTTATCAGTGGTTTAAGTGGGTACAGTAAACCAGGAGTTCAAGATATAAAAGCTTTATTTAGCGCCATCTATGTGTGAAAAGCCATCAAACTTGGCAGCACCTCTCAGAGTAAATGTGAGAACCGGTTCTCTAAATGTGGTTGCTGTTGCACAATGTTTTTAAGACTTATGGCTGGTTATGTAATACAGTGGTTCTCAAACTTTAGAATAATCAGGTTGGTGTTCGGGACCCCCCCATCCACACCTCCCCCAGCTGATTTTGAGTGATTAGTGATCAGAAAACTCACCTGCATGCACACTTTGAATCTCACAAACACACTCAATAAATTCTGTTCTGAGGCAAATTATTTCACTGGTGCAGGCGATGTAATGTAAAAACCATTCCCCAGTCTAAAATACTCCTTAAATTGTGATTCCAGTCTTACCCCAGTTGGTCCTGATCACTGCTTTGTCCAATCTGGTGACGATGTCGTCCACCACACCAGAGAGATGAAACACACAGTCGTACCTCCTCCAGTCTTCAGGTGCGACTGATGACAGGTTCAGCTCAACACTCATCTGGAAGGATCCATCGTGGTTGGGGAGGATCTCTCCGTGGTCCACGTCCTCATGAATCTCCTCTCCATCTCTCCTCCAGAACATCATGGCTCTGTCGGGGTAGAAACCTGTAGCGTGGCAGCTGACTGGAGAGGAGGGAGTCTTCTGGAGGAGAGACACTGAGGGATGCTCTGGGGAGAGGGACAGACACAGATGAGTCTGTACTGAGACACCAGGATGTGTCAGGATATTATGTTCATTGGAATGATACAGAGCCTTAACAGCACTGAGTCCATGTACAACAGTACATCTTGCCATGTGATCCTACCTGTTCTCTGGTGAAAGCTCCTCCCATAGTGTAGGTACTTCTTCAGCATGTCAGGACACATGTGGATGAGGTAGTGTTTGTCGTATTCTAATCTAGCTTTGTCATTATCCCATCGAAGTTTGGTGATGAAGGCCTGTTGTTTTGGAGCGGTAAATGTCAGCGTCTGCAGGTCCAACACAAGGAAGTCTTCTCCATCATAACCGTACTGACTAAAACCAACAACCTCTCCAGTCTCGTCGTCCCACTCACAGCCGCTCATATGCTGAAGAATGTGGGCACCTGAGAGAGACAGAGACAGAAAAAAGAGACATCTCAGTACAGCCAGCTCCTTTACCATTCTACCTTCTGTTTTAGAGGGGTGGGGTACAGGCGATGTTCAGGGGTAGATAAATAGTCAACAGTAGATGTCACATAGAAGTGGTGTACATCATCTGAAAGCTGGGAACCTGGAGATTTATTTGAGATGCAGCACTGTATAAGAGCGTAGAACATTTTGATAGAAGTATATGATGGTCATCCCCATGCTCTATTATGTCTCATAATCATTTTTGGGTCGATACCATTTGTTACAGATTTGGTGCTAAATGTAACCATATTTTACTACTGGAGAATTGATGAAAAAAGATCTCTCCAAAATACCACATTAAGACACCAAGACCTTGAGGAACACCATAGAAAAAGCCATGCTGTGATTTGGTATCAAAAACTTGTGACATTTGGAGATTTCTGCAAGAATTGCATTTTTTGGCGATTGGATGGCGAGCACTTCTGTTGTGTAAACTGCTCAGAGACCCCTTATTGTCAATGTAGCTAGGAAAGTCATCCATCCTCTGAATGCTCTAGGTCTTTAGTTTGTGGCTGTAAAGTTTCATGAGGCTGTGATTATCCTAGAGGTCACCACAGGTCATTTTATACAGGTCAAGTTTCAAAAAATGGTCTCACAACAATTAAATGGCTCCTATGGGGACTAACATCATCACACATGAATGCAGTTGGGCTCATTGGATCCACAAGAGTCTCAGCTTTACAGTGATAACCAATTTATGTAATTCAGGACTGATTAGGGACCCCAGTATGCAGAAATATTCAGATACATCATTTAAGAATACGTGGAAATAACAGATTTATACTGCATTAAAAAAACTACATGTCCTTTAAACATTCTGGAAAGTTCCTCATAAAGCTTTATCCTTGACTTTAACTCATGAAGTCCCTAAGTGACACATACTGAACATCCTGATGGGTCATCTGACAGGTCATGTGATTTTGTGATCCCATAACAACATTTCCAAGATGTCTGTGTGCCAGGTTAACACGTGTGACAGAACTAGCTAAATAGAAAAAAGCTTGTTTATTGTTGCTAAAGGTAAGATTCAAGCCATTTAAGAATTGTAATAGTTACAGAACATGTCCTTTATTACATTTAACCTGTTGTGATCACATTTCTTGAACAAATTGATATAAAAAGAATCAGATGAATATCGTTGTGACATATATGTCACATCGGCCCTTTAACCTGAAAATTGTCACAGAAAACCTGATGTGACATATATGTCACAATAATTAATATGATAATGATCTGCTCAGTTAATTTAGCTGATTCAATGATATTTAGTTAATAGATTTGATATTGTTCAATTCAGGGCATATTAAAACAAATGTAAACAAAAAATCATGTTATATGAATTAAATTATTAATAAAATGTATAAGGAAACAATTATTGCTTATCAGTAAATAAAATAAAAAGACAAACAAGATTTTTATACCCTATATCAGTTATATTTCAATGCCATTTTATTTTTCTGTAGTATGGATAACAAGAAGCAATACAGTGTTCAGGATGCACTGGCAGTCATCCAGGGAGATGACAGTGAGTTTGAGGGTTGTGAAGGTAGCTCAGATGAAGACCCCCTGATTACACTCCCATAAACAACGACATGGAGTATGATGAGTCAAGTGAGTCTGGTGATTCAGACTGTAATGAATCAGGGGATTTAGATGAAGTACCTCAACCAAAGATGAACCCTGGGCAACAAACTGTAACTGAGCAAGGAAAAAAACTGTTTTCTTGTAGAAAGAAACCTTTCGAAGCCCCTGAGGGCAAATTCGAAGGACAGAGTGTCACACCCCCCGACAATCTTCATACTCCCATGGAGTATTTCAGGAAGTTCATCACAGCAGAAATGCTTGAGTTACTGAAGGAGCAAACAAATTTGTACAGTGTGCAAAAATCTGCACATCACAGCAATGTTAACACCACTGACAAGCTAGTATGACATGGTTGGTAGCATGGAGTCCTTAGATTTTCTAGTTTCATATGATAAAAGTATCATCACTCAGTGCAACAACCTCTTAAAGAGGTTAAGGGGTTAACAGATAATATGACATCATCACCACAGAGACACACACACATTGGCTCAGTGTGTTTATACTGTAAGCTACGTCTCACCTCAGAGGGAGGAAACATTTCACCAGTAAAAAGTTACATATGAACATAAACATACTGTACCTCCAGTTTGGTTTAAGCGCTGCTTCAGGCTGTCCAAGTTGTCTCTGAAGAACGGCTGAAGACCAAAACACTGAAGAGAAGACCACTCCAGTTGTTGTGGCTCATCCTTAAATAGTTTCCTCACCCAGTCCTGTTTGAGTTCTGGGGTCTTGATGTTGCTGTCATAGTAACCTATCAGCACTTCATCGACCATCGCAGCTACCACAAACTCTGGGAAGTTTGGGACTCCAGAAGTTGCAGTAAGGAAATATTTCAGTGAGTGTTTCACTGCAAGACAAAGAAAGTTTTTAACTGGATTTTAAACATTTTTGAGGGGTTGATTGATTAACCCATTTGTGCCCACAACTGAAATTTTGTATTTTGGGCTTCAGCACAAATTTGAAGAAATTTTCAAAATCAGTCAAACCGTTTGGCTGAAAAGTGAGTTTTTCAGTTTATCATACTAAATATAGTCTTTGGGCACATGGGCCTACTGTTTTTGCACTCCTTTATATTTTAGGTAAAAACAGTAGTCACGTGTCCTCAGATGAAATATACAGTAGTATGATAAAAAAAATGTCTGTATCTCAGAAACTACAAAGGGCACAATCAAGTATTTGGTATCTATGAACTCATACAAAGTTGAATATCAAAGATATGCACACATATTCCATGTAAAAAGTGAGATTTTTCATGTAATCTTTCAAAGTTGTGCTGTTAGATACTTGCCCAAAGTATGTCCGTACCAATTTTCAAATCTTTTGACCAATCAGAGCAAATGTGTCCTTATCATACTAAATATAATCTTTGGGCACAAATGGGTTAATTGGTTGTCAATTACCCAAAAAAAGAGAGTTTTAAAATATGTTGAATTACTCTGAGCGACAAAAGAATATGTTATAGACCCATTCTCATTACTGATAGATAGATAGATAGATAGATAGATAGATAGATAGATAGATAGATAGATAGATGTACTTTAATGATCCCAAATTGGGAAATTCTTGTGTTACAGCAGCAGGTTATCCAGGCAATACAGGAACAGTAAATATACAATAAATATACATATCAACACTAGAGGTAATATCTATAGGATACACAATATCAAGACTCTATTATAATACATTATAAATATACCAGACTACTACAACTAGCTTGGAAAATATAAAAGATGAACATAGAATAACAATAACATGCTATATACAATAGCAAAGTGTGTAATGAAATACTAAGTATTAACAAAGTGTGCAAGTTATAAAACTAAAACATAACAATTTTGTTTTAAAATAACAATAAATGAGGTAAATATTATATATATATATAATATAATATTTAAATTCAAATGTTGTGCATTGAGCAATGAGTAATGTAGATGGCCAGTGTACAATCATTATTATTTTTTATTGTAGCCCTACTAACAGCAGAGATTTGCTCTTTTGCAATTGATAGAATTATTATTAAGGAAACCTAGTAAATGTGAATTGCTGTAATATACAATTTTGATTTAACCTTCCTCTTGTGTTAGGGTCGGCACCGACCCGTTTTAGGTTTTAAATGCATAAAAGAACCACATAAATTTTGTTTATTGCATCAAGGCTTTTTGACTTTGTCAGGAACCTCTATTTCAACAAAATAAAACAAAAACATTTTTTTTCACTAAATTATAAAATGCTCTGGTTGAAATTATGACCTTTGTGTTGTTAGGGTCGGTTTCGACCCAGTTATAAAAATAAGATTATAAAGCAAAAATTAGAGCCAAAACTGAAATCATAAGTGCACTGTCAGCCAACACACTGACAGCCAGCTTGATGAGGAATACCTGGATGCTTATATTGGTGTTGTTCTTATTGCTGGAGTGTACAGATCCTGCAATGAGGCCACTGATAGTCTCTGGGACGCATCGACAGGCAGAAATATTTTCTGGGCAACAATGTCACTTCAGACCTTTCAAATGATATCAAGAGTCCTCAGAATTGACAACAGAGATACCAGAGCAAGATCTGACAAGCTTGCCCCCATCAGGGATGTCTGGGACAGATGGGTGCAGCTCCTTCCACTGATGTTCAACCCAGGGCCAGAGGTGACAGTGGATGAACGTCTTGTCCCTTTCCGAGGAAAATGCCCCTTCCGGTAATACATACCCAGTAAGCCAGGGAAGTACGGCATAAAAATCTGGGCAGCCTGTGATGCAAAAACCAGCTATGCCTGGAATCTACAGATTTACACAGGCAAAGCTGCGAGTGGCATCCCTGAGAGAAACCAAGGAAAACGTGTGGTCCTCGATATGACTACTGGACTGCAGGGTCACAATATAACTTGTGACAATTTCTTTACCAGCTATGACCTTGGACAAGAACTTCTCAGGAGGAAACTTGCCATGGTGGGCACAGTGAAGAAAAATAAACCTGAGCTGCCCGCTGAAATCTTGCAGGTGAAGGACAGGGCTCCACTTTCCTCAAAGTTTGCTTTTACAGACACCACCACTGTTGTCTCATATTGTCCAAAAAAAAAGAGATGTGTTCTAATACCCCTTAGTAATAGTCAGGTAACACAACAACCTTTTATTTATTTATATGATTCTCTTGAGGTTAATTTTACCATTTTTTTAATTGAAATCGAGGGGTATACTGACAAAGAAAAGGCCCAGAGGCCCACACCAAAAATATTAAAACCAATATTTTCATGGATAAGGAAGCCTAACAAGGTAATCAAGAGATGAGAAACAAATTGGATGATAGATAATTGTTTTTAGTGTATTTCACAGCTGATTTAAGACATGGGTCAAAACCGACCCGTTAACATAAGAGATGGTAACAGAAAGCTAACACAGGAGGAAGGTTAATAATGTCGTTCCATATAAACAATAATATTGGTGGACAGTAGGATAGGATTTCCCACCGTAGAGGTTCAGTCTCCTAGCAACAGTCAAGATTTCCTCTATCATGTTTATGACGACGATATTAATATATTCCCTTTTAATTGCCTAAACTAAAGCATATATACAGTTTAGGTGTTATTTTGTGACACAATGGCGTGTAGGTCTATATAAAAACAACAGTAGGCTAATGGTATTATTGTAAGTTCAGTGTGACAAAGTGAAAGTGGTTCCTCAATGTCGCACTACAAAGTGAATAAATCAAACAAGTTTTGCAGCAACAAGAATAACAAGAAATAACGTTGAGAATCACCATATGATCTTACCTGTAGATGCAACGTGACAGAAGAGGAGCAAGTTGAGTAACACAGTTAACTTCATCTCGTTTTGATTAGTAAGAGAGAGAGAGAGATACAGTCAGTTGACTAGCAAATATTTCGACGTGGGTCGTGAAGCCTAGACCTTGTCGACTCAGGTGCGGATCCGCCCTCAGGTCGATAGATCCGCCCTCAGGTGTCTCACTCATTTTGGCCATGCGCCCAGGATACGGCCCGCCTACAGAGAGGTATCATAGGAAACTAGAAACCCTAAGGAATCCATTGGTAGATGAAAACAGGAATTTATGTCATTCCATTTGTTGTATTTCTACTTTTACTGAACTAAAAGATGTGAATACTTTTTCCTCCACATTCAGTATGTTGTACTCGATTCAGTATTAAATCAGCAACTTGACTTTTTCCATGTGGTTTACTGGAGACAATCCATATGCAGTGGGACTATGTGACCCTAATGTTTGAGAAATCCATAGACAGTCTTTAAGTGATGCAACTAAATAGACGTTTCTTGTTGCAGTCTGCAAAAGTGGATGGAAAAAAAATAAAAAGATGGATTTAATACAAGATTTTAAAGATAGTCCTAATTTGAACTGATATCATGGAAACTTGGAGAGAGGAAGTAAAGAACAACATTGCCATTGTGACAGAAGAGCAGAACTTTGAGGTGTGACATGAAAATAAAAATAAATCTACATTAGAGCTGCAACGATTAAGCGATTAGTTGTCAACTATAATCATTTAATCAGTTTGAGTCATTTTTATGAGAAATAAAAGTCTAAATTCTCTGATTCCTGCTTCTTAAATGTGAATATTTTCTGGTTTCTTTAATCCTCTATGACAATAAACTGAATATCTTTGAGTTGTGGAAAAGACATTTCAGGACGTTATCTTGGACTTTGGGAAACACTGATCGACATTTTTTTTACATTTTATAGACCAAACAACGAATCGATTAAT
The DNA here is from genome assembly GCF_043250625.1 of Sebastes fasciatus. Taxonomy (NCBI): domain Eukaryota; kingdom Metazoa; phylum Chordata; class Actinopteri; order Perciformes; family Sebastidae; genus Sebastes; species Sebastes fasciatus. Next base: position 4,784,209 of record NC_133811.1, on the reverse strand, counting down.
TGAAAAATAATTGACAGATTAATCGACAATGAAAATAATTGTTAGTTGCAGCCCTACTGTAATCTACCTAGATCTCTCCTCACAGACTATGAATGAAAAAACTACACCATTCAGGTTTTGTTGTACAAAGGTGGAAAGTAATTTATTACATTTACACAAGTACTTAAATCCAGTTTTGAGGTTCATATACTTTACTTGAGTATTTCCATTTTCTGCTAATTTATACTTGAATAATATACATTTTACTCCATCAGATATTTACAACTATAGTTAGCTTTCAGATTAAGATTTTACATACAAAAACACATACATTGAAAGCTTTTACTTCATTTGGAGTATTTTTTATTGCTACTTTTACTTAAGAATTAAGAATTAAGTTCTCCCTTGTAAAATCGATTTTTGATCTCACTTCCAGGAATATAAAAATAATAATAATAACAATAATAATAATGAAATATATGTTGTACAGATTGTAAAGTCCTCTGAGACAGAAGGTTGTGGAGTTCAGCATCCTCTTCTATGTTCACTGCCCCGCTGTCAAAATAAGTAGTAAATAAAGTGAAATCCTTGTCATATTGGTGTCCACATTATGCCTGATATTTGTTTTTATGGTGAACAGGATATTAGTTGCTCGCCCACAAGTGGAAAAATATATATTAAAATATATATAATTGTATATAACGTGAAACATTTCACAGTATATTACTTACTGTTAGCAGGGCGAAACCCTGAAATACAGATGAGAGAAAACAATGTTAGAAAATGATTCACATTTCATTTTGTGCTTCACTATCACTTGTCAAATAAATGGATTGAGTTACCAGAAATACCACACTAAATATGCAGGACGAGACTATCACAGGTATTTATTTTAATTCATCAGAGGAATAAAAACATCTCTGTTCCTCACCGTTATTGTTCCTCCTCTAGATGAAGAGTCCAGCGATGCAGACCGCCAGCAGCAGCAGCAGCAGTCCTACAACAACTCCAATAACAGGACCAGCAGGGAACCCTGCAGGAGGAACTGGAACCAAAACAGAACATTCACACTTTGGGTTCATTCACACTGTGTGCTGTGTGGTTCTGAAAGTGTTTTCAGTGGTAATGCCTCAGTTCTGGATATGACTTTCATTTCAGTTTGCATGAACATTCAGGCAGTGCTGTCAATCATTATTGGTCAAACAAATGTGTAGCAAATAAAAACCTCGACAAAGAGGTGCACAGCTTATCAGGCCAGTTGCTCTGACGTCACATGTCATGAAGATCTTTGACGGACTGGTTCTGCAGCACCTCGAGCCCCTTGTGAGCGACTCCCTGGACCCCCTGCAGTTTGCATACCAGGCAAACATCGGTGTGGATGATGCCATCATCTATCTGCTCCACAGAGCCTACGGACATCTGGAGAGGCCGCACAGCACCGTAAGACTCATGTTCTTCGACTTCTCCAGCGCCTTCAACACCATCCAGCCACGCCGGCTAGCTGAGAAGCTCTCAGCGATGCAGGTAGACCATGGCCTGGTGGCCTGGATTATGGACTACCTCACCAGCAGACCACATAATGTCAGACTGAAGGGCAGCCTGTCAGATGTGCTGGTGAGCAACACCGGCACCCCCCAAGGAACTGTGCTGTCACCTTTCCTGTTCACCACCTACACCTCCGACTTCCGCTTCAACAGGGGTACGTGGCACCCACAGAAGTTCTCCGATGACTCCTCCATCGTCAGCTGCATCACAGATGACAACGAGGAGGAGTATAGAGCCCTGGTGGAGAACTTCGTAGGGTGGTGTGACAACGATCACCTCAAGCTCAACATTAGAAAGACCAAGGAGCTGGTGGTGGACTTCCGCGGGGCAACAAGAGGCCCCTAACTCCCATCACCATCCGAGGGGAGGAGGTGGAGGTGGTGGACACCTACAAGTTCCTGGGAGTACACATGAACAATAAACTGGACTGGACCGACAACACCGAGGCCCTCTACAGGAAGAGACAGAGCAAACTGTTCTTCCTGAGGAGGCTCAGGCTCTTCAATGTCTGCAATAGGCTGCTGCAGATGTTTTACCAATCTGTAGTAGCCAGTGTCCTCTTCTTTGCTGTGGCATGTTGGGGGGGTAACACTGATCATGCTTTCAATCTATAGGCTACCACTAACACTGCTACTGCAATTACTATTATGTTCATTTTCAGGCACCTTATCAATATCATACTAATAAGAGCAATCAGAATAACAGGCAAATAGTAGTATATAAATAAATAATGGTAAAAACAAATATAAGTATAATAATATTAGTTATGATCTGAATTCATTGAAATAATGGTGATAATACAGCAATTATTAAAAAACAACAAAACACAAAATAATCTAATAGCGTAACTTTTAATCATTGGTTTCACACATTACACTGGAAACACTGGCATTATGCCTTAAGGAGTGTCCACTGTACTTTAAAGTTTACTGAGTACCTAAATTTAGCTGGGCAAAAAGATACCATTTCATTTTAAAAATACAAATATTAATAAAAAATGTGTGATTAGTCTGTATTTCATTCCACAAAAAATATCTGAACTGTCATCTTTGTTTTGTATGATAATCTCATTAGAGTCAGGGCAGTGTAATTACATAGCTAACTTGCATCTTTATATCCTGAAATCAACTGTATTTCTTCCTGGATGATGCAATATTTTTGGCTCATGTATCAGTTTTCAACAGTTACCATAATAACGGAGGTTTATAGTACATTTATATTTAGTTTAACTTGCGTATCTCACAGATCTGCAACCACCAACAGGGTTTTGATCGACAGTTGTAAACTTCAGAGTTACTAAACAATTCCAAAGTTGAGCCTTTATGGCATCAGTGCTTCAGATTCTCTAGAAATGCTGCACTGTGCAGTAAATATGTACAGTAGATATGAGCTGAAGACACAATTATAGACAGGTTGTTAGAGAAATCTCCTTTATCAAAATAATGTTTTTTTCCCCCCACAACAGTCAGAGGCATCATGTTTCCATGTCTCTGTGGTTCCTCCTCATGGACTGAAGGAAGAATTGAAGTAGTCCAAGTTGGCCAAAAGATGGCACTCAAACCAAAATAGTGACGTCACAGTAACCCATGGCAGACCTGTGGTGATTAACAGCAGTTCTTAACAACAAATAACACATTTCCAAATGGAGTTTCATGATCAAGCAGCACCATCTGTAACTAAAGACAGAAAAAGAGAGATTGTCTGAGTGTTAGATGTTTGTTCATCACATATAATCAAAGCATTATGATTAGAGAAGGATTGTGTTTAGCTCTTGCCTCTTGTTGAAGCTACTGTCAGTGGTTTGATGCAACAGACACAACCTCTGTGTTTACCCATAGACATTAAATTCATTGAATACATCTGCTATATCATATTTGTCTGATGGATCCTGGGTCTGAAATTAACCTTTTTCCTCACCTGCTACTTCGGCAGGTCACTGAACATTTCTACCGGCCACTCAATTACTTTTGTCTGTCACTTCTGAAATCTAGGAAGAACGCTTTAAAATGGTAAACACTGAGTCAGTGGTACCAGACCGTAGAATTATGGAATATATCATGTAACCTTAATCCATGACTACTGTGTATTTAATTTAGGCTTTAAAATTGCTTTTTAAAAATAGTATTTCTTAATATAAGGAAAACCTGTCTGCCATGGTGGCAGGTGACCTGAATTTATTAACCTGCCACAGCCAACATTTACTCTGTATTTGGCAGGTGGCAGGTGCTAATTTCATTCCCAGCCCAGATCCATAAAATATAGTAACAATCAAAGGTAAACTCTGCACTAATGTTGAGATTACAGGCTACACTGTTTTTGCAGTTCATATACAAGAAATGGATGTTTCTGGTACGTACAGGAAATCCCAGGTAGCACACATCACAGGACCCGGCAGCCTTGTCGTCACACTCAGTTTGGCCTTGGACAGACGCTCCACAGCAAAACCTGTAGAGGGAAAAAATACATAAATATAAAGCTTTGGAAGAGCTGTAGAACAAAGAGGACACTACTGAACAGCCAGTCAGCATCAACAGATTCAGAAAGCTTACAACACTGTTAGAATGAGAGGTGTGTTGTGTGTCTCATCTTCCAGCCTCACTGACCTCATGTTCTTGTGTAGTCTCCCACAGACTCCAGCACTTCATCAACAGATTTAGAGGATGAGCCAGCACCTTCCAGCCCAGGAGAGAAAGCTCTTACTGTCTGCTGGCCAGCCCACACCAGTCCTCACTTCAGCTGAATTAAGCAGAGCAAAGCAAATTCAGTCACAAAAACATATGACAGAAATAAATCAGACATTCACCTCCAGCTGACATTAGGACTGTTGTCTCATGTGGTGTGTAACAGGAGATATGAGCTGAAGCTTTCTCAGGGACTCTGTCAAAAATATAAAAGTTAACATATTACAGGATCATTTATCTAGTTAGCAACACCCAAAACACCAAGCTAATGGTACACCTAATCATTTTACTAACATCTGTGTCTAAAGTTAACTCAACCTTATTGTAACATCAATACAATTTGATTGCATTGAACTTGTTAGCTGCTAGTTAATCTCCATAATACGTTAGCACACCTAAAGTAACTTAAGAGAGCGTTGAATAAATAAAGTCAAGCTAAATATTGCTGAGTCAACGTTTCTGTTCCAAAACCAAAGCCAGCCATCAGTTTTATTGTTTGCAATATCAGACACATCGTCTTTAATACATACAATACGTACATATCATGTTTTAAACACGATATCATGTTCGATATGAACATCAACAAGCTAACATTAGCTTATATTGATTATCTAACAGTAACGAATGTTAGCTAGCTCTTATCTGATGTTACAGAAGCAAACGTTTTGTAAGGATGTAAAGTGAACTTGAACAGTTGATAATGTGTGAAATGCTTAAAGGAAAACGTGATATGAAAGTACTAGTTTATAATCATGACTTTATAATTGATTGAATCATATCGAAGGACAGACCGGTGATCCAGGAACCGGAAGCAGTAACGTTAACGTATTTAACAGTTTTTCACCAAAGAAAACGTAACGTTAGCTTAACGTTACTCCTCGTAGATCATAAACGTTTGAATATAAAACGACTCGTTGAAATGGGTTGAGAAATGAAGACGTTATAGTGCTTTTTATCCAGAAAAACAGAGCTCCTCCGTTCACTTGTATTTGTTTACAGGTCAGTTTTGCCCTGTCCAATATGGCGCTCACGTTGACGTCTGCTCCAGGAGTCAATGCGGCGTCTACGTATATGTCTATGGAGGACACTGTCAAACAGCGGACTCACTGCTGACACCAGGCGGATCCCCCCCCAGGACACCGAGGGTACTAATAAGGTGAGTAGCTAACGCTAAACTATGCTGTCATAATAAGCTTTATTTTTACAGTTGCCTGGTAAAATGATACCGGTCATAGATAACGTATTTAATTGCTTTGGATGCTGTTTTCTGAAATGTGTGATTATGGCAAGCCAAGTTAGCTCACCTTACAGCACATTAGCATCAGCTAACACAGCGTTAGATTTGAGATAAAGTTAACAAACCCCCAGTTGGACGGGATTTATTTCTGTCTGTGAGGCGGGGTGATTTTAACATTAGTTAACGTTTTCTAACATTTTATAGACCAAACAACTAATCGATTAATCAAGAAAATTATTGACAGATTAATCGACAATGAAAATGATCGTTAGTTGCAGCCCGAGTTAAGTGTTTTATTTTTTGTCAAACAACTTTGTTCCTTTTCGAGTAGCTGCAAAAATAAATCATGCTGACACAAATACTTTTGGGCTTTCTGCATACATATATATGAATATAAGGTACTTAAAGTTTGATACGTATACTTGTATCATTTTACTTAAATAGAGATTTGAAAACAGAATTTTATGTCATTCCATTTGTTGTATTTCTACTTTTACTGAACTAAAAGATGTGAATACTTTTTCCACCACATTCAGCATGTTGTACTCGATTCAGTATTAAATCAGCAACTTGACTTTGTCCATGTGGTTTACTGGAGACAATCCATATGCAGTGGGACTATGTGACCCTAATGTTTGAGAAATCCATACACAAAGTTTGTAAGTGATGTAACTAAATAGTACTGATTACAGTTTAGTGAGTCGAGACATTTCTTGCTGCAGTCTGCAAATGTGGATGAAAAATAAATTTAAAAAATTGATTTAATCCAAGATTTTAAAGATAGTCTTAATTTGAATTGATATAATGGAAACTTGGAGAGAGGAAGTAAAGAACAACATTGCCCTCTGCTGGTCTGTTAAAGTGATTACTTAAAAAGAACAACTACAATGTGACAGAAGAGCAGAACTTTGAGGTGTGACATGAGAATAAAAAGAAATCTACCTTAGAGCTGCAACGATTAAGTGATTAGTTGTCAACTTTAATCGATTAATCGGTTTGAGTCATATTTGTAAGAAAGAAAAAGGTCAAAATTCTCTGATTCCAGCTTCTTAAATGTGAATATTTTCTGGTTTCTTTACTCCTCTATGACAGTAAACTGAATATCTTTGAGTGATGGATAAAACAAGACATTTGAGGACGTCATCTTGGACTTTGGGAAACACTGATCGACATTTTTTTACATTTTATAGACCAAACAACGAATTGATTAATTGAGAAAATAATTGACAGATTAATCGACCATGAAAATAATTGTTAGTTGCAGCCCTACTGTAATCTATCTAGATCTCTCCTCACACACTATGAATAAAAAAACTACACCATTCAGGTTTTGTTGTACAAAGGTTGAAAGTAATTTATTACATTTACTCAAGTACTTGAATCCAGTTTTGAGGTGCATATACTTTACTTGAGTATTTCCATTTTTTGCTAATTTAAACTTAAATAATATATATTTTGCTCCATCAGTTATTTACAACTATAGTTATCTTTCAGATTAAGATTTTACATAGAAAAACACATACACTGAAAGCTTTTACTTCATTTGGAGTATTTGTTATTGCTACTTTTACTTAAGAATTAAGAATTAAGGTCTCCCTTGTAAAATAGATTTTTGATCTCACTTCCAGGAATATAAAAATTATAATAAAAACAATAATAATAATGAAATATATGTTGTAGAGATTGTAAAGTCCTCTGAGAAAGAAAGTTGTGGAGTTCAGCATCCTCTTCTATGTTCACTTCCCCCCTGTCAAAATAATTAGTAAATGAAGTGAAATCCTTGTCATATTGGTGTCCACATTATGCCGGATGTTTGTTTTTATGGTGAACAGGATATTAGTTGCTCACCCACAAGGGGAAAAAATATATATAATTGTATATAATGTGAAATATTTCACATTATACTACTTACTGTTAGCAGGGCGAAACCCTGAAATACAGATGAGAGTAAACAATGTTAGAAAATGATTCACATTTCATTTTGTGCTTCACTATCACTTGTCAAATAAATGGATTGAGGTACCAGAAGTACCACACTAAATATGCAGGACGAGACTATCACAGGTATTTATTTGAATTCATCAGAGGAATAAAAACATCTCTGTTCCTCACCGTTATTGTTCCTCCTCCAGATGAAGAGTCCAGCGATGCAGACCGCCAGCAGCAGCAGCAGCAGTCCTACAACAACTCCAATAACAGGACCAGCAGGGAACCCTGCAGGAGGAACTGGAACCAAACAGAACATTCACACTTTGGGTTCATTCACACTGTGTGCTGTGTGGTTCTGAAAGTGTTTTCAGTGGTAATGCCTCAGTTCTGGATATGACTTTCATTTCAAATCAACATTCAGGCAGTGCTGTCAATCATTATTGGTCAAACAAATGTGTAGTAAATAAAAACCCTGACAAAGAGGTTCACAGCTTATCAGTGGTTTAAGTGGGTACAGTAAACCAGGAGTTCAAGATATAAAAGCGTTATTTAGCGCCATCTATGTGTGAAAAGCCATCAAACTTGGCAGCACCTCTCAGAGTAAATGTCAGCACCGGTCCTCTAAATGTGGTTGCTGTTGCACGTTTTTAAGACTTATGGATTGTTATGTAATACAGTGGTTCTCAAACTTTAGAATAATCAGGTTGCCGTTCGTGACAACCACTGATGTAATAAACCATAACTTGGACATTTTCACAGCCAGTCCCACTGTAGACAAATAGCACAACATATCAGAAACTTTGCACCTGTAGCTGACGGGTTAAGACGCCGACCACGAACCATAATGTCTCCAGTTTGAGAACATCGAAGAGACTTTTGTTGCATCATTCTCTGCCTCGTTTCCTGTCATCTCAATACTGTCTCCAGTAAAGGCACAAACTGTCACTGCTCTACTTTGTTTAATGTGAGTTTATATGGCTTTTTGAAGCATTTGTTTTTACATCTGTATTATGTGTTGTGTTTTTCTGACAACACAGTTGAAGTTAACATTTTGGCACTATACACACTAGTTTCTAATAAGTTCTTCCTTAATTATGGTCTAACTGTCCACCAAATGTTACAGGAATATGTTGCAAATAAATAAATAAATAACACAAGTATATACCAGTCTTACTCCAGTTGGTCCTGATCACTGCTTTGTCCAGTCTGGTGATGATGTCGTCCACCACACCAGAGAGATGAAACACACAGTCGTACCGCCTCCAGTCTTCAGGTGCGACTGATGACAGGTTCAGCTCAACACTCATCTGGAAGGTTCCATCGTGGTTGGGGAGGATCTCTCCGAGGTCCACGTCCTCATGAATCTCCTCTCCATCTTTCCTCCAGAACATCATGGCTCTGTCGGGGTAGAAACCTGTAGCGTGGCAGCTGACTGGAGAGGAGGGAGTCTTCTGGAGGAGAGACACTGAGGGACGCTCTGGGGAGAAGGACAGACACAGATGAGTCTGTACTGAGACACCAGGATGTGTCAGGATATTATGTTCATTGGAATGATACAGAGCCTTAGAAGCACTGAGTCCATGTACAACAGTACATCTTGCCATGTGATCCTACCTGTTCTCTGCAGAAAGCTCCTCCCATAGTGTAGGTACTTCCTCAGCCATTCAGGATATATGTTGATGAAGTAGTGTTTGTCGTTTTCTAATCTAGCTTTGTCATTATCCCATCGAAGTTTAGTGATGAAAGCCTGTTGTTTTGGAGCGGTCCATGTCAGCGTCTGCAGGTCCAACACAAGGAAGTCTTCTCCATCATAACCGTACTGACTATAACCAACAACCTCTCCAGTCTCGTCGTCCCACTCACAGCCGTCCATCCTCTGTAAAATGTGGACATCTGAGAGAGACAGAGACAGAAAAAAGAGACATCTCAGTACAGCCAGCTCCTTTACCATTCTACCTTTTGTTTTAGAGGGGTGGGGTACAGGGGATATTCAGGGGTAGATAAATAGTCAACAGTAGATGTCCCATAGAAGTGGTGTACATCATCTGAAAGCTGGGAACCTGGAGATTCATTTGAGATGCAGCACGGTGTAGCAAGTTGTTCTAGTCATAAATCAGAATTAAAATGTATTAATAAATGGATGAATAGATTTAAATAAATAGTAAAAGTGTATAAGAGCGTAGAACATTATAATAGAAGTATATGATGGTCATCCCCATGCTCTATTATGTCTCATAAGTTGTTACAGCAATTTTTGGGTTGATACCACTTGTTACAGATTTGGTGATAAATTTAACCATTTTTTACTGCTGGAGTATTGATAAAAAAGATCAATAATCTCTTCAAAATACCACATTAAGGCACCAAGACCTTGAGGAACACCATAAAAAAAGCCATGCTGTGATTTGGTATCAAAAACGTTTGACATTTGGAGATTTCAGCAAGAATTGCATTTTTCGGCGATTGGATGGCGAGCACTTCTGTTGTGTAAACTGCTCAGAAACCCCCTTATTGTCAATCTAGTTAGGAAAGCCATCCATCCTCTGAATGCTCTAGCTCTTTAGTTTGTGGCTGTAAAGTTTCATGATGCTGTGATTATCCTAGAGGTCACCACAGGTCATTTCATACAGTGAAAAAATGGTCTCACTACACTGAAATGTCTCCTATGGGGACTAACATCATCACACATGAATACAGTTGGGCTCATTGGATCCACAAGAGTCTCCGCTTTACAGTGATACCCAATTTATGTAATTCAAGACAGTTTCAGGACCCCAGTATGCAGAAATATTCAAATACACCATTTTAGAATAGGCGGAAATAACAGATTTACACTGCATTAAAAAAACTGCATGTGATTATCATAAAGTGTGCATGTGTAAAGTCAAGGGACTCCTTTGAAAATCGCCATGGCAATATTTCCTCGACAAATTTAGCGTAACTTTGCAGCGTTATTTAGTGATCGTCCCGACAAGCTAGTATGACATGGTTAGTAGCAGTGGATTCCTTAGATTTTCTACTTTCATATGATAACAGTATCATCACTCAGTGCAACAACCTCTTAAAGAGGTTAAGGGGTTAACAGATAATATGACATCATCACCACAGAGACACACACACATTGGCTCAGTGTGTTTATACTGTAAGCTATGTCTCACCTCAGAGGGAGGAAACATTTCACCAGTAAAAAGTTACATATGAACATAAACATACTGTACCTCCAGTTTGGTTTAAGCGCTGCTTCAGGCTGTCCAAATTGGCTCTAAAGAACTGCTGCTGAGCAAAACACTCGTGAGAATACCACTCCAGTCGTTGTGGCTCATCCTTAAATAGTTTCCTCATCCAGTCCTGTTTGGGTTCTGGGGTCTTGATGTTGCTGTCACAGTAACCCATCAGCACTTCATCGACCATCGCAACACCCACGAACTCTGGGAAGTTTGGGAATCCAGAAGTTGCAGTAAGGAAAACTTTCAGGGAGTGTTTCACTGCAAGACAAAGAAGGTTTTGAATTGGAATTTAAATATTTTTGAGGGGTTGATTGATTAACCCATTTGTGCCCGCAACTGAAATTTTGAATTTTGGGCTTGCTCAGCACTAATTTGAAGACATTTTCAAAATCGGTCAAACCGTTTGGCTGAAAAGTGAGTTTTTCTTATTATACTTAATATAGTCTTTGGGCACATGGGCCTACTGTTTTTGCACTCCTTTATATTTAAGGTATTTTAGGTGTGCCCTCAGATGACATATACAGTAGTATGATAAGAAAATGTCTGTATCTCAGAAACTACAAAGGGCACCATCAAGTATTTGGTATCTATGAACTCATACAAAGTTGAATATCAAAGATATGCACACATATGCAGTGTAAAAAGTGTTGTACTGTTAGATACTTGCCAAAAATATGTCCGTACCACTTTTCAAAGCTTTTGACCAATCAGAGCAAATGTGTCCTTATCATACTAAATATAGTCTTTGGGCACAAATGGGTTAATTAATTGTCAATTACCCAAAAAAGGAGAATTTTAATATATGTTGAATTACTCTGAGCCAAAATAATATGTTATAGACCCATTCTCATTACTGATAGATAGATAGATAGATGTACTTTATTGATCCCAAATTGGGAGATTCTTCTGTAACAGCAGCAGGCTATCCAGGCAATGCACAGGGACCGTAAATATACAATAAATATACATATCAACACTAGAGGTAATATCTATAGGATACACAATATAAAGAATATATTGGAATACACTATACATATACTAGACTACTACAATTAGCTTGGAAAATATAAAATATGAACATAGAATAACAATAACATACTATAAACAATAGCAAAGTATGCAAGTTACAATTTTGTTTTAAAATAACAATAAATTAGGTAAATATGATATATATATATATATATATATATAATAATATAATATTTAAATTGAAATGTTGTGCATTGAGCAATGAGTAATGTAGATGGCCAGTTTACAATCATTATTATTATTTATTGTAGGCCTACTAACAGCAGAAATTTGCTCTTTTGCAATTGATAGAATTATTATTAAGGAAACCTAGTAAATGTGAATTGCTGTAATATATCATTTTGATTTAATTGTGTTGTTCCATATAAACAATAATATTGGGGTACAGTAGGATAGGATTTCCCACCGTAGAGGTTCAGTCTCCTAGCAACAGTCAAGATTTCCTCTATCATGTTTATGACGACGATATTAATATATTCCCTTTTAATTGCCTAAACTAAAGCATATATACAGTTTAGGTGTCATTTTGTGACACAATGGCGTGTAGACCTATATAAAAACAACAGTAGGCTAGTGGTATTATTGTAAGTTCAGTGTGACAAAGTGAAAGTGGTTCCTCAATGACGCACTAAAAAGTGACTAAAACAAACAAGTTTTGCAGCAACAAGAATAACAGGAAATAACGTTGAGAGTCACAATATGATCTTACCTGTAGATGCAACGTGACAGAAGAGGAACAAGTTGAGTAACACAGTTAACTTCATCTTGTTTTGATTAGTAAGAGAGAGAGAGAGATACAGTCAGCTGACTAGCAAATGTTTCGACGTGGGTCGTGAAGCTTTGAACTTGTCGACTCAGGTGCGGATCCGCCCTCAGGTGTCTCACTCATTTTGGCCATGCGCCCAGGATACGGCCCGCCTACAGAGAGGTATCATACGAAACTAGAAACCCTAAGGAATCCATTGGTAGATTTGAAAACAGGAATTTTATGTCATTCCATTTGTTGTATTTCTACTTTTACTGAACTAAAAGATGTGAATACTTTTTCCACCACATTCAGCATGTTGTACTCGATTCAGTATTAAATCAGCAACTTGACTTTGTCCATGTGGTTTACTGGAGACAATCCATATGCAGTGGGACTATGTGACCCTAATGTTTGAGAAATCCATAGACAAAGTTTGTAAGTGATGCAACTAAATAGTACTGATTACAGTTTAGTGAGTCGAGACGTTTCTTGTTGCAGTCTGCAAAAGTGGATGAAAAAAATAAAAATAAAAAGATGGATTTAATCCAAGATTTTAAAGATAGTCCTAATTTGAATTGATATCATGGAAACCTGGAGAGAGGAAGTAAAGAACAACATTGCCCTCTGCTGGTCTGTTAAAGTGATTACTAAAAAAGAACAACTACAATGTGACAGAACAGCAGAACTTTGAGGTGTGACATGAGAATAAAAATAAATCTACCTTAGAGCTGCAATGATTAAGCGATTAGTTGTCAAATATAATCATTTAATCAGTTTGAGTCATTTTTGTAAGAAAAAAAACATTCTCTGATTCCAGCTTCTTAAATGTGAATATTTTCCGGTTTCTTTACTCCTCTATGACAGTAAACTGAATATCTTTGAGTTGAGGACAAAACAAGACATTTGAGGACGTCATCTTGGGCTTTGGGAAACACTGATTTACAGTTTTCACCTCATTTCTGGCATTTTATAGACCAAACAACTAATCGAGAAAATAATCGACAATGAAAGTAAATGTTAGTTGCAGCCCTACTGTAATCTATCTAGATCTCTCCTCACAGACTGTGAATAAAAAAACTACACCATTCAGGATTTGTTGTACAAAGGTGGAAAGTAATTTATTACATTTACTTAAGTACCTAAGTACAGTTTTGAGGTACATACTGTGGTTCAATCCCCGGCTGCTCCGGTCACATGTCGATGTGTCCTTGAGCAAGACACTTAACCCAAATTGCTCCCGAAGGCATAGCCACCGGTGTGTGAATGAGTATTTAGATTAGATCATAATGGGCAAAGTTGGCCCCTTAGCAGCCTCTGCCATCAGTGTGTGAATGTGTGTGTGAATGGGTGAATGCTGACATGTAGTGTAAAGAGCTTTGAGTGGTTGGAAAACTATAAAAGTGCTATATAAATGCAAGTCCATCTGAATACTTCTTCCCTCCTTCAGTATGGCAGCCAATCAGATGAGCAGCTCTCATTAGAGAGATTTATTAAATGAGTTTGGGGGGTTTTCTTTATCCAAATGAAGGGTAGAGAGCGCCATTTGTTGTTCAGATTGTAAAGTCCTCTGAGACGATAAGTTGTGGAGTTCAGCATCCTCTTCTATGTTCACTGCCCCGCTGTCAACACAAGTAGTAAATAAAGTGAAATCTTGTCATATTGGTGTCCACATTATGCCGGATGTTTGTTTTAATGGTGAACAGGATATTAGTTGCTCGCCCACAAGGGGAAAAAATATATAATTGTATATAATGTGAAATACTTCACAGTATAATACTTACTGTTAGCAGGGCGAAACCCTGAAATACAGATGAGAGAAAACAATATTAGAAAATGATTCACATTTCAGAATTTATGAAAGCAGAAAAAGAAAAAACAGCACTTTGTGCTTCACTATCACTTGTCAAATAAATGGATTGAGTTACCAGAAGTACCACACTAAATATGCAGGACGAGACTATCACAGGTATTTATTTGAATTCATCAGAGGAATAAAAACATCTCTGTTCCTCACCGTTATTGTTCCTCCTCCAGATGAAGAGTCCAGCGATGCAGACCGCCAGCAGCAGCAGCAGCAGTCCTACAACAACTCCAATAACAGGACCAGCAGGGAACCCTGCAGGAGGAACTGGAACCACAACAGAACATTCACACTTTGAGTTCATTCACACTGTGTGCTGTGTGGTTCTGAAAGTGTTTTCAGTGGTAATGCCTCAGTTCTGGATATGACTTTCATTTCAGTTCAACATTCAGGCAGTGCTGTCAATCATTATTGGTCAAACAAATGTGTGGTAAATAAAAACACTGACAAAGAGGTTCACAGCTTATCAGTGGTTTAAGTGGGTACAGTAAACCAGGAGTTCAAGATATAAAAGCTTTATTTAGCGCCATCTATGTGTGAACGTTTTTAAGACTAATGGCTGGTTATGTAATACAGTGGTTCTCAAACTTTAGAATAATCAGGTTGGTGTTCGTGACAACCACTGATGTAATAAACCATAACTTCGAAAATTTCTCAGACAGTCACACTGTAGACAGATAACACAACATATCATAAACTTTGCTCCTGTAGCTAACGGGTTAAGACGCCGACCACGAACCACAACGTCCCCAGTTTGAGTGCAACCAGGGACCTTTGTTGCATCTCTCTCTCCCTCGTTTCCTGTCATCTCAATACTGCCTCCAGTAAAGGCACAAACTGTCACTGCTCTACTTTGTTTTATGTGAGTTTATATGGCTTTTTTGAAGAATTTATTTTTACATTTGTATTATGTGTTATGTTTTTCTGTTTTACCTAGCTGCGAGACTAACTGTCCACCAAATGTTACAGGAATCTGTTGCAAATAAATAAACAAATATACAAGTATATACCAGTCTTACTCCAGTTGGTCCTGATCACTGCTTTGTCCAGTCTGGTTATGATGTCGTCCACCACACCAGAGAGATGAAACACACAGTCGTACCTCCTCCAGTCTTCAGGTGCGACTGATGACAGGTTCAGCTCAACACTCATCTGGAAGGATCCATCGTGGTTGGGGAGGATCTCTCCGTGGTCCACGTCCTCATGCATCTCCTCTCCATCTCTCCTCCAGAACATCATGGCTCTGTCGGGGTAGAAACCTGTAGCGAGGCAGCTGACTGGAGAGGAGGGAGTCTTCTGGAGGAGAGACACTGAGGGACGCTCTGGGGAGAAGGACAGACACAGATGAGTCTGTACTGAGACACCAGGATGTGTCAGGATATTATGTTCATTGGAATGATACAGTGCCTTAGAAGTACTGAGACCATGTACAACAGTACATCTTGCCATGTGATCCTACCTGTTCTCTGCAGAAAGCTCCTCCCATAGTGTAGGTACTTCTTCAGCCAGTCAGGACATACGTGGATGAAGTAGTTTTTGTTGTATTCTAATCTAGCTTTGTCATTATCCCATCGAAGTTTGGTGATGAAAGCCTGTTGTTTTGGAGCGGTCCATGTCAGCGTCTGCAGGTCCAACACAAGGAAGTCTTCTCCATCATAACCGTACTGATTATAACCAACAACCTCTCCAGTCTCATCGTCCCACTCACAGCCGCTCATCCTCTGTAAAATGTGGGCACCTGAGAGAGACAGAGACAGAAAAAAGAGACATCTCAGTACAGCCAGCTCCTTTACCATTCTACCTTCTGTTTTAGAGGGGTGGGGTACAGGGGATGTTCAGGGGTAGATAAATAGTCAACAGTAGATGTCACATAGAAGTGGTGTACATCATCTGAAAGCTGGGAACCTGAAGATTCATTTGAGATGCAGCACTGTGTCAAGTTGTTCTAGTCATAAATCAGAATTAAAATGTATTAATAAATGGATGAATAGATTTAAATAAATAGTGAAAGTGTATAAGAGCGTAGAACATTATGATAGAAGTATATAATGGTCATCCCCATGCTCTATTATGTCTCATAGGTTGTTACAGCAATTTTTGGGTTGATACCATTTGTTACAGATTTGGTGATAAATTTAACCATTTTTTACTGCTGTAGTATTGATAAAAATGATCAATAATCTCTTCAAAATACCACATTAAGACACCAAGACCTTGAGGAACACCACAGAAAAAGCCATGCTGTGATTTGGTATCAAAAACGTTTGACATTTGGAGATTTCTGCAAGAATTGCATTTTTCGGCGATTGGATGGCGAGCACTTCTGTTGTGTAAACTGCTCAGAAACCCCCTTATTGTCAATCTAGTTAGGAAAGCCATCCATCCTCTGAATGCTCTAGCTCTTTAGTTTGTGGCTGTAAAGTTTCATGATGCTGTGATTATCCTAGAGGTCACCACAGGTCATTTCATACAGTGAAAAAATGGTCTCACTACACTGAAATGTCTACTATGGGGACTAACATCATCACACATGAATGCAGTTGGGCTCATTGGATCCACAAGAGTCTCCGCTTTACAGTGAAACCCAATTTATGTAATTCAAGACTGTTTAAGGACCCCAGTATGCAGAAATATTCAAATACACCATTTTAGAATAGGCGGAAATAACAGGATTATACTGCATTAAAAAAACTGCATGTGATTATCATAAAGTGTGCATGTGTAAAGTCAAGGGACTCCTTTGAAAATCGGCATGGCAATATTTCCTCGCCAAATTTAGCGTAACTTTGCAGCGTTATTTAGCGATCTTCCCGACAAGCTAGTATGACATGGTTGGTAGCAATGGAGTCCTTAGATTTTTCTAGTTTCATATGATAACAGTATCATCACTCAGTGCAACAACCTCTTAAAGAGGTTAAGGGGTTAACAGATAATATGACATCATCACCACAGAGACACACACACATTGGCTCAGTGTGTTTATACTGTAAGCTACGTCTCACCTCAGAGGGAGGAAACATTTCACCAGTAAAAAGTTGCATATGAACATAAACATACTGTACCTCCAGTTTGGTTTAAGCGCTGCTTCAGGCTGTCCATGTTGGCTCTGAGGTACTGCTGGGTATCAAAACACTCCTGAGAATACCACTCCAGTTGTTGTGGCTCAACCTTTAATAGTTCCCTCATCCAGTCATGTTTGGGTTCTGGGGTCTTGTTGTTGCTGTCATAGTAACCCACCAACACTTCATCGACTATCATGGTAACCATAAACTCTGGGAAGTTTGGGACTCCAGAAGTTGCAGTAAGGAAAAATTTCAGGGAGTGTTTCACTGCAAGACAAAGAAGGTTTTGAATTGAATTTAAACATTTTTGAGGGGTTGATTGATTAACCCATTTGTGCCCGCGACTGAAATTTTGAATTTTGGGCTTGCCTCAGCACAAATTTGAAGACATTTTCAAAATCGGTCAAACCGTTTGGCTGAAAAGTGAGTTTTTCTTATCATACTAAATATAGTCTTTGGGCACATGGGCCTACTGTTTTTGCACTCCTTTATATTTTAGGTATAAACAGTAGTCACGTACCTTCAGATGAGATATACAGTAGTATGATAAGAAAATGTCTGTATCTCAGAAACTAGAAAGGGCACAATCAAGTATTTGGTATCTATGAACTCATACAAAGTTGAATATCAAAGATATGCACACATATGCAGTGTAAAAAGTGTGATTTTTCATGTGATCTTTCAAAGTTGTGCTGTTAGATACTTGCCCAAAGTGTGTCCGTACCAATTTTCAAATCTTTTGACCAATCAGAGCAAATGTGTCCTTATCATACTAAATGTAGTCTTTGGGCACAAATGGGTTAATTAATTGTCAATTACCCAAAAAAGGAGAGTTTTAAAATATGTTGAATTACTCTGAGCTACAAAAGAATATGTTATAGACACATTTTCATTACTAATAGATAGATCGATAGATCGATAGATCGATAGATAGATAGATAGATAGATAGATAGATAGATAGATAGATAGATGTACTTTATTGATCCCAAATTGGGAAATTCTTCTGTTACAGCAGCAGGTTATTCAGGCAATGCAGGGACTGTAAATATACAATAAATATACATATCAAAACTAGAGGTAATATCTATGGGATACACAATATAAAGACTCTATTATAAATATACCAGACTATTACAACAAGCTTGTAAAATATAAAATATGAACATAGAATAACAATAACATGCTATATACAATAGCAAAGTATGCAAGTTACAATTTTGTTTTAAAATAACAATAAATTAGGTAAATATTATATATATAATAATATAATATTTAAATTGAAATGTTGTGCATTGATCAATGAGTAATGTAGATGGCCAGTATACAATCATTATTATTATTTATTGTAGGCCTACTAACAGCAGAAATTTGCTCTTTTGCAATTGATAGAATTATTATTAAGGAAACCTAGTAAATGTGAATTGCTGTAATATATCATTTTGATTTAATTGTGTTGTTCCATATAAACAATAATATTGGGGGACAGTAGGGTAGGATTTCCCACCGTAGAGGTTCAGTCTCCTAGCAACAGTCAAGATTTCCTCTATCATGTTTATGACGACGATATTAATATATTCTCTTTTAATTGCCTAAACTAAAGCATATACACAGTTTATGTGTCGTTTTGTGACACGATGGCGTGTAGGCCTATATAAAAACAACAGTAGGCTAGTGGTATTATTGTAAGTTCAGTGTGACAAAGTGAAAGTGGTTCCTCAATGTCGCACTAAAAAGTGACTAAATCTAACAAGTTTTGTAAATAGTACTGATTACAGTTTAGTGAGTCGAGACGTTTCTTGCTGCAGTCTTCAAAAGTGGATGAAAAAAAAAAGAAGATGGATTTAATCCAAGATTTTAAAGATAGTCCTAATTTGAATTGATATCATGGAAACCTGGAGAGAGGAAGTAAAGAACAACATGAAACATTTCACAGTATAGTACTTACTGTTAGCAGGGCGAAACCCTGAAATACAGATGAGAGAAAACAATGTTAGAAAATGATTCACATTTCATTTTGTGCTTCACTATCACTTGTCAAATAAATGGATTGAGGTACCAGAAGTACCACACTAAATATGCAGGACGAGACTATCACAGGTATTTATTTTAATTCATCAGAGGAATAAAAACATCTCTGTTCCTCACCGTTATTGTTCCTCCTCCAGATGAAGAGTCCAGCGATGCAGACCGCCAGCAGCAGCAGCAGCAGTCCTACAACAACTCCAATAACAGGACCAGCAGGGAACCCTGCAGGAGGAACTGGAACCAAAACAGAACATTCACACTTTGGGTTCATTCACACTGTGTGCTGTGTGGTTCTGAAAGTGTTTTCAGTGGTAATGCCTCAGTTCTGGATATGACTTTCATTTCAAATCAACATTCAGGCAGTGCTGTCAATCATTATTGGTCAAACAAATGTGTAGTAAATAAAAACCCTGAGAAAAGTTCACAGCTTATCAGTGGTTTAAGTGGGTACAGTAAACCAGGAGTTCAAGATGTAAAACCTTTATTTAGTGCCATCTATGTGTGAAAAGCCATCAAACTTGGCAGCACCGCTCAGAGTAAATGTCAGCACCGGTCCTCTAAATGTGGTTGCTGTTGCACGTTTTTAAGACTTATGGCTGGTTATGTAATACAGTGGTTCTCAATCTGTTCAAGTCTTGATCCCCCATAATAATCCGGTTGGTGTTCGGGACCCCCCCAGCCAGGCGTAAACAACTGTTTCTACGTGTGATTTTGAGTGATTATAGTGAATGCTCTGATTAATAAATGTAGGATAAATAATATGAGGTGTAGTGACTTTTAAGAAACAAATATCAAAATCTATAAGCCACTGAGGGACGGACGGGAGAACTTGTTCGGAAGCGTGCTCTACAAACAAATCAATGTCCAGTGCGCTGTGTAACGTTATATCAGTTACATTTATTTACACTTTCACATCTCACCATCATGTTCTTCCCCCGTTTCCATTCAGTGGGATCTAATTCAACAATGTTTCATATGGCAAGGCTCTGCTCGGCACGGCACGGCCTTGCACGGCTGGGCACGGTCAAAAACTGTTTGGCTCTCCGTCTCACACACCCCTGATCCTAATCAGGAGAGCTTACCTATATGCGCTTTCATGTCCATGTTACACCCTGTGGTCAGTGCTAGAACTGCAGGCATACATTAAAGGGACTATTTGTAACTTTCAGAAATGCTTCTTAACAGCGACACCTGTGGCCGTGAAATCAACGAAAGTCAGCGTCGGGCTCGCGCTTGCTCGCTCTCAATATACCTGAACGAGCATCGCTCAAAACAGTGAGGCGACACACGTCAGCTAAAAGCACAATATCACTCTATATTTCAGCTGCTTGGCAGTAATGTTAGCTGACCAGACGAAGGTCTCTCCATGAACATGATTTAGATCTGATCCTAGTGTTGGCTTTTCCTGCCTAAGTGCAGGCTGAGGCAGCGGGGCTCTGCAGCATGTCTCCTCTGCTCTCTCCGCCCGCAGCCGGAGAGAGCAAAGGAGACACCGGCACCCAGTCGGTAACGAGAAGACAACGTAACTCTCTGCACAGTTCGGTCACTTCACAAGACACGGAAAACCTCTGTTGGTCTGGAGGAGCTGCAGCAGTTATTTCTGCACAAACGTCCCCTGTACATTCACTAGATATTCTCAGAGCTAAACTAACTCTTCTGCAGTGTGTAGTGAACGCGCGTTCACGTCTAGAGGTGGAGCGAGCTGAGCTGTCTGAGTGAAGGAGAGCAGGCAGAGGAGGAGGGTACAGCGGCTATACGCGAACGCGCATATGCGAGCGCGCATTTGTGACGACCCGCTACATTTATGCGCGTACAAAGTTACAAATAGTCCCTTTAATTGTGACATCCACAGATAAAAGTAAAACAAACAAAAAACGACATTAAGGCTCCAACATAAGGCTTTGTTTGTTTGCTTATTTTGGTTTAGTTTGAACAGCTAGTGTTGTGCCCCTTAAACAGGGGAAATAGTGAGAGAGAAGGATGAATAAATCACACGCAGCTCTTCCCTTCACTCGTCTCTGTATTGAGTCACATTTTAAATGTAATGCAATGTAAACAAAACTCATACATTTAGACATCAGAACTCAGTTTCTGGACCACAGTGATCAAGGTGTAATTACCTTTTTAACTTTCTCTAAACCATTTAAATTATCTTTTTAACTGTTTCTAAGTGTTCTTAATTCAAATACAGCATGAAGTCTCTCTTATGAAATGTATTTGAACCTTTTAGCTCACTGGACACATGAATTCATTACCAACAGATCAACGCAAAATCAACCCACACACACAAGGATCTGCATCACCTATCTGCATTATTCCTCTTTCTATTTCACTGCATATGTGCTGCATAGTCTCTACAGTGACCAGTGTTGATGCATATTTACATCCAAAAATTAAATGACATGTCCTGAAAATGATACAGTAATAACTGAGACAACAAAGAAATTAGCTTTTCTCTAAATAAATGAATTATGCCTGAAAAATTAATTATTCTTGCATTATTCTTGCCTGTCACATACTCCCCCTCAAAACAGATGTTGTCCTCAACATGCTAACCTTTGACCTTTAGTGCAAATAAGGGGTTAAAGTGCATACCATCAAAATATATCCCTAGTACCACTTCAGACTAACAATCCTGTTACATGTTATCTTGTATAGTGCAGTAGTGCAGTTTTACAGACTGGAACTCTTTTCATACATTCATTCAGAAATGGGTAAATACCTAGTGTCCATTTTTTCTCTTTTGGTCATTTGTTTGACCTCCTTTATTACGCATTGTTTCGACACAGTCCATTGCTACCTTGCTAACAGTTCTGTTTGTGCAGCATGTCCAAGTCAACTACACTCTCCTTTAATACAGGTCCATGAGTGTGATATGATAGACTGCAACAGTGTCATGTAAATGTGTATATTGAGTGTATCCACAGTCAAAAGTTCCTCATGTTCAACAGTCCATTTGAATGTGAATTATGTGTTGAACAGTCCCTTTTTTTCTTTCTTTGAGTGTAATGTACGTGCATTTACTCAGTCCAGTGGTGTGTAATGTTTCTACCTTCCATGTCAATAGTACTGCTGGAAGTGGTATGGCGGCGCAGTGAGTGTCCATGGCACTTTAAAGTTTGTATGCCAAGGTGTTGTCCTCAGGTTGTAGCATGCAGGTGAGCCAAGCTTATCATATGTGAAGACCTTGGGCCGTCTGTGTTGTCGTCTAGGCCGCTGACGCTCCTCACTGCTGAGATCACTTGGAACAGGTAATGGAACAGCATCCTCCACAGGTAGGTCCTCCACATAACTGTTCTCTCTCGCCAATAAGTGCTCCATTTGGTTTGTTGTTTCTTGTTCTTTCTCTGGTTCAGGTGCTATGTTTTCCTCAGGGTGTATGCATTCAATCTCCACAGGTGTACTAGCGCACACAGGATTCACTGTCTCAGGTGTGCATGTCTTGGATTGCTGCTCAAGTGTCACAAGATGATACTCATCATCTTCCTCTTCCTCTGACTGCTCCGCTTCCTCATTTCTCTCCACACTTTTTTTCTTTGTGCGTGGCTGTACTGGGGTTTCCAGTGGCAAGTGGTCACATGGGAGGAGAAGATTACGATGTAAAATCCTTGATCTCCCTTTTCCTTTCTCAGGTCTGAGTTCATAAACAGGGATATCTTCACTCACTTGACGCACAACTGTGTGGATAGTATCCTCCCAGTGGTTTCTCAGTTTTCCTGGACCACCACGAGGTGTCATGTTCCTGATTAAAACACGATCACCAGGCTGTAGCACTGAGCTTTTCACCTTACTGTCATAGTGTCTCTTGCTTCTCATGGCAGCTTTGTGAGCATTTTGTCTTGTGATCTCGTACGCTTCTTCCATGCCCTGCTTCCACTTTTCCATGTAGTTATGATGATTACTGTCTCCTTGTTCTGAGGTCAAGTTGAACAACATATCAACTGGCAACCGTGGAGAGCGCCCATACAACAAGTTAAAAGGTGAAAAACCAGTCACTTCACTGCGAGTACAATTGTACGCGTAAATCAGTTTGTTTAGTGAGTCTTTCCAGTTAGTCTTTTGTCTCTCTGTGAGGGTCTTTAACATCTGGAGCAGTGTTCGGTTAAACCGCTCTACCTGTCCGTTCCCTTGGGGGTGGTAGGGAGTGGTTCTCGACCCAGCAACTCCACAGTACTTTTTCAGTTGAGCGAACAGTTGGTTTTCAAATTCGCCACCCTGATCATGGTGTATTCTTGTTGGGAAGCCAAATTTCAGTGCACAGTCGTTAAAGATCTTGTCTGCAGCTGTTTTGCCTGATTTGGAAGTTGTGGCGTAAGCCTGGGCAAAACGTGTAAAATGGTCAATGATTACAAGAATATACTCATAACCACCCTTACACTTGTCAAGGTGCAAGAAATCAACTGAAACAAGTTCAAACGGTTGAGTGGTTACAATGTTCGTCAGTGGTGCTCTTGTCCCATGGCTTGGCTTCTTGTGCTTGAGGCACACACATCTTCTCATGACATAATCCTCGATCTCCCGTTGCATATACGGCCAGTAAAACCGGTCCTGTACCAGGGATGTAGTCCCTTCTACACCCTGATGACCCATTTCATCGTGAAGTTCTTTTAACACTGTAGTTTTGTGTGCTTCTGGAAGCACCAGCTGTTTTCTGCTTGCAGTTTTCCTGAACAACACTCCACCCTCAGAAATCTCCAACTTATCCCACTCTCTAAGGAGACATAAGATCTGTGAACTGAGTTGTTTGAGTTCTGGACCTGATGGTCGTTTTTCTGCCAGTTTGAACTGAATCACTGGTCCGACAGTGGGGTCATTCCTTTGGTCATGTTTGATTTGTCCTGCTGTTAGTGGAATGAGGGGCGTGTCTGTAGCTATTGCTGCACATTGTACTGAGACACCCATGGACCATAATGCACTGGATTCATCCTGACTTTCCACTGCCTGTGTAGCTGCTCCAATCACATCATGTGATATTTCCTCTGAACACTCTTTCATGAATATTTCCATATCTAAAGGCATTCTGGAAAGACTGTCTGCGTCAATGTTTTCCTTACCCGGACGGTATTTGATTGTGAAGTGGAAATCTGCCAGTTCTGCTACCCATCGACACCCTGTTGCATTCAGTTTGGCAGTGGACAGTACATAGGTAAGTGGGTTGTTGTCACTGTAGACGGTGAAGAATGGTGCATAGTACAGGTAATCACGGAATTTTTCTGTGATCGCCCACTTGAGGGCTAGGAACTCCAACTTTCCTGAATGTAGATGGTAGTTTTTCTCCGCTGTAGTTAAAGTTCGGGAGCCATAAGCAATCACACAAAGCTTTTCATTCTGCCTTTGGTACAATACAGCACCTAATCCCTGGTTGGAAGCATCAGTATGGATGATGAATGGCTGTGAAAACTCTGGAAAGCCTAGAACAGGAGGCTGAGTGAGACAGTCTATCAACTGTTCCAAGATTGACTGGTGCATGTCAGTCCACTTAATGGGTGTGTTGGATGGAACTCGTCTGCTGTTTCGTTTTGTTTGCCACTTCCTCTTTGTGTTGTTCAGTGTTTCGGTTTCTACAGGTGCTTTAAACAGGTCATACAAGGGGCTGGCAATACGTGAAAAATCTTTGATATACTGCTGGTAATAACTTAATAGTCCCAAGATTGCTCTTATCTCACCAACAGTACCTGGATGTTTGTTTTTCAGGGCCCTGACAGCAGCAGTATCGGCAGGGTCCACCCGGTTCCCCTCAGCAGACACAATTTTTCCAAGGTACCGTACTTCTGCTTTAAACAGGTCACACTTTCTGGGCTTCAGTTTTATCCCGTGCCCTCTCAGTCGTTGCAGCACCCTTCTGACATCACTGACATGATCCTCAAATGTTCTGCTAAACACAAGAACATCATCAAGATATGGCACACATATTTCATCCCTTAAGCCGTCCAAGCACTCTTCCATGCAGCGCTGGAATGCTGCAGGTGCATTCATAAGCCCAAACGGAATTCGGACCCACTCATACAGGCCCCAGGGGGTCACAAAAGCTGTTAGATGCTTACTGTCCTCGGTCATGAACCCCTGGTGGTATGCCTTGCCCTGGTCCAGCAGTGAGAAGAGGGTGTTCCCTCCCAGGTTGTCCATAATGTCCTGTACTCTGGGGATGGGGTGGCGATCTGGGTGAGTTTTCCTGTTAAGCTCCCTGTAGTCGATACATAAGCGGAGAGTGCCATCCTTTTTTCTCACACAGACGACTGGAGAGGAGTAGGAAGAGGTAGACTTTTCAACCCACCCTTGTGCTATCAAGTCCTGTAAGTAGTCTTTCATCTCTTTGTATAAGGGTTTTGGAACAGAGAGATATTTTCTTGGTTCTCTGCTTGGTGGGGGATACTGTGGGGGCACAGGTGTGGACCTTTAGATGGTTTCCCTGATTTGGGAGACTTCAGCTCTCAGATCTTTCAACAGCACCATGTCAGAGCGAATTTCTTTGATTTCGGACAGCAGATCAGGAGGAAGTGAAGTGGCTGTGTTTTGCTGGGTGGTGCTTTTCTTTTCCACTGGAACTTCACTGGACTGGACTGTATTCACATTTGTTGCTCGTGATGGGGCAGCATGTTTCTTTTTGTCCTGTCTCTCCTTTTCATTGGTGCATGCAACGTTCAGTTTCTCCAGTAGCAGCTCATCTGAGGTGTTTGTCTGCAGGAGGTAAGGCTGCAGGTCACTTTTGATATTGTCATTCTGTAGGCCAGTCAGGACAGTATGCATGAATAGACTCTGGACTAGTGCTGGGTCATATTTTAAGTTTGACTCATCTTCCTGAGAAGCAAACAGAATTTTCTGTCTCATGTCCATTGCCCTTATCAGGGAGTTTTGAGGTGTCTCTTTACTGCTCTGGACCTCAGAGGTGAGTTGTTTATATAACTCAGTGGCACCTCTCTCCTGGTAATGAGACCTGAGAATTCTGCGGAGGGCGGGCAGAGTAAGTTTTTCCTTCCCCTCAAGGTAACTTCGTAACTGCAGGTCTGGTGTGATGGCGTGGATTACAGCATCAATGATCTCTGACTCTGGGTAGCCCTTATTGAGCCCATTTTCAATTTGTCTGGCCAGACTGGAAAAGGTTAGCTTATCTTTTTGTCCTGGCTCTCCTATTTGGCCTGCCATCTTAAAGTCTTTGCGCCACATAGAGCTGTTAGGAGGTGCTAGCGCCATGTTCTTTGCTGGAGTGCTGGAACTGGCAGGGTGGTTCATGCTTATGTTCATGAGGTCATGCATTTCATTCTCTTTTTCTTGTCGGGACACAGTCTTAGCTCCTCTACCTCTTTCTGGAGGTTTTCCTGTCTGTCAGTTTGATGCAAAATTTCACTCTCAGTTAGGTTTGTTGCCATTTGGATTTTGTCTATTATGTCTTGAATGTTAAGAAGTTCTGACAAACCTTCATCCTCTCGATCATCCAATTGCACCCGTTCAAGGTACCTCATGACGTGTGAAATTAATTGACTGCGTGTTTTACCAGTCACATGTTCCTTTCCTGGTCCAGAAATCAGAAGTTCATTGCACACTTTAATCAGTTGTTCAACAGTCAGTTTGTATAATGCTCCTTTAATCTCCAGCTCCAGCTTCTCGAATTCAGACTCCATTTTATCAAAGGAGCGGGCAGAAGTAGTAAAACGAGGGTTAATCTGACTCAATTGGTTCTTTGCTGCTCCCTAGTGGTCACTTTGCTCATTTCAGGATACAAGTCGCCGATGTTTGTCTGAAGATCACCTCGACCGCCTTGCCAACTCCTTTCTCCGATGCCTGGGTAGTTTGAGGAGAAGATCAACCAGAGGATTCCACTTGTAGCTCAGTGATGATCCTCAAGCTAAACATCTCAGCGGTGCCTCCAAATGTTGAGCCCCTTAAACAGGGGAAATAGTGAGAGAGAAGGATGAATGAATCACACACGCAGCTCTTCCCTTCACTCGTCTCTGTATTGAGTGAGGAAGAGGAGCGCGATCCCCCTACTGGAGCCCCGAGGCATTACCAACAGATCAACGCAAAATCAACCCACACACACAAGGATCTGCATCACCTATCTGCATTATTCCTCTTTCTATTTCACTGCATATGTGCTGCATAGTCTCTACAGTGACCAGTGTTGATGCATATTTACATCCAAAAATTAAATGACATGTCCTGAAAATGATACAGTAATAACTGAGACAACAAAGAAATTAGCTTTTCTCTAAATAAATGAATTATGCCTGAAAAATTAATTATTCATGCATTATTCTTGCCTGTCACATTAGCGATCCGCTGGCCCGGCCCATACTGGGTGCATTTTGGAGGTTGTAGCGGGCTCAGTTTTAAAGCGAGAGTGCAGATACTGGTATCATAGGAAACTAGAAACCCTAAGGAATCCGTCGGTAGATTTGTAAAAAGGAATTTTATGTCATTCCATTTGTTGTATTTCTACTTTTACTGAACTAAAAGATGTTACTACTTTTTCAACCACATTCAAGAGTTGTCCACGATTCAGTATTAAATCAGCAACTTGACGTTTCCATTTGATTTACTGGAGACAATCCATATTCACTAGGGGTGTGACGAAATATCGTGCCACAAAATATCGCAATATAAAAACGTGACGAAATGCATCGTCGAGACAAAAAACTGGATTGCGATATCAGGGCATCATACTGTAGGTACTACGTACAAACGTACATACGGGCTCCGGGCAGCTGCAGCCTCTTCCTGCTGCTCTGCAAGGCCTATGGAAGGAGGCTGAGTACGCGTCATATCTCTGGGGTACAACACATGCGCAGTAAAATCTGGTCCGCCCTCGCCGAAATTGAACCAATCGCAACGCACGGCCGCAGCTTCAGTTACACTGGGCATGTGTCATACCCCCAGAGCCATGTCTGCCCGTGACCAGCCTCCTTCAATAGGCCTTGCTGCTCTGGGTCAGGGCTCCACACACATCAACACACACAGCGCAGTCAGCCGCGGTGGAGACGAGTTGACAACTATGTAAGTGCAATAAAACTTTGCAAGTGTAAAGCCAAGATACGATATTACACCTGTTCAGCAAGCATAAACACGATGAAACGGTTAAACATTTAGGAAAGCAACATTTCAATCTGCTCCGTCCGCAGTCTCTCATCCACCGCTGCTGTTCGCACAAGCAGAGCGCGTTATCCCGGCAGCTAACAGCTAACTGTAAACACGTGCAAGTTATTTAGTTGAGTTGTGAATGACTTTAAATGACTGAAGCTGGCAGTAGGCTGTGTAGTCCAACTGTTTAGGTTAGTTTGTCATGTATCTTACTGGTAAAAGGATGAGCTGAGACAAAGCCCTACCAGCCCGAACGTTACCTGATGAGTGACATCAGCAGAGGACAGGAGGAAGGACTGATATTGACTGATGGAGGTGAGAGGACAGGAGGAAGGACTGTTATTGACTGATGGAGGACAGGAGGAAGGACTGTTACTGACTTATGGGGGAAGGAAGACAGGGGGAACCACTGATACCATTAAAAAAATGAAACTACAGGGCAAACAACAGCATTGTTTTGCATTTTGTGTCTTTTCGAATAAAAGGCTACTTTTTCAGTCATATATTTTCATCATTCAAATTTTGTTAAAACTATTGTTATAATATCGTATCGAGATCGTGAACCCAATCTCGTGTATCGTACCGTATCGTGAGCTGAGTGAATCGTCACACCCCTAATATGCAGTGGGACTATGTGACCCTAATGTTTGATAAATCCATACACAAAGTTTGTAAGTGATGCAACTAAATAGTACTGATTACAGTTTAGTGAGTTGAGACGTTTCTTGCTGCCGTCTGCAAAAGTGGATGAAAAAAAAAAATAAAAAGATGGATTTAATCCAAGATTTTAAAGAGTCTTAATTTGAATTGATATCATGGAACCTTGGAGAGAGGAAGTAAAGAACAACATTGCCCTCTGCTGGTCTGTTTAAGTGATTACTAAAAAAGAACAACTACAATGTGACAGAACAGCAGAACATTGAGGTGTGACATGAGAATAAAAATAAATCTACCCTAGAGCTGCAATGATTAAGCGATTAGTTGTCAACTATAATCGATAATCGGTTAGAGTCATTTTTATATGAAAAAAAGTCTAAATTCTCTGATTCCAGCTTCTTAAATGTGAATATTTTCTGGTTCCTTTCCTCCACTATGACAGTAAACTGATGATCTTTGAGTTGTGGACAAAACAAGACATTTGAGGACGTCATCTTCAACTAACAACTAATCGACAATGAAAATAATTGTTAGTTGCAGCCCTACTGTAATCTACCTAGATCTCTCCTCACAGGCTATGAATAAATAAACTACACCATTCAGGTTTTGTTGTACAAAGGTGGAGAACAATTTATTACATTTACTTAAGTAGCTAAGTACAGTTTTGAGGTACGTACTGTGGTTCAATACCTGGCTGCTCCGGTCACATGTCGATGTGTACTTGAGCAAGCCACTTAACCCCAAATTAGTCCCGAAGGCATAGCCACCGGTGTGTAAATGAGTATTTAGATTCAAATCAAATCAAATCAAATCAATTTATTTTTGTATAGCGTCAAATCACAACAGAAGTTATCTCAAGACGCTTTATATATAGAGCAGGTCTATGACCGTACACCATAGTTTAGAGACCCAACAGGATCCACCAAGCGCACTGTGGCCAGGAAAAACTCCCCAATTACTGGGAAGAAACCTGGAGCAGAACCGGGCGCAGGGCGGGCGGCCATCTGCCGAGACCGGCTGGGGGGATAGATAGATAGAGAGAGAGTGAGAGAGAGAGAGAGAGAGAGAGAGAGAGAGAGATAGATAGAGAGAGAGAGATAGAGAAGCAGCCACAATAGCAGTCTAGCAGCTGTAATAGCTAATACAAGTAGGACTGATAACACAAAACCAATAGTGGTGGATGGAAAGAGTGATAATACAACTATCGGAAAGCCAGCACTGTCCAGCATCTCTCCTCAGTACGTCCATGTGAGTTGGTGTGGGACGTCCCTGCGATCGATGCCCGTGCGTTGGTTCCTGCAGCATCAGCATGCTTGCTGGGAGCTCTTGATGTCTTTGGCAGTGATTGAGAAGTGTTATTCTCCAGGCTGCCACATTGTCACTAGGTGTTGGAAATCCCTCATTAGCATTGGTTAGATTAAATCCTGATGGGCAAAGTTGGAACCTCAGCAGCTTCTGCCTTCAGTGTATGAATGTGTGTGTGAATGGGTGAATACTGACATATAGTGTAAAGCGCTTTGAGTGGTCGGAAGACTATAAAAGTGCTATATAAATGCAAGTCCATCTGAATACTTCTTCCCTCTTTCAGTATGGCAGCCAATCAGATGAGCAGCTCTCATTAGAGAGATTTATTAAATGAGGTTGGGGGTTTTCTTTATCCAAATGAAGGGTAGAGAAAGCCATTTGTTGTACAGATTGTAAAGTCCTCTGAGACGATAAGTTGTGGAGTTCAGCATCCTCTTCTATGTTCACTGCCCTCCTGTCAAAATAAGTAGTAAATAAAGTGAAATCCTTGTCATATTGGTGTCCACATTATGCCGGATGTTTGTTTTAATGGTGAACAGGATATTAGTTGCTCGCCCACAAGGGGAAAAAATATATATAATGTATATAATGTGAAATACTTTACCGTATAATACTTAATGTCAGCAGGGCGAAACCCTGAAATACAGATGAGAGAAAACAATGTTGGAAAATGATTCAAATTAAATTTTGGGCTTCACTATCACTTGTCAAATAAATGGATTGAGTTACCAGAAGTACCACACTAAATATGCAGGACGAGACTATCACAGGTATTTATTTTAATTCATCAGAGGAATAAAAACATCTCTGTTCCTCACCGTTATTGTTCCTCCTCCAGATGAAGAGTCCAGCGATGCAGACCGCCAGCAGCAGCAGCAGCAGTCCTACAACAACTCCAATAACAGGACCAGCAGGGAACCCTGCAGGAGGAACTGGAACCAAACAGAACATTCACACTTTGAGTTCATTCACACTGTGTGCTGTGTGGTTCTGAAAGTGTTTTCAGTGGTAATGCCTCAGTTCTGGATATGACTTTCATTTCAATTCAACATTCAGGCAGTGCTGTCATCACATCAAACAAATGTGTAGTAAATAAAAACCCTGACAAAGAGGTTCACAGCTTATCAGTGGTTTAAGTGGGTACAGTAAACCAGGAGTTCAAGATGTAGAAACGAACATTAGAACATAAGTACTTTGTTTTACTCCATCTATGTGTGAAAAGCCATCAAACTTGGCAGCACCTCTCAGAGTAAATGTCAGCACCGGTCCTCTAAATGTGGTTGCTGTTGCACGTTTTTAAGACTTACGGCTGGTTATGTAATACAGTGGTTCTCAAACTTTAGAATAATCAGGTTGGTGTTCGAGACCCCCCCCCCCCAGCCAGGCGTAAACAACTGTTTCTATGTGCGATTTTGAGTGATTATAGTGAACGCTCTGATTAATAAATGTAGGATAAATAATATAAGGCTTTGTTTGTGTGTTTAATTTGGTTTAGTTTGAACAGCTAGCTCCTAGGCGTTGTCCAATGTGTTCCAGGCACTGTGGATTTCTGATGCGTTTCGTGACTTTTTCTCTCCCCCCGACCCGCCGGAAATGCCCCGTCAGAAACTCACCTGCATGCACACTTTGATTCTCACAAACACACACAATAAAATCTGTTCTGAGGCAAATTATTTCACTGGTACAGGCGATGTAATGTAAAAATCCTCCCCCAGTCTAAAATACACCATCACTTGTGATTCCAGTCTTACCCCAGTTGGTCCTGATCAATGCTTTGTCCAGTCTGGTGACGATGTCGTCCACCACACCAGAGAGATGAAACACACAGTCGTACCTCCTCCAGTCTTCAGGTGAAACTGATGACAGGTTCAACTCAACACTCATCTGGAAGGATCCATCGTGGTTGGGGAGGATCTCTCCGTGGTCCACGTCCTCATGAATCTCCTCTCCATCTTTCCTCCAGAACATCATGGCTCTGTCGGGGTAGAAACCTGTAGCGTGGCAGCTGACTGGAGAGGAGGGAGTCTTCTGGAGGAGAGACACTGAGGGACGCTCTGGAGAGAGGCAGATAGACACAGATGAGTCTGTACTGAGACACCAGGATGTGTCAGGATATTATGTTCATTGGAATCATACAGAGCTTTAGAAGGACTGAGTTCATGTACAACAGTACATCTTGCCATGTGATCCTACCTGTTCTCTGCAGAAAGCTCCTCCCATAGTGTAGGTACTTCCTCAGCCAGTCAGGACACATGTGGATGTATACGTTTTTGTTGTAATCTAATCTAGCTTTGTCATTATCCCATCGGAGTTTGGTCATGAAAGCCTGTTGTTTTGGAGCGGTCCATGTCAGCGTCTGCAGGTCCAACACAAGGAAGTCTTCTCCATCAAAACCGTACTGACTAAAACCAACAACCTCTCCAGTCTCGTCGTCCCACTCACAGCCGCTCATCCTCTGTAAAATGTGGGCACCTGAGAGAGACAGAGACAGAAAAAAGAGACATCTCAGTACAGCCAGCTCCTTTACCATTCTACCTTCTGTTTTAGAGGGGTGGGGTACAGGGGATGTTCAGGGGTAGATAAATAGTCAACAGTGGATGTCACATAGAAGTGGTGTACATCATCTGAAAGCTGGGAACCTGGAGATTCATTTGAGATGCAGCACGGTGTAGCAAGTTGTTCTAGTCATAAATCAGAATTAAAATGTATTAATAAATGGATGAATAGATTAAAATAAATAGTAAAAGTGTATAAGAGCGTATAACATTATGATAGAAGTATATGATGGTCATTCCCATGCTCTATTATGTCTCATAAGTTGTTGCAGCAATTTTTGGGTTGATACCATTTGTTACAGATTTGTTGCTAAATTTAAATTTTTTTTACTGCTGGAGTATTGATAAAAAAGATCAATAATCTCTCCAAAATACCACATTAAGACACCAAGACCTTGAGGAACACCATAGAAAAAGCCATGCTGTGATTTGGGATAAAAAACTTTTGACATTTGGAGATTTCTGCAGGAATTGCATTTTTCAGCGATTGGATGGCGAGCACTTCTGTTGTGTAAACTGCTCAGAAACCCCCTTATTGTCAATCTAGCTAGGAAAGCCATCCATCCTCTGAATGCTTTAGGTCTCTAGTTTGTGGCTTTAAAGTTTCATGAGGCTGTGATTATCCTAGAGGTCACCACAGGTAATTTCATAAAGTCAGGTCAAGTTTAAAAAAAATGGTCTCACTACACTGAAATGTCTCCTATGGGGACTAACATCACCACACATGAATACATTCAGGCTCATTGGATCCACAAGAGTCTCAGCTTTACAGTGATCCCCAATTTATGTAATTCAAGACTGTTTAAGGACCCCAGTATGTAGAAATATTCAAATACACCATTTTAGAATAGGCGGAAATAACAGATTTATACTGCATTAAAAAAACTGCATGTGATTATCATAAAGTGTGCATGTGTAAAGTCAAGGGACTCCTTTGAAAATCGCCATGGCAGTTTTTCCTCGATAAAATTTAGCGTAACTTTGCAGCGTTATTTAGCGTTATCTTCCCGACAAGCTAGTATGACATGGTTGATAGCAATGCATTCCTTAGATTTTCTAGTTTCATATGATAACAGTATCATCACTCAGTGCAACAACCTCTTAAAGAGGTTAAGGGGTTAACCGATAATATGACATCATCACCACAGAGTCACACACAATTTGGCTCAGTGTGTTTATACTGTAAGCTACGTCTCACCTCAGAGGGAGGAAACATTTCACCAGTAAAAAGTTACATATGAACATAAACATACTGTACCTCCAGTTTGGTTTAAGCGCTGCTTCAGGCTGTCCAAGCTGGCTCTGAAGATCTGCTGGCTACCAAAACACTTCAGAGAATACCACTCCAGGTGTTGTGGCTCATCCTTTACTAGTTTCCTCATCCAGTCCTGTTTGAGTTCTGGGGTCTTGATGTTGCTGTCACAGTAACCCATCAGCACTTCATCGACCATCGCAGCAGCCACGAACTCTGGGAAGTTTGGGACTCCAGAAGTTGCAGTAGAGAAATATTTCAGGGAGTGTTTCACTGCAAGACAAAGAAGGTTTTGAATTGGATTTCAAACATTTTTGAGGGATTGATTGTTTAACCCATTTGTGCCCGCAACTGAAATTTCGAAATTTGGACTTGCCTCACCACAACTATGAAGAAATTTTCAAGATATGCACACATATGCAGTGTAAAAAGTGTGATTTTTCATGTTATCTTTCAAAGTTGTACTGTTAGATACTTGCCCAAAGTATGTCCGTACCAATTTTCAAATCTTTTGACTGATCAGAACAAATGTGTCCTTATCATACTAAATATAGTCTTTGGGCACAAATGGGTTAATTGGTTGTCAATTCCCCAAAAAAGGAGAATTTTAAAATATGTTGAATTACTCTGAGCTACAAAAGAATATGTTATAGACACATTCTCAGTACTGATAGAGTAGATAGAGTAGATAGAGTAGATAGATAGATAGATAGATAGATAGATAGATAGATGTACTTTATTGATCCCAAATTGGGAAATTCTTCTGTTACAGCAGCAGGTTATCCAGGCAATGCACAGGGACCGTAAATATACATATCAACACTAGAGGTAATATCTATAGGATACACAATATCAAGAATATATTAGAATACAATATAAATATACCAGACTATTACAACTAGCTTGGAAAATACAAAATATGAAAATAGAATAACAATAACATACTATAAACAATAGCAAAGTATGAAAGTTACAATTTTATTTTAAAATAACAATAAATTAGGTAAATATTATTTATATATATTATTTATTATATATATATATATAATATATAATATAATATTGCAATGAGTAATATAGATGGCCAGTATGCAATCATTATTATTTTTCTATTGTAGGCCTACTAACAGCAGTAAATTTGCTCTTTTGCAGTTCAGTGTGACAAAGTGAAAGTGAAAGTGATTCCTCGATGTCAAACTACAAAGTGACTAAAACAAATAAGTTTCGCAGCAACAAGAATAACAAGAATAACGTTGAGATGTGCAATGGGATCTTACCTGTAGATGCAACGTGACAGAAGAGGAGAAACATTAGTAACTTCATCTTGTTCTGATTAGTAAGAGAGAGTGAGAGAGATAGAGATTCATCCCCTGCAGAGCCGCAGAGCCACTCGCAGACACACAGTTGTAGATGTACGCATGCGTCAGTTTAAACAACTGGCGGGACAGCGAACTGTACAGTGTGTGTATGAGGAAGCATCGAGAAAGGAGACACGAGAGCGACGTCGTAAATTCGTGCGCCTGGTTTGATAGCTCAGGGTTTATGCCCTTTTTCTATCTATAGGAGCTCTTTACACTACATGTCAGCATTCACCCGTTCACAGACTGATGGAAGAGGCTGCTAAGGAGCCAACTTTGCCCATCAGGATCTGATCTAAATACTCATTCACTCACCGATGGCTTAGCCTTTTGGAGCAATTTGGGGTTAAGCAGTGGCGGCTGCTGGAAAGTTTTCTAGGTCGGGCTGTGCCACCTCCAATCAATATCAGCAAACATCCCGGTATGATTTAATGCAAAAGACGTGAAAGTATCGAAAACACAGTACTACTTTGCAGTTAAATAATCAACAATTATTTGATTCCAACAGGAGCAGTAAAGAATGCTTAGGAAAACACAACAGTATAACATGTACTCAGTGGTGGAAAGTAACTAAGTACATTTACTCAAGTACAATTTTGAGGTACTTGTACTTTACTTGAGTATTTCCATGTTCTGATACTTTCTACTTCTCCTCCACTACATCTCAGAGGGAACTATTGTACTTTTTACCCCACTACATTGATTTAATAACTTTAGTTACTTTACAGATTCAGATTATTAATACAAAATATAATCAACGAATAAATGTTGTATTATTATAGATTAAACTACCCAGCAGTATATAAAGTCATTAAAATGAGCTCCACCTTAACCAGCTGCAACATTAAAGTGATGAACACATGAATGCATCAATAAGTACAATCCAATAATATACATTATTCTGCATAATGTATATTTTTATGTTTGGTACTTTAAAGCTGAAGTAGGCGAGATTGGAGCAAATATGTTTTAAAAAAATATTTTTATAAAACAGTCGCTATATCCTGACAGTAGTACATGAAACAGGTAACCTAAAAAAAATCATGTGCCTCTGTGTCCTCCGGTGCTCCTAACGGCATCTGCAAGATTTCACAGACCGGAGGAAAACAAGCAGTAAGAGCTGATCTGAGGTCTGCTGTCCAGCTGCCGTCTATGAGAGCCGGCTGTCAATCACTCGCGAACTCCGACCAAACGGTCAAACTAGGCAGCGCTGATCAAATATGAATCAATATTCTGTTACGTTAATGCCTATTTCTCTCCTCAAATGTTTTCAGAATCATCTGGTAGTGCACGGTTTAGCTGTAAAATGAGAAAGTTTGTTACGCCGCCGCCGCCATTGTGAAATCTGGTGAAGGAACGCCAACTTCTAGTCACATGACCGGAGCACAGCCAATAGGAACGCTCTCTCAATGAAATGACCTGTGATTGGTCAAAGTCTCCCGTCACGGGCTAGATGCTCTAAAGCCTGACGAGCTTGGGGTGATAAAATATTCGCCCCTCTCGTATTAGATTTGAGGACGCTGATTGGCTAAATTTAATGTCAATCGTTCAGAGCTTGAATCAGCTACTGGCTAAGCTGCTACACAGACCCGCCTGCTGTGGGCGATTTCTCCATCGCCCCAGAGCTGAACTACAGACAGACAGACAGGCAGAGGGGAGTCAGACAGACAGAGGGGAGTCAGACAGGCAGAGGGGAGTCAGACAGGCAGAGGGGAGTCAGACAGACAGAGGGGAGTCAGACAGGCAGAGGGGAGTCAGACAGGCAGAGGGGAGTCAGACAGACAGAGGGGAGTCAGACAGGCAGAGGGGAGTCAGACAGACAGAGGGGAGTCAGACAGACAGAGGGGAGTCAGACAGGCAGAGGGGAGTCAGACAGGCAGAGGGGAGTCAGACAGGCAGAGGGGAGTCAGGGGACGTGCAGGAAAACCACAGTATGTACCTCAAAACTGTACTTAGGTACTTAAATAAATCTAATAAATGACTTTCCACCTTTGTACAACAAAACCTGAATGATGTAGTTTTTTTATTCATAGTCTGTGAGGAGAGATCTAGATAGATTAGGGCTGCAACTAACAATTATTTTCATTGTCGATTATTTTCTCGATTAGTTGTTTGGTCTATAAAATGTCAGAAATTGGTGAAAAATGTCGATCAGTGTTTCCCAAAGCCCAAGATGACGTCCTCAGATGTCTTGTTTTGTCCACAACTCGAAGATATTCAGTTTACTGTCATAAAGGAGTAAAGATCCCAGGAAATATTCACATTTAAGAAGCTGGAATCAGAGAATTTTGACTTTTTTCATTCTTACAAAAATGACTCAAACCGATTATAGTTGACAACTAATCGCTAGTTTTCTTTTTATTCTCATGTCACACCTCAAAGTTCTGCTCTTCTGTCACATTGTAGTTGTTCTTTTTTAGTAATCTCTTTAACAGACCAGCAGAGGGCAATGTTGTTCTTTACTTCCTCTCTCCAAGTTTCCATTTTTATCAGTTCAAATTAAGACTTTTGCAGACTGCAGCAAGAAACGTCTCGACTCACTAAACTGTAATCAGTACTATTTAGTTGCATCACTTACAAACTTTGTCTATGGATTTCTCAAACATTAGGGTCACATAGTCCCACTGCATATGGATGTCTCCAGTAAACCACATGGAAAAAGTCAAGTTGCTGATTTAATACTGAATCGAGTACAACATGCTGAATGTGGTGGAAAAAGTATTCACATCTTTTAGTTCAGGAAAAGTAGAAATACAACAAATGGAATGACATAAAATTCCTGTTTTCAAATCTACCAATGGATTCCTTAGGGTTTCTAGTTTCCTATGATACCAGTATCTCCACTCTCGCTTTAAAACTGAGCCCGCTACAACCTCCAAAAGAAGGGGCTGCATCCCAAAGCTCTTAATTGCATCCCCGTTTCCCTCACTTGCGTCTTAGTCCCTCCCACCAGGGAAGCATAGAGACACGCAAGGGGTGCATCCCAAGGCTCTTTTTTTTCATTTCCTCGCTCCTCGCTTGAACCGGAAGTTGTTCTGGTGCGCCATCTTGAAGACCGTCCTAAAGCTCTTATTTGTGCACGGAGGAGCGAGGAACGAGGAGGGATCTCTGAGGAGCGATGAGCGAAGATACACGAAAGCAGCCTACACGGAGGTCTTTTACCAACCGATACGCCCCCTTATTGGATATCAGTTACTGATTGGACGCTGCTGCTGATAGACACGCCCCCTTATTGGATATCAGTTACTGATTGGACGCTGCTGCCCACCAGACTGATCTGATAACTTTACCTCTCAACATCACTGGAGTTTTATACCGGAGTGAAGACAGATCACAGATTAAACATTTTATATTTTAGTTGTCTTCTGATTCACCATCTAGTTCAAATCTGTGTTAACTGTAGGTGTTCTAGCAGCAGAAAGACCTGCAGGATCTCTGCTTCACACAACGCCAGTGAAGCAGTCTGTTACTGAAAGAGCTTTATAAGACCTGACAAACAGACTTAAAATAATTTTCATGTATTAGAATGATTTTTCTTCTCATGATCTGTTATTTCCCCCTTTAACTTTTATTATTGATACTATTAAAGTCAGAGAGAGAAGGAGTCTGTCAGCAACAAACCCCCTTTACATTGTTATCCTCATTTCCATTCAGTCACATGAGGCTGATAATTCCTGAACATCAGGTTTGATATGAGTTACATCATTTACATTTTCCCTCAAACATTCAGCCTAATAAATAATGTCCAGTGTTCAAAAGACACCATAGTCATATTTTGGGTTATTAAATAATGAACTCACAATCAGAATATCAATAACTACAGACACTAATAATTAATACATAATATAAAGATATTGACACAGTAGAAATACAGACTGCAGGTTGCACTTGTCTTTATTAGTATCAGATCAGTTCAGACATCAACAGCTGTTAAAGCCGACTGACAGCTGATCCAGCTGTGATCAGCTGCTGCGGTCATCAGAAACGGATGTCGCTTCAGAGGAAACGACGTCTCTTAAAACAAATTCTCGTTTCCTCTGTCTCCGCATGGTGTCCTTGCTTCCTTGATGAGACGCAAGTGAGGGAAGCAGGGATGCAATTAAGAGCTTTGGGATGCAGCCTGAGACATCAGAAAGTATCCAAGGTGGTTTTGCTGGTAACGGTACTGTTGGAGTAATGTTTAATTTATCTATTTCAAATTCTTTTGTTTTCTGCATCACTGTCCATCCAAAGCTTTTTGTTTCCTTCTTTTCCCAACAAGGTTTTAAAGTGTCTTGAGTTGGATGATCTTGATTACGGCCCTGTAAATTAACCCAATAATTAAGTGATAGCTGTATCCTTCTCATTTCTAATGGCATTTCTCCCATCTCTATCTGTAATGCTGCTCTTGGAGTCGTTCTAAATGCACCTGTATATAGTCTCAGAGCCTGATATTGTATGGTATGCAACGTTTTTAAAGATGTGTTTGCTACAGATCCATTTATACATTTTACTCCATCAGTTATTTACAACTATAGTTAGTTTTCAGATTAAGATTTTACATACAAAAAAAAAAAAAAAAAACATACATTGAAAGCTTTTACTTAAGAATTAAGGTCTCCCTTGTAAAATAGATTTGTGTCAAGGTATTAGTTTAAAGGGGTACAAAGTGGCTCACCCACAGCTTCTCCTTAAAATCCTCCTGCTGCATAGCAAACTGATCCAGGAGGGAAGTCCACTCAATAGCATGAGCAAAAACTAGTCTTTCCACAGTCAACTCAAACTCAAACTTTTAAAGAAAAAAATGCACAACTCTGCTGGCTCCATTTTGGTCAGTTCATTCTGTCAAGGTATTAGTTTAAAGGGTGGACCCAAATGCAGAGTGACCAGGCAGACAGATACATTTAACAAAAAGCAAGCTTTAATTGTAAAACTGGTGGAAAAAACAAATCTTACATGAAAACCAAAAACAGAGGGCAGGCTGAGAAAAACAAAGGAAAAACCCCAAAAAACTAAACTGAGAACAAAAACTAAATTACAAACCAGAAGACACGAGGAATACAGGCAGGATGGCAGAGATAACACCGGAGACAACACAGACTAGGCAGGAGCGACACGAACTGACAACAACAGAGGGCTTAAATACAAGAGGGTGATTAGACACAGGTGGAACAAATCAGGGCGGGGCAGACAATCAAAAAGGGCGGGAAAGCAAACAAAGGTAGGAAGTTACACCAGACAAGACACAGGAAGAGTGAATTTCCAAATAAAACAGGAAACACTGGAATGCATGAATATAAAAAAAAACAAATCCAAAACAAACCAAAATCACAATAACAGAACTAATAAACCAAAAGGAGGTGATAAGACAGTCTTAACTTATAACAAAAAGAAAAAGTCCAATGTTCTCTGGTACAGTGCCAGACCATGACATTTTGATCTCACTTCCAGGAATATAAAAATATTAATAATAACAATAATAATAATGAAATATATGTTGTATAGATTGTAAAGTCCTCTGAGACGATAAGTTGTGGAGTTCAGCATCCTCTTCTATGTTCACTGCCCCGCTGTCAAAATAAGTAGTAAATAAAGTGAAATCCTTGTTATCCGGACGTTTGTTTTTATGGTGAACAGGATATTAGTTGCTCGCCCACAAGGGGAAAAAATATATAATTGTATATAATGTGAAACATTTCACAGTATAATACTTACTGTTAGCAGGGCGAAACCCTGAAATACAGATGAGAGGAAATGTTAGAAAAGGATTCACATTTCAGAATTTATGAAAGCAGCAAAAGAAAAAAACAGCACTTTGTGCTTCACTATCACTTGTCAAATAAATGGATTGAGTTACCAGAAGTACCACACTAAATATGCAGGACGAGACTATCACAGGTATTTCTTTTAATTCATCAGAGGAATAAAAACATCTCTGTTCCTCACCGTTATTGTTCTTCCTCCAGATGAAGAGTCCAGCGATGCAGACCGCCAGCAGCAGCAGCAGCAGTCCTACAACAACTCCAATAACAGGACCAGCAGGGAACCCTGCAGGAGGAACTGGAACCAAAACAGAACATTCACACTTTGGGTTCATTCACACTGTGTGCTGTGTGGTTCTGAAAGTGTTTTCAGTGGTAATGCCTCAGTTCTGGATATGACTTTCATTTCAAATCAACATTCAGGCAGTGCTGTCAATCATTATTGGTCAAACAAATGTGTAGTAAATAAAAACCCTGACAAAGAGGTTCACAGCTTATCAGTGGTTTAAGTAGGTACAGTAAACCAGGAGTTCAAGATATAAAAACAAACATTAGTACATTAGTACTTTATTTAGCACACATCTAGGTATGTGTGAAAAGCCATCAAACTTGGCAGCACCTCTCAGAGTAAATGTCAGCACCGGTCCTCTAAATGTGGTTGCTGTTGCACGTTTTTTAGACTAATGGCTGGTTATGTAATACAGTGGTTCTCAACCTTTTCGAGTCTTGACCCCCAGAATAATCAGGTTGGTGTTCGGGACCCCCCCAGCCAGGCGTAAACAGCTGTTTCTACTTGCGATTTTGATTGATTATAGTGAACGCTCTGATTAATAAATGTAGGATAAATAATATAAGGCTTTGTTTGTGTGTTTAGTTTGGTTTAG
Source organism: Sebastes fasciatus (assembly GCF_043250625.1). Lineage (NCBI taxonomy): Eukaryota > Metazoa > Chordata > Actinopteri > Perciformes > Sebastidae > Sebastes > Sebastes fasciatus. Next base: position 4,742,058 of record NC_133811.1, on the reverse strand, counting down.
TTTGAACAGCTAGCTCCTAGGCGTTGTCCAATGTGCTCCAGGCACTATGGATTTCTGATGCATTTCGTGACTTTTTCTCTCCCCCCGACCCGCCGGAAATGCCCCGTCAGAAACTCACCTGCATGCACACTTTGATTCTCACAAACACACTCACTAAATATCAATTCTATATCACTGGTAGAGGCGATGCAATGTAAATGCCATTCCCCAATATAAAATATTTTTTTTCTTTTTAATATGTTATCCCGACCCCCAGGTTGAGAACCACTGATGTAATAAACCATAACTTGGAAAATTTCACACAGTCCCACTGTAGACAAATAGCACAACATATCAGAAACTTTGCTCCTGTAGCTGACGGGTTAAGACGCCGACCACGAACCATAATGTCCCCAGTTTGAGAACAACGAAGAGACCTTTGTTGAATCTCTCTCTGCCTCGTTTCCTGTCATCTCAATACTGTCTCCAGTAAAGGCACAAACTGTCACTGCTCTACTTTGTTTTATGTGAGTTTATATGGCTTTTTTAAAGCATTGCTTTTTACATTTGTATTATGTTTTATGTTTTTATGTTTTCTGTGTTTTACCTAGCTGCGAGACAAATTGCTCCTGGGGACAACAAAGTTGAAGTTAACATTTTGGCACTATACACACTAGTTTCTAATAAGTTCTTCCTTAATTATGGTCTAACTGTCCACCAAATGTTACAGGAATCTGTTGCAAATAAATAAACAAATATACAAGTATATACCAGTCTTACTCCAGTTGGTCCTGATAACTGCTTTGTCCAGTCTGGTGACGATGTCGTCCACCACACCAGAGAGATGAAACACACAGTCGTACCTCCTCCAGTCTTCAGGTGCGACTGATGACAGGTTCAGCTCAACACTCATCTGGAAGGATCCATCGTGGTTGGGGAGGATCTCTCCGAGGTCCACGTCCTCATGAATCTCCTCTCCATCTTTCCTCCAGAACATCATGGCTCTGTCGGGGTAGAAACCTGTAGCGTGGCAGCTGACTGGAGAGGAGGGAGTCTTCTGGAGGAGAGACACTGAGGGACGCTCTGGGGAGAAGGACAGACACAGATGAGTCTGTACTGAGACACCAGGATGTGTCAGGATATTATTTTCATTGGAATGATACAGTGCCTTAGAAGTACTGAGACCATGTACAACAGTACATCTTGCCATGTGATCCTACCTGTTCTCTGCAGAAAGCTCCTCCCATAGTGCACATACTTCTTCAGCCAGTCAGGACATACGTGGATGAAGTAGTGTTTGTTGTGTTCTAATCTAGCTTTGTCATTATCCCATCGAAGTTTGGTGATGAAAGCCTGTTGTTTTGGAGCGGTCCATGTCAGCGTCTGCAGGTCTAATGCAAGGAAGTCTTCTCCATCATAACCGTACTGATTATAACCAACAACCTCTCCAGTCTCGTCGTCCCACTCACAGCCGTCCATCCTCTGTAAAATGTGGGCACCTGAGAGAGACAGAGACAGAAAAAAAGAGACATCTCAGTACAGCCAGCTCCTTTACCATTCTACCTTCTGTTTTAGAGGGGTTGGGGTACAGGGGATGTTCAGGGGTAGATAAATAGTCAACAGTAGATGTCATATAGAAGTGGTGTACATCATCTGAAAGCTGGGAACCTGGAGATTCATTTGAGATGCAGCACTATGTGGCAAGTTGTTCTAGTCATAAATAACAAAAACAAATTAATGAATAAATGGATGAATAAATTAAAATAAATAGTGAAAGTGTAAAAGAGCGTAGAACATTATAATAGAAGTATATGATTGTCATCCCCATGCTCTGTTATGTCTCATAAGTTGTTGCAGCATATTTTGGTTTGATACCATTTGTTACAGATTTGTCGCTAAATTTAACCATTTTTTACCACTGGAGTATTGATAAAAAAGATCAATAATCTCTCCAAAATACCACATTAAGACACAAATACCTCGAGAAACACCATAGAAAAAATCATGCTGTGATTTGGTATCAAAAACTTTTGACATTTGGAGATTTCTGCAAGAATTGCATTTTTCTGCAATGCTGTAAACTGCTCAGAAACCCCCTTATTGTCAATCTAGCTAGGAAAGCCATCCATCCTCTGAATGCTCTAGGTCTCTAGTTGGTGGCTGTAAAGTTTCATGAGGCTGTGATTATCCTAGAGGTCACCACAGGTCATTTCATACAATGAGGTCAAATTTCAGAAAATGGTCTCACTACATTGAAATGTCTCCTATGGGGACTAACATCATCACACATGAATACAGTTGGAATCATTGGATCCACAAGAGTCTCAGCTTTACAGTGATACCCAATTTATGTAATTCAGAACTGTTCAGGGACCCCAGTATGCAGAAATATTCAAATACACCATTTTAGAATATGCGGAAATAACAGATTTATACTGCATAAAGAAAAACTGCATGTGATTATCATAAAGTGTGCATGTGTAAAGTCAAGGGACCCCTTTGAAAATCCCCATGGCAGTTTTTCCTCGCCAAAATTTAGCGTAAATTCACAGCGTTATTTAGCGATCTTCCTGACAAGCTAGTATGACATGGTTGGTAAGAAATGGATTCCTTAGATTTTCTAGTTTCATATGATAACAGTATCATCACTCAGTGCAACAACCTCTTAAAGAGGTTAAGGGGTTAACAGATACCATGACATCTTCACCACAGAGACACACACACATTGGCTCAGTGTGTTTATACTGTAAGCTACGTCTCACCTCAGAGGGAGGAAACATTTCACCAGTAAAAAGTTACATATGAACATAAACATACTGTACCTCCAGTTTGGTTTAAGCGTTGCTTCAGGCTGTCCAAGCTGGCTCTGAAGAACTGCGGGCTATCAAAACACTCCTGAGAATACCACTCCAGGTGTTGTGGGTCATCCTTTATTAGTTTCCTCATCCAGTCCTGTTTGGGTTCTGGGGTCTTGATGTTGCTGTCACAGTAACCCATCAGCACTTCATCGACCATCGCAACACCCACGAACTCTGGGAAGTTTGGGACTCCAGAGGTTGCAGTAGAGAACATTTTCAGGGAGTGTTTCACTGCAAGACAAAGAAGGTTTTGAATTGGATTTTAAAAATTTTTGAGGGGTTGATTGATTAACCCATTTGTGCCCGCAACTGAAATTTTGTGTTTTGGACTTGCCTCAGCACAAATTTGAAGACATTTTCAAAATCGGTCAAACCGTTTGGCTGAAAAGTGAGTTTTTCTTATCGCACTAAATATAGTCTTTGGGCACATGGGCCTACTGCTTTTGCACTGCTTTATATTTTAGGTAAAAACAGTAGTCACGTGACCTCAGATGAGATATACAGTAGTATGATAAGAAAATGGCTGTATCTCAGAAACTACAAAGGGCACAATCAATTATGTGGTATCTATGAACTCATACAAAGTTGAATATTGAAGATATGCACACATATGCAATGTAAAAAGTGTTGTACTGTTAGATACTTGCCCAAAGTATGTCCGTACCAATTTTCAAAGCTTTTGACCGATCAGAACAAATGTATCCTTATCATACTAAATATAGTCTTTGGGCACAAATGGGTTAATTGGTTGTCAATTAATTACCCAAAAAAAGGCGAATTTTAAAATATGTTTAATTACTCTAAGCTACAAAAGAATATTTTAAAGACCCATTCTCATTACTGATAGATAGATAGATAGATAGATAGATAGATAGATAGATAGATAGATAGATAGATAGATAGATAGATAGATAGATAGATAGATAGATTGATAGATACAATTTTGTTTTAAAATTAAATTAAATTAGGTATATAGGCTACAGTTTATGTGTCTTTTTGTGACACAATGTCCTGTAGGCCTATATAAAGACAATAGTAGGCTTATGACATTATTGTAAGTTCACAGTGACAAAGTGAAAGTGATTCCTCAATGTCGCACTACAAAGTGACTAAATCAAACAAGTTTTGCAGCAACAAGAATAACAAGAAATAACGGTGAGTCACAATATGATCTTACCTGTAGATGCAACGTGACAGAAGAGGAGCAAGTTGAGCAACACAATTAACTTCATCTTGTTTTGAATAGTAAGAGAGAGTGAGAGCTACAGTCAGCTGACCAGCAAATATTTCGATGTGGGTCAGACCTTGGACCTTGAGTAATAAGGAAGAGTAGCCTCTGAGCTGTATAAAAATCTCTTTATAGTTAGTTAGTCTTCTCAGACTATATGACCAATGTAATGACTACTTGGAAATAAAAATATTACTGCTATTACTAGGCTACTACTTTCAGCTTTGTGTCTGCATTTTCCAACCCTTAAAAGAACTTCATTCTACAGTTTGTCACAAACATTCAAAATCCCCACATTTGGAGATACCTAGATATCTAAAATGAAAAGTTGTCAGTCAAATGTAGTGGAGTAAAATAAACAATGTTTCCCTCTGAAATGTAGTGGAGTAGAAGTAGGCTATAAAGGTCCATAAAATGTAAATACTCAAGAAGTAGGATATACCTCAAAGGCTATATTGAGTAAAAGTGCTTAGTTGGGCTATTACACCACTGTATGGGCAGGTACCGGTAGTTTACAACAAAAGTAACTTTCCATTCCTGATGCAGCTATTGCATAGTAAAACATATTTTTACAAAACATTTATTCTGATTCTTCTACAACTATACAGAGATGGAAGAAGTACAGATCTTGTAAAGTAGAAATACCACAGTGTAAAAATACTCTGTTACAAGTAAAAGTTCTGCATTCAAAATCTTACAAGCACAAAAGCATTAGCAATAAAATATACTTAAAGTACCAAAGTAAAAATAGCCTATTCTATGCAGAATTGCCCATTTTAGAATTCTATCTATCTATCTATCTATCTATCTATCTATCTATCTATCTATCTATCCATCAATCTGTCTGTCAATCTATCTATCTATCTATACTACTGTATATTGCTGGGTAGCTTAATATCATACGATAATACATCATAATTTATTAGTTGATTTATGTTGTATTAATAATATGAATATGCAAAGTAACTACAGTTGTCAAAAAATAGTGAGGTTAAAAGTAGCCCTACAATAAATCCCCCCTGAAATGTAATGGAGTAGAAGTGTAAAGTAGCATAAAATGGAAATACTCAAGTAAAGTAGCCTACAAGTACCTCAACATGGTACTGAAGAAGGCACTACTTGACTAAATGGACTTAGTTACATTTAATTATAATTATAATAATAAATAATTATAATTCCACCTCTGCAAATATATCTATATAAAATAAAATTTATGTTAAAGCTGTTGTTAAAGCTGATACTCTTTTTCCTTCAGACTTTTTGGATCAGGCTACACACACATGTATTTATTTGCAGTGTCAGTCACAGAGAAGCTACATCCTGTTCTCCTCTAGGATGCTCCTGCTATCTAACACAAAATCTACCACGCTGGCTGACCTGCAACGAATCCTGGTTGAGGAATGGAACGCCATCCCACAGCAACGTGTGACCAGGTTGGTGACCAGCATGAGGAGGAGGTGCCAGGCTGTTGTGAATGCGTATGGATCTTCCACCGCTACTGAGGCTCCTGACGGTGTATTAAATGAATAAAGTGTAAAATAGCCAATATGTCTTGTTTGTTCCTTGTTACTGATAGAGAGCTCAATCATCCAATCCACCAAACATCTCAAAACAAGAGTCAATACCAACAGGAGAATACACTGTTTACCATTGGCAGA